>NC_135882.1:44208802-44808802 GCF_964194155.1 Cetorhinus maximus | reverse complement strand
TCCTGCACTTGTCTAAGTGACTATTAATTTTGTCCCACACTATAGTTCCAGGAGTTTCCCTATCACTGAGGTCAAACTGACTGGTCTGTAGTTGCAGCCATGCAGCGCACTGAACTCTGATAATCCAAGTGGTTGCCAGCACTCTCTACGATGCGTTAAGGGGCCTTCAGGCTAAACCAAGAAGGGTTCTTAGAACGCCCAAGCTAACCCCACACGTCTCTCTCTCTTTCATCCTGCAGGAGTACAACATCAGGAGCATGGAGCCTGGTGAGCTAGCTGTATGCCTCATGGCTTACATACAGCAGAGACAAAGGAGAAGAGAGTGACTGAGGCACCTGGCTGGGCAAAGGGAGGAGCAGCACTCTCAGGAAGGTGGAATGGCTGGGGCTCCCACTCACGCCGCTGAAGAGCCACAGCAAGCAGTTGCTGGTCGGCACCTAGCTAGACTGAGGGTCTATAGATGCCGTCTTTCTTTCCCGCAGATGACCGAGGATCAGTGTCACCAAAGACTGAGCATGTCTGGGGAACTGGTCAGTCACATCTGCCAACTGCTGCAGGATTTCTCTCCTGGGGACATGGAGGGCATTCACTGCCAGTGGCCGTGAGTGACTGTAGTGCTCAGTTTTTATGCCAGTGGCTCCTCTTCATGGCTCCACAGGTAACCTCTGTTGGATATCGGAAGCCTCCACCCACAAATGCATCCATGAGGTCATGGACATCATCGTCGCAAAGGCACACAACTTTGTGCATTGTGTCTGGGAACAGGAAATCTAGGGTGCAACAGTGCTGGGATTTGCTCAGATCTCAGGTTTCCCACAGGTGTAGGGTGCCATCGACTGCACTCATATGGCACTCAGATCTCCATGGCAACATGCGGTCAACTATGTCAACCACAAGGGCTTCCACTCGCTGAATATTCAGCTGGTGTGTGACCCTGCACATAGTTCCCAGCGAGTGTCCACGACTCCTACATCTGTGGCAGGTCTCAGATCCCTGACATCTTCCAGGGTCCACAGAGGCTACATGGCTGGCTCCTCAGGGACAAGGGCTATCCACAGAGGACATGGTTGATGACACCCGTGCTGCAGTCTCAGAGTGCAGCGGAGAAGGTACAGTGAGGCTCATGCTGCAACTTGCACCTTGGTGGAGCAAATCATCAGGATGTTGAAAATGAGGTTCCGGTGCCTGGACCTGTCTGGTGAAGCCCTGCAGTACAGTCCACAGAGGGTGTCATGTATCAGTGCTGCCTGCTGCACCCTTTACAACCCGGTACTGCAACAGGGAGAGGAGCTGGCTGGGGAAGAGATGGAGGAGCTGGGCGTCTCCTCTGAGGAGGGTGAGGAGGCCATCGCATTGGCCAGACAAAGCAGGCATGCTTGGGAGGCCCTCACAGCTGCTAGATTTGTGGAGGATCATGATGACATGCAGTCAGGAGACACTACAGATCCTCACATTGCATCTGTGAGCGTTTGATTCTAGTCTGGCTGAGGGCAGCTCGCTTGCGCTCTGTGATCAGGGTCATATCATGGAAAAGCAGCCGTCAAACTTTAAATGCACCTAATACTTTGTCAGCCTTCAGCACCTAACCCCTTCAGGAGCACCGGTCACAGGTAGTGAAGAGACGGGGGCGGCTAGTCCCACCTCAAAGGTGCTGAGAGAACACAGAGAGAATGAAGAAACTCTGACACCTGCCCATGACACTCTGGCAGCAATGACAAGCACCAATGAGGTGCAGGCATCACTAATGTGTCCAATGAGTGTGAAATTGGGCCATCACTTTGGTCTGAAGGTTACACACCGAAGAGGCCCTGGACTGAGGCACCTGCCTTTATCTTGTACACAAACCACGGTTTCAGTGACATGAACGCTGCTCATCAGAACAAGGAGCCATAGGTAAGGAGACGTTCTTGGGAGTTTATTTACAATAGTGAACATTATGTACATGTGATTAACACCCGTGCCCAGGCTGTGTAACTATGTCTTCTTAACCTTCCTAACCCTGTCACTACGTCTTGGTGCTCCCCGGACATCCACAGCAGAGGTGGGGGCAGCCTGCTGGCTGCTCAGACTCGGCGTCCTCTGGCGGTCCGAAACCTGGAGGACCCAAGCCTGCTTTTGGGGACCTGCTGAGTGGCAGTGGCACCCTCCTCCAGCAGTACTAAGAGTGCCTAAAACCTAGGAAGTCCCTGCCGCTGCCTGCTGTGGATCAGGCATGCAATGTGCTCACCAGACTGTGACCCCGAGGCTACTCTGGAACTCAGCCTCAACGCAGTGTGTGTCTCTGTGCTGGAGGAGGATGTTGGTGAGCACTGTGATGGGTCTTCAATTGGGGTTCTAGCAGATTCCTCTTCCGAGGTATCTTCAGGGCTTGAGTGGAGGACCTGGGTTGCTGGCTCCCTCAGCTGTTTCCCAGATGTGTCTGTGAAAGCAAGGAGAGATAATTAGTGCAAGGCAGAGGCCTGTAAAATAGGACACATCACTCACAGTATGGTTGTCTGATAGATGTTGCACTGCTGATCCTCAATTGGTAGAGCACCACCGACCTCACCGTCAGCACAGGAACAGACCAGATCTTTGCTGGTCAGCTGGATGCCTGGATTTTCAAAGTCTGTCAGAACCTTGATGTCGGGCATTCCTCCACCAGTATGCAACCTCACCCTCTTGTTGTGTGTCAGCTTGTTCTGCATGAACACAGATAGAGTGCATGCAGGACACCTGCCAGGCCAGATGATAAGGATACCTAGCATGCATGTGTGGTGAGTGGTGTCATGGACAGGATGAGGACAATGAAGGTGTGTGAGATAGCCTGAATGGTGATGTCCCTTGAACAGGCAGAGTGAGATCCCTATGGATGTGTGATGGGTTTGAGTGTGTGCGAGTTGAGAGTGATGAGAAGAGTGGCTTACACTGGTGGAACAAAGATCATTCATCCTCTTTTGGCACTGGGAGACTGTCCTCTTTGGCAGGGTGTTGGCACTGTCCACCGCCTCCCAAGCCAGATTGGTGATGTTGCTGCCCCTCCTGTGGCCCAAACGGGGTAGAGGACATCACAGCAGGCCTCCACTGTGTCCAAAAGGCATTCCAGGGATGCCTCACGGAATCAGGGGGCTGCAGTCTTCTTGATTTTTGGAGCTATGTCTTCTGTGCAGCTGTCCTGGGCTAGAAACACAGGCGTGTGCGTGCAGGTGCACTTAAAATATGGCACCCGGTGTGAGGAAGCGGCGAGGTGACAGCGTGGCAGGCGAATGACACCATCTAAACTGTGTGTTTGCTGGGAATGCATGATTAACGAGGTGGGATTTGGACATATGGTGTGAAAAGCCACCAATGCAGCCGGCAGGTAAGACGTACTTTTTCCCACCATCTACTGCACTTAGTGTAAATCTGGGATGATTCTGCCCTCTGTCTTTTTACTGTTTTTGCAATCACTGGCCTTAGATGCTGATGCACTTAAGTTTGTACTCTCTGCCCCTTCCTGTCACACTCTTACCATTGCCCAAATCGCTACCCTGCTCTATTACTTCACTGCTTCCCTTTCATTTAATACATCTCCTCTTGAATGATCCCTTCCCCCATTATTTGCTACCTTCCAATCCACAGGTATCATTCCTGAATCTGGGGAGTTCTAGAGCACCAAAATCAATGGATCCACTATCTCTGAAACAATCTCTTTTAAAACAGTAGGAGTAGGTTGTCATCCAGGAGATTCGTTGCTTTTAGTTTCATGAATTTTGAGAGTACTATTTTTCCCCTAATACAAGAAGGGTAGTAGGGATAAACCAGATAATTACAAGCCAGTGAGTCTAACATCAGTGGTAGGGAAACGATTGGAAAATATTCTGAGGGACAGGATTAATCTCCACTTGGAGAGGCAGGGATTAATCAGGGGAAGTCGGCATGGCTTTTGCCAGAGGGAGATCACATCTAACAATTTGATTGAATTTTTCGAGGAAGTGACTAGCTGTGTAGATGAGGGTAGTGCAGTTGATGTAGTCTACATGGACTTTAATAAGGCTTTGACAAGGTCCCGCATGGGAGAATGGTCAAGAAGATAAGAGCCCATGGGATCCTGGGCAATTTAGCAAATTGGATCCAACATTGGCTTCGTGGCAGGTGGTGATGGTCGAAGGTTGTTTTTGCGATTGGAAGCCTGTGACAAGTGCTGTACCACAGGGATCAGTGCTGGGACTCTTGCTGTTTGTAGTGTACATTAATGATTTAGATGTGAATATAGGAGGTATGATCAGTAAGTTCACAGATGACACAAAAATTGGTGGTGTCGTAAATAGTGAGGAGGAAAGCCTTAGATTACAGGACGATATAGATGGGCAGATCAGTGGCAAATGGAATTTAATCCGGCACAGACATGATGGGCCAAAGGGCCTATTTCTGTGCTGTATAACTCTTTGACTAACAATTCTTAAATTCAGCATTTTCACGAGACCCTTGGTTCCCCACTACTTCTGGAACATTTTTTTGTGTCTTCCACTATGAAGATGGATACAAAGTATTTGCTTCAAGAAGCTGCCAGTTCCTTATTCCCCAATATAATTTCTCCTGCTTTGGTGCCAAAAACCCAGATTTACTCTTGCTAATCTCTTCTTTTTTACATACCTATTAAAGTTTTTACGATCTGTGTTAACTAGTTTACTCTCATCCTATTCTCTCTTTCTTCATCAATTTGTTAGTAATCCTTTGCTGATTTTCAAAAATCTCCCAATCCCCAGGCTTGCTGATCTTTTTGGCAACATTATAAGCCAACTGAAATCAAATAGTTAATACCCAACTAAGGTCAACCATGTTTATTCCACTCAAAAGATAATACATCTTAATGCATATTATGAATATCTGTCTTATGCGCACTACTGAAGACTCCTTGACATTTGTTTGTAACAATTTTTGTTCTTGCTGTTTGGAGAAGGTTTTCTTTTTTCTTCTGTATTAAAAGTCATTGCCAACCAATTACCAGGGTAAGTTCAGGCTGTCAATGGGGACAATCTTGGAAGCAATGTTCCTCTAAATTTCTCAAGTTCATAGGGCTGCCCTGAGTTATCAGTCAGAGATTAAGCCAGCTGCATTCTGTAAAAGACAGACCCTCCTGTACAGTGTTGGTTCTTTCATAAGGATCAAAGAAATACGTTCCAAAGTGATCAAGTATGATAAGAACAATTTTCAAGGAATAAAAATTAATTCTCTATAGATATGGTGATTTGGTAGTGCACAGAGGGATGTTTTTAGTCTGAAGAATGAAGCCAATTTCATGAGGCTACTACCTTATTCACACTAGGAAAACAAATGATAAGATAATTTAGGTACTGTAAGACTATATGCACAGTGATTAAAATAGGGCAGAAAACAAAAATAGTTTGCCTTCCTTGTTGTTACTAAGGAATTTTTCTGAACTGCTTTTGGTTCCCATGCTTCATTTCTGACTAATTTTCTTCAGAGTGTCATATCTCAATGCTTAACATTGAAACTGCTTAACAGATGCAAAGCTAAAACATATATGCAACATAAAAAAATCATAACTCAAAAATCATTTGTGCTAAGGCAGAGGACAAGCCAATCCTTAAGTAACAAGCCCTTGGTGTTCCACTTTTCAATGAATCAAAGCTGATTGGCAACTAATTTGGTTAATGCTTCATGGGCATTATAAAATGGACATCCAGGTAAAAATGAATCTGATTTGTTAAGAATTGCTACAGGTACAGTCTGAACAGTAAAACATAATCTTATAATTGAAAACAATCAGCATTTTCAAATGTTAAATAAAAACGTTGTCTGTAAAACTTTGTCCTGTTTTGTGCAAGGCACCAGCTTGTTTGATTGTTGCAGCTTCTGTAATCTCCACAGACATGACCCCAGAAACGGAGTTTGATTTTCAGTGCCACTGAACCTGCTACAGGCCATCTAATCTTAAGGTAGCCCAGCTACTGTAACAGAGCTGCTCTGTGTTGCTTATATTCTTTGAATTATGAAGTGCCGGAGTGTAACATTTCTCAAAATGTTATCAATAAAACATCAGTTACACGAGACATGCTATGATGCAATGAAACTGGTTAAGTCCCTTCCAGCCCAAAACATCCAATACTAAAAAAAGTCACACTAAAATTTTAAATGATAAGGAAATAGTACTGGAAGGATGGAACTTTAAAAGAATGATTGCCAAGGTATAACAGATTGACCTAGAATTGATTGTGGAAAATAAAAATCAATGAGGTCAACAGTGTTCATCACTACTTATGCAACAATCCAGAAGTTCATGTTCAAGATGCACTACCCCTCTATAAAAGTCGTAAAATTGGCATCATGCCGTCTCACTCACCATTCAAATACATTAAACAATGTGAAGTTTCTTACTGATGTGGTAGTTATGGATTAAGCTCACCACAAAAAGTTAGGACTTTCCATCCATTATGAATTAATACCAAACAATCTCCATGGCACTGAAATTCAACTTTTACAAGTATGCAATCACATTCCTTCAGCTTTTAATTCTCGAAGATTAAAAATAATCACAATATATTTTAACTTTTACTTGGTCTCTTTTTTCTCTCTCCCAATCCTATGTTTCTTTCCTTCTCTTTATTTAACTTTTTGTACCTGATTTGACATTGAATTCATTATTCTAACTTGCACTTCCTGGTTCACTTGCTTATAACTATCCTTCAGTCTGATTAGTTAAGGAGATACACAATGTTGCTTGCCCTGTTCACACAGGTTCTAGATCTCCTGTAGAGCGTACCACGCCATTTCAGTCTGTAACTACCAGCATAAAAGCTCAGGCAAAGTACATGAGCAAGTCTAACAAATGACACGACCGTGCATTTGAAGTTCACAGTAAATTCTGGCCCACAGAGTAGCTATTTTGATGCACTTTACCATGCTAAACAAAATGTGCCCATTTACAAAAAGCAGTAAGCCATTTTGTTTCAGTTTAACTCAATTATCTTATTCAAACAGATTTATGAATTTCTAAATATTAACAGCTGGTTTGTAAATTAGGAATTGATTCTGACAACTCAAAAACAATGACATGAAACAAATGTCAGTACGAAATGCCAGCAATAATTATCGATTTAGGGTTGCTTGTATTAGCTGACCATAATTAGCACTTATAAAAACTTTCCAAAGCACAATAACTTAACATTCAATTAAAAGGAAAGGAATGGCAGTGTTTTTGCTCAACAATTTCAAGAGACTAAAAGTTACTTGGAAATACACGATCTTTCCAATTTTTGGAGCCTATGAAAGCCAGTCCCATTCAGCATTGATAACTTGCATGCTACATTTTTAAAATTGGAAAGATTTTCAGTCCCGTGACTGCTAAACCAATAAGGCTGTCAGTTGTCTGACAAAAGTATCATGCAAAAGTAATGGAGAAATTTTTGGCTGGAAGACATTTAACTTGCATCTCAACAAGCAGATACTAAATTCACCAAAGCATACAGCAAATGCAATCTTGGAACATAGCCATAAAGTAGTTATGATGCTCAATGTTGCAGGTTAAATGACTAGAAGTGAATAAAAAGAGGGTGCTCTAATATGGATACTAAATGGAATAGGACAGTGCAGCAAAAAGAATCACTAAGTGGATGGCAATGGAAGAGGAAATGGGTAGCCATGCATTAAATAATGACTCCTACTTACCAAGTGGAGTAAAGGATCGAACAGGACTGGTGTCCCTGCTGCTTTCACGGCTGGCGTCCCTGCTGCAGCCCTGACTCACACTAGGTCGAGGGATACGGCTGCCTCGAACTAGCAGGGATCAGGATGGGTATAGAGCAGCACAATTATTTAAAAATAGAGATGCTGAAATATTCTTCCCGTAATCATTAAATATCCACTGTCAAAACTGTAGCCCCAAGATTTAAAAACTTAAAGACATGAATGTAAAGTGATGTCACCTTGGTTCATTTTAAAATACTTATGGTCTGCACTTTTATGCAAGTGCAATAATGTTTCCACCAACAGTTAACTCACCAACTCATTATACTGACTTCTTACTAACTGATAGCCATGAACAGATTAAAACACAGAATTTGATTAGCTGATGTTCGGGTTAGAAAAAGGCCAATGCCTTTGGTAAAGTGATAAAACATGCAAAGTGGTGGTGAGATCAGGCTCCAAAAAACAAAAACTACAATTGCACCCTTCTTCTTACCAAAAAAAGACCCCATTTCAGAACATGGTTGGAATATTGCCCAGTCTGGACAGGACTCTAGGCATATCTAAGAAAGAAAAGTTAGTTTCTTCAAATTAGTGTATAGCTTTGGCCACTTTCTAGTTGGTCTTGTCTCCTGGCATTCAACAAATAAAAACAAAACATGGGTTCGAATTACAATTGGTTGCTCCATTTACCTTTATCAGTCCTGCCATGATTCTTACCAAGAGTAATAGCAATCAGAAAATCATTTGGGTAAGTTGTTGCTGCTGTCAAATTAATTACTTTGAAACCTCAAGCAGTAAATTTACAGCCCACAGGAAAGCCTGTGGACAAAATGACTTATTACAATAAGCTTGTTTCAACTTCCAGAAATCTTTGTATACATTTTCAATGGTAATGTAAGTAAAGAGCTAATCAGACTGCCCTGAAGTTTGCTAATGATATACTGCCATTGATTTCTGTTTATATTGTAGTGAGATTAACCTTCAGCCTTTGCCTATTAAATGAGGAAGTATTTAAGTCAACTTCCTGTTCAACTAAACTTGATTTTAATGCAAGAGTCAGTTTAGTTATGACTGTAAACTGAATTAGAAGACATTTCAATGCATATGGACGCATATATTTCAGATAATTTCAGGAAAAACAGTTAGGAAAACATCTCCATATATACATCATTCTTATTAGAAACATGGGATTGGTATAAAATTATGCTGAATCAGAAGCAGATCGCCATTAAAATTTTCACTTGCTGCATATAACTGCTATGCCACCAAGAGTGAAGCTATTGATTAGCTTACAAAGGTAGGACAGGGGTTTGTACCAGTCTATAGAAGAACAACTTGTTTAAATTAAAATTATTACTAAAAGGCAAAGGGAGAGCTTCATTAAAATTCACATTATATGGGAGTTGCAGTTTAACTTTTGTATAATCGTCTGATACAGGAACATGTGGATTGTCCTGTAGAGGGGAGTAAGAAAGAGGTCCAAAAAAAATGTGGGTGTGTGAACAGACACACAGGTTGCAATAAGGCTTGATCACCCTGTATACCAAGCTTGGAACTGTGATGCACTTGAGCTCCTCAACCAAAGCCTCAAGGTTTTATTGTATGTAATATCTTTTAAGTGTATTAACCATGAATTGTATACTTAACAAATCTGCGATACGTGACATTCAATGTTTAAGAGTCCTATTGATTTGAGGAACAGCATAAATAAGAACACATCCTCGAGAGCAGTAATTAAAACCAAGTTAGTTTTATCAAAAGTTAACTGTAAAGCAATCCCACTAGTAATTTACATGAAATATTCAGGTCAGAAAAGACGAAAGCCAAAATAGGTCAGCAGAAATCCAGTAAGCAAGTGATTGCTGAACCTTAAAAATGTGTGAAGTTTCAACAGCCCTTCCAAACAACGAACCTGAAAACCATTTGGGTAGCCTCTCAAGCTGAATTTTCAACAAATAAAGAATTCCAGTCACCATCAGTTGTATCCCAGACCAACAGCTCCAACCCGTGCATAAGTGACAAAACTCAACTTTAGCAAGTGGTTTCACCCAAGTCAAAGTGCATAGCTAAAATAGAGTGCCACCAAGAAATAAAAGATACAGTATGAAGGAATACAGCAAGAATAAAGGGAAAAATTGTCTGTAGGATAAATTAGTTATGATTACTGTCAATGGTCCTGTATTGACGACTAGTCTTTTTAAAAAAAGATAGGGAAATGATTGTGACAATTTGACTGTTTCTGCCATCTCGAATCCAAATTATATATTAGAACGGCAATAAAGTTTTGGCATTCCCAATTTTATTTCAGATCTCAATGATTTGGCATTAGCAAATCATCCTTGAATGCAGATCCATGAACATCTTAGAACAGTCCTAGAGCCTACTCAGCTGATGTTAATCATGCTTGTCCTTTGGAGCCAAACATACGCAAAGCTTTAAAGCTTTTGCCATACAGTAAACAAAAAGCTTGACTATTAGTTACAACTATTACAATTCTACTCATGTGCTCTTCATGCATACTGAGCGATCATTTAAGACATTCTGGTTTTACAAATCTCAATATCTAACCTAAATCTAATTCGATTCTGATTTGTTATATATGGTTCTATAGTTATACTTACATAGGATACTTAATTAAATGTGCTGCAGATGAGTTCAACATCAAAAGTATAAAACTATTCCTACATCTATTCATCAGGATTTACATATTACATAAAAATAGATTGCTCAGCAAATTTCAAAACATAAACTGAGCACAAAAACGTGGTATTGCCTTGGGAACTGGTTTCATCACCAGATCAGTGCAACTACTCTCCTTCCCACTACCCCCTTTTATTTTCACTTGTAATTTGACTGAAGGAATATGTGAAAAGCCAGTGTTAGACAAAAAATGAGACTTGAATTCAAGGACGACTTGCTAAGGTTGAACTCAAGTAGTTCTTAATTTTTGAGGATGGCAAAGTGGCCTTTCTGGAATTAATAGTAAAAGGACAAAAAAGCCAACTGCCATCAGCATACATAGCAAAACTTTTAAGTGTCACTGAGGAGCAGCATGTAAGTAAGAAATAAAAGGAGATGACAAAAAATTAGAGTATGGTGGAAGTGACTGAACAGACAAGAAATAAAATTGCTTACCTAAAGTCAATCGAGATGGGCTTGCTTCTCTGCTGCATCCTTGGCTACGTGGTATTTTACTGCGTTTCTGTCCTGGAGCCCCTGTGGGCATGACCCGCTGAGTTCCAATGCTCACAGTTGAAAGTGCAGTGCTACTCAATACTCTTCCAGGAGAACCAGAGCGACTGGCAGCTGAAACAAAAACATGCAGAAAACAGTCAGCAGCTGGTACTGCTTTGATGGCAAAAGGACAAGTAATTAAAACGAAAGCAGAAAAAGCCAGAAATACTCAAAGTCTGGCTGGCAGTATCTGGGGAGAGAGAAAGTGTGTTAATGTTTCAGGTCATGACCTTCAATTAGTTCTGAAACATTATGACCTGAGGCATAGGCTCTGTTTCTTTCTCCAGCGACACTGCCAAACCTGCTGAGTATTTGCATCTTTTTTCTTTTCATTTCAGATTTCCTGCGTCAGCAGTGTTTGGCATGTGGAGTAACTAGAACCATGTTTGTTCATGTAGTTGATGCATCCAAATGCTCATACTTTACTACAAGAGTTTTTAACTGCTACCATGTACAGAAAAGGTGGCTGAAGCTATAAGCAAAACAAATGAAAATGTGCAGTTTAAGGAAAGCTAACTTGGCTGTGCAACTATCATTCATGTGTAATCATAGTACTGCTAGTTAAGCAAAAACTGTCAAGACTGGTTACTTGAGTCATTTACTCAACTTTTTCTCTAACTGCATACAAGAATCTCCAATTATTCACTGCATCTGGCTTTGCTTCATTAAAGCCACAAAGGTAAAGTTTGCTAATTTTAGAATGTTGCAAATAAAAACTTCACGTCACTTTCAGAATTAGCAACCCTTAACATTTAAGTAATCAAAAAAAATAAGATGCATAACTCACCAAGTAAATGAACACAATGCACTTTAAATGTCTAGCTTAACATTAGGGGTCAAATTTAATGAACTAGAT
This sequence comes from Cetorhinus maximus, assembly GCF_964194155.1. NCBI lineage: Eukaryota > Metazoa > Chordata > Chondrichthyes > Lamniformes > Cetorhinidae > Cetorhinus > Cetorhinus maximus. The sequence goes on along the minus strand of NC_135882.1, from coordinate 44,797,041 downwards.
GGTCTTGAAGCAATGGATTAACTAAAATTCAGATCAATACACCTGAAGCAAGTTACATCAACCAAGTTTACTGGAACAGTCAACAATTTCCCAAGGGATTTCTATGCTATTTCATTTCTAAACTGAAACAAAGATGCAGAGGAGTAAGGTAAAATCAATGGTCTTAATTATATAAAGGTGTGCAAAACTTCTAATTGTGTAACATTATTGGCAATATTCACTTCAGATTTCATTTTTACTTATAATCTGCTATAGTACTCTCCCTTTACTCAGTCCTATAAAGGAATTTGGTTATCTTCCAGCTTAGCAAAGGGCCTAAAATCTGAAAAGCACATTTTAGACTTTGCTCCCCCCACACAACCCAAAAGATGCTGATGGACCGACTGCTCATTTCATGCACAGTGTTTTCACATTAGGTTTGCAGTATATATATATATATATCATATATATGATATAGAAACACATATATAATTGATATATATGTAATATACATACATATATAATATATACATAATATAAAACAAAACAAAAACAGAATTACCTGGAAAAACTCAGCAAGTCTGGCAGCATCGGCGGAGAAGAAATCAGTCAACGTTTCGAGCCTCCATGGCCCTTCGGCAGAACTGCAGCATAGTTTCAACAAGGGAGAAATATAAATTGGTTTAAGGTGGGTGGGGGAGAAGAGACACATTGAGGGTGTGGTGTGAGCAGATAATAATCAAAAGATGTCACAGACAAAAGGGTCAAAGAGGTGTTGAAGGTGGTGGTCTTTGTCTGAGAAAAGTGCTAATTAAGAATGGAAAACAGGATATTCAAAGTACAGCTCTAGTGGGGGTGGGGTGGAAAGACTAAAGGTTTTAGTTTTAGATTTAAAAATAATGGAAATAGGTGGGGAAAGAAAAATCTATATAAATTATTGAAAAAAAAGCGGGTGGGGGGGGGTGGAGGGGGAGTTTAAGATCTAAAGTTGTTGAATTCAATATTCAGCCCAGAGGGCTGTAAAGTGCCTAGTCGGAAGATGAGGTGCTGTTCCTCCAGTTTGCGTTGGGCTTCACTGGAACAATGCAGCAAGCCAAGGACAGACATGTTGGCAAGAGAACAGGGTGGAGTGTTAAAATGGCAAGCGACAGGGAGGTTTGGGTCTTTCTTGTGGACAGACCGCAGGTGTGGTCCACACCTGCGGTCTGTCCGCAAGAAAGACCCAAACCTCCCTGTCGCTTGCCATTTTAACACTCCACCCTGTTCTCTTGCCAACATGTCTGTCCTTGGCTTGCTGCATTGTTCCAGTGAAGCCCAACGCAAACTGGAGGAACAGCACCTCATCTTCCGACTAGGCACTTTACAGCCCTCTGGGCTGAATATTGAATTCAACAACTTTAGATCTTAAACTCCCCCTCCCCACCCCCCACCTGCTTTTTTTTCAATAATTTATATAGATTCTTCTTTCCCCACCTATTTCCATTATTTTTAAATCTAAAACTAAAACCTTTAGTCTTTCCACCCCACCCCCACTAGAGCTGTACTTTGAATATCCTGTTTTCCATTCTTAATTAGCACTTTTCTCAGACAAAGACCACCACCTTCAACACCTCTTTGACCCTGAGTTTTTCCAGGTAATTCTGTTTTTGTTTTGTTTTGGATTTCCAGCATCCGCAGTAGCTTTTAGCTTTTTGTTTTTACCTCTTTGACCCTTTTGTCTGTGACATCTTTTGATTATTATCTGCTCACACCACACCCTCAATGTGTCTCTTCCCCCCCCCCCCACCACCCCCGCCCCACCCACCTTAAACCAATTTATATTTCTCCCTTGTTGAAACTATGCTGCAGTTCTGCCGAAGGGCCATGGAGGCTCGAAACGTTGACTGATTTCTTCTCCGCCGATGCTGCCAGACTTGCTGAGTTTTTCCAGGTAATTCTGTTTTTGTTTTGTTTTGGATTTCCAGCATCCGCAGTAGCTTTTAGCTTTTTGTTTTTATACATAATATAGATATAATATAAAAACTATGCATATACACACACACACTTCTAGTTGCAGAAATACATGAAAATGACAAGCATAACACAAGACACCACAACTAAACTCCAGAGAATCTTACCACCATTTGGGTTGGCTGACTGCGATCCTGAACAAGTGTAAAGGCATGATTAGGGTTTTAAAAAATATTTGCTTTGTATTTTGTTGTTCGGAAATCAGTGACAAGCAAAGGAACAAAGTATATTTATAGGAAAGGCAAACTGAGGAAACAAAGCTTTGGTCAGTTTACTACAGAAGTTGTGCCAAAGCAGCATGAAGAACTCTCAAAATCTGACTTATACATAATGCAGATAAAATTAAGAGGCACCAGCAGGTGACACTTGAAGTTAAGTATCACTGCACATTATTCTACTGTAATTAAGAAGATAATAGATGAACGAGAGCGTTTCTCCTATTTCCAGTCAAGGTGCATAGAAACTTGCTGATAGCCATTTATGGATGAACACAGTAAAATAAATTCTTAAAAAAAGCTCAAGACAAGCTGAGAAATAAAAGCTTAAAAAGCAGTAAACAGTAAGCAGCGAGAACTTGTAGAATGAGAATTTTAGTAAGTCTGGACCACTGGTATAAAACTAACAAGCATTGATAAATGGGCTGGCAACTCAAACAACAGTTCAAACATCCAATTCACAATCCTGGCCTCAGGACTTCTTCATGCTTAGATGTATGAAACACACTTGGAATGAGTTTTGTCAGTTCTTGCAGATTCAGGCTATTTTATTGTAACGGACTCTGTTCCCAAAAAGAAGCTGACAGAGTATTGACCACAGTGTGCATTTGCAGTCACTGAGAAGAAAATAGCACTAGCACTACCAGTGCAAAGTAAATTAAAGGATTGTTCTCCAGTTACTCCATGAAAAGAGTCATTGAAAAAAAAGGCATGGAACAAAATTTAAGCACACAATAACTGAATACCAAAATACTAAAATTCATAACACATCAACTGCTGTGGTTTTTGTGATTATGCAAAATGCATGTTTTGAACTGGCACATAAAGCAAATATGAAACAGTCCAAGTCCTATGAGAAGTCGGGTTTTTACACTTCAGGGGTGGATTTTACAGGAGCACTGTATGCCTGAGGTCATAATACCTGGTAAAGTTGTCTTTAACTATACCGATTGAACAATGCAAATAAAATCCCACTCAGATTTCATGCACGTCAAAGAAAATTAAATGTGATGCAGTTCTTCAAATGTGTTCTGAGTACGAAGTGATCAATGGAATGCAAGCTTTATTGCTTAGAACCAAAATCAGTGTGTTAATGTTGTAACACTTCCCCCCCTCCCCACCATTGCAACTGATAAAACTTTGTTTTCCAAGGTGCTTTCCACACAAACTAAAGGTTGCAGCACTCACAAAAGCAAATTCCAAAAAAAAATGTTTTAAAATTATTCAGAAATTAAAGTTATAAGTAGTAGTCAGCGGCTCAAGTAGCAAGCAAATAATTCAGGTATTTACTCATGATTTAAGAAATATACAGTGTTGAGTAATGGAGATGGTAGCTAGCCAAACAATTTGCATCCCTAATACAGTAATAATTAGAAAACATATTCAATATGTTTTTAATCTCAAATTATGCAATTTGCAACTCAAGGTTGTGAAATTGTGTCAATTTTTGCCTGGTTCGAATGGATCTTTGCAGCAAAAATTGAATGATTACAAATTTGAACAGAATTCTATTGAGTCATAAATTTGAACAACTTTCCAAAGTGTTGGGTATTTGTCACAACATGGCTTTCCAACATTTGTGCTCATGGATTATAAATTTAATCTAGTGTGACAGCTATAACACATGTGACAGTTTTCATATGAAGGTGATCACGAACAGACAGGACCCTAATGCTACATACCAGGATGTTGCCAGGAATAGAGAATTTTAGCTATTTGGAAAGATGGATAGGTTGGTGTTATTTTCTTTGAAACAGAAGAGGCAAAGGAGGGGCATAAAATTATGAGGGTCCTGGAAAAAGTGGATAGGAAGGACCTATTTCCATTAACAGATAGGTCAATAACCAGGGGCCAAAGATTTAAAGTAATTGGCAGAAGGATTAGAGGGGATAAAAACAAAAAGCTAAAAGCTACTGCGGATGCTGGAAATCCAAAACAAAATAAAAACAGAATTACCTGGAAAAACTCAGCAAGTCTGGCAGCATCGGCGGAGAAGAAATCAGTCAACGTTTCGAGCCCTCATGGCTCTTCGGCAGAACTGAAGCATAGTTTCAACAAGGGAGAAATATAAATTGGTTTAAGGTGGGTGGGGGGGAAGAGACACATTGAGGGTGTGGTGTGAGCAGATAATCAAAAGATGTCAGAGACAAAAGGGTCAAAGAGGTGTTGAAGGTGGTGGTCTTTGTCTGAGAAAAGTGCTAATTAAGAATGGAAAACAGGATATTCAAAGTACAGCTCTAGTGGGGGTGGGGTGGAAAGACTAAAGGTTTTAGTTTTAGATTTAAAAATAATGCAAATAGGTGGGGAAAGAAGAATCTATATAAATTATTAAAAAAAAAGGCGGGTGGGGGGGGGAAAAGAAACGGGGTGGGGATGGGGGGAGGGGGAGTTTAAGATCTAAAGTTGTTGAATTCAATATTCAGCCCAGAAGGCTGTAAAGTGCCTAGTCGGAAGATGAGGTGGTGTTCCTCCAGTTTGCGTTGGGCTTCACTGGAACAATGCAGCAAGCCAAGGACAGACATGTGGGCAAGAGAACAGGGTGGAGTGTTAAAATGGCAAGCGACAGGGAGGTTTGGGTCTTTCTTGCGGACAGACCGCAGGTGTTCCGCAAAACGGTCGCCCAGTTTGCGTTTGGTCTCTCCAATGTAGAGGAGACCGCATTGGGAGCAATGAATGCAGTAGACTAAGTCGTTAGAGGGGAGTTGAGGAGAAATTTCTTTACCTAGAGGATGGTGAGGGTCTGGAACTCACTGCATGAGCGAGTGGTGGAGGAAAAAGCCCTCATTGTTTTTTTAAAAAAAAACAATTGGATAGGGTTATGAAGAAGAGCTGGAAAGTGGTATCAGGCTGGACAGGGGAAGAGAGAATGTAAAGGAAAAATGCCTTAAGCAAGAAATTAAACATGAAATTTGTGTCTATTTTGAGCTCTTATCATAAGTGTGAAATTTGAACAAATGGAGGGCAATATTTTGAGGGAAGTGGCACAATTCAAAGTTTACATGCAGTTAAGTCAAAATATTAAATTTTATTCAAGAGCTGTAAAATTACATAAAAATGGTGTTCTGAAGGGTCCCATTCATCTAATTCCCTGCTTCTTTCCCCTTCTGATTCTCCACTCACCCTGGTTAGTATACTTTGTTTTCTAAATTCAATTTTCTAACTCAATTCCAATTACAATGGTCATATTCGCTACTTGCTGTGGTATTGTGCCAATACTGACAAGCAAACACTCTGGTTCAATCTCTGGTTTGTGCTGACTAAACCGACCTTGACCAGGGTACAGGTTGTGGAATCAGCATCAGTTTCAGTGCCTCAGGCTAAGGAAGTAGGGTAAAATAGCTCTTCAGAATTGCATCCATAGCTATCAAATTGCCCCATCTTTAAATCAGATATAAGGTAATCAAATAGTTGCATTTGTATGGTTCCTTATCAGAATGAAAGAGAACTTCACGTAACAAATCCAAAAATTGCTGGAAAAACTCAGCAGGTCTGACAGCATCTGTGGAGAGAAAGACAGAGTTAACGTTTCAAGTCTGTATGACTCTTCTCTCCACAGATGCTGTCAGACCTGCTAAGTTTTTCCAGCAATTTTTTTTTTGTTTCAGATTTCCAGCATCTGCAGTATTTTGCTTTTATTCACGTAACAAATGACTACTTGGAGTGCAGTGACCTATGCAGCCACCTTGTACCAGCAACATCGGATAGGCAGTGATGAGATAATTATTGGATTTTTCAGTTGTACTGGTTGAAAGTATATTGATGCTTCAAGAGAACACCCAGTTCAATTGTGACTATTGCCAAGAGATTTTTAACATTGGCCTAAACAGGCAAATGGGGCCTTAATTTAATCTTTCATGTAAACTATGCTTAGGCGTAAATTACAAACTCCATCAATAATCCCATGGATGACAGCAGCCCAGATTATGCAGCCAAAGACAGCACAGAATAAAGAATGGAAGTGACTTACCAACATTTATTCATCACTCAAACCTCACCCATGTTTGACTATTCTAACACACTCCTCACTGGCCTCCCACATTCTACCCTCCACGACTGTGAGGTTATCCAAAACTAAAGGCCTGTGCCCTATTTGCACAAAGTGTCGTTCATCCATCACCCCCGTGTTCACTGGCCTACATTGGCTTCTGGTCAAGCAATGCCTTGAATTTTAAAATTCTCATCCTTGTTTTCAACTCCCTTATAGTTTTGCTCCTCCGTTTCTCTGTAATTTGCTTCAGCCCACAACACTCCGAGATAGTTGCATTCATCTAATTCTAGCCTCTTGAGCATCCCTGATTTTAATTGCTCCACCATTGGTGGCCGTGCCTTCAGCTGCCTAAGCCATAAGTTCTGGAATCCCCTCCCTAAACCTCATTGCTTTTCTATCTCTTGATCCTCATTTAAGACACTACTTAAAACCTACCTCTTTAGCCAAGCTTTTGGCCATCTGCCTTAATATTGCTTTATGTGGATTGCTGTCAAATTTTGCTTAATAACCATCTTAAGTGCCTTGGGATGTTTTATTATATTAATTATGTAAATACACAGTTGATTTGACATTTTGTTTTCTCTTTCTATTGGGAAGCAGCTTGCCTCCATATGGCACTTCTCTCTTAGCAAAACATAGAAACTAAGTTAGCATGAAGTGATATACACGTAGCACATCAGAGAATCATACTACATAATCTATGGAAAAGAATTTTAATATGGCAGACAAACCTCTTGAGCTTAAACACCCAATATTACAAGCATTATTGTAGCTTTTATACCTGTATGAGTACATTTTAAAATTATAATACAAACATAATAACTAATTGTAAAATGCCATTTTTAGTCCACTCTTAAAAGAGACCTTCGTAATTGACTTAAGGCTTAGTTGTCACATGGCCTTCCCTGATTGGTATGTCATATTTGCAGAATTAACCTCGGAGCATCCATGAATAATTCAAAGATTTGTACGTTAAAATGTTTCCAAGATATAAGAAACATAGTTCATAAATAGGCACTTCCCCCTATTGCTGTCTTAAGATAACCATAAAATGTAAAACAATACAATAAGACAAAGATGAAATGTCCAAAGGACAGAAATGGAAGACCATCTTCTTATGGTGGAATCTGTATAAAAGGAGTCAAATACTTCTTTCCTTTTCATACATTTGCAAAGTTCATGGCAAATCTTTAAAAAAAAAATTAATAGTAATATATTTAAATCACATTTGCTGCTCATGGCTGTCTACTACTTTAAGGAAGGAATTTGACAAACTTAATACAACACTTAATTTCACATAAAATCATCAGGACATGCAAAAAAGAAAAACAAACAAAAACAACAACAAGATACCTTTGTTATCTTCAGATGATGTTAAACCTGAGGCATAGAACAGTTGTTCAAAACTTAGAAGATCATTCAACATTTAAAATGGCAAGTACAACACTAATGCATCCTCTCTGCATATAAACCCAACAACAGTATTTGCTATACCCCGACTTAGCAAACGGGATGTGTCCCATCACACTGTTTGGCAACACGTCAGATACATACGTTGGGATTGAGACACCACTTTTGTACGACTTCGTCCTCTAGAATCAGCAGCATCGCCAGCACCAGTGGCAGTTCCCGAGAGTAGTTGCCTATTACGGATACGACCTAGAAAGAGAATAAATAAATTAGAAAAGGAAAGCTATTGACACAAATGATATGTTGCTCCATGCATAAATCAACTTTTATTTTCAATATTTTTTTTGAAGACTATTCACATGAAAAAGGAAAAGTGCAAAAAATAAAAGATCTGGTCAAACACAAAATATTTGCAATAACATACGAATCTTTAAAGGGATGGGTACCTGAACCAAAATTGTATTGGATAATCTAAGCTCCATTGGTCATGATATAGTAGAGGTAAAAATCAGATTTACAATGGATTAGAGTGTGGGAATAACAGGCATTCAAACTTTAGAAAGGTGGATTTGAGAGAACAGCGAAGTACAAATGGATGCTAACTTGATAATGCAGCAAAAACATTGGAGCTTTTGAAAAGACCAAGAATGAAGGAATGCAGTGAATGTAATACTGCATTTTGGTGAAGTTTTTCACAGATACTAGCTCTTAATATTGGAAAGCATGGAATGAAGGCTGAGAGAACTAATTAATAAAGTGGGTTAGAAATTGATTGAACAGGGACACAAAATAAAGTGAAGTTCAGTGAGGGAGAGTAGAAGGGTGAGATTGCATCCTTCTGGAGACAACAAGCAAATGCAAGCAAGATTTGGACAGAATGAAGATTAGACTGATAGGAGAAAAATTTGATTTGTGAAAGGTGGCAAGGCTGAGGAAAAGAAAAGCAGTGCAAAGACAAGAGCAAATGACATTATTCTAAATGACAACACAGAAGAATTGTGAGTATAGGTTGATGGATGACCACGGTGTCTACATAGTGTGCACACAAGAGACTAACAAGATCTTGTGGTAATTAGTTGGAGCGACAAAGAAAAAGTCTGAGTAACTGACAGTATTGCTACAGGGCACTGGTTCAGCCAGCTACCACCCACAGCAACCGGCCCTTTGCCCACCAACCACACACCTACCACCTCCAAACAGCCGGTGTCCACGTACAACTCTGCCGACTGTACTTCAGTAGCAACTTGAAAACAACAAGAGAAGGGAACATATCTAATAACTATGAATGTGAAAACAGAAAGAGGATGAAAATCTAAAGAGAAATCTAATCTAGAGAGTAAAATTAATTAGTAAAGAAAACATATATTTGATTAGGGCTAAGATAGAAAACAGAAATAGAAACCATAAGAGAGGGAAAAGGTGTGAAACAGCTGTATGTTGGGCCACAGAACTCTCCATAAAGCAGACTTAAGTAGAGCACATCATAACCTATCTAAACATAGCCTCATGACCGGTTAGGAAATTATCTGAGAACAAAGCAGTTAAATTGTGCTTTCCGCTGATCCACTAGCAGAATAATTCAAAACAAGATTAAACTTTTGAAAGTTGCTTTCTCAGCAAAGTTGATTTTCAAAATCTCCAGTTCAGTTAGGTTAGTCAGCTGGGCCACAATAACTCAATATGGAATTAGTGATAAAATTGAGAGATGATATGTTAAAAATGCAGAATCCACCTTAAAACTAAGGATGCCCCTCCCCTCCTCTCTCTCCACCTCCAAAAGGAAAAGGTCACATTTTGTTGGAACTGCTAGTTACAACTGAGTAACTTGTTTGATTACACTGGTGTGCGACTGGAGTCACATGCAGGCGGGGCCAGGCAATGGCAGCAAGTTTCCTTTCCAAAAGGATATTAGTGAACTATTTTTCAAAAAATATAACAATTCAACAAATTCATGGTCAGTTTCCCAAGTTTAAAAAAAAAATGAACTCAATTTCTCAGCGCTTACCATCTTCAGATGCAATTCCTAACAAGGAAAAATGTTCCAAAGTGACAGCGTACATAATCTTCATACAAGTTAATATTATGATTATAGTTTTTGACAGTAAAATTACTCGGTGAATTGATGAACGCACCTTTGTTTTCCTTCAGGGATTATTGGTGTACTTGGAAACATTTATGGAAAACAATGATTGAAAAAAAAGTATGATATAACTTGGGACATACAAGATTGCTGGGAAAATGCAGGTAGCTAATTTTGAATTGCATAGATAGGACAAATGTATTAGACACTAGGGATGGCAATAAATGCTGGCCTAGCCAGCGACGTCCACATTCCATAAATGAATAAAAAAAATTATAGCAACTGTTCGTACTGTCTCTTAACTGGGCAATTTTCTAGAAAGCAACCTGCCCCTGCGTTCCACATTTTAGCAAGCTGAAATAAATGACTATACTTCAGGCTTCCAATTAAGAGACATTGCAATTTGTAACGATGAATCTAGCATTTAAACCTATAAGCACATGAAAACACATAAGTTACAGATCTATAACAGGATTATAAAGAAAGACAGGTAGGCAATTTTCTTACCATCTGCCTTGTCAGATGCATCATCTTTGTAACAGTGCAAGCAAAGAACAGGAAAGAGTGATGATGTTAGAATTCACGCACAATAAATAATTAAAACACTAGGCGGAATTTTACAGCCCCTCCCGTCAGCAGTCCCGCCCAAGACAATGGAGTTTTGAACGGCTCGTCACATTTTCCGGCCCCACCCCGCTGCGACAGGGCCGTAAAATTCCGCCCATTAACTTAAGGCATTTGGAAACAGGATAACTAACAATATATATAAATATTTATCTTCATATAAATATATTTAAGAAAGCCAACGTGGATTGGTTAAGGGCAAATCATGTTTAACTTGCTTGAGTTTTTTGGTGAGGTAACAGAGAGGGTTGACGAGGATTTACTGTTGATACAGTGTACATGCACTTAAAAAAAACATTTCATATATTGTTGCAAAACAGACTTGTGAGCAAAGTTAGTGGTCATGGGGTAAAAGGGACAGTAGCAACAAGAATACAAAATTAGCTGAGTGACAGGAAACAAAGAACAGTGGTAAACTGGAGGAGGGTTTATAGTGGAGATCCCCAGGGATTGGTGTTAGGACCTCTGCTCTTCCTGGCATATATTAATGATCTAGACACTGGTCAGCGCACAATTTCAAAATTTGCGGACAATACGAAACTTGGAAGCATTGTGAAACATGAGGAGGATAGCACAACTTCAAAGGGACATAGACAGGTTGGTGGAATGGATGGGCAAGTGGCAGATGAAATTTAATTCAGAGAAGTATGAAGTCATTCATTTTGGTAAGGAGAATCCAAAGAGACAATATAAAATAAAGGGTGCATTTCTAAAGGGGGTGCAGGAACAGAGGGACCTGGGTATAAATGTGCATAAATCACTGAAGGCGGCAGGATAGGTTGAGAGTGCAGTTAACAAAATGTACGGCATCCTGGGCTTTATCAAAAGAGCCATAGAGTGCAAAAATAAGGAAGTTATGTTAAACCTGTAAGAAACAAAGACTTGGCCTCAACTAGAGTATTCTAGCCTGTTCTGGGCACCACGCTTTAGGAAGCATATAAAGGCATTAGAGAGGATGCAGAAGGGATTCACGAGAATGGTTTCCGGGATGAGGAATATCAGTTACATAGAAAGTTTGGAGAAGTTGGGACTGTTCTCCTTGGAGGAAAGAAATTTGAGAGGAGATTCGATAGAGGTATTCAAAATTATGAGGAGTCTGGACAGAATAGGTAGGGAGAAACTGTTCCCTATGGTGGAAGGATTGAGAACCAGAAGGCACAGATTTAAGTTATTTGGCAAAAGAAGCAAAAGCGACACGGGGAAAAGCTTTTTCACCCAGTGGGTGGTTAGAGAGTGCAGTGGAGGCAGGGTCAATTGAGGCTTTGAAAAGAGAATTGGATCATAATCTGAAAAGGAAAAATTTGCAGGACTATGGGGAAAAGGCAGGGGGGTGTAGCACTAAGTGAATTGTTCGTTCAGAGGGCCAGCACAGACATGATGGGCTGAATGACCTCCTTTTGTGCTGTAACCATTTTATGAAAGCAAGGATATGAAATAATACGAAAGTTATTAATTAAGAGACCATATGTGTTGTTCAAAGCACGTATATTACCTGCCACATAATGAAACAAAGCTTGAAACATAATAAATCTTCTCAATCGCTTGTATCATACTACCGAAGTAGTAGTGATGTACTGCTAGGTGTCACCAGTGGAAGAGTACACCAGTTGGAAACAGCAGTGAACAAACTCACCACCATTAAGGGTGAACAGTCCATCAGCTGTACCAATACTTCGGCAGCTCAGCACTCATCCATTTGACGAAGTAAATGGATGACAACAGTGGATTTCAATGAGAGACTTGTAGCTTTCCCTGCCTATCAGCTACTGTTTTTATGTCTGATGATGAATAATAACTCAAAGACATCAGAAAGTCCATCATGGAACACTTTCACACAGTCATGCATCAGGTGATGTTTCACAAAATTAACGTACTACTTATCAAAACATGTATAATGTTGTTGTTTTCTTGAATGCTCTTAATTGCATGACATCCATCGTTAGGTGCTATAAATTAACTTTTTCACCCTCTTGGCAAAAGTTTCAACAAAATAAAAAAGACAATATGTCATCGTGCACTGAAGCCCCAAAACTTGAAAAGTGATGTGATCTGTGATTGTCCATGTACCATATCATTGGTCTCATCTGTGCCAAAAGGGTGAAGTGCTGTTGTAACATAGAAAGCAAAGGGGGAAAATTGTGAAGAGAGCAATCCAGGCTGCTCTCTTATGCCTAGCAGGTAGCACTGGAGGCTGCACCAGGATAAGATAAGCTTTTTTGCTGGCACTCTATGTTGGGGGAAGTTGAGTAACTCTTGGGTAGGAAAAGGGAGAAAATAAAAAATAAGTAAAAAATAGGGATTTAAAAAACATTTGTGCATAGAAACAGGTGTAGGCCATTCAGCCCTTCAAGTCTGTTCCACTATTCAATGAGATCAGCTGATCTGTAGTTTAACTCCCTCCACATGCATTGGTTCCTTATCCTTTTACACCTTTGTCTAGCAAAAACCTGTTGGTCTCAGATGTATTAATTGGGTTGTCATTTAGTGCTTTTTGTGGGATAGTGCTCCACACTTCTACCACCTATTGCATGAATAAACATTGCCAAATTTCTCTCCTGAATGGACCAGCTATGGTTTTAAGATTAAGATCTTCCTCTCGATTCCCCACCTGCAAAAAGATGTTTCTCTACCTACCCTATCAATTCCTTTCAAAATCCTAAAAACCTCAATCAAATCACCCTTTCCCTTCTAAATTCCAGGGAATACAAGCCGCATTTATGTAACCTCGCCTCATAATTTCATTTTTGGAGCCCTGGTAACATTCTGGTGAATCTTCTTCCAATGTCAATATAGCTTTAACAATTGTACATAGTACTCTAGGCATGGTCAGTCCACAGTTTTGTATTGCTGCAGTGTGCTTCCGATCCTCTATATTCTATCTCTCCAGTTATAGAGGCTAACATTCCATCACCCTTTTTGACTCCTATGGAGTTTTTCCATGGGTAGCCTGGGTCTGGAGTGCAGTTTCTGGTGTTCCTCCAGATTCTGCTGCAGGCTAAGTACAACATTGCTATAATACAGCACATTTATTCAAGCAATACTTCACAACTGACTTGAGAGAAAATATAAAATCTTAATAACACAAACACATTGAGTTATATATATGATAGAGAAAGAGAGATTTGAATAGCTAATTCTGCTACATGCATTATATAATAACATTAAAAAATGGATAAAGAAGTTAATTACTCCTGATATTTCTAACCTTGCTAATCTGGATTTTTCTCAAAGGTAAAAACAGCTAAAAATCTACAGAAACTTCCATTAAAAATTAACCCCTGGATCACTTACCCAGAAGGAATGTTGGAGCAGTGACTTTGAAAAAGCAAGGCAGGACAAACACTTCTGTCTCAGCAGCTAAGCATCAAAACTGTACTCCAGATGTCAGAATACCTCTGAGCAATGTCACAGGAGACCCATTTATATTAGCAATACTGTTCATCTCACTTCCAAAATTGGGCAGGCAGGTAGGTTTGTTGTTTCTTCCCTCATCAAAACAAGAGCATTATTTGTGTTACAAAATAGGCTTTTTGCTTTAGCTCTTCAGGTGGATTTTTGATTAAGATATAAATACTTCACTCTTTCCTTATCCCCACAAAACTTTTTCCTTTTATAACCAGTGAAATCACTGAGAAAAGTACATTTTTTCTTTTCCAGGAGAATTTGTATTTCTTTCCCAAGGATCTAGTGTTCCACCAAAGAGATTCCTCCTGCACTGTAAATTCTACATTGGTCAGTACCCTTAATAGGTAATTCTTTCATCCTGACTACATACTCTGGCTGCAATGCAAAGCATCTGGAACATGTCCCTTCAGTTGTGTTTCAAATTCAATGCCTCTCAGTGATGCAGGAAAAAGCCCATCCCAAACAAAAATTAGTGATTTTTTTTTTAAGTTAATGTTTCAGATGTTGTAAAAAGAAAGTTATTTTTCATTGCTTGGGCTTCAAAGTCAGCGGTTAGAAATTTTTGATCTGGTAAATTTTGACTTCAAAGCAGATGAATAAAAATTAGAATTCTATACTGGAATGGAATGGATAGAATTCCATACTGAAAGGTTCAACAGGATGATAGAATTCCACAAAAAGGTTCAACAGTACCCAATGGCCAAGTGAAATTTCTAACCCTGGCAAAACTCATGTTTAATTCACAGAGAGAAAGAGTATCAGACAGACAGGTCTGTGCAGGCAATATCTCGTTCCTAATTGTTGACTTTAGAAAAATTGCAAGGTGGCAGTAGGGGGAGGGGGCTGCGGGGTGGTGGTGGTGGTGAAGTTGTATGGTGATTCTTCTGCAGCATTTACTTTTTTTTTGGAGTTTCTCTAGCTGTTCCAAAGTTAGGGCAGACGATGGAGAAAATCCATAGAAATTTACCCTCAAGTCTTTTGATTAGATGGGGTCTTGTGTTGGCAATAGTTAATTTTACACTGTTATATTAATATAATTTATATGAACGATGTGCTCAAACTTATCAACATTTGATCCAAATCTCATCTTACTTAGTAGCTGAACATTGAAAGTATGTCCCCTTCCTAACCAATACCCCAACTGTTAAAATGTCAGCAATATACAGAAACAGGAACTTTACCGGCTCTCAAGTGGTGGGCTGGGAGGTGGTGGGCTGGCGCACTGATGCGGTCCTTCCTCCAGTGAATTTTCCCAGTGGCGGGCTGCAAGGCAGATTGGCTGCCCACTACAAGGAGGTGGGCAACAGATTTGCAAATTTAAAGGCCCAATTAAGGGCCATTTTATGGAGCTGTCAGTATTTTGCCACCAGCTGAATAGAGGTAGTCTCCCTTCAGCAGCCATCAGACCTGGAGGGTCCATAGCCCAAAGAGGGTGCCGCAGGCAGAGAAGGAAGCCCCCACTGCCCTAAAACTCTTCCCTGAGGATTTTCCCCTCGGACCCTCAGCACACTGAATTTTTAATTTTAATGTACTTACCTGGAGGCGCCACGCAGTTGCCTGCCTTCCTCAGCAGCACCCAACTCTCCCGGGGGCTGTGCTTAGAGCTGCTGGACCTCTGATTGGGCTAATTGCATCAGCAGCTTACCCACTGTCCTTATTTGGATGACAGGTTCACAGGGTGCTGATTAGGAGTCCGTCTGCAATCATCAAGCAACTGAGAGCCTTGGACATGCTTTTTGCACCCAGTGTCAGGAAGTCTCAAAGTCCATGGTAAAGTTCGGCCCTTAGAGCCATTATGGTACAGAAGGAGGCCATTTAGTCCATAAAGTCCATGCTGGCTCTCTGTAGAGAAAGAGACAGCAAGCCCCATTCCCCCACTCTATCCCATAGCCCTGCAAGTTTATTTTCCACAAGTACACATCCTTTTGAAGTCATTGTCTCTGCTTTCAATCCCTCATAAGTATTAAGCTCCATGTCATCACTACCCGCAGCATAAAAAGTCCTTCCTTACATGCCCCCTGTATCATTTACCCAAAACCTTCAATTCCAGTCCCCTGGTCCTCATATGATCAGATAATGGGAACAGCTTTTCTTTGTCGATAATATCTAAACCGGTCATAATCTTGTACACTTCTATCAAATCTCCCCTCAATCGCCTTTGCTCCAATGAGAACTGTAGTAAAAGGGTCTGGTACATAAAGGGCTAATGTGGGACTGAGTACAGTACCGCTCACATAGTGATGCAAGGTGACACCTGACCCACAGCCAGGGTCAGTCTGGAGATGGACACAGTTGGGTTAAAACCTAGAATGGGGTCAGCTCCATACCTGTACCTTCTACTGTAAATATGTACATAGTTGTGAGTTTCTAATGAAGATTTCCTTTTAACATACTCCAGACTCGAAACAGAATCCTTCAAGAATAACCCCAGTGCAGAGTAAAGGGTTATCAGAAGCACATGACGCTGATGTAATGATGATATAACATAACATGATTGAGTAACAAGAGAACTGGAGGGAGAATTTCCAACCTCGTGCAGGGTCCTAATGTGTATATAGTAGCCGAAAATAAAGTGTAATGGTTAGAACAGATTACACAGTCTCAAGCAGCTTTCTTTGGGAGAATAGACAAGCCCCAAAGAACCACGTCTAGACCCCAAACACATGATGGAACATGGTGGCAGCGGACAGTGAGTAAAATACCCAGAAAAATTTAAGAAGCAGGTACAGACCTGATAAGTCAAGAGATCTTTGAAAGGACGGAAGGAACAGATTCAAGACACCCCAAAAAGTTGGGGCACAGTGGGTGCAGCAGATGTAAGCTGAGACACAGAGCCGGAGTCCAGACAACAGTGAGCACAGAACCAAAGCAACAAGCAGCACTAGTGAAGCAGCAACAATTCCAGGGTTCAGTAGATGCATGGAATCCACACTACCAGTTCCAGAATCATTTCGGACTGCTGATGGCTCACACAGGTCCAGAACTGGGACTACTGGAGAGAAAAAGGTTTGCAAGATAGAGAACTGCTTCTGGCTTGCACAAAGAAGATCAACATGATCAAGTCAGTACATTTACTTTATGCAGTTAGATCTATTGCTGTGATAGCAAGGCAGGGAGTTGGTGAGGCTTCAACTTCTTACAAGGACGTCCTACAAGCATTTGATTCAGATTTAAGCATTCACAGAAATTTAACTGTAGAAAGGGCAAAACTTAACAGGAGGAAACAAAGACTAGGTGAAAGAATGGATTCGTTCATCAACAATCTACACATGCTGGCAGGGAACTGTGATAATGGAATCTTAAGAGAGGAACTGATTCATGGTCAAATTGTTGGGGTCTTCGACGAAGCATTATCAGGTCTCTTATTGGCAAGAGAGGGTTTAACATTATCAAAAACCATACAAATCGCAAGGCAAACTGAGCTTAGAAAACAAAATCGGTAGTTTGTTTGCAGAGAAGGTGAGGTCCTGTGGACAAGATCAAGTGAGACTCGCGTGCAGGCCATAAGAAAGAAATTGCAGCAAAGCCTCAGCCTGCCAAAACGGGCAAAAGCACGCCAACCAAAAACCCATCTGGTTCACTAATATCCTTTAGGGAAGGAAATCTGCTGTCCTCTCCTGGTCTGGCCTACATGTGACTCCAGACTCACAGCAATGTGGTTGACTCTTAAAAATGCCCTCTGAACAAGGGCAATTAGGGATGGGCAATAAATGCTGGCCTAGCCAGTGACACCCACATCCCACGAACAAATTAAAAAACCCCGCATCCTGAAATGTCATCGATGTGGCGGGAATAAGCTACACAAGCAAGACAAACATCCAGCAAGGACAGCAGAGTGCCACAACTGTGGAAAAGTAGGCCAGTAGGCCACTTCAAAATTGCTGACAACCTGTAAGAAGAGGGAGAAAATCTTAAACTGGAGCCACATACGAGAAGTGGAAGGACTACAAATAAAGGAAGTAACCCTCCTAGAAGAGGTAAGTGATACTGCAAATAAATTTTGGAATGTTAAACTCGAAGCGGGTGGACACCCCAGAGAGTTTAAATTAGACACAGCAGCAGGGATTTCTGTTTCATCAGACGAAGTACAATGGCTCAAGCAGATTACATTGCAACTCTCATCTATCAAATTTCCAAGTCCTAAAGGGGCCACATTGAAAGTCAAAGGCCAACCCATGGCCAAGTTGAAGTACAAAGATAGGGAAATCTTCAAACCTCCCTATGTCATACAAAATCAAGCATGCTCGCTACTAAACAGAAAGGCATGCTTAAAGTTGAAGCTAATCTATGAATTCAATGAAGTTGCTGATAAGCATCGCAGCACTACATTCACAAATTAATTTCCAAAATTATTTACAGGCCTAGGGAAACTAAAGACTGAGTACCATATCACCCGACAAGCTGACGCTAAACCAATCTGCCTCTTCACACTGAGGAAAGTCCCTCACCCACTGTTGGACAAGGTCAAGGGTGAAATTGAGAACAGGTTACAGCAAGGACTTATCTCACCAGTCACCATACAACAAAATGGTGTTCAGGAATGGTCACGGTCCCAAAGCCAAATGGCTCTAAAAGAACCTACATAGATTTAACTCAATTTAACGAATCAGCGGAACATAAGATCCACCTGATGGTCTCAGTGGATCAGAATCTTGCCAAACTTGCCAAGACTACTTTATTCACCAAGTCAGATGTGATTTTGGCAGGTGCCTCTGGACAAAGAATCCAGATTGCTGACCACATTTATGATGCCATTTGGTCATTATTGTTTCAATAGATTACCATTTGGAATTGTGTCCACTTCTGAAATTTTCCAGAGAACTATGTCTCAAACCCCAGAAGGCATGGAAGAAATAATATGCCATCTGGACAACATACTTGTACATGGCTCCACAAGAAAGAGCATAGCCGCAATTAGAGCGGTCCTAAGAGTCTTATCGGATGCAGGTCTAACATTCAATGAAAAAAGTGAGTTTGCCAAGCCTATAAACAAATTTCTAGGTCACATAAGCCACTGGAATCACAGTTGATCCACAAATAGCAAAAGTAATCAGAGAATTCCCACAGCCCAGGAATGTTACTGAGCTTCGAAGATTCCTCAGGATGGTTAACCAAGTGGGCAAGTTCCTACCAAATTTGGCAGAGGTCAATGAGCCTTTGAGATAGCTGTTGAGACAGGGTCAACAGTGGTGCTGGAATGTCGACCAACAAAATGCTTTTGAAAAGATTAAACAACTTTAACCTCCTCTAAAACTTGGCACATTATGATCCAGAGTTACTGCCCATAGTAGCAGCAGATGCATCGTCAACAGGTCTGGGGGCTGCATTATTTCAAGTGCAGAGAGAGGGCAAACATAAACCAGTTTACTATGCCTCAAGATAATTATCAGAAACAGAACAAAGGTATGCCACAATCAAAAAAGCACTGGCAGCAACAGGGGCGTGCAAAAAATTCTCAGAGTACGTTATGGAATCATGGTCCAAAATTGAAAGGGTCCATAAGTCACTGGTCATTCTTCTGAACATGACAGAAATTGTGAAGATGCCGCCCAGAATCCAGTGGTTCAGATTGAGAGTAATGACCAAGACTCCATAACAGAGTATGTTCAAGGATAGTATCAAATGACAGCAGACACACTGTCGTGGATGCCATCAGAAGGAAACAAGCAAGAGGATTTACATTTCATCGAGGAGATGGAAGCATATACATCCCTAATTACTCGACGAAAAGTTGCAGGAAATAAAACAAGCTCAGCTGCAAGATAACGAGTGACTCCAGATAAGAAGGATGGCCAGACTATATCCTCAGTAATCCAGTACTACACCAATACTTTGAACAGCGCAAACGCCTCACAGACATCGATGATTTACTAGTCTTCAATGAGAGAATTGTCATTCCGAGGGCACTTCTGCTTGATATTCTTCAAGGATTTCACCAAGGTCACCAGGATAGCAAAATATCATGTGAGATCCCAGCAATCAATCTGGTGGCCAGGCATTATTTGTTCCATATAAGAAATTATTTATAATTGTCTTACATGTGCAATACATAGCCAAGAGCAAAAAGAGCCATTATTATCTTCTTTTCCATCAAAGACATCGTAGCGCCTAAGAATGGGTTTATCTGATTTTAAGGTGAAAACATTTCTTATTGCCATTGATTACTACTCAAGGTGGATTTAATTAAACAGATTGCACAGCATCATGGCAGAAGCAGTCATTTAATCACCGAAAAGAATTTATGCAACACATGGCATTCTGGACATTATAGTGTCAGGCAATGGTCCGCAATTTGCTAATTATTCCAAAATTTTACAAAGAACCATGGATTTGTTCACATTACCAGTTCATCACGTTATCGTCAAACTAATGGAGAAGCTGAGAGAGGTGTATGAGCCAAAGATTTGCTAAAGAACAAAGAAAACAGACTACAGCTTCCTATAAGGACCGCCTGTAAGGACCTCAGTTCCTTCACCTCCATCGCATCTGTTCCAATGATGCCACTTTTCTGACATGTCTTCCTTCTTCCTTAACCGGGGTCTTCCCCCCACTGTGGTTGACAGGGCCCTCAGCCGTGTCCGACCTATCTCCCGTGCCTCTGCCCTCACACCTTCCCCTCCATCCCAGAACCATGATAGGGTCCCCTTTGTCCTCACTTTTCACCCCACAAGCCTCCGCATTCAAAAGATCATCCTCTGCTATTTCCACCAACTCGAGCATGATGCCACCGCCAAACATATCGTCCCCTCATCCTCCTTGTCAGCATTCCATTAGGACCATTCCCTCCGGGACACCCTGGCAGTGATTGGTCTGATTCGATTTTTCCTTTTTGTGGACAGGACATACCATTGTCAGGCAGGTGCCTGTGTCGTGTAACAGGTTGAATAAAGGCACAGCTAGTTCTGGAGCACAAATCTTCAGTGCCACAGCCAGGATGCAGTCTGGGCCTACAGCCATTGCTGCTTACAGTGCCTTCAGTCATTTCTTAATATCATGTGGAGCTAAACGACTTGTGCGAAGATTGACATGAAGGATAGTGGGGACTCTGGAGATGTTGCAGCCACTTGGCACTTCTAGCTGAAGATGGTTGCAAATGCTTCAGCCTTATCTTTTGCACTGATGTAGTGGGTTCTGCCATCAATCAGTATGGGGATGTTTGTGGAGCCTCCTTCTCTGCTTAGTTGTTACTTGTCCACCGCCATTCATGAAGGACTGCAGAGCTTTGATCTGATCCATTGGTTGTAGGATCAATTAGCATGCCTATAGCATGCTGATTTTGCTCTTTAGTATGCACGTAGTCCTGTTTTGTAGCTTCATTACACTGGCACCTCATTTTTAAGTATCCCAGCATGCTCTCCTACACTCCGCATTGATTCAGGGTCGGTCTCCTGGCTTGATGGTAATGGTAGAGTGAGGGATATGCCAAGCCATGATGTTACAGATCGAGGTTGAATACAATTCTGCTGCTGTTGATGGCCTGGAGCGCCTCATGGATGCCCAGTTTTGAGTTGCTAGATCTGTTTTAAATCTATCCCATTTGGCACAGTAGTGCCACACAAAATGAGGGAGGGTCTCGTCAGAGTGAATAAGGGACTTCATCTCCACAAGGACTGTGTGATGGTCACTCATACCAATACTGTCATGGACATCTGCATCTGTGACAAGAAGGGTGAGGTCAAGTAGGTTCTCTCACCACCTGCCGCGGGATCTGTCTGCCAGGTATGTTCTTCAGACTCAGTCAGCTTAGTCAGTAATGGTGCTACTGAGCCACTCTTGGTGATGGACACTTAAGTCCGCCACCTAGAGTATATTCTGTGTGCCTTTGCTTCTTTCAAGTGGTGTTCAACATGGAGGAGCATTGATTTATCAGCTGAAGGACAGGGGTAGGTGGTAATCAGCAGGAGGTTTCCTTGCCTATGCTTGGCCTGATACCTGGAGACTGCATAGGGATCTAGGGTCAATGCTGAGAACCATTCCCTCCCAACTGTACTTCACTGCCACTGTATTATCACCTCTGGTGGCTCTGTCCTACCAGTGGGACAGGGCAGAAATGGTGATGAAGTCTGGGGCATTGGCTGTAAGGTATGATTTGGTATGCCAGGCTGCTACTGGATTAGTCTGTGGGACAGCTGTCCCAATTTTGGCCAAGTCCCCAGATGTGAGTGAAAACGACTTTGCAGGATCAACAGGGTTGGATGTGCCATTCCTAACAGTACTGAGGGTGTTTTTACAACACATAGACTGCAGCAGTTTGAGAAGGCAGCACACCAGCACCTTCTCAAGGGCAATTAGGGATTGGCAATAAATGCTGGCCTAGCCAGCGACGCCCACATCCCATGAATATACTAAAACAAATTTTAAAAAAAAATTTGTCTGGTGTTGTTGGCTAATGTTCGCATTTCAAATTTCCAAAAATAAAATGAACCCTGAAGTATTCTCAGTGATAACATTATACTGTATTAGAATGAAGTTCTATGTCACAATTCAAAGGCAAACTATAAATAATCAACTAGCTAAACTGCATACGAGATACTATTATGTAATATTTTACCAGCTGTCCATAAGTCCACTGTTAGTAGAAGGATGTAAAAACAAATCCAATATTTGTCAAAGGTAACAATACACAATTTCAAGCACCTTCAGCCTCATGGCAATGATTCGTCTAATAAACAGAGGCATCGCAGGGCACCTCAGTCCTGTGGAATGCACACCCTGTGCTATGTGAGAACTCCAGGATGCTTCCTGTGTCTTGGTCAACTACAGGCACAGGAACTGTCATCAACTGGAGGAACTTGAGCTTCATGTTTATCAAGGGTAAAAGTTTTAAGTTGGGGAAAGGCCAATTTTATTAAGCTGAATTGTGATTTGACAAAGTTAACTGGAAACAGCTACCTTTAAGTAAATCACTGTTAAAACAGTGGGAGACATTCAAGGAGAAGCCAAAGACAGTTCAGAACAAATATGTCCCCACAAAGAAAAAAGGGTGGGACTCTCAAATCGAGAGCCTCCTTGTTCACCCTACCCCTGGATGTCAAAAAGCATATAGAGTAGGATAGGTGAAAAAAGAAAACTTATGGCAGATGCCAAGAGCTCGATGTGCACAAACGCTTAGGAGAACATAGAAAGCGCAGGGTGAAACTAAAAAGGAGATTACAAAAGCAAAGGGAGGGCATGAAAAAATATTGGTAAATAAAATCAAGGAAAACCCAAAGATGTTTTATTCGTGCATAAATAGCAAAAGGATAACTAAGGAAAGAATAGGGCAAGTTGGAGACCAAAACATGAACATTTTGCGTCTGCTTTCATAGACGGTAAGGACGAAGCAGACACTGTTGTTAAGGAGGAAGAGTATGAAATATTGGATGGGATAAGCATAGTGAGGAAGGAAGTACTAAAAGTGGTAAATCACAAGGCTTGAATGAAATGTATCCCAGACTGCTAAAAGGAGCAAGGAAAGAAACAGCGATGGCTCTGACCATCACTTTCCAATTCTCTCTAGCATGGTGCTGGAAGACAGGAGAACTGCTCAAAGTGAGTAAAGAATAACCAAGAATATTAGAGGCTTTCCCTCGATTGTGGGCAAATTATTGGACAAAAATTCAAAGCAGCAGTATAAATTGTCATTCAGAGAGGCGCTGATCAAGGGCAGTCAGCATGGATTTGTTAAGAGAAGGTTGTGTCTGTCTGACGTGATTGAAGTTTCTGAAGTAGTATCAAGGAGGGTTGATGAGGATAGCACGTTTGTCTAGTCTACATGGACTCGAGCAAGGTTTTGCCAAGGTCCCACAGGTCAGAAAATTACAAGTTCATGGGATCCAAGCAAAAGTGGCAAGTTGGCTCCAAAATGGGCTCATTTGCAGGAAACAAAGGATTATAGCCTTTGGGTGTTTTTGTGACTGGAAGGCTGCTTCCAGTGAGGCTCTACAGGTCTCAGTACTGGAGTTCTTGCTGTTTGTGGTACAACTCAATGATTTAGACTTACATGTAGGGGGCACAAATAAGGAGTTTGCAGATGATATGAAAATTGGCTGTGTGGTTGGAGTGAGGAAGATTGCAAGGAGATATCAATGGACTGGTCAGGTAGGTAGAAAAGTGGCAAATGGAATTCAATTCAGAGAAGTGTGAGGACACATTTGGGGAGGACACATAAGGCAAGGGAATACAAAATAAATGTTAGTATGCTTAGAAGTTTGGAGGAACAGAAGTATCTTGGGGACCCATCAACAATGGCCCTTGGTCTATAGATCCCTGAAGGATGTTAAGGTGTCCAAGAAACGACACAGGATACTTATCTTTATTTGCCAAGGCACAGAATAGTAGAACAGTGAACTTATGATAAAACTGTATAAACACCAGTTAGACAGCAACTAGAGTACCGTGTTCAATTCTGGTCACTGCATTACAGGAAGGGTGTGATCACGTTGTACAGAACAAGATTTACGAGGATGTCGTGGTGTGTAAAATTATGAGGGGCCATGATAGAGGGGATGAGAAGGATCTATTTTGTTAGTGGAGAGGTCAATACCCAGGGGGCACAGATTTCAACTAATTTGATAGAAGGATTAGAGGGGAGTTGAGAAGTAATGGATTCACCCAGAGGGTGGTTGGGGTCTGGAACTCACTGCCTGAAAGGATGGTAGAGACAGAAACCCTCATTGTATTTGAAAAAACTTGGATATACACTTGAGGTGCCATAACCTACAGGACTACAGACAAAAACTAAGATGGGATTAGATTAGATAGCTCCTTCTTGGCTGGCTTGGACAGAATGCACTCAATGGCTTCCTGTGCCATAAATCTTTTGGTGTTCTATATTTCTATCAGTGAGAAAAGGAGATCAAAAGCTTTGGAGAAAAATTTGTATTAATCAATCTTACCGAGTGAAGCATAGGCTCCTGCAGGGATATTAGATGCAGTTAAACGGCTTGCTGCTGTGTGTCCCGTGGTATGCCGTGATTTTGCAGATGCAGCAGCATTCACATCTATGTCACTTCTAGAACGCTGCAAACCACCAGGGGTAGCCACAGACTTAGCACTTGGGCCTGAAACAAACAAGGGAAAGATTCGGAAATTTAGGTGTTATTTGAAAAATGTTCAAATGTAATATTAGACTGAAGCTCTTTAAAAAAAAAGTCAACATCATAAAGTTGACCAAACAAAATTATCAAGGATAGACAGCGAATAAAAATAAAATAATAGGAATGGAATGATCTCAACTATGATTAAATAGCTGTATCACAAAGGAATATCTATCTGCCCATTTCAAAAACAGAATTAACAATCCATATTGTATAACAGAGTGGAAAGGAGAACTAAAATAAAGGGAAAATACTGTGGATGCTGGAAATCAAACAAAAACAAAAAATGCTGGAAAAACTCAGCAGGTCTGACAGCATCTGTGGAGAGAGAGAGACGGAGATAATGTTTCGAGTCCGTATGACTCTTCTTCAGACTTTGTGGCTTGTTGGCTAAGAAATTAAAGGGCTCTTAAAAGAAATCCTGCTTTTCAGAGATACTGCTGTTGAAGGAGACTCATATGGACTCGAAACATTATCTCTGAAACATTATCTCCACAGATGCTGTCAGATCTGCTGAGTTTTTCCAGCATTTTTTGTTTCCATTTCGGAAAGATGAATTACGCTGAAGATTCCAAAGTCTTATTTTCTTACTGTGCTGAGTCAAATAGTTTCAGCCAAGGCAGTGGTTCGGGTGCTACAAAAGAATATAAGCAGCAATGTCATTGGAAGTCCACAACCTTCATGTTCCTCTCCAAGTCACTTACCATCCTGACTTACACAAACATAACTTGCATTATTGTCAATGGATCAAAAACCTGGACTTCCCTACCTAACCACCATTTTAAGCTTTGCAGCTATTCAGGAAGAAGATCCTCTCACCATTATGTCCTTTCAGGGCAACTTGGAATGGACAATGAATGCAGCCTCGCCAGCAACACTCTTAACTGGAGAACAAATACATAAAGGGCCGAGACAAAACTGGGCTTTGTGGCCTGTTGGCTAAGAAATGAAACGGCTCTTAAAAGAAATTCTGCTTTTCAGAGATACTGCTGTTGAAGTACATTTGTTCAACTTATATTACTTTAAAGATTACAGTTCCATTTTCCCCTAAAAATACTTTTACTATCAAAGGATATTTGAACAGCTGATGTAGCCTAAATGCAACCCTAAACGCAATCAAAGCAATCTGTGGAGCAATATATTCATCGGTAATGGATCTTGCTCTCAAATCCATATAAACAGTTGCTTAAGTAAGGCGAGAGAGAGAGAAACCAGGAAATTATAGACCTGCTAGTCTACATCTGTTGTGGAAAAGTTATTGGAATCTATAATTAAGGCCATGGAATAGTGCACTTAAGAGGATTTGAGCTTTTCAGAAAAAGCCAACAAGGATTTGTAAAGAATTGGTCATGTCTAACAAACTTAATTCAATGTTTTGAGGCAGTAACCAAAGTAGCAGATGGCGAATGTCTATAGATGTAGTTCATGTGGGCATCCAGAAGGCATTATATAAGGTTCCACAAAAGAGACTGTTAGCTGAAATTAAAGCTCATGGAATTGAAAACCAGGTTAGGAAATTAGTTAGGTAGTAGAAAACAGAGGGTAGGGATAATGGGTGTGCACTTGAATTGATAGGAAGTGACTAGTGATGTCCTGCAAGGATCTGAGCTGGGACCTTAACTATTCAGTATATTTGTTAGAAATTTAGATAACACAAGAGAGCCATATATTCAAGTATGACAACACAAAAACTGGTGGCATAGCACGTAGTAGAGGTAGGAACTAAAAATTATAAAAGCAACATTGATAGATTGAGTGAGTAAACTTATGGCAGATGGATTTCAACGAAGCTTAGGATGAGATCATCCATTTTGGAGCAAAAAAGGATAATTGGAATGCTTTTCAAATTTTGAAAAGCTAGGGGTCCGTGTACACAGATCTTTAAAATAGAATCTGGTACAAAAAAAAAATAAAAATAATAATGGAATGTTAGCCTTTATAACTAGAGGGCGAGAATATAAAGGGTAAGAAGTTTTGCTACAGCTTTACAAAGCCTTTGTTAAACCCCATCTAGAATATTGTGTACAATTTCTAGGCACCAAACCCTTGGAAGGATATGCATTGGAGGTTCACCAGAATGTTGCC
Organism: Cetorhinus maximus; assembly: GCF_964194155.1. Classification (NCBI taxonomy): domain Eukaryota; kingdom Metazoa; phylum Chordata; class Chondrichthyes; order Lamniformes; family Cetorhinidae; genus Cetorhinus; species Cetorhinus maximus. Next base: position 44,770,167 of record NC_135882.1, on the reverse strand, counting down.
ACGGTTCCAAGAATTAGATTATGAGGAGAGATTACATAAAGTAGGTCTGTGTTTCCCTGAATATAGAAGGCTAAGGGGAGCTTTGATTGAAGTTTTCAGGATTTTTAAAAGGGTAGATGGAAGCATTTTCTGCTTGTGTGGGATTCTAGAACAAGAGAACCTAATCTTAAAATCTGAGCCAGGCCATTCAGGAAATAAGTTAGGAAAATGCTTCACGCAAAGGGTGTCAGAGGTGTGAAGCTCAATTAATAATTTTAAATTGGAGATCAACTGACTTTTATTGAAAAGGGTATAATGAATATGAAGCCAAAATAGGTGGATGGAGTTAAGTTACAGGTTAGCCATGATTTCACTGAATGCCAAAACAGGGTGGAGGCCTCAGTGGCCAACAGCTATTCCTATGTTTGTTCCAGTAGAGTATTGTAGGCCTATAATTTACTTTTGGACTGGAGAAGACTTTGTAAAATGGCCAGTTAAATGTGCTGAGAGTGTTACATGTGCTTGATAGCATGCCTTTCAACCAATGTTATATTTGCTGGAAAATTCATTGACCAAGAATATATTTGTCAATGACTCTCATTGTACAGGCTCATGGTTCATTTCTTGAACAGTAGATTTCCCAGTGGAGGAGATGAACTGACAGTCTACACAAGATTTTACAAAGACCCTGTACACCAATTTCAGCATTACATTTTGCCAACTTGTTTTTGTTGATCTAGAAATTTGCAACCATGGTCCATCAGGATGTGGTCATGCCAAATGCATTTGTCTGACAGGGTGTTCTGGACAATGCCCATTCCAAGTTTTGGGACCCCAGGAATAATAATATTAAGACTTCGGGGCAATACTCACATTAAACTTGTGTATTTGGAGCTTTGATCCGACAGCTTTCCCTTGAGCAATATAACAAGTGTTTCTCCTTTGCGGGAAACTTATTTCAAATTATGATGTAGAAGACATCTAAGTTTCAGGTTCATTATTATTTAAATAAATTAGTATTAAGGGCAATAAAGACAATCAGTACTGCTGGTGTTTTGATACCAAGATGCTGGTGAATCCCAGCATCAACTGAAGTCTTGAAGAGATCAGCATCAATATTTTCTTGGCAGCAAGTGATGCCAGCATGAGTTCAGCACCCGGTGACTGGGTATGGCTGAAACTTTGTAGGCTAAGTATGCTGGTGCTTTTCTGGAGAAAGCTTGATCTGAACAACCTGAAAAATGCAAGACAGCTGTCCCTTTAGTGTACCCAAACCAAACTTGATATCGCAGAATCACTTTTTTAAAAATGAGTATTTTAGGTAAAAGTCATAAGGTTCAATAACTGTGAAGCTATCTTGCATAAAATGCACATCATCAAAACCAGAGCACTTCGACAGTTTTTAGGTTTCAGGACACGTGTTAAAACCTGCTACTATCATGACAGTAAATTATGCAACCTATAAATGGTCAATGCTGTGTAATGGATGACAAGACAAGTAACTGGGTCACCTCCAGTAGAGTTAGTGGGCAGAATTGTCGCAGATTTGCACAAAGTGCAGTAGTGGGAGGGAAAAGTGATCATTTACCCACTGGCCGCAATGTCTTCTCACACTGTATCAACCCAATCCCACTGCATTAATTATGCATTCACAGGAAACACGTCGTTTTGATGTTGGGCGGGCTCTCATTCGCCCACCATGCCATAACCTCACCACTTCCTCACGCTGGGCACCATATTTAAAATGCAGTCATACGCATATCTCTCAGTGCTTTCAGCCCAGGACTGCTGCACAGAAGACATGGCCCCGAAAGGCAAGATGACTGCAGCCAGCAGGTTTAATGACGCGTCCCTCAAGCATCTTTTGGATGCAGTGGAAGCCCGCTGTGATGTCCTCTATCCCTGCTCTGGCCACAGGATGGTCAGCAACATCACCAATCCAGCTTGGCAGGCAGTGGCTAGCGTCAACGTCCTACAAAGGAGGACAGCCGCCCAGTGCCGATAAAGGATGAATGGTCATCTCCATTCCGCTAGGGTAAGACACTTTTCTCAGCACTCAACTCACACACTCACAAACACATCACACATCCACAGGGATCTCACACCTCCAGGGACAATACCACTAACTCTCACACACACCCTCACTTCTTCATCAGGTTCATATCCTCTGGAACTCGCATGCTTATCCCAGCCATGGCTCCGCTCACCACACAAACATTTCATGCTGTGCCAAGAGTCCTGCTCACACTCTCTCCATCTGTTTTCATGCAGGAGAAGCTGGCTCACAACAGCAGTGAGAGCTCCTAGACCGGGCTGGAGTGGATAACATTAAACCCCTCACTTAATTTGAGGAGCATGCCAACGCACTGACTGTTGAGGACTGCCTGCAGCGATGGTGAGGTCAGCGGCGAACACCCACCTGAGGATCCAGCACCATATCATCCCTCCCTCGATGCAAATGTGAGTGCTCTCTCTCCTGCTTTTGACTCTGCTGTCATGAACCAATTACCTCTACTTAGGTTCACAGGGAGCTCTGCCAAACAACTGACACCTTCAGCCAGCAAGTCCCTCAGCTCCATCCAGGTCCGCACCTCCAGCCAAGAGGACTCCTCTTCCACTAATGAGCTGGAAGACCTGTCCTACACTTATCTACACCATCCACCAGTGCAGAGAGACACACCTCTGTGGCACCGAGACCTAGAACAGACTCAGGTTCACAATCTGCTGGTCACCGCAAGGACACGTATTAGCAGGAGGAGGAGGCAGGTTCAGCCAAGCTCCCTGGCACTCGAAGGACTGTTGGGGAAGAGGCACCCGTGAGGTCCGAGTCAGATGACAAGCCTCTGGATTTGGCCTTCCAACTCATCCTGGAGAGTCAACAGAAGGCGGGGGAACATCACGCAGAGCTGTTGGAAGCCTTCAACAGAGTGGCACATGAGTCAGAGGAGTGTGTGCGCCTGGTCTCTAATGAACTGGTGCTCACTTTCTCATCCTCTGTCACCACTGAGGGAGCAGCTGGCCCACAGGAGGACAGCAATAGGAAGCTGGGGCCCCCAAAGCTGGTGACCCAAGCCGAAGTCATCAGAGACAACAGGGCCAACCATTGCACAGACTGTCCCCCCGATGCGATGTCAGGGCAACATCTAGAAGGTCTAAGGTGTTCAAAAGTTCAGAAATTCTGATCACAATTGGTTGCACGGGAGAACACATTTTGTCACTTTACAATCTGAAACTATATTCACTTGCACTAAATAATGTGTAATGTTGTCTTTCAGCTTCATTGACAGACTTCATGAGTCCTGTCCCTGCATCCACCCGCCCCACCACGAGCAGTTCAGCTGCACGCAACCAGCACATGGTGATTCTGGAGGGAGAAGTGTGTGGGGCAGGGGCTTTCAAAGCCTCGTGCAAGCACTCTCTCACGCACTTGGATCATTCCCACATCACATTCACCTCAATGTCCTGCGCATTTTCAATGCTGCTTGCTGGGGTTTGCTTTCAGTTGTCCATCTGAGCTGATCTGCATCTCCGCTTACACACTGATCACACTCCAATGCAGCACCTGTTCCTGCCCACGACTCTCGTTTCACTTTCGATTAGCTAGCATGGCGTGGCTAACATTTTTTGTGCGGTCCCCTGCCCTTTCCCATCCCCCAGCCACCCATTTCCTCTCCCTCATCACTGTTGACCCTCCCTGGCATCACCTTCCACTAGCACCTACCAGCCACAACCCTTTTCTTTCGAGAATGTTCAGGTGAAAGTGCACATTCCGTCCTTCCTGAATTTCCCACCCCCATCCACAATAACCTTCTTGACCTCCTCCCTCCCACCCCCAGGGTCCGTGTCTGCCTCCGAGTCCCCGCCAACCACCCTAGCCGTCCCTTCTACTGATACCATCGCACCCTCACCCTCCCACCCTACTGCCTCACTCTGCCCTCAGTCATTCTCACCATTCCCTCCTAGCACGCCCACCTTCAGTTTGCTCCCCAGAAAGCAGTCATGGACTCAACAGACCACTCCCCTGCACGTTCACCTGGACATCAGCCTGCCCCATCTGGACCCCTTCCCTTCTTGGAATCCTTCGCAGCCCACCACCCCCCCCTCACTCTTGGAACTCCTTCCCCAACCCCTCCAGACTCCTCCCTCTGTCCTTACTCCTTCTTTGTTACTGACTCATTGCTTCACCCTTAATTCTTCCTCCCAGTGGACTCCTTCCTCCCCCGGAAGTCCTTCCCTCCTCTGAACTCCTTCCCCGCCTCTGAATTTCCCTTATGCCTTCCTCCCCGCTTACACCTACCTCCCCAGTTGCCATATTCTCCCCCTTCCTCCCCCATACACCTTCTCTACCCTCCCAACCTCACCGCCTCCGACACCTTAGTTCCTCCCTCTCAACCTCACCCTCCCCGACACCTTCGTTTCCCCCCTCCCAACCTCACCCCTCCAAGACACCTTCATTTCCCCCACCCGACACCTTCGCTCCCCCCCTCATCTCACCCCCCACCCCACCCTCGAACACGCCTTTCTCTCCCAGTCGAACCTAGACCTTCCACCCCCACCCCCCGGTACATCTTCCTCTCCCAAACACAGCTGGACCTTCCTCTCCGTCTCCTCGATGATCATCCATTGTGAGCAGACCCTCAACTGTGATTTTCTGTGAGCTGCTTCGCAGCAGAGCCATGTCCATCAGAATCTAACCAGCATGCGATGTACATTCCTCCAGTGTCCTGTTGCTGTCAGGCTCCAGCATATTCTGCTCCTCGAATGCCCGTGATGTGATGGTTAGTCCTGAATTCTGCACGTCACACTTATCAAGATGTGTTCTGCACCAGCATGTTTTCCCACTGTGGGCGGACAATCCAGCGTGGGGGGGTGTGGGGGGGATGATTCCAGCGGGCTGGGCTTATAACGCTATGCAGATGTATTAGAATGAGGTTCCCAATGTACAGCAGTAGAAAACGCTGCCCACCATTGATGGGCAGGGCGGACGATCGCAAACTGGTTTAACAATGTTGTGAAACTGATTTTTGGCCTTCTTACCATATTGTCTGCTCACGCCACCAAACATGCCTGACACCAGCAGGCATGGAAAATTCTGCCCAATGGATTTGGGTGAACGAGCCCCTGGAGAATGGTCATATGACCTTACAGAGAAAATGCCATTAAAAAGTTTGTAAGCTAATCCTTGAATCAGCTAATGGCATCCTGAGTCATGGCGCAGCTGCAACACACAATAAGTCAATGGAAGGGCAACCACAGGCAGCTTGAAGCACTACACCAAGATTCAAGACTTTGCCTTATAAAGTGATGTGGAGGACTCACAGGAGCTCTGATGAAAGCACACCGCTGATAATGAGCAACAGTGTTGGAAGACTTTGTCAGAAATTTGAGCCAACAGTGGTTCAAACATGGAGGCAGGCAGTTAATTTTGATGCAGGTAATTGACTAATACTGAAGGGGGTATTGCATGTTCTCAGTCAAGCTGCGAAATACACTGTTCTGAGGCCATAGCCCTTTGCATGTTACTGGGCTCAATTTTCTGTGCCTGCTGGCATCAAGTATCATGGTGGGCGAGTAGACAATATGGCGGGAAGGCCAAAAATCAGCTTCACAATGCCGTGAAACCAGTTTGCATCATCCGCTCCGCCCGTCAACGGCAGGCTGCGCTTCCCATGGCGTACGTCAGGAATTTCATTGTAATACGTCTGCATATCATTTTAAGCTCGGAGGGCGGGTGGGGGGAGAGAAGAAGCTAAGGGGGCAGGGAAGGATGGCCAGGTGAATGTGCAAGGGAGGGATCTGTGGAGTCGATGACTGCCTCCTGGGGAGTGAAATGGTAGGAGGCAATGGTGCAGACAGGGGGCAGACTGAGCCGGTAGGGTGAGGGTGCAACTGCATTGGTAGAAGGGCTGGCGAGGGTAGTTGGTGGGGACTCAGAGGCAGACATGTAACCCTGGGGGTGGAAATGAGGAAGTTGGAGGCGTCAATGTGGTTGGGGGAGGGATTTTCAGGAAGGTAGGGAACTTGCACGTTCACCTGGACATCCCCAAAAGTAAATGGTTCTGGCTGGTAGGTGACAGTGGGGAGGTGAAAGGTGATGCCAGGGGGCAGTCAATAGTGATGGGGGAAAGGACATGCTGACTGGGGGAGGGGAAAGGATGTGGGGGGTGGAGCTAAAGACAAATGTGACAAGCACCATGCTTCTAAAACCAAAAGTGAAGGGACACTCGTGTTGGGGCAGGAACAGGTGCTGCATGGGAGTGTGATCAGTGGGTGGGTGGAAATGCAGGTCAGGTCAGATGGACAACTGAAAGAGAACCCCAGCAGGCAGCATTGAAAATACTCAGGACATTGAAATGAGTGTGATGGAGGAATGATCTGCGTGCGAGGGAATGCTTGCATGAAACTCCGAAATGTCCTGCCATACACAGACTTCTTCCTCCAGAATCACTCGTGGGCCAGCTGCGTGCAGCTGAACTGGTGGGGGAGGGGTGCAGTGGAAGGACTTGCGAAGCCTGTCAAGGAAGCTGAAAGACACCATTACACATTATTCAGTGAAAGTGAATATATGTTCAGATTATAAAGTGACGAAACGTCTTCACCCATGCAACCAACGGTGCTCAGAATTTCTTAACTTTCTAGGCCTACCACTTCTAGGTGCTGCCCTGACATCTGCAGCAGGGGTGGAGACAGCCTGTGCGATGGTTGGCCCTGTTGCCTTTGGCATGGGTCCTCTGGACAGCTGAGGCCTTGGGGGCCCCGGCTTGCTTTGGCTGTCCTTCTGTGGGCCAGTTGCTCCCTCTGCGGTGACAGAGGACAAGGTTGAGGGGGTCACAGGCAAAGGGGACTCAGAACAAGAGGAGAGCCTCTGAAATTCCTGAGTGGATGACCCAGGAGTGTCCAGCTGTTGCTCCTTCTCCCTTTGTGTGCCCGAATGGCCCTGGCCTTACTCCCTGAGGGGAGGAAGCACCTGCAGGGACGTCGAGGTGCCCCATTTCACTCTGGTGTTGCCACTGCAGGAAGTCACACATGGTTGCCGTGATGGAGTGCAGGTCTGCGCGCATCTCTGCATTCTGCTGGATCACGGTCTCCATGGCGCCTAGCATCCTTCCCACGGAGCCCACATATGGGCAGAGAGCAGGCAGACGCACTCCTCTGTTGAGGGCTTCCAACAGCTCTACATGATGTTCCCCTGCCTTCTGCTGACTCTCCAGAATGTGTCGGAAGGCCGAATGCAGAGGCTTCTCATCTGATTCGGATCTCACAGATACCTCTTCCACAGCAGTCCTCCAAGAGCCAGGGAGCTTGGCTGAACCTGCCTCCCCTGGCTACAGATACATATCCTTGCGGTGACAACCAGATTGTGAATCCAAGCATGCTCTAGATCTAGGTCCAACTGAGCTGTGGGTCTCTGTGCTGGTGCAGGGTATTGGTAAGCACTGTGACAGATCTTCCAGGCTGCTTATTTCCAGCTCAATGGAGGTGGTGTTCTCTTGGCTGGAGGTGAAGACCTGGATGAAGCTGAGGGGCAGGCTGGCTGAAGGTGTCGGTCGCTTGGCAGAGCTCCATGTGAACCAAAGTAGAGATAATTAGCGCACAGCAGCAGAGTCAAAAGCAGGAGAAAGCGCACTCTCAGTTGCTTTGAGAGGGATGACGTGGTGCAGGGTCCTCACAAGGGTGTTTGCCGCCAACCTTACTGTCGTCACAGGCATGGTCCACATCCTCACCAGTCAGCACGTTGGCATGTTTCTCCAAATGAGTGAGGGGTCTAATGTGGGCCACTCCACCTCCAGTCTGGGAATTCTCCCTGGTATTGTCAGCCACCTTCTCCTGCATGAAAACAGATGGAGAGAGTGTGAGCAGGATGCATGGCACTCCGTGGAATGTGTGTGTGGTGGGTGGAGCCGTGGATGGGATGAGGACGTGAGTTCCAGAGGATATGAGCCTGATGGAAATGTGAAGGTGCGAGAGGCTGTTAGTGGTGTTGTCCCTTGAGGTATGAAACCCCTGTGGATGTGTGATGAGTTTGTGTGTGAGAGGGTTGAAAGTGATGAGAAGAGTGACTTACCCTGGCAGAACGGATAAGACCATTCATTCTCTTTCGGCACTGGGTGGCTGTCCTCTTTTACGTTGGCTCTGACCACCGCCTTTTATGCTGGGTTTGTCACCTTGCATCGCCCAGAGCAGGGGTAGAGGACATCATGGCAGGCCTCCACAGATTCTGAAAGGAATTCCAGTTATGTGTCACTGAATCGGGGGGACTGCAGTTTTCTTGCCTTTCAGGTCTTCTGTGCAGCAGTCCTAGTGCACTTTAATATGGCACCTCGCACGAGGAGATGGTGTGGCAGGCGAATCGGAGGCTGCCCGCCAGCAAAATGGAGTGTTTCCCGGGAATGCATGATTAATGAGGCAGATTGGGGTGATACGGCATGAAAAGCCGCCATTGCGGCCAGTGGGTAAAACATTCTTTTTCCTGCCTGCTACTGCACTTAGTGCAAATTTGGGATGATTCCGCCCCTGTTTTAAGGAAGAAGAATATTGTATATAAACGCATATTTATGAATTAAGATATTCCAAAGTACTCCATGGTATATAAATTAATTTTAAGTTTATTTATTGTTGTTTTGTAGGCAAATGCAGCATACAATTTCTGCAAGGTCCGAAAAATAGCAATAAATTGAACACCGGTTAATCAGTTTTTGGTGCTGTTGATTGAGAGATGAATGTTTGTCAGGAAGCCAGAAGAATTTCCCATAACTTCTTGAAATAGGGCATGGGATGCTCTATGTTATCTGAGGAGATGCACAGAATCTTGGTTTCATGTCTCATCCAAATGGTAACACCTCCAACAATGCAGCACAACCTCAGTACTGCAAAGCGTCAGCCTAGGTTATGCAATTGGCTCCTGAAGTGCAGCTTGAAACTATCGTCTTCAAACTCAGGCATCTAGGAGTCTTGGTTTTTGCCTGTTTTATTTTCTCTCCCTATGGCCATTCATGGTGACCCTATTGCTGGCCTACAACATAAAAAGCAAAGGTGGCTTTTCTTTCTTTTATATGCTTGTAATGAAAAGAACTACCTAGCATGTTTTGAAAATCTGGGCATGGCAGACTTGCTAAATATTTAATTTGTATCGGTCTTCACAATAGAGAATGAGGAAACAAGAGAAACTTACCAGATACACATCAGTAAAAAACGGTAATGGAAAAAGAAATGAAAATGAAGATGGATTTATTTTTAATCCTGTGGTTCTCCCCCCCACCCGCCCCAAGAATATTAAAAGTAGTAGGTGGGGGAATTATACATGTTCTTGTCATGATCTTACAAAACTCTTGATTCAGGAATGGTCCCCTTGGATTGGAAATTTGCTAATGCTACTTCATTTTTAAGGAGGAAACGAGATAAATTATGAAATTATAGGCCTATTCTAACATCTGTTGCAAGGAAGTTACTAGAGTTTGTCATTAAGAAGAGTGACTGAGCACTTGGTCAAATAAGAACTGATCAGGAAGTATCAATGGATTTGTAACAGGCACGTCATGTGGAACAAACCTAGCTGAATTTTTTGAGGATGTAACCAACAGGGTGGATAAGTGATGATGAACAAAAATGACATACATGGAATTGGAGACATCCTGTTGGTATGGGTAGGATTTTGATGAAGAGATAAGAAACAGTGAGCAGCGATATGCACTCAACTTGTTAGGATATGACGACTGGTGTCCTCCAAGGATCTGTACTGGGGCCTTAGCTTTTCACCATATTTAGAAGTGACTTGGTTAAAGGAATAGAGAACCCTAAATCTAAGTTTGCTGAAGATACTAAATTAAATTGCACAGTAAATAGGATGGTGAGAGCAGAAAGTTGCTGAGGAGCATTGAGAGGTTAAATGACTGGGCCAAATATGGCGAATGGAGTTCAACACAGGAACATGTGAGGTCATCCACTTTGAACCTTAGAAGGACAGATCAGGATATTTTTGAAAATGCGAACTGTGAAGCAACACAGAGATTTAGCAATTAAGTGCAATAATAACTAAAAGCTTGTGGACAAATCCAAAAATGAAAAAGGCGAATGGAATGTGTTTTTTTTTAATCTCAAGAGGGTTGGAATACAAGGATTGGAAGTTAGACTACATTCGTGTAAAGCACTGGTTGGAACCCATTTAGAATACCGTGCTCAGTATTGGGCAGTGCATCTCAGGAAAGATATACTGACCCTCGATGCGGCGCATCGCAGATTCACAAGGGCTAAGAGAATTAAACGGTAATAACAGATTGCATAGGCTTAACTTGTATTCCTTTTTGGTATGGGAAATTAAAAGGAGATTTCATTGCAGTGTTGAAGATGATTAAAGGATTTGACGGGCTAGAGAGAGAAACTATTTCCTTTGGTGGGGGAGCATAGAATAAAATTTGAGCTAGATTGTTCAGAGGTGACATCAGGAAGCACTTCTTCATGCAAAAGACAGTGGAAATATGGAACTCTCTGTCCTAAAAATCTCTTGAGCTTAGCTCAATTTAAAATTTCATAATTGAGACAGTACCTTTGCCTAACAAAATCTAAGGATTATGAAACTAAGGCAGTTAGATGGAATTAGGGTACACATCAGCCATTATCCAATTAGATAACTGACTAGGCTTGAGGGGATGAATGGCCTACTATTGTTCATATGTTGTGGGAGCTGAAGCTGTTGACAATGTCAGCACCTAAGACTCCTGGAAAAGTTTAATAAATATACCTGGACAGTCAGTATCAAATAACTGCTCATCTAATCTAGCCACACCTGCAGAGAAACTGGAAACTTTTACTCAATGCTTAGCAACACAGGACATTGAATAATAAAGAAATTGTCATTTTTATACATATCTGATACAATGTTATTTCTGACTCAAATATTCAGAGAACCTGGGAAAAAGTAATGGAAGTGATGCAGAGGATGCCAGGTCCACTGCTCACCTGTTATAAGGAACAAAGCAGAGCAATGTCAAACTGGGCTACAGAGAAATAATCTTGACCTTTACATCACGTTTTCAGCACAAATATCAATTTCAAAATGATGCTGGTCCTAATCAGGTTAAACTTAAATTAAGCAAGGAACTTAACTATTTGTTGTGATCATACATAAAACTGTCCTGCTGGTCCTTGTTAACATTTTAATTTAAGTTAACTTAATATTTTTAAAATTTCATTCATGGGATGTGGGCTTCGCTGGCTGGACCAGCATTTATGGCCCTTCCCTAGTTCCCCTTGAGAAGGTGGTGGTGAGCAGCCATCTTGAACCGCTGCAGTCTGGTGCCGGTACACCCACAGTGCTGTTAGGGAGGAAGTTCCAGGATTTTGACCAAGCGACAGTGAAGGAACGGCGATATATTCCCAAGTCAGGATGGTGAGTAACTTGGAGGGGAACTTCCAGGAGGTGGTGTTCCCATCTGTCTGCTGCCCTTGTCCTTCTAAATGGTAGTGGCTGTGGGTTTGGAAGGTGCTGTCTAAGAAGCCTTGGCAAATTCCTGCAGTGCATCTTATAAATAGTTCACACTCCTGCGACTGTGCTTCGGTGGTAGAGGGAGTGAATGTTTGTGGATGTGGTGCCAATCAAGTGGGCTGCTGTGTCCTGGATGGTGTCAAGCTTCTTGAGTGTTGTGGGAGCTGCACTCATCCAGGCAAGTAGGGAGTATTCCAGCACATTCCTGACTTGTGCCTTGTAGATGGTGGACAGGCTTTGGGGAGTCAGAAGGTAAGTTACTCATCGCAGGATTCCTAGCCTCTGAACTGCTCTTGTAGCCACAATATTTATATGGCTAGTCCAGTTCAGTTTCTGGTCAATGGTAACCCCCAGGATGTTGATAGTGGGGGATTCAGTGATGGTAATGCCATTCAATATCAAGGGGCGATGGTTAGATTCTCTCTTGTTGGAGATGGTCATTGCCTTGCACTTGCGTGGCGTGAATGCTACTCGCCACTTGTCAGCCCAAGCAATATGCAAGTTATCAACTTATTCCCACCTAAATATGAACAGATTTTGATAGCATTTTGAAGTTTGCAATGATTTTAGTGATTAGAGAACAAAGTTAATTTATTCCACAACAGACTGGCTACAGACTGAAAATAAGGAACAGAGCATCCAGTCCAAAACCATTTTAAATAGAAAAGTTGAGGTGAGCAGCATAACAAGGACAGCAACAGGAAAATGCACAGCAGAACAGGACAAAGGAAAAGGAAGAAGAAAAATAGAAAAACAGCGAGAGAAAAATAAGTCAGACAAATAAAGGATGGTAAATGAGATTAAAGGATAAAACAAAAGCAGTACTGAGGACAAATGAGTAAGTAAAGGACTTGAAAACAAGTAGAGGATAAATTATTTTTTGTGGGCCACTGGTAGTCCAGTTTATTTCCCCAAGTGCAAATTTGTGGAAGATAGCACATGAAGTACAGTATTGTGGATCAGTAAAGCAAATGTAGTAAATGTTTAACTTATGCTAATAAGAATGTCCCCTTTTTTACTTTTTAAATTAATTTATGGGACGTGGCCAACATTTATTGTCCTTTCCTAATTGTCCTTGAAAAGATGGTGGTGAGCTGCCTTCTTGAACTGCTGCAGTCCATGTGGTGTAGGTACACCCACTGTGCTGTTCGGGAGGGAGCTCCAGGATGTTGACCCAGCAACAGTGAAGGAACGGCGATACATTTCCAAGTCAGGATGGTGAGTGACTTGGAGGGGAGCTTCCAGGTGGTGGTGTTCCCATGTGCCTGCTGCCCTTATCCTTCTAGATGATTGCGGTTGTGGGTTTGGAAGGTACTGCTGAAGGAACTTTGGTGAGTTCCTGCAGTGCATCTTGCAGATGGTACACTCTGCTGCCGATATTCGTCGGCGGTGGAGGGAGTCAATGTTTGTGGATGAGGTACCAATCAAGTGGCCTGCTTTGTCCTGGACAGTGTCAAGCTTCTTGAGTGTTGTTGGGGCTGCACTCATCCAGGCAAGTGGGGAGTATTCCATCGCACTCCCGATTGTGCCTTGTACATGGTGGACAGACTTTGAGGAGTCAGGAGGTGAGTTACTCGCCACAGGATTCCTAGCCTCTGACTTGCTCTTGTAGCCACAGTATTTATATGGCTGGTCCAGTTCAATTTCTGGGCAATGGTAACCCCCAGGGTGTTTGTAGTGGGGTATTCAGTAATGGCGATGTCTTTGAATATCAAGGGGTGATGGTTAGATTCTCTCTTGCTGGAGACAGTCATTGCCTAGAACTTGTGTGTCGCAAATTTTACTTGCCACTTGTCAGCCACAGCCTGAATATTGTTCAGGTCTTGCTGCATTTGGACATGGACTGCTTCAGTATCTGAGGAGTTGCGAATGGTGCTGAAGATTGTTGGGCCCAGGACACTATCCTGAGGAATTCCTCCAGTGATGTCCTGGAACTGAGATGATTGACCTCCAACAACCACAACCATCTTTCTTTGTGCTAGGTATGATTCCAACCAGTGGAGAGTTGTCCCCCTGATTCCCATTGACTCCAGTTTTGCTAGGGCTCCTTGATGCCACACTTGATCAAATGCGGCCTTGATGTCAAGGGCAGTCACTCTCACCTCACCTCTGGAGTTCAGCCCTTTTGTTCATGTTTGAACCAATGCTGTAATGAGGTCAGAAGCTGAGTGACCCTGTCCCCAACCTGGGATCTAAGAGATCAAATTGCACAATATTCATGAATAAAAATGACAAGGGTGGGGGGTTAAACACCGTTCAGAGTCTATATTTCACAGTTTTATTTCTGATATTTTATACACAAAACTAACCTCTTGATGCACCTCCACTTGCGACTGACCATTTAGCAGGAAAGGCACGGCTGAAAAGAAACAAAAATAGCTTACATCAACCTGGACAGGGAACACAAATGAACACAGTGTTTGGCACATGGCCCCTTCACCTCATAATACATATTCTATTAAATGCTTTTATAAAGTAAACCCAAAATAACTCCCATTAGTTAAGCAATATCTTATGGCCTCCATCTTTGACATATTATCAGTGCATGATTTTTCATCATTGACTCTTGGCTTCCAGCACCCTCTGCTAACCACTACTTTAATTGATTTGTGATGGTTGCTAGATTGTCATAAAGCTGGATAGGTTGAATTCTATTTTTATTGCATGAGATTTCAGAATTCCAACTTTTAGGGATTGAATTCTGTGACACTGTTCATTTCTCCATGAACATCACAAATTGGTGTTCCTCAACATTCTGTCATTTGGGTGTCCTGAAGTTCAGGAAGACTAAGGAGGTGGGACAGTGTCTGGTCGTGATGATTATGGGGGATGGACAAAGGAGGAGGAGGGACAGGGAGAGAGTAGGCCATCAAGAACAAAACTGCTGTTGGTCTCTTTTGCATGAAAAGGTCGCATTATTGCCTCCCCATCAGCCTCCAATGTGACCCATCCATAGCTTCTTTAACAACTGCAATACTCCCTGTGCCTAACCTCAGCTAGTTAGGGTCGAGGTAACATTTTCATCTGTTATATTGTTTCTAGACAAACAGCCTATCTCAAAAACTAATGGACAGGTTTCAATGAAACTTGGTATACAGATAGGGTATGGCCCAAGGAAGAACTGATTCGTTTTTGGCAAAGGTGTAGATGTGGATCCTGGAATATTTTAAAGGATGCATTAACATTGGGAGATGAGGAAAACTGGCTCTTTTTTAAAGAATGTTGTGGGTTGTTTTATTTAGAATGTTGCTGATTGCTTTAGAATCTTGCGGATCACCTCAGGTGCTTTGGTGGAATTTGTCACAGCCGTCAAAATGTGAGCAGTTTTCAGAGAAAGTTGTTGAATGTGGACTGGCCTGAAACCTCCTCAATTTTGGAAGCTGTTAAAAATATTTCTCTTTTCTGCTTTGTAGTTACAGAGCATCAACCAGGCAGGGAAAAGCCCCAAGTGACTGTAATAATATTGAGCTAACACAGCTTGGAGGAGCTATGTGCTCTACTGAGTGCCCTCTTCACTTGTTCTTATCTGCATTTTATTGCTTTAAGGCATTTAACCATAAAGTTTCTGTTTATTTTTAAATTAATGGAAATAAATCACTTGTTGGAGCTGTGCAGTTTACTCACATGCATAAGGAGAAAAGAAGCCAAAGATTTAGCACACTATAAGCTAATTTACCAACATACACTGTTTTAACAAACAAATTTCAAGAAGCAAACCAAAATCAACGCAGGAGATACCCAATTATTATTCAGTTTTCAAGTTTTTATAAACAAACATTTCTTTAAACCTCAAAACCGTTCAGGAAATATTACTTTTAAAACAGGGTTTAAAAAGCAATAAACACTGATTCAATTTCCATAAATCCTTTAAATGTGTTTTCTTCTCTAGCCATCAACAATGAAGCCAGTGCAGTTTACCAATGAAACTTAAACAAATGCCAGATAATAAATGAGTGATTGTGCAATTTCACTCAAGACTTTTCAGGAAAAACAAGTGCCCTCAAATCCTCACATAAGGAGACAAACCCTTCTACATTTCCAGGTCCTACTGATCCACAGAGTGCATGCTGGAAAATTCTGCTAACGCATGCCCAAACTGCAAGATTCTAAGTAAGAGCTCTCTCCGTTTATTGTGACATAAAATGTCTCATCAAATGCCAGGCTTTTGAAAGAAATAGAAACAGTAGTCCAGTCAGCCCCTCAAGCATTCTTCTCATTCATTCAGAATATGGCTGATCTGCATCCCACCTCCATTTATCTGTCTTCTTTCCATATAACTTGATACCCTTAACTAATAAAAATCTGTTGCTCTCAGTCTTGAAAACAGCTATTAATTCAGCATCCATAGCCTTTTGGGATCCAAGTTCCAGGTGCCCACTACATTTAACCTGAAAAGGTGTCTCTCGATTTCACTCCTGAATGGCATAACGCTAATTTCAAGCTTATGCTCTCCTCTTCTAGATTCCCCCATCAATGGACATAGTTTGTGTGTATCGACTCCATTGAATTCCAACATCATTTTATACCCCTTGATCGGATCAGCCCTCAACCTTCTAAGCTCAAGCAAACAGAAGCAGAATTTCTTCAATACGTCCAAAACAGTCGAGGCTGCGTTTGTCAACGACAATGTTAGATTAATAAACAAATGCAGTGGCACTGCCAAGTAGTGGAAGGTATATTTTGCGAGCACTCTGCATAGAATGTATAACCTGATCCAGTCATTGGTAGGCAGGCTGCAGAGTGGAGTGGCTTTGCTGTACATTATCTGAGCTCATAAACATTACTGCTATGCCTTGTCTGAAGTCAACAACACAGAGTTTGATAGCACACAATGCGAACACTTTGAGTACAGACAAGGCAAAACATCAACACTCCAGAGTTCGAATAACACACAACGGTAACATTCACCAAGTGATATTACAGAAGGTGGCAACATGCAGTGCTTACAGTAGAGTGGGTAAACTACTCTAGTGTTCATGGGTTAACACATAGCACAGCACTGGCATTCTCGAGTTCAGACAAGGCACAGCATTCAAACTCCTGAGCTCAAATAATGCACAGCACTAATATTCACCAAGTGCTAATACTGAAGGTGGCAATTATGAATTACTAGCAGTATAGCAGCCAAACTGCTCTAATGGCAACGTACAAGTGACCAGCAAAAACATGCATCCAAAGCTGTTGACTGGAACAGGGTGGCATGGTTTCCTATTTCTCTCTTTTATGAGGAAGGAGTTCAGTGAGGTTATGTTGGAATGTGCTAAATTTGGCACTTCAGACAATCACCAGATTGGGCACACTTTTGCACTAAAGCAGAATTTGTTCTAAGGCAGACATAACATTAGATGAAAGGGTTCTGATGAAAGGTCACAGACCTGATACATTAACTGTTTCTTCTCTCCACAGACCTGCGAAATATTTCCAGCATTTTCTGTCTTTATTTCAGATTTCCAGAATCCACAATATTTTGCTTTGGTGCATAACCTGAGTGTTTTTTTTTATTTGTTCACAAGTTGTGGGCATCGCCGGCTAGGTCAGCATTTATTGCCTTTCCCTAATTGCTGTTGAGAAGGTGATGGTGGGCCACCTTCTTGAACTGCTACAGTCCATGTGATGTTGGCAAACCCACAGTGCTGTTAGGCAGGGAGTTCCAGGATTTTGACCCAGTGACAGTGAAGGAATGGCGACATAGTTTCAAGTCAGGGCGGTGAGTGGCTGGGAGAGGAACTCCCAGGTGGTGGTGCAAACATGCCCATTCCTGACCTTATGATGGAGGGATGATCATTGATGAAGCAGCTGAAGATGGTTGGTCTTAGGACAGTACCCTGAGGAACCCCTACAGCAATGTCTTGGGACTGAGATGATTGACCTACAACAACCACAACCATCTTCTATTTCATTTCAGAGACATGGTTGCAAGGTGACCAATGCTGGGAGATAAATATTGAAGGGTAATGGACATTTCGGAAGGACAGGAAGCTGGTGGGGCAATTCTGCTAATTAAGGATGACATTGGTACAGTCGTGAGAGGTGACCTTAATTTAGAAGATCAAGATGTAGGATCAATAGGCACCATTGTGAAGATGGATTTTTTTTTTTTTTAGATATTTTTGGGAATATGGTGGTATTCTGTCAAGAAAGCTGTGTGTGTCCATGATTAATTAAAGCGGGGGAAGGTTAAAAAAGACAGCTTGTCTGTGCGAACTGAGGGACGAAAGGTAAAGATGCTAGATACATGCATTTGTAATGAGAAGCTATGGTGAAGTTGATTATACGAGTAAATAGGTTGGGTTTTAAAATTTGCATTAGCTGAGAGGTAAGGACTTGACTTTTCAGGAGTTAAATTTCAAAGGTTAGTTTAGAGATGACAAGGGATTTTTACAACTTACAAAGGTTTCATAAGTAAACAAGGGAAGGTGATAAAAGTTTTATTTGACCCAAAAGTGGAGGCAATAGGAAGGCATGAAAGATTTTTATATTTTGGAAAAGTTGAGTTCAAAGAGGTGCGGAGGACAATGGAGTCTAAGATGAAAGGAAAAAAAGATATTTAAGGAAGGATGTTTAGTTGAGTTGTGGTTGGCTGTGTGAGGGAGATGTCCTAAGACCAGCTCTGTGTTGAGAAAAGTAATGAATTTGAAACAGCCATCCAATTTCAAGCCAGAAAAGTCTTTGTCTTCAGAAAGCAGCCTGTTTCTGAACTTTCTTTTGGGTTTCCACAGCAGAGTGGAAAAGAGTGAGAAGTCACATGGTATACTTTATTATAGTAACAGCAGTTTTTGCCTTGGGTAATATTACTGGATTTTTATGCTTAAAAATCTATAAGGGAGCTGTTGCTAAGTACTTTACTTGCGTGTTCTGACCAAGTGGGTTTTTTGGGGGGGGGGGGGAATGTTCTGTAGGACATTTTTAACTGTGTAATTTTAATCTTGAGAGCTTAAGATTTTTTTCTTCTTGTTAATAAATCTTTTAATTTTAAAATCCTAAAAGTGTTACTGGGATTCTATGCTCCTGGGATCAGTAATTTTCCCCTCATTTTCAAAATACAAAAAAATAGCTTATGATCAGTAAGACAAGCTTCCCTCCGGGGTTTGGCTTGCTTAGCAAATAACACCAGCTGCAGTTGTAACAACCATCCACGGCTAACTAAGGAAGTTAAACATAGTATCAAATTGAAAGAAAAAAAGTACAATACTGCAAAGATTTGTGGTAGGTTTGAAGATTGGACAGATTTTAGAAACTAACAAAGAATGACTAAAAAATAACGAGGGAGAAATTAGCATGAAAGGAAGTGAGCTAGAAATATAAAAACAGATTGTAAGAGTTTCTACAAGGATGGAAAAAGGAAAAGAGTAACTAAGGTGAATGTTGGTCCCTTAGGTGGTGAGACTAGGGAATTAACAATAGGAAACAAGGAAATGGCCTAAGTGTTGAACAGGTATTTTGTGCCTGTTTTCACTGTAGGAGGCACAAAAAAAATTCCAAGAATTCTTGAAAATCAAGAGGTAAAAGGGAGGGAGGTAGCTAAAACAATCACAATCACTAGGGAAAGGATACTGGGAAAACTATTGGAACTGAAGGCTGACAAGTCCTCTGTACCCTGATGGCCTGCACTCAAGGCTTTAAAAGAAGTGGCTGAAGAGGTGGCAGATGCATTGGTTCTGATCTTCCAAAATTTCCCAGGTTCTGGAAAGGTCCCTGCAGATTGGAAAATTGCAAACGTAACACCTCTATTCAAGAAAGGAGGGAGACAGAAAGCAAGGTGAATAAAGGGGAACTTACAGACCTGGTGTACATAGATTTCCAAAAGGCATTTGTTAAGGTGCTGCATCAAAGATTACCACACAAAATAAGAGCTCATTGTGTAGTGGGTAATATGGATAAGAGGACTGGTTAGTGAACAAGAATGCAGAGAGTAGAGATAAATACGTCATTTCAGGTTGGCACACTGCAACTCGTAGATTGTCACAAGGATCAGTGCTGGGGTTTTAACTATTTACAACCTATATCAATGACTTGGATGAAGGGTCCAAATGTAAGGTAGCTAAATTTGTTGGTGACACCAAGATAGGGAGGAAAATAATTTTCAAGAGGACATGAAGGCTCTATATAAGCATTTGGATAGGTTAAGTGAGCAGGAAAGAAATGGCAGATGCAGTATAATGTGGCAAAATATGAACTTGTCAACTTTGGCAGTCAGAGTAAAAAAAACAGTATATTATTTAAATGGAGAGGGGCTGCAGAACTCTAAAGTACAGAGGAAGCTGGGTGTCCTGGTCCATGAATCACAAAAAGTTAGTATGCAGGTACAGCAAGTGATTAGGAAGGCTTATTGTCAGGGGAATAGAGTGCAAAAGTAGGGAAGTACAGCTACAGCTGTACAGGGCCTTGGGTGAGACTGCATCTGGAGTACTCTGTACAGTTTTTATCTCCTTACTTAAAAAGGATACAATTGCATTCGAAGCAGTTCAGAGAAGGCTCACTCGACAGATTCCTGGGATGAAGGGATTATGGGATGTGACTGTGTTGCTGGCAAGACCAGCATTTGTTGTCCATTCCCTCACTGCCCTTCAGAAGGTAGTGACGAGCTGCCTTCTTGAACTGCTGCAGCCCATTTGATGTAGGCACACCCAGTGCTGTTCCGAAGGGAGTTCCAGGTTTTGACCCAGTGACAGTGAAGGAATGGCAATGTAGGTTCAAGTCAGGATTGTGTGTGGCTTGGGTATTTGCTAAAAGAAATCTGGGACTTGGATGAATGTGAATTATCCAAACCTCTTAATTCTTGTAAAAATAGAGTCTCCTCAGTCATAATTACCCTTACACCACCCACCGACCTACCACTTTGGCATTTTATCTAACTTGCCCATACCTGTTCTTCTTCTAGCAAGTATTTCACAACCGTTTATCCTTCTTGTACTACTTTCCCAACCACCACTATACCACTGGGCAACATTTATTTACCCAGATATGCACCTTGGCTATCCTCCCCCAAATGCAGTACTTATCCTAATTCCACCCACCAGATCACCATTTCCCTTCATACAAAAGCAAAACACTGTGGATGCTGGAAATCTGAAATAAAAACAAAAAAATTCTGGAAAAATTCAAGCACTGTTATGATGAAAGTTCGCTCGACTTGAAAAGTTAGCTCTGTTCTTCTCCACAGATGCTGCTTGACCCATTGAGATTTTTCACTATCTTTTGTTTTTATTCCACCATCTCCCTCCAGTACTAAAATAATTTAATGTCATCTCTTCTTCACTCCCTTTAACCTCCTTGACCATCCCCACCCTATACCCCTCTAATCTTTTACTCCAATTATCTATGCCTAAAGCATTGTTTGGCTTGAAGATAGGGCTTGGTCTTCAGTATTCAGTGTAACTTTAGACAAAAAAAATACATTTTAACAATTTTGCCTGCTCATCTTTTGCCCATCCTGCTCCCCGCACCCGAAACTGTGGTCATTTTGCACCTGATTTTACTTTATATTTGCAATGTTCTCCCCAATAGAAACTATCCCATCATTTTCCTCTTGGATGTTTGCTCTCTGCTCCATTCAGAAATCTTTTACTTTTCCTTTACCGCTTTCATGGAGGTGTAAACATGTTGCAAGGCTGTATTTTCAGCCTATGAAACATCCAGGTTAAGAAGATTAGGGGATAAATCTTGGACATACTTCTATACATCAACTGAAAAAATGCAATAAAGGGCAACGCAAGTGCACATACTGCCAGCCTGCAGAACCACAAAATTCCTGAATGAGCAAATTTATCTGTGGTCAAAAGGTTAATATGCAGTCTGATAAAAGAAATATTTAAGTGTAAAATTTAGAACCTGGAGGGAGGGATTCATAACCACAATCATAATAGAAATAGAAGATAATTATCCAGCAGCATGCATTCTTCAAGTATGAAAGACCTATCATTTTTAAGTGTTAAAAATAAGGAGCTAGAATGGGTAGAATATTCCTACATTACATCAGTTTACTGCTTCCACCGAACAATCTCAGTTTAGTGAGTCTTTAAAGCAGCTGAGCGTCAAAGACAAATTTTTGTTTTGATCAAAGTCACAATCTTTACCCACTACTGGAATTCCTTATAAAATGCAGCTTGAGCAAGTAGGTGTCAAAGTTCCACTGACCACACTTTGCAAGCAATGCAAAACACAGTGGCAGACTCACAACATGCTCCATTTCTGACCTTTATTAGTAATTTTTAGACAACTTAATCTGTTGTCAGAAACCGTTGCGTCTTATATAACTAAAAGGCTATGCAGTAATTTACTTTCAGGAAAAGTGTTTTAAAAATAATCCTTTCATACTTAAGGCTCTCTTGTGAGCTGGAAGAGGACCGATCTGAATGAGGGAGAGATGCAGCGCTAGTGGAACTCTTCAGGTGAGCCTGGAAACCTTTTTGATAGGAAGGCTCCAGGGAGTTGTATAATGCATCAGCTTCTGCAGGAAAATGGTTTCGAAGACTCCAATAAGTTCTGTGCAGAAAAAAATAAACATCACAAGTTTTAATATTTCAAAGGGACATTAGGTACTCATCTGAAAACATGTTATAGATAGCCTCTACCTAACTAATTTCTGGGGAAAAAATTCAATATGAAAAAGCTATATAGCAACAGAAAAGGTGGTTAGATTCAAATCCCTTATTATTTATTGCTCCTATTGATTCCTATAGTTGAGTAAATAAGAAATATGTACAATTTTTAATTGTAATGGCAATTAAAAACTGGAACTCACTGAAAATCATGCAGAAAAACCAATACATCCCCTTCCTCCATTCCTAATGTTCTCAAGATGCAAACTACGTTTAAGTATGATTACACAGGCACTAAAAGCTCTGTAGTACTTCAGTGACATTGCTATTCTAATCCACAAGTCAAAGCAACTGCTGACAAGCTATTTGTTTATGGTGAGAAAACTTGGCTGAGCTAAACATTGTTCTCAGAGAAGCAAACATTAGCACCTTTAAGCAGGAGACACTGGATAATGGAAAACAAAAATAAAAATACCTGGAAAAACTCAGCAGGTCTGACAGCATCTGCGGAGAGGAACACAGTTAACGTTTCGAGTCCGTATGACTCTACGAAAGACTATATGGACTCGAAACGTTAACTGTGTTCCTCTCCGCAGATGCTCAGACCTACTGAGTTTTTCCAGGTGTTTTTATTTTTGTTTTGGATTTCCAGCATCTGCAGTTTTTTGCTTTTATCTTACTGGATAATGGAATCCTGGCTGAATTTTCTTCCCTTAAACTGAGGGGCTGAGGTTAAGAGCCCTAACTACTGCCAGAATGAAATGAATTACCTCAGCACAGACCAGTAACAAAGTTGAGGTCTTCTGTTTTGTGTGATTTAGGACTATGTTATTGTACTTTTTTTTACCACTAAGAGAGCTAAACAGAATTGTCTAAAGTCATATGGGGTTAATAGTTTTGCAGTGGCTTGTGACATAACATTTACTGTGTTCAACGGGCAGAATTCCGATTTATTAAATAGGCTCAGATTTCATTTTAGAAAGTGTGTAATTGAAGATCAATGTAGATTACAGTTCCTTATATCTTGCATTACATATCTACAAGCCGTTACTTTTTAATTCAATACAAGGTTAATGCTAATCTGGAACAGAGTTAATGTATTTTAAAAATTTGAAAAGCTCTGCATTCATTCCATACTTTCTAGCTTCCTGCCTGGCTTCTGCATCCGCATCCGAAATGCCCTTCTTGATGGTCTCCACCAGAACAGTCACATGTCTAAGCAAAATACAGAAAATAATGATACATCTGTTAATATCTTAAACCGCTACATTGTGTATTAAGACACAGGCATTTAAATGGTCTCAGAGTAAAATCTATCTTTTCTGATTGCAGTGACCAACTGGTTTACCAACGCAGTGTACTTCCAAATTATAGCAATTGTTTCTTTTTTTCACTCCCTGACCATATTATCCACCATGCTGTCAAAGTAGGAGTCAAGCAGCAACAGAAGAGGGGTGCGGGGGAAACAACCAGGCAATATGTGACCATGAGCACCCATATTTTCTAGTACCTCATCATAGAGCTGTACTAACCAAGACGTGGAAGTAGATTGCCTTTGACGAGAGGGTATGCAGAATATGATATGAGGAGCTCAAGTGAAGGCCTGGCAAAAAAATCCACATTATTTTTTGTCTCAAAAACAATCTTTTGAGACAGGTGGTTTTCTATCATAGGCTGCATCTGAATATAGTTCAGGGTCAGAAGGTTCACAGTACATGTTTAATCCAGATTAGCTGATTTCTTCAGAAAGATTTATGTCTTAAAAAATTTCACAATCTAAGTACAAATAGATGTTCTCTTACTAAAATACAAAAAGGAAATATTTACAATGTTCAACTTCCATCTTACAATTTTAAGAGGTATATTTTTTTCTTTTGTGCTTCAACCAATGGGGTTGGAAGCTGTGGTAGAACCTAAGACAAGTTTCACACATCAGCTAATCATCTTATTATGTCACTCAGTAAATTAGTGCAGAACAAAGTGAGTGTTTTGCAGCAGAAAAGTGAGATTTGGAAATTTTGTTTGTAACAGATTGCAAAATAGGTCACTAGGGAATTTACTTTTAAGTTAAACTTTATATGCAATTACAAAGTATACAAGTACAATCTATGCTTAGTCTTATGTACGAAATACAACTGGGTTACATAAAATTGCTACAGCCTTGACTTTTGTTTAATTGTGTTTGCAAATGCCAGTTCACCACTAACAGGGCACAGAATGAACTCTAAGTGGAGAACTTCAATATCCACCACCAAGCAAGACAAGGGGAAAGCCGACATGATCTCTCCTTCAACAATCTGTCGCAGATGCAGCTGCCCATCACAGTACTGGAAGGAGTGATGATTGCACAATTCTGGCGAAGATGAAGACCTGTTCTCGCACAAAGAATATCTTCCATCATGTTGTGCGGCACTACTACCTCGCTAAATGGTAAGATTCAGATCAAATCTAGCAGCTCAAAACTGGACATTCATGAGGCACCCCAGCAGGCCATTAGCAGCAGAATTATACTCTATCGCAATCTGTAACTTCATGATCTGGTATATCCCTCACTTGTTCAATGAGGAGTGTAGGGGCAGCATCAGGCATACTCATACAAATGAGGTGCCAAACTGGCAAAGCTACAACACAGGACTACAGGCATGCTAAACAGTAGAAACAGCATGCTAGAGGCAGAGCCAAGTGATCCCATAACCCACATCAGATCAAAGCTCTACAGTTTTGCCACTTCCTGACCTGAATGGTGGTGGACAATTAAACAACTAACGGGAGGAAAAGGATCCACAAACATTCTTATCCTCAATGACGGTGGAGCTCAGTATGACAGTGCAAAAAAAACAACGTTGAAGTGTTTGCAACCATCTTCAGCCAGATGCGCCAAGGTGATCTATCTTGGCCCCCTCCTGTGGACCCCATCACCACAGAAGCCTGTCTTCTACCAATCTGATTCACTCCACATAATATCAAGAAATGGCTGAGTGCACTGGATACAGCAAAGGCTATGGGCTCTTACAACATCCAGTCTATAGTGAAGGTTTGGTACCCCAGAACTAGCTGCGCTCCGAGCCAAGCTACTCCTGTGTGGCTACAACATCGGCATCTACCTGGCAAAAGTAGAAAATTTCCTAGGCAGGCCTGTCCACAGAAAACGAGACAAATACAATCCATTCACAATTGACACTCCCTCAGCTTATCATCCAAGTAACTGAAGGGGTCATTGACAGTGCCATCAAGCGGATTTTCACACCAAATCACTTCTTGACAGGGTGGTAGAGGCACAAATCCTCATGGCACTTGAAAATACTTGGATATCCACTTGAAGAGCCATTACCTACAGGGTTATGGACCAAGAGCTGGAATTAGGCTTGATGGCTCTTTTTTGACAGGACATTCTAGGTGATCCAAATGGCCTCGTCCTGTGCTGCAAATTTCTCACTTTTCAATGTTTCTAATAACCTGCTCACCGGTGCTGTTTGGATTTTGCCAGGATCACTTCCAGGATCCAGACTTTGGTACAAACTTGGGCAAAAGAGCTAGATTTTAGAAGTGAGGTGAGATTGACCGCCCTCAACATAAAGCAGCCCAAATAAAATTGAAGTCAATGGAATCAGGGGAAAGCTCTCCCCTGCTTGGTGTCATACCTAGCACAAAGGAAGATGACTGTGGTTGTTGAAGACCAATCATCTCAGTCCCAGGCCATCACTTCAGAAGTTCCTATGGACAGTGTGCAAAGGCCCAAACATCTTCACCTTCCCTCCATTATAATGTCAGAAATTTAGGATGTTTGCTGATTATTGCAGTGTTCAGTTCTATTCGCAACTTCTCATATAATGAAACAGTTCAAGCCCGCATGCAGGAGGACTGAACAGGATTCAGGTTTGGGCTAATAAGTAACATTCATGTCACATGAGTATCAGGTAATGTTCTTCACCAACAAGAGTGAGTTGAACCACCTCCCTTTTATATTCAATGGCATTACCATTGTCGAATTCCCTGCCATCAACATCCTGGGAGTCCCACTGCCCAGAAGCTCAACTAGACCAGCCATCTAGATAATATAGTTACAAAAGCAGGTCAGAAGCTGGGTATTCACCTCCCCACTACTGAAAGTCTTTCCGCTACCTACAGAGTACATGTCAGGAGTGTGATGGAATATTCTCTGCTTGCCTGGATGAGTGCAGCTCCAACACTGCTCAAGTTCAACACTGTCCAGGACAAAGTAGCCTGGTTGATTGGTCCCCATCAATTTACTCCCACCATCTTGGCTGTAGAGTCTACCTTCTACAAGACACTTTGCAAAAGGCTTCTTCTACAGCACCTCCTAAACTCGCAACCTCCACCAGTTAGAAGGACAAAGGCTGCAGGGAATACACTGTCTCCAGGTTACACAATGTCTTGATGTGCAAGTATATTGCTGTTCCTTCATTATCATTTTGTCAAAATCCTGGAACCCTCTCCCTAACAGAACTGTGGGTGCACATTCGCAACACAGGCTTCAGCCATTCAAGATGCTGGCTCACCACCATCTTTTCAAGGACATTTAGGGATGCATAATAAATGCTGACCTTGCTGGTGAGGTTTACATCCAGCGAAAACATTTTTTAAAAATGAGCACTACAAAGCCCATATGTAGCTTTACCCTCAATTTGCAGGTGTGAAAATAAGCAACTTAAAATTTTCTTCAAATATTTAGCACACCTGTAGTCTCTGTGATTTAACAGTTCTGTAATGCTTTATAATAATCATGACAGGTTTGTAAATAAAAGATACAATGAGCTTTGAAAAAATAATCTACTCAAATGGGGTTAAAAGTATCATTAGATTATTGATCACTTTCATCCATACCTGACTTCTCATTCCTCCCCTAAATCTTTTGAATAAACAGATTTCACTTGTTTTGAATTTCTTCTTTATGAACTTACCTTTCCAAAGAATGTGTTTGCCATTCCTGCAGCAACAAATCTAAAAATTCGTAACAGCGTCTACAAATAATAATATGGAAAAGTCAGTCTAGTACAAATGAAATCAATACTTTACAAGCTGAGCTCAAACTCTTGGTTAACATTGGGAATTTTAAGCTAACAAGACATATTTCTGTGAACAGATTCAGATAATGTAAATAACTTATTCTTGGCTGCTTGGATTATCATGTATTAGATAAACATACACATGGTCAACTGCAAAATATTTCAGGGTTTCTTTACTCAAACTGGGGCAGCAAACAAAAACCCTAAATTAGCTTATTTCTTGGAGATTAGTCTATTTTGTCATTGATCGAGTCTCACAAGTTGGGTTTTTCCAACATCTTTTTCTCATACGAACAGCCCACCTACAGACTATGTCAGTGGCCTTAGAAGCTCAAACCTGTCTCTTGACCTTTTTGCCTTACTGAAACAATGTAGACCTGGCCTAACGAATAAATCTAACAGATAACCCATTGTACTGTTCCGAGTAATGTGGGGAAAAAGAGAAATTGTTGATGTCATTACTATGCACTGCAGCTCAACAGCATTTTGCTTTAATAAAGAAAGATTATTGAAGGCATAGGTCGGATACAAACAAGGTTAAAAAGAAATAAAACCTTCCAGGGCCTTATTAAATTAGTCACACGACTAATTCACCATTTTACTTAAAATGCAAATAAATTTGTTCTTTCCTGGCCAAATACTTCTTGATAGTTGTGAGTTAGTTCACAATCTTGATGAGCTTTTTTTTTCATATTTCCTATTGTTTATCCTAAAGCCGTTACATTTCCCTGCCTTCCCTATTTGTGTAATTTAAGCTTTTCTTTGTTGAGACTAATTTCCTTGCTTCCTCTTCTCTCCGGAATACAAGTCATTTTTCTTTCTAATTTTCCCTTTCCCTGAAACACAAGGCTTTCCTGCTCTTTGGCTCTTTGAAATTGTCTTTCTTTTTCTTCACTTTGGAATTCTACTTTAAATTTTTGCATTTCTCTTTCAAATTCAAGTTTTCTCGCTTCCCTCTCTCCAAGTTTCTGCCTTTTCTGCCTCCAATTCCAGTTGTTTAATGTGCAACTGAATGCTAGCTAACTTATCCTGCCTGCTATCTGGATTACTTTTCTCTTTGTCAAGGTTCAGATGTTGAGCCGACGCCTCAATTTCTGCCCTTTTAGTGCCTACTTTTATATCTATTTCTAATTTTTCTGCCACCATCTTTAAATTAACCTTTGTTAACTGTTGTACGGCATTCACGGACCAGTCCTTTCTTTTGAGAAATGCTTCAACAATAGACAAAGCCATGATAGTTTTTAATAAATAGAGCAAAAGCAACTGTGAAGTCTTATTCGTTTAAAGTCTGGCAAATTCCAGTGTACTCATCTCCAGCTTCTGAATTAGCATCCCACAAGAGCTCCAGATTTGTTATGATCCCTGTAAAGACTGATAACTTTTTAAAAGGTATTTGAATTCCCAGTGACTGTCAAGTTATTTAAATGGCCAGCCCTTTAAAAAATTGAAAGAATTCCCTACCCATGTCTGAGAGTTGAAAAAAGTCTGTTCTAGCAGTTTTAATAGCTCTTTGTTGACATAAGCCTAAGTGCTATCATTATAGCATTATTGATGCATGGCTGCTTTCCACAACCTATCATTATTAAATTGGGGGGATGTTGTAAATTTACGGTTTGATTGACAGCTCAAAGAGATTAAAGGATTAGCTGTATTTGATGTGGGGTTATGAATGCAAGTCTGCTTGTTTTAATTAAGGATTAAGTACTTGAGGGGATTTAAATGTTTTGAATGGGCTTTCATGAATGGGACTGTCTTTTATATAGTGAATACTGTGGTAGATATTTAGGACTTTATTTATATTTCAGCTCAGCATGGCTCCTGCCCATGGTGGATACTGGGAGAGCTGGCATGGAGGGTATGAGGGCAAGGGTGGTGCTGAGGTCATGAGTTGGTACGAGGCTATAAGGGGCCATAGGGGTGGGGGGGGGGGGGGGGCCATGGGTTCGCATGTATGGGCATGGGAAGTGGCTGGGGGGTTGAGTGGCGAGGGCTAGATGGCTTAATGTTAAAAAGAACTGGGACAAAGTCTCAGAGAACCGAGCTTAGCACTCGCCAGCCCCTGTGGCAGGCTCTGATCTGCGTCCGGGGATGGTGAGCCTGACTCCATCTCATACTCTCCACTAAAGAAACCTGACTAGCTTCCTGAATAAAAGACCAAATTCAGTAAATGAACAACTGTATTGTACACTTGGAAAAGTGATACTGTTACAATTTTCTGTTCTTTGTTAGACTCTCAGGTACTGTGTTCTCAGTTACTTCTTTAAGATATCTGGCATGCTTTATAATCTGGGGAATACATTTACCATAATAATAACATCCAGTTACATTATATTTTCATATATGGGTGGCAGACCAATGACCTCCCCAGTGTGAACTGGATATTATGATTTTGCACATGCTTTTCTCGTGTTTCAGAGGGTGAACTGAAGATTATGCTAGTGAAACATGGCTAAATGTAAAGCAACAAATTCTTATTTTACATGAAAATCTTACTTTGACTAAAATACAGTTGTCATGTAAGGTTTTATTCATTTCCTATTGTCCCTCCATATGAAAAATTAACCAAACTCTGTCCTTGATATTATTTATTGCTGATTGTCACTAGCTTAGAAAATGAGACATCTCTGCCTTAAATTCGGTTCTAGCATCAGAATTCTGTGACGAGGATTGATTCAATACAAACAACCATGAAGACGACCATAAACAAAAACTGAAAATGCTTAAAAAACACAGCAGGTCAAGTTGCAACTCTGGAGAGAGAAATAGAGTGAAGGATTCAGGTCACTGACCTTCCATCAGTTCTGAAAGGTCACCATTGAAACATTAGACGGAATCTTGTGCTCTTGCTGGTGGCGAGGTTGGAGGCGTGAAGGGCATGTAATTAGGCAGGATGGTGGTGTACTGGAACACAGCTGCCTTCCCGCCTCGAAGTTTTGGGCGGAACATTTCCACCCCACCGCCTAGCGAGGCCCTTAGATGGCCAATTAATGACCACATAAGGGCCTCATCCTACCACCACTGGCATTAACCCAGTGGCGGGTAAGCCTGTCGCCATGCAGAGTGCACAGCAGGTAAACTGCAGCCAGCTGGTCGCCGCCAGGGAGAGGGGGAGCGGGTCGCTTGATCAAAAGCACTCAAGGCCTGGCCATTGCTGCCAGCCCACTGCACCACCTCCCACCCTTCAAGATACACACTCCACCCCACCACATTACTTACCTGTGGCTTGGGTCGCTCTGGGATCCTGGGTTTCCGTTAAGCGATTTTTCCTCAGCAGCCACTGCCTTCCCTCTGGCGCTGCTGAGCACAAGATGTGCCAGCCTGATTGCGGGCAGCTCTCAGTAGGCAAGCTGTCCACCCCCCAGGGTTTTAATTCCAGAAGAAGGCCCACTGCTGCCTGATTAGTTTGTGCTTTGGCAGGCCTTCCCGAAGAGGAAAGACCCCTGATGCCTCAACAAGATTCAGCCCGTTAACTCTGTTCCTCTCTCCAAAGACACTGCCTGACTTGCTGAATATTTCCAGTATTTTCTATCTTTATTTCAGATTTCTAGCATCTTCACTGTTTTGCTTTAGTTTTAAAGAAAATGGCCATCTTGAATAAGGAACCTTTTTCTTATTGGTGTGGGAGACATGGCATAAATTTTGTCTGTTTAGCTAAGATCTCTGCTGTGTTCAATGAATGCAAGCCATTCTATTACTATGGATGTGAATATCTTGGGGGAGGCAAAGAAATTTCACCTTACAAACTAAGCTGCAAGGCAAATGAGTGCAGCTTTGCAACTGAGTGCATATCTGGGAGTTTGGTGAGTGGGGGAGTTTAAAATGATAATCTTCTCCTTGAAAAATCAATTCTAGTTTGTAATTAGCAATAACTGGAAAGTACTGCGTAACTAGACTAAGTTTCTTTCTTTCTTTCTTTCAGCCTTAGGCAGGGTAAACACACTCTGCTGATAGAGTTGAGTAGTTAATTAGCTAACTGGTTGAATCTGGTTTCTCTAGCTCCAGTTCAGTTTACTAAAAATTCAGGGTTCTTCAGTGCAGCTAAAGCAAATGAGCGCAGCTTTGGAACTGAGTGCAGGCCTGAAAGTTTGGTGAGTGGGGGAGTTTGGTGAGGTGGGAAAGGTGGCACTGAAGAACGCTGAAAGGTGGTGTTGCTTTCCTTTTGCTTTTTCTACCTTGTTCACTCTATAGGAATTGGTTCTTACTCTACTACAGGGAAATGAGCTAGCTGTTTGGTGAGTATCTGCTAAGTGGTTAAGGTCGATTCCAGTCCTAAGATTTGAAGTAGTATCCGAACTGATGGTAAAGTTACTAAAATATATAACAACGGAAAACAAACAAGTGAATAATAGATTAAGTAATTAACTAAAAGACATTAAGGATGGCAGGACAGGTGATGTGCTGCAGCATGAGAGCGCTCCTGGATGCCAGTGAGATCCAGGGCAAACATGTCTGCAGTAACTGTTTGCAACTCGAGAAGCTTCAGCTCAGAATCATTGAGTTGGAGGCTGAGCTGCAGACACTGCGACACATCAGGGAGGGAGAAAGTTACCTGGATGTTTTGCACCAGAAGGCAGTCACTCCACTTCGGGTAAGGTCTTCTGATTTGATCAGTGATCAGGGACCAGAGGGTGTGACTGTGAATGAGGCAGGTAAGGTGACTCAGAGGGCAGGACCCTCAGCCTTTGCAGTTGTCCAATAGGTTTCTCAGCTTGTTTGGATGAGAATGGGGGCTGCAGGGTCAATGAGCAAACAGACCAGGGCACCGTGGTACAAGAAGTTATTCAAATGAGGGGAACAAAAAGGAATGTAGTGGTATGAGGGGACAGTATAGTGAGGGTGTTTGACACTGTTCTCTGTAGTAAAGAGCAAGTCCAAAGGCTGTGTTGCCTGCCCGGGTTCGGGACATCTGCTCAGGGCTGAAGAGGAGCTTGCAATGGGAGGGGGAGGATCCAGTTGTCGTGGTCCATGTAGGTACCAATGACATAAGTAGAACTAGCAAAATTAACAAGCAGAACTTCAAAGGTAATAATGGATTATTACCTGAGCCATGTGCAAATCGGCATAGGGTACATAAAATTAGAGAGATAAATGCGTGGCTCATAGACTAGTGTGGGAGAAGCAGGTTCCAGTTCGTGGGGCACTGGCACCAATACTGGGGAAAGTGGGGGCTGTGCAGTTGGGACGGTCTACACCTGCACAGTGCTGGGACCATTGTTCTAGCTAGCTGCATAACTAGGGAAGTATAGAGGGTTTTAAACTAAACAGTGGGGGCAAGGGATCAAATTTGGGAAGATGTTGTAAATCATAGAGTAGAGAAAAGGCAAGAGAGGAAGTATTAATGTGGGAAATGATCAGCAGACCATGACAGGAAGGGACAGAGAATACAAACCTAAGAGTAAATGAGCATTCAAGGCCAGAGGTTACAAAAATAATAAAAAGGACAAAACCTAACGGCTCTGTATCTGAATACACATAGTGTTTGAAACAAAACAGATGAACTGAGAGCGCAAATAGAAATAAATAAGTACAATCTAATAGCCATGACAGAGACATGGCTGCAGGATGACATGTATTGGAGCCTGAATATCAAAGGGTACATGACATTTAGGAAGGACAGGAAGTTTGGAAAAGTGGGGGGGTAGCTCTGTTAATTACTGATGCTATTAGCACAATAGAGAGGGATGACCCAAGTTCAGGAAACCAGAATGTAGAAATGGTTTGGGTAAATATGAGAAATAAAGGCAATCAGTCACTTGGGAGAGTGGTGTACAGTCACCCTAATAGTGACCATATGGTAGGACAGGATTTAAAGACAGGAATAATGGGAGCTCGTCAGAAAGGTACAGCGATAATCATGGGGATTTTAACCTGCATATAGACTGGTAAAATCAAATGGGAAAAGGTAGCCTAGATGAGAAATTCATAGAATGTTTTTGGGATAGTTTCTTAGAACAGCATGTTCTGGCACCAACTTGAGAGCAGGCTATAATAGACCTGGTATTGTGCAATGAGATAGGATTAATTAATGACCTCATAGTGAAGGTGCCACGAGGTAGCAGCAGTCATAATGCAATTGAATTTTACATTCATTTGAGGGAGTGAAGAGTGGGTCCAAGACTAGTATTTTAAACTTAAGGGCAATTATGAGGGCATGAAAGCACAGCTAGCTAAAGTGAACTGGCAAATTAGGTTAAAGGATAGGTCAGCAGAGATGCAGTGGCGGACATTCAAGGGGATATTTCAGAATACAGAGAATAGAGACATTCCAATGAGAGAAAAACTCCAAGGGGAGGACCCACCACCAGTGGTTAATGAGAAAAATTAAAGATAGTATCAAACTTAAAGAAAAAGCATAATTGTGCAAAGATGGGTGGCAGGCCAGAAGGTTGCACAGAATATAGAAAAAAACAAAGAATGAGCAAAAGATTAATACGGAAGGAAAAATTAGAATACGAGGGGAAGCTAGCTAGAAATATCAAAAGACAGATAGTAAGAGTTTAAAAAAGAAAAGAGTTAACAAAGTGATTGTTGGTCCTATAGAAAGTGAGTCTGGGGAATTAATATTGGAAAATGAGGAGATGGCAGATGAATTGAGCCACTATTTTAAATCAGTCTTCACTACAGAGTATACAAGTTACATCCCAGCAACATCTGTTAATCAGGAAATGGAAGGGAGGGAGGAATTTGGGAAAGTTATAATCCAGGGAAGTGACACAGAGCAAGTTGTTGGAGCTGTGGGCTGACAAGTCCCAGGATCCTGATGGACTTCACCCCAAGGTCTTAAAAGATGTGGCTAGCAAGATAGTTGATGCTTGGTTTTAATTTTCCAAAATGCCCTAGATTCGGAGAAGGTTCCATTAGATTGGAAAACAACGGATGTAACTCCTTTTCCAAAAAGGGAGGAGACAGAAAGCAGAAAACTATGGGCCAGTTAGCTTAATATCCATCATAGGGAAAATGTTAGAAGTTATTATTAAAGTTGCTATAGCAGGGCTCTCGGAATATTTCTGGCTAAACAGGTGGAGTCAACATGGTTTTGTGAAAGCGAAATCATGTTTAACCAAATTATTGGACTTATTTGAAGAGGTAACAAATGCCATGGAAACTGGTGGATGCACTGTATATAGATTTCCAGAGGGCATTTGATAATGTACCACATCAAGGTTTATTGCAAATAAATAAAAGCTCATGGTGTAGAGGGTAACATGTTGGCATGGATAGAAGATTGGCTAGTTAACAGGAAACAGAGAGGTAAGCATAAATGGGTTAGCAAGATGTAATGAGCGGTGTGCCATAAGTATCAGTCCTGGGGCCTCAACGTTTTATAGTTTATATCAACGACTTGGATGAAGAGACCGAAGATATGGTTGCTAAATTTGCCGACGATACAGAAGATAGCTGGGATACTAAGATGTGAAGAGGACATAAGGAGGTTACAAAGGGATATAGATAGGTTAAGTGAGTGGGGAAAGACCTGGCAAATGGAGTATAATGAGGGAAAGTGTGGAATTGTCCATTTTGGCAGGGAAAATAAAAAAAGCATATTATCTAAATGGTGAGAGATTGCAGAGCTCCGAGATGCAGAGGGATCCAGATGTCCTAATGCATGAATCGCAAAAGGCTAGTATGCGGGTACAGCAAGTAATTAGGAAAGCTAATAGAATGTTATCATTTATTGTGAGGGACATTGAAAACAAAAGTAAGGAGGTTATACTTCAGTTATACAGGACATTGGTGAGGCCGCATCTGGAGTACTGTGTACAGAATTGGTTTCCTTATTGAAGGAAGGGTGTAAATGGGTTGGAAGCAGTTCACAGGAGGTTTATTAAACCAATAGCTGGATTGGGCAGTTGTCTTATGAGGAAAGGTTGTACAGGCTAGGCTTGTATCCTCTAGAGTTTAGAAGAGTAAGAGGTGACTTGATTAAATATAAGTTCCTGAAGGGTTTTGACAGGGTCCATGTGGAGAGGATGTTTCCTCTTGTGGGAAAATCTAGTACTCAGGGCTACTGTTTAAAAACAAAGGGTCGCCCATTTCGTGCTTCATGAAGGGGAAATCATGCGTGACAAATTTATTAGAATTCTTTGAGGAGGTAACTAGCAGGATAGATAAAGGGGAACCAGTATATTTGGATTTCCAAAAGGCATTCAATAAGGTATCACATGTAAGGCCACTTAAGATAAGAGCCCACAGTGTTCGAGGTCGTATATAAGCATGGATAGCAGATTGGCTAACAAATAGAAGACAGAGAGTTGGGATAAGGGGGGCATTTTCAGGATGGCATTTTCAGGATGGCAACCTGTAACTAGTGGAGTGCCACAGGGATCATTGCTGGGGCCTCAATTATTTACAAAATATATTAAGGACTTAAATGAGGGAAGTGAATGTACTGTTGCCAAATTTGCAGATGATACAAAATAGTTGGGAAGGCAAGTGGTGAGGATGACACAAGGAGTCTACAGAGGGATATAGATAGGTTAACTGAGTAGGCAAAAAAGCAGCAGATGGAATGCAATGTGGGAAAATGTGTGGTTATGCACTTTGGCAGGAAGAAAACAGGAGCTGAATATTATTTAACTGAAGAATGACTGCAGAAGGCTGCAGCATAGAGGGATTTGGAAGTCCTTGTGCATGAATCCCAAAAAGCTAACATATAAGTTCAACAGATAATAGGGAAGGCAAATGGAATGTTGGCCTTTATTTCAAAGGGGATGAAGTATAAAAATAGGGAAGTCCTGCTAAAACTATACAAGGCACTAGTTAGACCACACCTAGAATACCATGGACAATTTTGGTCCCCTTATCTAAGGAAAGATATACTGGCATTGGAGGCTGTCCAGAGAAGGTTCACTCAGTTGATTCTGGGTATGGAGGGATTTTCTTATGAGGAGAGGCTGAGTAGGTTGGGCCTGTACTCACTGGAGTTTAGAGGAATGAGAGGCGGCCTTATTGAAACATCTAAGATTCTTAGAGGGCTTGACGGGGTAGATGTTGAGATATTTTTTCCCTAGTGGGAGAGTCTGGGTCCAGAGGGCATAATCTCAGAATAAGAGGTTGCCCATTTAAGAGACAAGGAGGAATTTCTTCTCTCAAAGGGCAGTTAATCTGTGGAATTCTTTACTGCAAAGGGCTGTAGAAGCTGGATCATTAAGTGTATTCAAGGCAGAGATAGACAGATTTTTAATCAGTAAAGGAATCAAGGGTTATGGGGAAAAGGCAGGAAAGTGGAGTTGAGGATTATCAGATCAGCCACGATTTCATTGAATGGCGGAGCAGACTCGATGGGCCGAATGGCCTACTTCTGCTCCTATGTCTTATGGACAGAGATGAGGAGACATCTTTTCTCCAAGGGTTGCGAATCTTTGGGACTCTCTTCTTCAAAAGGCGGTGGAGGCAGAGTCTTTGAATATTTTTAAGGCAGAGGTAGATAGATTCTTGATAAGCAAGGGGATGAAAGGTTAGTGGGAGTAGGCAGGAATGTGGAGTTGAGGTTACAAATCAGATCAGCCATGATCTTATTGAATGGTGGAGCAGGCTTGAAGAGCCAAGTGGCCTACTCCTGCTCCTAATTCATATATCTGTATGTACTGTATATATCTGTATGTTCGTATAGGCAATGTGGAGATAGCTGATATTTCAAATAATAATCCTAAAATATCATTCTAGATAATGGGTGCATTTCTGAGAGTTAACACCTTACAAAGTGACTTTAAGTTACTCGTAACATCATGATATAAATTTATCTGAAAAGCTCCTCTTGGCCAAAATAGTAAATCTCATGATACAAGCATTAACGCATTGTGCTTCCACACAGCCTGATGGCAATCTCTTAAATTAGGTAAACCACTCAAAATTCATTTACAAGAACATGTTCTGATATATAATCTGATCAGGCTGCAGCTACAATTTATACACTTACAAACAGGACTGAAAGCTGTTCTCTTGAACTAGAAAAGCATTTAAAATAAAAACATGTCAATCCAATAAGAAAAGGAATCCCCGCATTGAAGGCTACTGATGCCACTGAGAGATGAGCAGCTTAGGTTGGAATTCTAAATATCCATTCGTCTTTACTCAGCCTCCATCCAAGCAAGCAAAATGTGCAATCAAGTTTTGGCACAATAAGAGCAAGAAAAAGGGTAATGGCAGCACACAGGGCTTTAAATGCAATTTTCCAGGGGCTTCAGGAGTTGCATCTTGTTTCCCACATTTACTGCACCCCACAAGAACTGTGTGTAGAAATGAAGAACCACTTATTCCTGATACCAGAAAACTTTTCCATTATTTGCAACCATGGACAAGGCACACTGAGTGCAGTGAATTGCTCGGTATCGTCTCTTCATGCAGCTTCCACCAATGCATCTAATTTAGCCCCAAATAAGGCCTCATTGCCGCACTTCCTGCAGAAGTATCTCTTATCAGTATTGCTACAATCAGATGGGAAGAGGTAGAATGGCTTCCCTTTCTGCCCCCTCCTCATTTGACATCAACAGACTTTTTTTTTCAAAAAAGAAAAGAATATACTTCCAAGTCAGTGAGTGTTTAACAGTTTATGTGCTATGACTGTAAAAGACACACAGAGACAGGTTTTTTCTCTAAGTTTTTAAAGAAAATAGTTTTTATTGTACTTAGCTCACGATCTAAAAAAAATACAAACACACACACTATGTTCAAGGGCTCACACACGCACAAAAGAGGAGGATAGATTAAGTAGTTTTTTTTTAAAAGAAGTCCAATCAAAGTCAATATTATACGGATCTTGTAGATTGATTACTTGGATGGTATCAGGCTGGGCTCAATGGTCCTTCTGGATTCTGCACCAAGGTGATTTCAAAGATGCTGAAGGACGATTTTCTTCTGGAAGCAACAGCTGCTGGATTGGTTCTTAAAACACTGCCTGCGACATGTGGAGCTGGAGCTAGAACTTGCAGGGTGGATGGAGAAATAGAAAGGGTGCGGGGGAGGGGAGAGAGAGCGAGTACCCACTCAGGGTCCCGCTTCCTCTGCATCTGTTGTTCTTCTGTTCTCTGGCCTGAAGAAAAGCAGTTTCTTAAAAGCACAGAGAGGGTTAAGTTGGTTTATCCCTTTCATGATGATCCGTTACCCAAATGTGGTCATAGCGAGTTAGTTCCAGGACCATGTTTTAGATATTATTAGATTATGGCTAGACAAGTTCCCTTCTCAGTCAGAGTCCATTATCCAAAGTGATTATGTCTAATGGCTTGTCCCATACCCAGCTGAATACACAGGTTGTCTGTTTTGTGGATAGGTCAGGAGATGGCCATTTACATTCCTCTCAGGTGACTGGCACTGATAGACTCTTCTATATAGTCTGGCTCCGTTACAATGGCTTTGTAATTTGCAGGGTACAGCTCTGTTAAGTTCGGCCATTTTAGCAGCTGTTGTTTTAAGTAACTCAACCAGTGGTTTCAGCCAAATAAATAAATAGTCATTTTCGATATAAAGCATGGCTTTACAACAGGATGTGGAATCTTTCATGGACGGTGGAGCAGTCCATCCAAGCTTTGAGTTCTGCCATGACTCTAGCATGGTTTCTTCCATGGAGAGGTTGGTGACCACCATGGAGAGCCAGGTCTATCATATAACCCATATGCACAAGAACCTGCATTCCGTCAATCTGGACATGGGCTCAGTACAGCAGTGGCTAGGTGAGAGGGTAACAAGGCATCTGGACCTCCCTCCAAGTGACCCATCTCCTCAAGAATACAGGAGGTACCCACTGTCCACTGAGGAAGGAGCACCAGCGAACTGTTCGGTAGGGGGTCCATATCAAAGCACTCCCAGTGTGAGCTGGTGCTCCTCATCCCCATCCTCATCCGTGTGCTGCATTGTAATGCTCCTCCATGGGGCTGTGGGTCTGATGCACTGGTGTCATGAGCCACGTCTTCAGGTCACCCTAGTCACCAGGATCCAATCCTCTCATGGGTAGTGCCTCCAACAGCTGAGAGAGCTGGGAGTTCCGTAAAACATACGAGCCATGAGAGGTCCATGGGGAATGAGCGCACACGTGCATTATTCTCTTCAGGCTTTTCAGTCACAGGCTACTTGAATATTCGGGGAGAGAGAGAGACACCTTTCCGACTGACAAATGCAGCCGGCTGTTTTCAGGGGGCTCTGCTCTTGTAACCTGGCTATCAGCAACTGTTGTAAATTGAATGAATTTGTTGGGCCTTCTGAACAGGGCACTGGTCACCTCCCTAGGCATCTAAGTGTTGTGGCCTGAAAAATGCCACACGTGTCCCCCATGGAGTCCTCGAATGAGTCGCTGGCATAGAAATTTGGGGACACAGTCATCTTGAGGGTAACCGGCATGGGTTTCCCTCCAAAGCCATGGGGCTGCAGGTCTCATTGAAGGAGTGTGCACAGTCAGTGACCACTTCCCAGGAAAGCCTTACCAGTCTCTGGCGTTGCCCGTCAGACATCTGAAGGTAGTTGGTGCACCTTCTGAACACACTCTGATGCGCCAATTGTTCTTTGATAATGGTGGCCCTGATTGAGTTCCTCTTGACCTCCCTCGCTTCATTTCCAGTTGATGATCTCATGGCCTCTGTTGTGCAACCACAGCCCTTCTATGGTGAATACTCTCCTCCTCTGCCCAAGGTTGCTAAACTATTGGGTGTATAAAACCCACAAAAACCACAAAGTAAACGCTGTGAGCTGGGTGATGGAAGGGTCAAGAGAGATGGTTGAAAACTCAAGGATGAGGAAGGTGGACGTGGACAAGCTGGAGCTGCATGGTCAGTGTGTGTATGCCCATCGAAATGGCCTTCATTCCCAGAGCGGCTGCACTTGACCAATGGCCCTCCCATGTATTTGCATACCATGAATACTCATTAAATGGGAACGTCACCAAATTAAGTCCTACCTTCACAATTAAATCAGCAGCACATGGGAAACCCATGCCTCTTGACCCACTTGACCATAACCCTCCCATGGTCCACACCCAGGACTCCTCCCATCCCACAGTGGCCTCCTCCCACAACCCCCTGATCTGTGAGCTCAAACTTTCTTAGCAGCCATGTCGATGGACACACACACACAGTGACCCTGCAGCTGCACCCTTGAGCTTCCTCCTGTCTCCCTTAATTCTCCCATC
This sequence comes from Cetorhinus maximus, assembly GCF_964194155.1. Taxonomy (NCBI): domain Eukaryota; kingdom Metazoa; phylum Chordata; class Chondrichthyes; order Lamniformes; family Cetorhinidae; genus Cetorhinus; species Cetorhinus maximus. The sequence goes on along the minus strand of NC_135882.1, from coordinate 44,730,021 downwards.
AGCCTGCTGCTTTCCGCAATCATCCTAGAGCCACCAACCATCATCCTTGACCAAGGGTCAGTGACCCTCAACCATCACCCTTGGCCTTCCTGCCGCCATCCTAGAGCCTTGATCATTCTTGATCTGCCCGAGGTACCTTTCAACCATCTCTCGCAGGCCATTGAGCCACCCTCCCTCCAGCTGGACCTGTCCTGCTTCAAGCTTGATATCCCTTCCCTGATTGCTAAATTGCCATGTGTGGTACTGCTGCCTCCCTTGGGGACACAGGACCAGAACTCTGCATGGACAGAACCCTCCCTACAGGATGAAAACTGTCTTCCTTCGGAAACCTCCACCCACACTGTCCCACACATGCTTGAGGGCTTGATCACCCCCAGCCTTTTGCCAGACCAACCATTTGAGGACCAAATCACCACCACCCTCTACTGCCACTCCCTCTTCCTTGCTGCTACTGGACTGAGTAGCTTCTCCTGCTCCCCTCCCCTGTCCACTGAGTTAGACAAAGAAAAAACCTAACCAAGATCTGAAGATTGAACAACCTCGCTGAGAAACAGGAGGCATGGGTTTCCCATGTGCTGCTGACTTAATTGTGAAGGTAGGACTTAATTTGGTGACGTTCCCATTTAATGATTATTCATGGCATGCAAATACATGGTAAATAGGTTCCCACCACTATCAGAATGATGCCCACCTCACCAGTGACACGCAGAGTGACTGAATTTCTCTCACTCAATCTAAAGGTGGAAAACAGATTCCGGTTCCCGCCTAACCAAGTCCCTTCACCCGCCTTATTTTCTGTTCTTACAAGCCCCATTAAATGCCACACCATTTTTGACATTTGAAGGCTTACTAAAAACAGATATTAAAAATGTGGCCACTCTCAGTTTTATCTTGGCTTTGATCAGTTACACAATCCTTTAAGAAATGCAATCCTCACTGGGGAAATAAGATTTAAAGCACTTATTTCAATGTCTTACCTCCTTACAGCCACTGACTTTGAAGTACAATTGCTAGTTATTAAGGGGATCAACCTTGGAACATGAGTGTGCTGCATGAAAAAAAATAATATGTTAGTTTCTTTTCCAAACAAACTAACTCATGCTACCAAGATCTATATATATTTAACATGCAATGAAGATTTTTTTACTGAATGAGAAAGGCTGAAGTAGTACTATGCACAGATCACCATTGGCCTGAAAAACAACTTACTAAACATTTATGCTCTCGTGACCTTATTCTTCAAGATAATTTGACACCTTCTAAGGAAAGTTCTTAATATCATTGGAGTAAAAGAAAACATGGATTATTAAGAAGTAAAAATTAAATTAAAAATTTGGTCAATCATGCCAGGTCCTGCCACGGATATTAAAGACTCTAGCCATCCCATCGTGTCCTGAAGAAATTATCTGCCTACCGTATACTATCTTCAAATGGGTTACTGCTAGTCATGTTGCACAATGCTGAAGTTGATTTATAGCTGCATAATATTTTACACTCCCCGGGCCCAAGCTGACTCCAGACAACATCCTACCTTGCAACAGAGGCAATGGTGAAGGAATGGGACCGGTGCCACAACCAAGGTGCGGCTGCTCTGTGATCAAATCCAAAAGATGTCCAAATTATTTCTTAGGACAATGGATGACATGCAAAGCTAGTGACATGCAAGATTGTCCACTCGTACCATTTAAATGAATAGCTTAACAAAAGGCCGAATAAAAAGCCTTCTGCCATGGGCTTATGGCATTGGGGATAATGTCATAGTATGGATTTAAGATTGGTTAATGGACAGAAAATAGAGTGTAGGAATAAATAAGTTATTTTCAGGTTGGCAGATTGTAACTCGTGGAGTGTCGCAAGGATCAGTGCTGGAGCTCAGCTATTTACAATCTGTATTAACTCAGGCGAAGTGGCCTAGAGTAATGAATCTAAGTTTGCTGATTTTTCAAAGCTAGTTGGGAAAGTAAGCTGTGAGGAGGACTCAAAGAAGCCACAATGGGATATAGAAAATTTAAATAAGTGGGCAAAAAGGTTCAGATGGAGTGTAATGTGAGGAAAAGTGAAGTTATCGACTTTAGTAGGCTGAATAGAAAAACATGTAGGTGGTGAGTAAATGTTGGTATTCAGAAAGATATGGCTGAACTTGCACATGCATCATAGGAAGTGAGCATGCAAATAGATCTTGTGGCTCAGTAGGCTGCATCCCTGTCTCTAAATCAGAAGCTCCATGTTGAAGATGCACTCCAGGACTTGTTGGCCACAGAAGGACCATTCATGACTTGGTTCAACTGGTAGATAGTCAGCCTGCTAATCCTTCTAACACTTAGATTTTTCCCTTTGGGGGATATTGGGTATGTGTGAAGTTGCAAAACAAACAAGTAGATACAAGGCATCATGTGTACTAGATTTTAATGCAAAGGGGTTGGAATGCATAAATAAGTAAGTCTAGCAGCAATTATATAGGGCATTGGTGAGACCACACATGGAGTACAATGTATAGTTTTGGTCTCCTCACCGAAGATACAGAGTACATAACAAAGATTAACTAGATTGATTTCTGAGATGATAGTCTTGTCCTATGAGGAAAGATTGTGTAGAATGGGTCTATATTTTCTGGAATTTAGAAGAATGAGAGGTGACCTTGTTTAAACGTCTAAAATTCTTCGATGGCTTGACAAGGTTGAGGCTGAAGAATCATTTGATCCAGAAAGAGTCCAGAATTAGGGGATCAGTGTCTCAGAATAAGGAGTTGGCCCCATATGATTGAGAAGAGGGTAAGTTCCTTCAGTCAGAAGGCTGTGAATCTTAGGAATTTTCTAAGCAGAAGGCTGCTGAGCATATTCAAGGCTGAGATCAATAGATTTTGGATACGAAGAGAGTTAGGGTCATGATGATACGAGGGAAAATTGCAGCTCAGGTGAAAGGTCATTGAATGGCCCAGCAGGTTTGAGGCGTTTTATGGCTTACACCTGCTCCTGTGCCTGATGATCTTATGCCACAAGGCCTATAGATAAAGGTACTGATTGACTGACCTCCACTTGCACTTTTGAACATTATTTTTGGTCACAAACCTATTTTATGGAAGCAAGGTCTTGCATTGGGCACAATTGGAATTTTTCTCAATTGAACATGAATTCCACGCATTCCAGCAGCATTTCCATTTGGTCAAATGCTGGGTCTGCAAATCACCCAGATGTGTACTCTTTGCTACCTAAAAAAAGGCTGTTCATACCTATTGCACTTGATTAAAAACCCTGGCAGTGAAGGTCGATTTAACAACATGTATTGTACTGATGGCAAATTCTGCCAATACGGAATCTCAATTACTTCTTGCAGATAAGTGAAGCCAAAGTGTGGAAGTAAGACTCCTTTCGGTCAGTATTGCTCACCAAAAGTGCAAAAGACCGCAGTAATTCCTCCTTGACTGTCGAGGATGAACGAATAAGAATAAAAAAAAGACTAAATAATCACTAGGACAAGATCAAAGGTAATAAACTTCCAAGATTCCCAGCATTGGATTGAGGGGCTACCTCAAAGAGGTGCTTGGGAATCCCCACCGGAGGTTCCCAGCTAAGGTTTGCACAGCAATTGCCCAGGAGTGCAAACTTCCCCGGGGCATTGGGAACCATACAGAAATGCAATTTAACCCAACTGGGTTACGCCAATAGTTACCCAGAAAAACCTAGGAGGATTAAAACCACTTCTAACTTCTGGGTAACTATTGTACAGACCCAGACCGACCCCACACAGGACTCCCCCACACACCTGAACCCTGTCCACCCCTCCCACCCCGGACAAAGGGTACTCCCACACACTTGCCCCCCACCACCCCAGGGGACTCCCCCCGACTACCACCCCACACCCGATGAGAATCCCACCACGACTACCGCCCCCACACATGACTCCTTCCTCCCCCGAAGGCCCTGACTTTCTCCCCAACTTGCCCAACCCACACCCCCTACCCCAGCAGACCCGACTCTTTCATCTCTCTCCCCGCCACCCCGAGGCCTGCCTCCGACCTCCCACACTCCACGACCTCCAATCACCTCCCCCTGAGCTCCAAATCCTCTCCACTTGCCTTTGACACTTAACTTTAAGGACCTTTTAAATTTCAATGGACTTTTAAACTTAACTTGTTTATGGCAGCTAGTGGCATAAAAAAGGGGGCATGGCCTCCTTCACTTCGATTCTCCTGCACTTCGGTGCTAGGCTCCGTGGACGTGCTGCACTACCTGGATCTCACCTGGCCTGAGTCGGAAGGTCGGGCAAGACAGGCTGGGGAAGAAATCAGATAAGAAACTAGGCATGGGGTGGCAATCTGACGACGTTGATTGCCACTCCGAGGAAGTTCAGGCCCAATATATATAACATAATGTACTCACACGGATGATGCACCTAATCGCTGCGACTCCAGATGTTGCCATCACTTTTGCACAGTTTGGGACGAGGTTAAATAATGTAGGCACAATGGCTTCAGCACTATGATCAAACTTGTTGCCTAGATGTGTTGACAGGTGCCTGTATAACAAAATTCCAACAAATGAACCTTGACCAACACAAAGACAACATATTTTCCAGTTGGATTTAGCTATAGCAAAGGAATAATGATTGGACTTATGCAGTTTGAATGCACAAAAGTAACCCAATTTCTGACTGTCCTGCAAAACTGATTCTTTTTTTACCTAAAAGGAGTTCCCATTTTGGGAAATATGCATTTTAGCCACAATCTTTCTTAATAGCCAATTACAGACAAGACGAGATTTTAAATCATACAGACTCAAATAACCCGCACTTCATTTATCCAATGAAATAACAATGCCAATTCCATGAAGTAAAAATGTTCTTTTGTATGTGTATAGAAAAGCAAATTATTTAAATTTTCATTTTAAAAAATGCTATTTTGGCAATATTTTATAAAATAAAACTGGGCAATGGACAATTCCCTCTATCATGAAATTAAAGTAACCTGCTAAATTCTCAAGCAAAGGGATGCCATGATTTCAATGTTAATTGAGCAAAACTCAATTCATCCATCTTCACCACTGTAAGCTGCTGATGCCCACTAACATCACACAATAGTGGGGTGCGTGGTATATGTGTAGACAGTTTGGTTGATGTATTGGCTGCCTGCCCAAAATAGTAGATTTATCTACCCTAACATCTATTTGTCAATCCTTAACCGGTCTGGACATTTTTTAATGCTACTTGTCTCCCTTATATTTCCAACAAGGTCTTGTACCTTAGTGCAATCAGTAAACTTTATAATGCAACTACTCAAAGTTATTTCTACAGTAACTGAAGGAGTCCCCTCTGTGACATGTCTATTTTCCATGTTTCACATCTCTCTAGCGGCAGAACCATTTTAAAATGAAAGTAGCTAATTCCTTAAGCGTTATCCTACTTTAAAGATCACATCTTTACAGCGGACCCTAAAGGACATTAGTGAACCAGGTGGTTATTTACAACAATCAGCAATGTTTTCATGGTCATCGTTAAGACTTTGATTTCCAGATTTTTATTGAATTCAAATCCTGTGGTGGGATTCGAGCCCGGGTACCCAGAGAAATACCCTGGGTCTCTGGGTTACTGGTCCAGACGACAATACCATTATGCCATCGCCTCCCCTAATGGCATCTACCATTAGTTAGACATGTTCTTCCAGCCTTCAGCTCAAAACAAATTGCCCACAGAGTTGCTGACAGGGTAAGCCGATACTGGTGCAGTGAGGTAAACAGGGCATCTGCGGCCTGAGTGAACAAAGCAACCAACAGGGTCTCTCCTTAACCAATGACATTGCAGAACTGGGAAATAAACAAGGAGGAGAGAAAAAGACAAATTAAAGGGGGACTTAAGGTCAAATTAGGTAAAGAAAGTGAAAAAAAGAGTTTAAGAAAGATGAATTAAGATAGAGAGGTGATAGAGAGGAACACAAGGTGTTCAGGAAAGATATGAAAGGAAGAAAAGGGGGAGGGGTGGTGGTATTGATAAAGGAGAGCATTATAGTGCTAGAGAATAAGGATGCCAGAGAGAGATTAAGGACAGAATCTATTAGGCTAGAACTCAGGAACAAAAATTACATTGCTCGTTGTAGTCTTTAGGCTGCCAACTTGTGGGAAGGATGGAGAGGAATAAATTTGCAAAATTACAGAAAAGTGCAAATAATTTAGAGTATTTATAATGGGGAACTTCAATTATCCAAATATAAACTGCGACAGTGCAAAGGGCGGAGAGGGGCAGGAGGTCTAGGAGTGCTTTCAGGAAAATTTTCTTCAGCAGTATGTTTCCAGTCCAACGAGAAAGGAGGCATTGCTAGACCTGGTTCTTGGAAATGAGGTGGGCCAAGTAGATCAAGTGCTCGTAGAAGAACTGTTTGGGACAGTGATCAGTGTATCATATGTTTTAGGCTGACTATAGAAAAGGACAAAGAACAGTCCGGAGTACGAAAAATTAACTGGGGGAAATCCAACTTCAATGGGGTAGGAACAGATCTGGGTTGAATAAATTGGACTCAAAGGTAAGCAGGCAAAACAGAAGCTGATCAATGGGCTACCTTCAAAAGAACAGATGATTCAGGCATAGTCAAGTCTCTTGAAAGGGAAAGCAAGGGAAAACAAATCCAAAACTGGATGACAAAGGGGATAGAAATTAAGATAAAGACGAAAAAGTGTGCTTATGACAGGTGTCAGATAGAAAATACCATTGAAAATCATGATGAATACAGAAGGTTCAGGGAAGAGGTGAAGAAGTAAATAAGAGAAGCAAAGAGAGAGTATGAAAAGAGACTGGCAGCTGGCATAAAAGAGAATCCCAAAGTCTTCCGTAAGCATATAAATAGGAAATGGACGACGAGGGCCTATTAGGGACAAAAGAGGGGATATACACATGGAGGTGGAGGGCATAGCTGAGGTACTAAATACATACTTTGCATCTGCCTTTACCTAGGCCATGGTAGATGAGGTAATTCAGACACCAGATGTGTTTAAAATTGAAAGGAGGTGGTATTGAATAGGTTATCTGAACTTAAAGTTGATAAGGCACTGGGACTGGATGAGATGCATCCAAAGATACTAAAGGAAGTGAGAGTGGAAATTGCAGAGGCACTGGGCATAATTTTTTAGTCTTCCTTAGACTCAGGGGTGGTGCCAGAGGACTGGAGAATTACAAACGTTACACCTTTATTCAACAAACGGTGCAAAGATAAGCCCAGCAACTACTGGCCAGTCAGATTAACTTCGGTGATGGGGATACTTCTACAGTCAATAATTCAGGACAAAATTAATTGTCACATGGACAAATGAGGGTTAATTAAGGAAAGCCAGCATGGATTTCTTAATTGAAAATTGTATTTGAATAACTTGGAGTTTTTTGAGAATGTAACAGAAAGAGTTGATGAGGGTAATGCTGTTGATGTGGTGTCCATGGACTTTCAAAAGGCGTTTGATACAGAGCCACACAACAGATTTGTGAGCAAAGTTATAGCTCATGGAATAAAAGGGGCAGTGGAAACATGGAGAAACATTTTCTCCCCCGTTGAGGGGGGAAGTGCGGGAGCGGGCGCGCCTCCGATCAGCGCCCCTGATTGGGGGCGCGCCGCCATTTTAAGTAGGCAGGCCAATTAAGGCCCAGTGTGACGTCCGCCAGGAAGCACTATGCGCTCCCTGTGCAGGCAGGGGATTCCCTCAGCTGGGAGTGCGCTCTTTCGTGCGCTCCCTGAGGCTAAGTGCTGCCTCAGGGAGATCAGCTCCGATTTAAAACTTGTAACAAACATGTTTAAAAATTTTCCCTGCCATGTTCCCTTATGTGACACCGTCACATGAGTTGAGACATGTCCATAAGTTTTATTGAAACCTTTCTTAAAAATTTAAATGCCCTCATGAAACCTTATCCCGCCTGTGGATGAGGTTTCATGCTTTTTCCGAAGCCCGCCAGAGCTCCTGGTCTGCCCGCCAACCTTAAGGTTGGATGGGCAGGTCCATTAACGGCCTTAATTAGTTTTTCAATGGCCTCAATAGGCTGTTGACAGGTCGGCGGGCACGCAGCTGACTCGGCTGTGCCCCCACCAACCTGAAAATGGAAATGATGCAGGGTGACGTCGGGAGTTCCACACGATGTCATCGTGTGTTATTTTACGCATCGGTGAGCAAGCCCCACCCCCGCTCACCAACCGGAAGATCCTGCCCATGGATACTAAATTAACTAAACAACAGGGAACATGGTAGTGGTTAATGGATGTTTTTCCTGTGCAAGAAAGTTTGTAGTGGAGTGCCCCAGGGGTCCTGCTTTTCCTGATATATATTAATGACCTAGACCTTCAAGTATAGGGCACTATTTCAAAGCTTGCAGATGATACAAAACTTACAAGTATTGTGAACTGTGAGGAGGATAGTGTAGGACTTCAAAGGCGCGTAGGCAAGTTAATGGAATGAGCAGACAGGTGACAGATGAAATTCAATGCAGAGAAATGTGGGGTGATGCATTTTGGTAGGAAGAACGTAGAGAGGAAATATAAAATCAATGGTACGACTATGAAGGGGCTGGAGGAGCAGAGGGACTGAACTGTATAGGAGCATAAATCATTGAAGGTGGCAGAACAGGTTGAGAGAGCAGTTAATAAAGCATACAGTATCCTGGGCTTTATTAATAGAGGCATAGAGTACAAAAGCAAGGAGGTTATGTTGAATTTGTCTAAATTGCTAGTTTGGCCTCAGAAGGAGTATTGTGTCCAGTTCTGGGTACCACACTTTAGGAAGGATATGAAGGCATTAGAGAGAGTTGAGAAAAGATTCACAAGGATGGTTCTAGGGATGAGGAACTTCAGTGTTGTAGATTGGAGAAGTTTTTTTGAGAAGTAATTGTCAAAACCTCTCTGGCCACAGGTGAGGTGCCAGAGGATGGAGGGCTGCTAATGTTGTCCCATTATTATAAAAGTGGGGAAGGGATAGACCAGGAAATGACAGGCCAGTCAGTCTAACCTCAGTGGTGGGGAAGTTACTAGAAAGAATTCTGAGGGACAGAATATATCTGCACCTGGAGAGACACAGGGATAGTCAGCATGGATTTGTTAAGGGAAGGTCGTGTTTGATTAAGGATGATCAAATTTTTTGAGGTGGTAACCAGGAGTGTTGATGAGGGTAATGCATTTGATGTGGTCAACATGGACTTTAGCAAGGCTCTCATTAAGGTCCCTCATGGGAGAATGGTCAAGAAAGTAAGAGCCCATGGGATCCAAGGCAAAGTGGCACATTGGATCCAAAATTGGCTGAGAGGCAGGAAGCAGAGGGTGATGGTAGAGGGACGATTGTGTGTCTGGAAGTCTGGTTCCAGTGGAGTTCCGCAGGGCTCGGTGCTGGGGCCCTTGCTGTTTGTGGTGTACATAAATGATTTGGGCTTAAATGTAGGGGGTATGATCAAGAAGTTCGCAGATGACACGAAAATTGGTAGAGTGGTAAATAGTGAAGAGGATATCAATGGACTGGTCAGCTGGGCAGAGCAGTGGCAAATGGAATTTAACCCAGAAAAGTGTGAGGTAATGTACTTGGGGACGGCTAACAAGGCAAGGGATTACACTATGAAGGATAGGACCCTGGAAAGTACTGAAGATCAGGGGGAGCTTGGTGTACATATCCACAGATCCCTGAGGATAGCAGGGCAGGTCGGCGGGGTGGTTAAGAAGGCATACGGGAATCTTGCCTCTATTAGCCGAGGCACAGAATACAAGAGCAGGGAGGTTCTGCTGGAACTGTATAAAAAGCTGGTTAGGCCACACCTAGATCACTGTGTGCAGTTCTGGTTAAATTATAGGGAGGATGTGATTGCACTGGAGAGGGTGCAGAGGAGATTTATCAGGATGCTGCATGGGCTGGAGGGTCTGAGCTATGAGGAAAGATTGGATAGGCTGGCGTTGTTTTCCTTGGAGCAGTGAAGGTTGAGAGGGGACCTGATAGAGGTGTATAAGATTGAGAGGCATAGATAGGATGGATAGGAAGGCACTTTTTCCATTAGTAGAGGGGTCAATAACCAGGAGCATAGATTTAAGGTAAGAGGTAGAAGGCTAAAAGGGGAGTTGAGGAGACATTTTTTCACCCAGAGGGTGGTGGAAGTCCGGAACTCACTGCCTGAAAGGGAGCTTGAGTCAGAAACTCTCGTAATATTTAAGGACAACTTAGATATTCACTTGCGCTCCATAGCCACCAGGGGTATTGGCCAAGCGCTGGAAAATGGAATAAGTGTTGTCAGATCTTTGTTGACTGGCAAGGACATGATGGGCTGAATGGCCTCCTTCTGTGTTGTGAAAGTCTATGAGTCTATAAGTTCGGACCATTTTCCTTTAAGAAAAGGAGGTTGAAGGAGATTTGATGGAAGTATTCAAAATCACGAGAGGTCTGGACAGAATAGAATAGGAGAAACTTCCTACTCATGAAAGGATCAAGAATAAGCAGTCACAGATTTAAAGTAATTAGTACAAGAAGAAAAGTGGTATAAGGAGAAACTTTTTTATCAGTGAGTGTTTAGGGTTTGGAATGCACTGCCTAAGCCGGTGGTGGAGGCAAGTTCAATTGAAGCATTCAAAAGGGAATGATGCGATTATCTGAAAAGGAAGAATGTGCAGGGTTACGGGGAATAAGAGGGGAAATGGTACTAGGTGAGTTGCTCATTCGTAGAATCAGTACAGGCATTATGGGACAAATAGCCTCCTTCTGCACAATAACAATTCTGTGGTTCTGTGAGATTAAAAGAGGTCAAAATATACTTCCAACAATACTTACGCTACAGTAATGCAAGCTTCCCTGACAACCTGTGAGCGGAGATCTTTAGCCGACAATTTAAAAGCTCCTTCCAATAATCTTAAATGCTGGAAAAAACAGTCATATTCTGTAGCTCCAGCAATCAGTAGTGATCGAATCTTCTTCAGCTAGGAGAAAAAAAAGAAAAGTCTGCAAATATTTGTGCACTTAGTCTCCTGATGGTTCTGTGTGTTTAACAGTAACTAGCTGATTTGAATAGATCAGGAAGATAATAGATTTAATACTTGGTCTGGCTGAATCAACTGATTATAACTTGTAATGAGCTAAGGGGTGCTACAATTAGTCTTTGATTTGTTGCATAAGGATGCGGATTAAAAACAAATATGGGTTCCCATTTCTGATCAATATCCAGCAAACTTGGTGTACATGCACGAGTATTTCCATTAAGTGAGGCTATCACTACATGCAACTGCGATGGCCACAACAACTAAACAGCCCGTCAATTGCTTTCAGATTCGTAAAAGAATAGTTCACCTTTGGCAATATAAGTAGGTAATTGGCACATTAGCACTTATTGAACAATACTCCCAGCAAAAGCAGCAACACTTGAAGAGAGAAACAAAATTAGTAGTAGAAAACTGGGTGAGGTAGGAACCTATACATTCATGGAGTTAAATTTTCAGCAGTTTCCAATAAAACCAAAACATTTTCCAAGTGAAGGAGAGGGGGACAGAAGGAAACACAAAAGGAAGGAAGAAGTTGAGGGCAGGGAGCATGATACTTGCATCCCGTCATTGTGGGTTAGATTCAAAAGAGGCTAGAGAGGCAAAAGGACGAAGATGTCATTGTACCACTTAATTCTGACATCAATCCTCATTTTTAAAAATAGATATTATATCTTAGCGAACTCGAATTCACAGGCAAAATATGCTTGACAAATGACCAATTCTAAGCAATCTCAAGATCACTAAGATGAATAGTACTGCAAAATAAAATCACACTGATTTCAGGAGATTATGATATCCAGAAGCTGAGTTTAACACAATCGAGAAATTCATCTTGGCCTTTCAACACTGTGTGGCAGGAAAAATAATATTTCCGCAAGTCAGCACAAAAATCATCCTACATATAAATTGACACAACTTACAGCATTGGCACGCTGGTCCCAGTCATGCTTATCATCAGACAGTATTTCTCTTATTTTGTTCAGCGTTTCTTCAAGTTCTCTATTGGAAAAAATCTGAAAGACAAGAGTTGTAACTAAGGAGACCATTTCAGCAAGTACACCATCTTTACTGAGATATTTGTCTTACAAAAAGTCCATTATTTTGCACCAAAACAATTGCTAACAATCACACGGCTTACCACGTCAAAACCACTTACTTAAATTTTTTAAGGGATCACTCAACATTCTGGCTCAGGGAAACCCACTTACATTTCTTGGACCAATTTTCCAAAGGTTTTTTGAATGGAGTCCTCCCCTCAAAGTTGGAAGCTATGAGAGTAGATGGTTAGAACTCAGATTGTTTGGCTCAGAGTGGTGGGGGAAGCAGTTCTGATGGGTCAGAGGCACAGTACTCAGGAAAGAGGGAGTTCTTCCTCTGGGATGGGCTCCACTCAGCAGAATGGGATCAGTGCCCTGGCGAATTGTATACCGAGGGCCTTGGACAGGTTTTAAACTAATGGGGCTGGGGGAGGGTGGGTGGTGTTTAGGTGAAGGGAGATTCTGAGATCTGAAGAGAAAAGTTGAAACAGTAGAACAGGATAGCGATGAGGGTAGAGGGGCAAGTGCAGTGGGACAGGAATGGACATCAGTGAATAAGGTCCATGCAAAGAATAATGGCAAAAAAATTAAGGCTTTTGACCTGAATGTGTCAAATATCCACAATATTTGAAACAGAGAAAATAGGAGCAGGAGTAGGTCAGTCGGCCCTTCAAGCCTGCTCTGCCATTCACTATGACCATGGCTGATCCTCAACACTATACTCCCGCATTCTCCCCGAACCCCTTGACGCCTTTAGAGTCCAGAAATCTACTTTCTTCTTAAATATATTCAGGGACTTGGCCTCCACAGTCTTCTGTGGTAGAGAATTCCAAAGGTTCACCACCCTCATCCTCCTCATCTCGGTCCTAAATTGTCTACCCCGTATCCTGAGACTGTGACCCTTTGTTCCAGATGCCCCAGCCAGAGGAAATATCCTCCCTGCATCCAGTCTGTCCATCCATCAGAATTTTATATGTTTCAATGAGACCTCCTCTCATCCTTCTAAACTCCAGTGAATACAGGCCTAGTGGGCCCAATCGCTCCTCATACGACAATCCTGCCATCCCAGAAATCAGTCTGGTGAACCTTCGCTACACTCCCTCTATGGCAATTATATCCTTTCATAGGTAAGCGGCCAATACTCCAGGTGTGGTCTCACCAAGGCCCTATACAGCTATAGTATGACATCCTTGCTCCTATACTCAAGTCTTCTCGCAATTAAGGCCAACATATTGTTTGGCTTCTTAACTGCTTGCTGCACCTGTATGCTTGCTTTCAGTGACTGGTGTACAAGGACACCCAGATCCCCTTGTATTCAACATTTCCCAATCTATCACCATTTAAATAATACTCTGCCATTCTGTTTTTCCTACCAAAGTGGATAACTTCATACTTATCCACGTTATACTGCATCTGCCATGTATTTGCCCACTCACTCAACCTGTCTAAATCGTCTTGAAGCCTCTTGACACCCTCCTCATCACTCACATTCCCAAGCTTCGTGTCATCAACAAAATTGGAAAAATCACATTTGGTTCCCTCATCCAAATCATTGATATATATTGTGGATGAAACAGACAGATGAAGTAATGACACATATAGAGATAAATGGTTTAAATCCAATTGCCCTTTCAGAGACATTGTTATAAGGGGACCGAGGTTGGGAAATAAATATTCCAAGAAACACAACATTACAAGAATACAAACAGAATGAAAAAGGATGAGTAGCTCTGATAGTTAAAGGTGGTATAAGAACGCTAGAGAGAAAGGATCTTGACTCAGAATATCACCAAGTAGAATCAGTGTGGGTGGAGATTAGACGTAGCACTGGTGAAAATAATTTATTAGGCCCACAAACAGAAGCTAAACAGTTGGACAAGGCGATAAACAAGAAACAAGCAATTATGGCAATGTAATAATTGTGGGTGAATTTAATCTTCATATAGATTAGACAAATCTAATTGGCAAAGGTGGTCTGGAAGATGAGTTTGTAAAAAGCTTTTATGACAATTCTTGGAGAAATGCATCGTAGAACTGATTCAGACAAAAGCTATTTTAGATCCATTATATGCAATGAGGCAGGGTTAATCTCATGGTAAAAGGTCACTGGGAAAAGTGATCATAATAGAATTGAATTCCATATAAAGTTTGAAAGCAACCTACCCCAATTACAAACAGGAATCTTAAAGACATTTAAGACACATCTAAGACAGAGATGAGGAGGATTTTTTTCTCTGAGGATCATGAGTATTTGGAACTCTCTTTCTTAAAAGGCAGTGGAAGCAGAGACTTTAAATATTTTTAAGACAAAGGTAGATAGATTCTTGATAAGGAGATGAATGGTCATCAGGGGTAGGTGGGAATGTGGAGTTCAGGTTACAACCAGATCATCCATGATCCGAATGAATGGTAGAGCAGGCTCGAGGGACCGAGTGGCCAACTCCTGCTCCTAATTCGTATGTTCTTTTGGAAACTTAAGCTCAAAGCCAATTACATAGGAATGGAGGGGAGAACTGGCTAAGGTTGGTGGGCTAAATAGATGAAAAGGTATGGCTGTAAATAAATAAAGGAAGCATTTAAAAGAACAATTCAAAATGTTCAACAAAAATATATTCCATTGTAAAACAAAAACTCAGCAAGAAAGATCCATCAGTGGCATACTAGGGAAGATAAGGATTTTAAATTAAAAAAACGAGGCTTATAACATTGCAAAGAAGTCTGAGGACCGCGAATGCTTTTAGAAATCAGCAATGGGCCACCAAAAACCAGTCAGGAATATAAAAACAGATTTTAAGTGCTTTTATAAGTACGTAAATAGGAGGAGAGTAGCTGAAGTAAACATTGGTCCCTTAAAGGCAGCGACTAGAGAAATTATCATGAGGAATAAGGAAAGACAGCGACATTGAACAAACATTCAGTTTCTTTCTTCACTGTAGAAGATCCAAGTTACATAGCAAAAATGGAGGGTAACCTTGGGGCTAATAAGATTGAGGAAATTAAGGCAATTAATATCAACAGAGTAGTAGTACTGGAGAAACGCAAGGGACTAAAGTTCAATGCATTCCCAGTACTTAATGGCCTACATCCTAGGGTTCTAAAAGAGATAGATGCAGCAACAATGAACGTGCTGGTTATGATTTTCCAAAAGTCATTAGCGAAGAGACAGGCAACTATGCTAGAGTGAGATGGAGACTGAGTGAGTAGCGAATTAGATTCACTTGGGAATTCGGTGCATGGGGAAAGAGGTATGGTATACATAGGAATTATTCTAAGACCATTAAATGAATAATTAAATTAACTAAACTAACATAAGTAACAATGGCAGGACAGGTGTTATGTTGCAGCTGTGGAATGTGGGAACTTTTAGACACCAAGGTGATCCAGGAAAAACACGTTTGCAGAAAGTCTAAGGCAGCGAGAGGAATTCCGCATGAGGATTATTGATCTGGAAGCTGAACTACAGATGCCATGCAACATAAGGGAGGTGGAAAAATACCTTGACACTAGATTCCACAAGATGACCACACCTCTGAGTAGGGTTGACTATTTTGGTCAGCAGTGAGCGACAGGAGAATGTGACCATGAATGAGACAGGTAATGGGACTGAGCAGACAGTAGTGGTGGAGCCTCAGACTTTGCAATTGTCAAACAGGTTTGAGATGCTCACAACCTGTGTGGACGAAAGCGAGGTCTGCAAGGTGGGTGAGCAGGCTGGCCATGGTACAGGAAGCCATGTGGGGGGCGGGGGGGTGGTGGTGGTGGTGGTGTGTAGCAAACAGGAATGCACTGGTAGCAGGAGATAGCATAGTGACGGGGATTTACGCTGTTCTCTGCAGCTAAGAGCAAGAGTCTAGAAGGCTGTGTTGCCCGCCCAGTGCCAGGATCTGGGACATCTTCTCAGGGCTGGAGAGGAACTCACAATGGGAGGGGGATGATCCAGAGCTCATAGTCCATGTATGTACCAACGACATAGGCAGGACAAGGAAAGAGGTTCTGCATCGTCAGTATGAGAAGCTAGGCACCAAATTAAGAATCAGAACCTCAAAGGTAATAACCTCTGGATTATCAATGATCCCCTTAGAGGGGTGAGACTTGGGAATTAATAATGGGAAACAAGGAAATGACGGAAGCATTGTGTCTGTGTCTGTCTTCACCGTGGAAGACACAAAAAACATCCAAAAATACTAGAAAATCAGAAGGTAAAAGGGAGAAGTTAAAACAACATGATCACTAGAAAAATGGTACTGGTAAGACTATTAGAACTGTAGGCTGACAAGCTCCCTGGACATAACGGCCTGCGTCCTAGCTTCTTAAAAGAAGTGGCTGCAGAGAAAGCAGATGCATTGGTTGAGATCTTCCAGAATTCCTTAGATTCTGGAAAAGTCCCCACGGATTGGAAAATCACAGATGTAACACCTCTATTCAAGAAGAGAGGGAGACAGAAAGCAGGAGACTATAGGCCAGTTAGGCTAACATTTGTCATAAGGGAAAATACTAGAATCTATTATTAAGGAGGCAATAGCAGGACGTTTAGAAATCACAAGGCAATCAAGCAGAGTCAACATAGTTTTGTAAATGGGAAATAATGTTTGGCTAATTTAGTAGTACTTTGAAGAAATAATAAGCATGGTGGATAACAGGGAACATGTGGCTGTGGTGTACTTGAATTTCCAAAATGCACCTGATAACGCGCCACATCAAAGGTTACTCAACAAAATAAGAGCTCATTGTGTAGGAGGTAATATATTAGCATGAACAGAGGATTGGTTAGCTAACAGGAAGCAGACAGTAGGGATAAATGGGTCATTTTTGGTTGGCAAGCTGTAACTAGTGGAGTGCCACAAGGATCAGTGGGACCTCAACTATTTATAATCTACAACTTAGATGAAGGGACTGAATGTGTGGTAGCTAAATTTGTTGATGACACCAAGATAAGTAGGAAAGTAAGTTATCAAGAGAACGAAAAGAATGTACAAAGGAATTTAGATAGGTTAAGTGAGCGGGCAAAAATTTAGCAGATGGATATAATGTGGGAAAATATGAACTTGTCCACTTTGGCAGGAAGGATAAAAAACAGGATATTATTTAAGTGGAGAGAGACGGCATAACTCTACAATGCAGAGGGATCTGGGTGTCCTTGTACATGAATCACAAAAAGTTGCAGGTACAGCAAGTGATTCGGAGAGCAAATGGAATGTTGGTCTTTATTGCAAGGGGAATTGAGTATAAAAGTAAGCAAGCGTTGCTGCAGCTGTACAGAGCCTTAGTGAAACTGTATCTGGAGTATCGCGTACAGTTTTAGTCTCCTTACTTAAGAAAGGATATAATTACATTTTTAAGAGAAAGTTCACTCAACTGATTCCTGGGAGGAAGGGGTCACCTTATGAGGAAAGGTCGAGCAGGTTGAGACTCATTGGAATTCAGAAGAATGAGAGGTGATCTTATTGAAACATACAAGATCCTAAGAGGACTTGACAGAGTGGATTCCCTTGTGGGGGAATCTTGAGCTAGGGAACAGAGTTTAAAAATTAGCGGTCTCCCATTGAAGACTGCGATGAAAAGAACATTTTCTTTCAGAAGGTCATTAGTCTGTGGAATTCTCTTCCCCAGAGAGCAGTGGAGGCAGGGTCATTAAATATATTCAAAACTGAATTAGATGGCTTTTTGAACGACAAGGGCATCAAGGGTTATGGGAGGCAGACAGGAAAATGGAGTTGAAGCTACAATCAGAAAAGCCATTACCTATTGAATGGCGGGGCAGACTTGAGGTGCCGAGTGGCCTACTCCTGCTCCTAATTCTTGTGTTCTTGTAAAACATTCAATATTCAGAATATACCTTGAGAGATTGTTTCCACTGGTTGGGGAATATGGAACACAGGGTCACACACTCAGGTAAGGGGCCAAACATTTAGGACTGAGATGGAGAGAAATTTCTTCAAAGGGTTGTAAGTCTTTGGAACTCTCTACCCCAGGAGGTTGTAGATGCTCCATCGTTGAATACATTTAAGGCTGAGATAGACAGGTTTTTGGTCTCTTGGGGAATCAAGGGATGTAGGGAGCGGGCAGGAAAGTGAAGTTGAAACCGAAGATCAGCCATGATAATACTAAATGGTGGAGCAAGCGACAGGTCATGTGGTCTACTCCTGCTCCCAATTTTTTTATTCTTATATGTTCTTAAGGTTGTTACCTGTATAATTTTATACAGATTTACATCATAATTACAACATGACAGCTGTTTCAACCGGTTGTAGTGATGTTCAACTTCTACAAGAGTATTCTCCTTTTTTTTTGTCATCACACAACAAACCCTCAGAATATAGTTATTCCTTTTATTTTTCCAACCAAAATGCATCATTTTATATTTATGGAAATTGAATTCTAACTGGCACCTTTTTAACCCTTTGGCCATTTTCCCATTTCCCCTGGTCCTCAAAATGATTTCCTCTATCTATTATATCATTTGGAGACCACTTCTTCTCGCATCCAACCAAACTACTGATTTACGCAACCAACGGAAGCAGACCCAGGATAGAACTCCATAGGACACCCTTATCCATTTCCAACTACTCTGAGAAGCTGCCTTTAACTCCTAGTCTGGTTCTAACATATTTTTAATCCAATGTGCTGTATAGTACTCTTCTTAGTCTATAACCTTTAATTTCTTCCAATAGTCTCCCGAGTGGTACTTTGTCAAATGCCATCTGAAATTCATTCTATTTGGGGTTTTCATGAGTATGCTGGATACCATTCTAAGGGATAGCCGCAGTATCTTAGGGTCATTTCTGAAAAGAATTCTGCAGATGACACAGCATTGCTGTCGGACACACCAGAGTAATCTTTCTGCAGCAGCTTAGATAACGAGCTAGCCAGCTGGATGGCCGAAAATGTTGTATTGTGACTTTGCACAGCTGAAAAGGGGACCTTTCAAAGTATTGACTGAGGGATATAAGAACTATCAGCAAAAATTGTTGATTCATTTTGGTACTTGGGATGCTGGATTAAACTAATTCAGCCTGATCACGATTCTTTGGGACTATGGCAAGAAGGCATTTGTTCACATTTTTACTCCTTGAGGACCAAGCTCCAATACATATTAAAATGGTGGTTTATAAGATACTTGTCAAGCAAATTGCCCCCACATTTCAAAACTCTGAAATGCAACAGAAAGACTTTCCAAAATAACGTAATTCTGTGGATTTGGTCAACCAGTGGAAATAGTGGCAAAGAAAGAAGGATTTGCCCTCCACCAAGCTGTCACTGAACACTTGAGACACAATGTCAACATATCTTCACTGAAGATCAGTTTCATCTTTTTGACAATGCCCCTCACATAGGATTTGAATTAATCTGTTAGGACAGGTATATTTGGTACATAGCGCTGCAATTGGACATCTAGAACATAACAGGGTTGCTGTGACCCATCAAATCTGCCTTATTTGTTATTGTAGAAATTCACACAATGAGGTAATTTTTTTATATTATAAAACAACCATTGAACAATTGAGAGCATCTGGGTCACTTCAATAGGCTCATGGAAAACAATCCACCTATAATCCAAGCTAGAACATTGCCCTAGTGACATAATGAAAGGAGAGGACTGCCCTTCTCATGGTCAACTAGGGATGGGCAATAAGTGCTGACCCAGCCAGTGAAGTCCACATCCCGTGAATGAATAAAAAAAACAACTCAAATTCAAATCTTCCCATAGATTTTGTGGAGAAAGGGTGCTTGCTCTATTTTGAAATTAGCTAATTCTGGCAAAGGCATTTGAAATCAGGTTCAAGTAGATGGGAATATTCATTCATTAGAATTTCAGAATAAAGCCTTGTGGCATTTGTTTGACTAGGTCTTTACCACGGAATGAAATTCCAAACCAACTGTGAGGGAATGGATTGACTGATAGCTCCATGCTGAGTTAGTGGCATATCTTTTCAGCAACCATCTCCCAACTCATCAGTTCCTTTAAGTTTTCCAAATTAAAGAAACAATTTTAGAGATTGATTAGCCCAGGCTCCATATTCTAAAACTTAACATTGTGTCTTCTGTTTCTGTTACATTCCAAGGTTTAGAAATGAGAAACTCTGTCATCAAGTGAAATGCATTTTAGCTTTACAATGTTGTACAATCTCTAATCTTATACCTTAGTCATACATCCAACAGAGTGACTACATTTCTGTCATCTCAGGATGAGGAGAAGGAGTCACTTCCATTGCAGAAGGCTGTATTACAAAGGATTTCTGCACAACTGCTGGGAAATTCTCACATTGCAAGATATTGTACATACAGTCATACTCCAGCCCTTAGTTAGAATTTGCTTGCAGGCATTGTTTTTTGTGCTGCACATGAAGGAAAATCTGAGTTAAGTCTAAAAATTTAACAACTGGTCTGTTACCAGCTATCCCACATTGATCCTTCCACTACATTGAAGGCTTTTATCCATAGTATTAGCTGATGAGGAAACTCAGATTTGACTAAAGCTGCTGGAACACATTACCTCAAGGTCAGGTTTGTCAGCATGCTCTCATATCCTAGGGCTCAATACTACCATGATTAGATTATAGACAAGCAAATAGATGTTGAAACAATAAACTTTCAATTTCCATTTAATAGGGTAACACAATGACCATGTTTTGATCAGAAGGATGGTGGTGGCAATCACTGAAACTTGATGATGAGTTGTTCTGCTCATCATGATGCCTGTGAGAACTTCATTGGTATTTGCTTTCTGCCACTGAACTGAATTCTGTGCGAGTCAGTTGCCTAATCATTATTAGTGACTGTTTCCCTTGTAGAAGTGAAATATGTAAACTGATCAATGGAGGCAGGAGTTCTTCCCACTCATCTCCAGATAACCTTGAAAGCTAATATCCAAAGTAGGCAGGGTGATCCCTGGCTATACAAACAGTGGGAAGCTTACCATTTTTTTGTGCTATTTACTTATGCTGGTAATATTCCAGCACTAGCCTTTGCACATTTGGAGATCCCCAAGGGTCAGCACTGCTACGCTACATCTAACGTGTTTGTATTTAAATGTTATGCCACACTGGGAAAACGGTAATGTCTGAGCTGTATCGATTTCTCACAAGCTTGCTTTGACAATTCCAAACTGATAAGAACCAGACAACAATTTTTCCAAAACTAAAATTGACTATTTTTTTTTACATTTGTCTCCTTTACAACCCTCGACGTACACATTGGACTAAAAGATTCTGACCTGAAAAAAAATATTATTTGAATGTTTACATGCAGGCTATGCAAAATGTGCTTATCAACAGGCTTCCAGAAACAGACTTGTGACCATTTCCTGATAGTTTCTGTAATGGCATAACAGTGGCTGAACTACTCAAAATAGTCAACAGTACAAGTATACCAGCTGTTAAACAAAAACAGAATCAAAACTAAATGAAGACACCAAACAGAAAGAACAACATCTGTACAAAAATCTCCAGTGCCAATGCTCCTGGAAAAATCAGTTTTATGATGAAGCATTTATATCAAGAAATGCAAAAATACTATTACATTAACAAGGGATGCATTGTGATGCAATACCCCACAACCGAGCACGTAGATTGATCTGTGCCAACTTCTTCACTCACCTCTGCATCAATTTTACCAGCAACAATTTTGAGCGCCCCCCTCAATCCTTGAAAGTAAAGGAAGTGTCTGGCAAATGTAACAACTGCACCTCTGGGTGGAATATCCTCTAACTATCAACAGTGCAATTCAGCTCTTAATTTTAAATGGAGAAGGTGAGTGCTGGCTGACTTTATCATCAACTTTTGAGCAACTTCCTTTAGTGTTCAACAGGTTGAAAGAAGCAAGCATTTTAAAAGATGTTAATGATGAAAAATGAAGTACTAATGAAAGAAATAGCTACCTGGAAAAATGTTTACCACAATCACTTGAAGTATGAGTCAGTGCTCTGCAATTTACATCAATTTCTGCTACACTATTATGGCTAATCTCCTTTGGCTTTCATCATGGATAAAAATTTAAAACAAAATTGTGTCTTATACAATTCCCAGATTAACTCCCTCTAATTTTTGTCCATCTTCATCCTCCTCATTCTCTCCCTCGACACCTCTAAATAATGTCCAGTTTTGCATATGACTATCTCGCTTATTGTAAATCACTCCTTAATTTGATTGTGTTCGCCACTATACAACTCATATGCATTCTCTCGCTCTCTCCATCTGCATGTCGTTTTTTTGATAATGTCTAGTACTCGTCATATATCAAATAGATTATTGCTTTCTCTGTGTATCTTGTGTCCACATACTCACTGTTATGCCCATTCTCTCAAAAAGCTAATTGCCAACTCTCTCAAATTGCAATACTTGCATGTGCATGAGTACACACATACATTCTCCCAGTAAAATGCACTCATTACTCATGCTTGGCCACACATACTTATCTCTTTCACACATATTAATTAAAATAAATGAGTCCTGGAAAAATCATTTTTCTGTCAAAATTTATCTTAAAGCTCTGAGTTCACATTTACCTTGCTTTGATACCTTCAGGAAAAATGGATTGTCATAATAACTTAGCCTTCCTGCCTGCAGATATAAGTAAACAATCTATTCTGGACATCTGCACCAAAGAACTCAATCAGATTGGGATTTATTAATGGAGTAATTGCTCAGTCCTTCCAACTCTAACAATCTCTCAGTGTCCACCATATCAAGCCCCTTCAAATCTTGTATGTTTCAATGAGATAGCCTTTCATTCTTCTAAACTCCAGTGAATATAGGCCCAATTTATTCAGCCTCTCATCACAGGAGGCACCTCATCTCAAAGACCAATTTAGTGTACTTTTGCTGGACCATCTTCAATGCAAGTATATCCTTTCTTAAATGTGAAGTTCAAAACTACACACAGTACTCCAGATGTGGTCTCACCAAAACCCTGTACAATTGTAGCAGCTCATCTTTATTTCTGTACTCCAATCCCCTTGTAATAAAGGCCAACATGCCATTTGCCTTCCTAATTGCTTGCTGTACTTGCATACTAACTTTCTGCGTTCCTTGTACAAGCATACCCAAGTCTCTTTGAACATCAGCATTCAAAAGTTTCTCACCTTTTAAAACGTATTCTGCTTTGTTATTCTTATGACCAGACTTCCCTACATTATAATTAATCTGCCATCTTGTTGCCCACTCACTTAACCTGTCTATATTTCTTCTCAGCCTGTGTCCTCCCTTCAGCTTACCTTTCCACCTAGCTTTGTACCATCAGCAAACTTATTCTGTCTCTTCATCTAAGTCATAGCTGAGACCCCAACACTAATCTTTGCGGCACTCCACCATTCACTGCCTACCAACTTGAAAATGCTTCGTTTATGCTCACTCTCTGCTTCCTGTCCATTAACCAAACCTCTATCCATGCTGATATATTACCCCAACTCCATCTTGCCAATTAACCTTTTGTGTGGCACCTTTCCTTTTGGAAGTCCAGGTGTGCAACATCTACTGGTTCCCCTTTATCTACCCTACTAGTTACATCCTCAAAGAACTCTAATAAATTTGTCAAACAGAATTTCCCTTTCGGAAAATCATGTTGACTAATTCTAATCATACTGTGCTTTTCTAAGTGCATTGATAAGACTTGCTTAATAACAAATTCCAGTATTTTCCTAATAACTGATGTCAGGCGAACTGGCCTGTAGCTCCCCGTTTTCTCTCTCCCTCCTTTCTTGAAAAGCATTGTAACATTTACCAATTTCCAATCTCATGGGATCGTTTCCGAATCCAAGAAATTTTGGAAAATCATAGCTAGCACATCCATCTCTTTTAGAACTTGAGGGTGTAGGTTATCAGATCCCAGGGATCAGTTGGAATTTAGTCCCTTAAGTTTGTCCAATACTTTTTCCTCTGCTGATATTAATTTTCTTAATTTCCTCACTCTTTGTAGCCCCTAGGTTATTGTCAATTTCTGTATGAAACTTGTATCTTCTACTGTGATGACAGACAAAATATTTGTTCAACGTCTCTTGTCATTTCCCCATTCCCCATGATAATTTCTCCTGCCTCTGCTCCTCAGAGATCAATATTTATTTTAGCTACTCTTTCTTTTTATATATAAAAGTTCTTACAATCTGTTTTCATATTTCTGGCTAGTTTACTCTCATATTCTAATTTTTCCCCTATTCATCAACTTTCTGGTGGCCCTTGGCTGGTTTGTAAAATACTCCCAATCCTCACACTTAGTACTTTGTGTTTTGCTAGATTGTAAGCCTCTTCTTTCAATCTAATACTATCCTTAACTTCCGAGTATGCATGAATGGATCTTTCTTGCTGAGTTTTTGCTTTTCAATGGAGTGTATTATGTTGAACATTTTTGAATTGTTTTGTCAAATGTCTCCCACTGTTCATTTGCCTCCAAATCTTTTAGTCTATTTGCCCAATTACCTGAGGAAGTTCTTCCCAAATATTTACCTAATTGGCTTTGTTTAAGATTCTT
Source organism: Cetorhinus maximus (assembly GCF_964194155.1). Taxonomy (NCBI): domain Eukaryota; kingdom Metazoa; phylum Chordata; class Chondrichthyes; order Lamniformes; family Cetorhinidae; genus Cetorhinus; species Cetorhinus maximus. The sequence goes on along the minus strand of NC_135882.1, from coordinate 44,705,553 downwards.
GTTTGTGATTAGAGTATGTCACTTTCAAACATAAAACAGAATTCAATGGTATTATGATCACTATTTCCCAGTGGATTTTTCACTATAACATTACTAATTAACCCTGCTTCTTTACACAATACCATATCTAGGTCCAGGAAAACTTAATCACTGTCTTGTAACATTTGTAATGTTTTGACTATTAAAATTATGTTACAAAGCTTATTTCCTATGCTAAGTTGCTCAGCTAGTCAGTTCAGGACAGTGGGGAGAAGATTTTTCCAAAAAATCTCTGAGCAACCTCATTTGTCCCTGTCTCTTACTTTTAGAACTTTTGCACAATTAGTTGATTTTTTACATGTCCTTAATAGTACCTCACTGGTGATCTGATCAGCTGTTTTCCTTCTTACCTCCAGCTCTTACCTGTTGCCACTTAATGAAACTGAAATTTGAACCAATAAGTTGAAGAGAGTGTCTGTGTGGGTATGCCTGCAGATTGTGGTCAGTGGCAAATGGATGGTGCTCGCTACTCATTTCATGTACAGTTACAAACACAGACTTGCTGTGGCCTTTTGAATGGCAACTTCTGAAGCAGTGTGCCACCCACCACTGGGGATCTGAGACATATGTGAAAAGGGCAAATAGCAGCATATTTCTTCAACCAACCAGAGTGACTCATGCAAGCCTGATTTTTACCTGGGAGTTAAGTTCCACCTGGAGAGGATAGTACAGTAATGAGGAGGGGAACCTGGAAAAACAGTTTCCTGTATGTCTCCAGCTTCTAAATGCAGGGCTCTTTTAAATGTTTTTCTTTTTGTTTCTCATCCACAAACAACCTGATTGACAGGTAGGAGACCTTGCAAGTGAGGAAGCCTGCTTTACATGGCTGCAGCTGAGGAGATAAAGTAAGTTTAGTAGTGGGAGGCCATTTGTGGAAATGGATGCCTTGGTCAGATGGTGGTTGGGGTGTGACTGCGTCCAATGAATATTGCGGGGGTGGTGGGGTGGTGGAGCAGATAGAGCATGTGGGTGGAGGGTTGGGGTGTTTACTGGGCAGTTGGGCCGTTTACTGGGCAGTTGGGCCTGGAGGAAACAATTCTGCTTCTCCTGGCCCTCAAACAGTGCTGTGAAGACACGTATCTCATGGATTTAGCCATTTTCATATTCTTTCAGCTTCCGTGTTTCCGGAGGCCTGGGATTTTCAGTGGACATGAGTTAAAAATAAAATAACTATGAAAATGTATAACATGAGTATAATATTTAAATGACTAAATGGATTTATGCGACTGGATTGGTTATCTTCCCCTGACCATGACTACGGTAAAACTGAAAATGCATTTTCATTTTTTCCACATTTAACTGCACTTGTGCTGATACCCGAAGTTGCAATCTGACTTACTCTTAAATGAGCGAGTGCTGTTAGCCTTATTGTTATTTCTAACACAAAATCTGTGCCATTTATTTAACAGCCAGTGAATTTAACTGACAAAATTTAACACAAATAAATACTCATAGAATAACAAAATGTTTACAACATAGAAAGAGGCCATTTGGCTCGTCATGTCCCTGCTGTCTCTTTGCAAGAGCGAGTGACCTAGAGCAACCGTACCTCCTTTTCCCATAGCCCTGCAAATGTTTTCTTTTCAGATAATGATCCAATTCCCTTTTGAATGCCATGATTCAATCTGCCTTCATCAGACTCTCAGACAGTGCATTCCAGATCCTAACCAGTCGCTGTACAAAGGCGTTCTTCAGGCCATCATTGCTTCTTTTGCAATTACCTTAAATCCATGTCCTCTCGTTCTCAATATTCCCACCAAGGGAACAATTTCTCCCTATCTACTCTGTCCAGTCTCTCATGATTTTGAATACCTTCAAGTAATCTCCTCTCAACCTCATCTTCTCCAAGGAGCACAGCCCCAACTCCTCCCATCTTTCTATGTAACTGAAGTTCCACATTCCTGGAACTATTCGCAAGAATCCTTACTGCACCCTCTCTAATGCCTTCACATCTTTCCTACAGCATAATGCCCAGAACTGGCCACAATACACCAGTTGAGGCCAAACAAGTGTGGAATACAGGTTAATAATAACTTCCTTGCTTTTGTACTCGATACCCCTTTTTATAAAAGTCCAACATCCCATATGCTTTATTATTTACACTCTCAGCTGTCCAGACACCGTCAATGATTTGTGCACTTGTACCCTTGGTCCCTCTGCTCCTGCACCCCTTTTACAATCGCACCCTTTATTTTATGTTGTCTCTCCATGTTCTTCCTATTAAAATGAATCACTTGCATTAAATTTCATCTGTCACTTGTCTGCCCATTTCACCAATCTATGTTCTTTTGAAGTTTAACATTATCCGTCTCACACTTCAGAATATTTCCAAGTTTCATGAATCGCTTTCTTGTCTATGCTGTTGTTTTCCCAATGCCTATGAATATCCACACAGACAGACAGACAAACATACACATTCTTTAATTTGGTCCCCTTCCACTCATTTCTTTGTTGCTACTGGTCTATTTTTGCTGTCTCTTTTTTTTCCCCCCAATTTGGTCAGCAGATTGCCAATGAAGGGATTAATTTGATCAAGAGTTTCAGACTCTGTCTCAAGTTGCAAGGAGGTATCCAGCAAAGGCTGCAGGCTGGGATCATGGAGGGAAAGTGATGCCGGAAGTGAGAATGATACAAGAGTCAGTTTTAATGATGCATGATAATTTAGCATCCCTCGAACCATTGCTCTTGCTGTTTCATTCAACACATGGATTGCTGCCACATGGATGCTCTCGACCTTTCTCTACAGCAGCATGACTCATTCTCTGAGTTCCACAGTTCCATTTCATCTTTCACCTTACCTGGCACTTTAACAAAAAACTTTATTATGACCATAGCCTGTGTTAATTGCCACGCAAACCAAATTCCAGAGGGAAACTTGGGTTACAGGCCATACCCTTCCAGGCAACACTCCCTTATAGATGTCTACGATGAAACCCAGTAATATTACACAAGCCAAACGGCTGTAACTTTAATAATGGTGTACCACATGACCTTTACCCTCTTCCACTCTACGGCAGAAACAATTTCAGAATAAAACTGCTTGCTACAGCCCAAGACTTTTCTGGCTTGACTCGATGGGTGATTCAAACTGCATCATCTCCCAACCCAGAGCTCCAGCAATCTCAACAGCTCAAACAGCTCCAGCTATCAGCAGCCACTTCTAGCTCAACAGTTATATCCAGCTATCCACTGTAACTCTAATATATCTTTTTTCCCCTTTCATCTCAGTTCCATTGTTTTCACACATCTTTGAAACTCAAACCCTTCCGTCTTTCATGTTTCCATCTTGTCTTTGCTTTTGGGTCAATAAAATATAAAATCCCACTGCTGTTTACCTGTGGAACTCCTGCAAAATGCAAACATTTTTCTTTGCACCTCTGACTCCTCCTTGATATTCAAACAAACTCTCAACCTATCTAAAAATGCAGATATTAGATCTAAGCTATTTACTTGTACCTCAAACTTAACACCTCTATCCCTTTTCATGTTTCAAAAACCCCCAAAAAACCCGACTCCTATCAAACTCTTGCCCAGCTTAATTAAAACACACACACATTTCATCATAGAATAACACAATATTCCACAAAACATTTTTAAAAACATCCATTCTCACAACTTTTCTTTCTTTCAATAATGCCAACAACCTTATAGATCCCTCTCCCCCTTTACTTTCCTTTTACCCCTAAACCCTCACTCCTTCCAATTGCACCCTTTGCTGTGATTTCTTGATCCTCTCTGACCTTCCCCCTCTCTGATGCTGAATGATCAATCCTCAGGAAAGGCCTTAGCTTCATCCCCTCACATCCCACCTCAAGAAATTTTGAGCTCAGTACAATGCTACGTTCTTATTCTGTCAATTTTGTGCCTGCACCCACTTCTTTGGCCAGGAACCACCTCTCCCCACCCCCTCACTAAACCCTTTCTTCCATTTCTAGAATTCTCATTCTACCTGGGCCCCTCCCTCAGTACTCTTACTCTTTCTAGGTCTTTTTATTGAGAGCCGTCAGTGTAATATTGACCGTCTCAATGTTTCTGCTTCCCTCCTCACTCTTACCTACTTCCCTATGAATTTGCAACACAGATGTACAATCCTGAAGTTTGCCATTAAATCTGCTGACAAGGGCAGTGCTCCTTGCAGAGACTGAAAGCCAGTTCTGGCTCCTCCTCCTACCACCCCTTGGACAGTGATCCCACCACCAAATATCAACTCAGATTCTTGTACCGCACTGACCTCATCTCCTCTTGTTATCTTCCCCCATGCCCTTAAACTTCCAAGTCCACCCCCAAGCTTACACAGTCCTCTTTCCTAAGACCCTCTAATAGGGCTGCTCTGGTAGATCTAGTCAGTTCTTCCTGTCTGGCGTTATAAACTGAGAAGACAGGTTAATAGAGTTAGTGTTAGAGAGCGAGCAAGAGAAAAGCAATTTCTGAAGACACATCACATGATTTCCTCTCACCAACTGACCAGTTACCGAAACATGGTCATAGCATGTTGTTTCCAGGTCCATGGCTTAAACCTGATTAGATTATGGCTGGATTAGTTCCTTTCTCAACCAGGTGCCATTGTCCAAAGTGATTCCATCTAATAGCTTGCTCTACACCCAGTTGAATGCACAGGCACTGTCTGGATGTTGTGTGAATGGGTCAGAAAATGGGGTCATTCACATTCCTCTAAGACAATTATCTTTGATGGGTTCTTTTAGATAGCCTGGTTCCATTTTTTATGGCTTTGTAAGCTACAGTTGTGCAAATGTTCAGCCATCTTGGGAGTAGGTCTGACAACATCTGCAGAGAGGATGATAGTTAACGTTTTGAGTCCATATGACTCTTCATCAGAACTAAGGAAAAATAGAAATGAAGTGAAATATAAGCTGGTTGAGGGGGGTGGGACAGGTAGAGGTGGATAGAGGGCCAGTGATAGGTGGAGGCAAAGAAGAGATTGCCAAAGACAAAAGGACAAAGGGGTGTTGACGGTGGTGATATTAGCTAAAGGATGTGCTAATGGTGACATTAAGGGTAGAAAGAAGGACGAGCAAGTGACAGATAGCCCTAGTGGGGGTGGGGTGGGGGGAAGGGATTGAAATAGGCTAAAAGGTGGAGATAAAACAATGGATGGAAATAAATTCAAAAATAATAGAAATAGGTGGGAAAAGAAAAATATGTTAAAAAAATATATTTTAAAAATTAGAAATTATTGGAAGAAGGAGGATCGGAAAGGGAGTGGGGATAGAGGAGAGAGTTCATGATCTGAAGTTCTTGAACTCAATGTTAAGTCCGGAAGGCTGTAAGGTGCCTAATCGGAAGATGAGGTGCTGTTCCTCCAGTTTGCATTAAGCTTCACTGGAACATTGCAGCAGGCCAAGGATGGACATGTGGGCATGAGAGCAGGGTGGTGTGTTTAAATGGCAAGCGACAGGGAGGTCTGGGTCATGCTTGCGGACAGACTGAAGGTGTTCCTCAAAGTGGTCACCCAGTCAGCGTTGGGTCTCTCCAGTGTAGAGGAGACTGCATTGGCAGCGGCGAGTGCAGTAGACTAAATTGAAGCAGCACTTCAGTTGCAAGGAGTGTTTGGGCCCTTGGACGGTGAGGAGGGGGGAAGTAAAGGGGCAGGTGTTACACCTTCTGCGGTTGCATGGGAAGGTGCTGTGGGAGTGGGTTGGGGTGTAGGGGGTGATGGAGGAGTGGACCAGGGTGTCCCAGAAGGAATGATCCCTACGGAATGCCGACGGGGTGGGGGTGGGGGGGGCGGTGAAGGGAAGATATGTTTGGTGGTGGCATCATGCTGGAGTTGGCGGAGGATGATCCTTTGAATGTGGAGGCTGGTGGGGTGATAAGTGAGGACAAGGGGGACCCTATCATAGTTCTGGGAGGGAGAGGAAGGTGTGAGGGCGGATGCGCAGGAAATGGACCGGATACGGTTGAGGGCCCTGTCAACCACCGTGAATGGAAAACCTCAGTTAAGGAAGAAGGAGGACATGTCAGAGGAACTGTTTTGGAAAGTGGCATCATCAGAACAGATGCAACGGAGGCGAAGGAACTGAGAGAATGGGATGGAGTCCTTACAGTAAGCGGGGTGTGAGGAGCTGTAGTCGATGTAGCTGTGGGAGTCGGTAGGCTTGTAATGAATATTGGTGGACAGTCTATCACCAGAAATTGAGACAGAGAGGTCAAGGAAAGGAAGGGAAGTGTCAGTGATGAACCATGTGAAAATGATAGTGGGGTGGAAACTGGAAGCAAAATTAATAAATTTTTCCAGGTCCAGACGAGAGCATGAAGCGGCACTGAAGCAGTCATCGATGTACCGGAGAAAGAATTGTGGGAGGGGGCCGGAGTAGGACTGGAACAAGGAATGTTCCACATACCTCATAAAGAGACAGGCATAACTGGGGCCCATGCGGATACTCATAGCCACACCTTTAATTTGGAGGAAGTGAGACGAGTTTAAGGAGAAATTGTTCAGTGAGAGAACAAGTTCAGCCAGACAGAGAGTGGCGGTGGATGAGGATTGTTCGGGCCTCTGTTCGAGGAAGAAGCTGAGAGCCCTCAAACCATCCCGGTGGGGGATGGAGGTGTAGAGGGGGATTGGATGTCCATGGTGAAGAAGAGGCAGTTGGGGCCAGGGAACTGGAAATTGTTGATATGATGTAGGGCGTCAGAGGAATCGCGGATGTAGGTGGGAAGAGACTGGACAAGGGGAGAGAGAATGGAGTCAAGAGAGCAAGAAATGAGTTCCATGGGGCAGGAACAGGCTGGCACGATCGGTGTGCCAGGACAGTCCTGTTTGTGGATTTTGTGTAGGAGGTAGAAACGGGCCTTCCGAGGTTGGGAGACCATGAGGTTGGAAGCTGTGGAAGGAGGATCTCCAGAGGAGATGAGGTCAGTGACAATCCTGGAAACAATGGCTTGATGTTCAGTGGTGGTGTCGGGTTCCAGGGGGACGTAGGAGCAAGTGTCTGTGAGTTGATGCTCAGCCTCCACGAGGTAGAGGTCAGTGCGCCAGACAACAACAGCACCACCCTTGTCAGTAGGTTTGATGACAACGTCAGGGTTGGACCCGAGAGAACGGAGTACGGCAAGTTCAGAAAGAGACAGGTTAGAGTGGGTGAACGGACTCAAAACGTTAACTGTATTCCTCTCTGCAGATACCGTCAGACCTGCTGAGTTTTTCCAGCTATTTTTGTTTTTGTTTCAGATTTCCAGCATCCGCAGTATTTTGCTTTTATCTTGGAAGTGGTTGTTTTAAGTCACTGAGATGCTTTAAAACTCAATCAGTGGCTTCAGCTCAATAAATAAAGTCATTTTCAATATAAAGCATGGCTACATAACAATAACATAGGAAAAAAGCAAAAAATTGCAGATGCTGGAAATCCAAAACAAAAACAAAAATAAAAATACCTGGAAAAACTCAGCAGGTCTGACAGCATCTGCGGAGAGGAACACAGTTAACATTTTGAGTCCGTATGACTCTTCAACAGAACATAGGAAGCAGTGAGCGTGGTATTATCACATACGTCTGCTGTGATGTAGTTTGTCCACTTTTCACCAACCATCACAATACATGCCTTAAGAACAAGTTGAAATCCTTTATGAATGGCTGACCCACTGTACTTTCGAGTTTGCTGCAGGCCAAATTTCTAGTTCAGTTGTTTAAGTTGCAAGAAGTACTCAAATTATGGGAGAGATTCCTTCAGAAAATCCAGCATACCCACATTCTAAACTTGAAACTTAGGTAATTCTGTGCCATGGGCCAGCTGAAGCACATTATTGCCATTCCCTCAAAATTGGGGCTTTACAATAAAGAAGGAAAATGTCTAACTATTAAAGACTGGACACTTGGAAATTTTACAAAGTGGGCAAAGACTCTACCAAGCTTCTTGCTAGGAGTTTACAGCTGAAATGAGAACCTGATTAAAACAGATGAAAAGCATTAAGCACCAAATCTGCACTTACACAAATCTCCCTACCCTCAGCAAAAAAAAAAGCAAACATCATCCACCACCTGGAGCTCTCAACATCCAAAGTCCATATGTTTTAAACTTTGGGCCGAAGTGCATCTGAAGCTCAGGTCCCGGGAGTGGGGCCATTTTTCTCATCAGTATTTTGTAAGTATTATTTCCTCTTGTTAAACATTAGGACAATGTTCTTCAGCTTCTATGGAAAAAGATCAGTACTCTTGCCACCTTTCCCAGGCCTGTCTCAGGCTAAACCAGGCTATTAGCAACTTCAGCATACTTTTAGATTCTGATGGCATACCCTCTCTTTCACAAAGACTGCATATTTCGACCTCAGCAACATGCCTGTCACCACCTTTCTCAGCCCATCTGCTGCAGAAGCCCTTGCTCTGGCCTTTGTGACTTCTAGAAACCTGTGCTCTTGCCTTTAACACTTCCAGATCCAGATATTCAATGAATTAGTGCTGGGGCATCAACTTTTTACAATTTATCTACATTGAAGGGACCGAAGGTATGGTTGTTAAATTTGCTGATGGCACAAAGATAGGTAAAAAAGTAAGATGTGAAGAGGACGGAAGGAGGTTACAAAGGGCTATCGATAGGTTAAGTGAGTGATCAAAGATATAGCAAATGGGTTATAATGTGGAAAAATGTGAAATTGTTCATTTTTGCAGGAAAAATAAAAAGTACATTACCTAAATGGTGAGAGACTGCAGCACTGAGATGCAGCAGTGCATAAATCGCAAAAGGTTAGTATGCAGGTACAGCAAGTAATTAGGAAAGCTGATAGAACATTATCATTTATTGCGAGGGGAATTTGAAATACAAAAGTGGGAGGTTATGCTTCAGTTATATAGGACATTGGTGAGGCGACATCTGGAGTGCTGTGTACAGTATCGGTCTCCCTATTTAAGGAAGGATGTAAATGCTTTGGAAGCAGTATAGAGAAGGTTTACTAGGCTAACACCTGGAATGAGCTGGTTGTCTTATGAGGAAAGTAGACAAGCTAGGTTTGTATCCACTGGAGTTTAGAAGAGTAAGAAGTGACCTTGATTGAAACATACAAGGTCCTGCAGGGTCTTAGCAGGGTGCATGTGGAATGGCTGTTTCCTCTTGCGGGAGAATCTAGAATGAGGTGTCACTGTTTAAAAATAAGGGGTCGTCCATTTAAGACAGGGATGAGGAGGGGTCAAGAGTCTTCGGAACTCTCTTCCTCAAAAGGCGGTGGAAGCATAATCTTTGAATATTTTTAAGGCAGAGGTAGATAAATTCTTGATAAGCAAACGGATGAAAGGCTATCGGGGGTAAGTGGGAATGTGGAATTCAGTTTACAATCAGATCAACCATAACTTATTAAATGGAGGAGTAGTCTTGAGAGGCCGAGTGGCCTGCTCCTGCTCTTAATTCATACGTTCGTATTCTAAAAGTCGTCTAGTAGGCTTCAACCTAACAAACTTCATAAGCTGCACCTCACCTAAAACTCGGCTGACCATTACCCATGTTCAGCCACCATGGCTCCATGCTCTGGAGTTCTGTCCCCAAACTTCACTGACTCATCACCTCTGTCTCCTCCTTTAAGATCCTCCTTAATATCCATTCTCTGGTTAGGTGTTCACTTTACAGTATTTCCATTCCACCTCAGAAAAGTGTCCCATGGCGCTTCAATGTTAAGGTTCTAAAATAAATGCAAGTTGATGCTACAGTATCCTTTCAGAAAGGCAGCAGTGGCTCATTGTGCTCTTGGACTCAGCAGTTCAGTTGTGCCAAGAACAAATTTGCAGGCAAATATAGATAAACAAATTCAAACAGGAAATAATAAACACACAACAGGTCCACCAGCAGCTTTAAAAGGAAAAAGAGTTCAATATTTTATGTGCAGAAAATTTCTATTGAAGGTATTCCACTGGAACTATTACCCTTTTAGAGATGTATGGTTGCTGATAGAGCTGTTATATATTGCTAGCATTTGTGTCAGATTTTCATCATTTGCAGTTTTTTTTTCAAAAGAATAAAAATACAATTAATTGAAGGGCCAAAATATTGTTCTAAAACATTCCAGGCATTTTAACCACCGCTCTGAATAGTTTTATTTCAGCTCACTGCGGAAATTATGTGAGACCTTCTGGAGCATGCTAGGATCCTGAAAGGAGCATATAAAGATTCCATTTTAATGGAGGGCCCAATGTGGGCAAAAACACAAATGACCCATTAATTTTGTGACCCAGATCATGCAATAGCTCATCCTGCAAAACTGATGTTGAGCTACTAGTTAATGGGATTATAGCAGGAGCAGCACAAGAGCTGTTAATACTCAAGTTGGATCCTGAAGCACAGAAGACACTCAACACATTTTACCAAATCAATAAAGTCAACAATGACACCAATATCGAAGCTTCCCACACAACTTGCATATATTAAACACTTCCAATCACTAACATTATCTGAACCTCTGTTCATTCCATGTACAAGTTTTAATGCTGAATTTAGAATCATTATACCAAGGAGAAATGTATTGCCTTTTTCAAGCCTTCAGAATTTCTCCAAGGGCTGGATTTTCGCTGAGTGGGGAAGGCTAGCGGACATTCAAAAATGACAGGCAGGACCCGGATGCGGAAATCCTGTCCCAATTTCTGACAGATCCAATTCTTGCCAGTAGGGAAAAGGAGCTGGGCATGATTCACACAAGAGCGAAGCCCGAACTCAACAGGGCCACTTGAACTCAGTGCTGACCCTATTTTGGCTGTTGCAAGGGCCTTAACTGCAGCATGGGAGCAACAAATTGATAAAGTAGACGTAAAGGCCCTTGAAGGGCACATAAGGTCTGTATAACTGTCATGATATGAAGTTTATTAAGTCCCCTGCTCTTGAAACTTATGAAACTTAAAAAAACACAGGCTCCTGCCGACACTGAATGCTTATAAAATAAAACCCTTCTGGAATGCTTTGACAGACAGGTCATCTGCTGCAGGTTAGAAAAAAGCAGGAGCATCTGGTCCTGTTGTTTCAATAGAGTTCTTTGTTGACACTTCCCCAAGGGCTATTACAATGTCATTACAAATATTTGGCTGAGTTTCAGAAGTACAATTATCTCAGCAGGGGGTTCTGAGTTCAAAGTATGATTGATAGTTTAATGAGTCCACTGAAGGATTAGCTTTGATGTGGTGTACAAATAGAAGGTTGTTTGTTTTTATAAGAAATTAACCACTTGAGATTTAAAAGCTTTAAATGAATTATATGAATGTGAGTTTTTTTTAATATTCTGTATATGAGTGAGATAAAAGCAGAAAATGTTGGAAAAACTCAGCAGGTCTGACAGCATCCATGGAGAGAGAAACAGAGTTCATGTTTTGAGTCCATATGGCTCTTCTTCAGAGCTAAAGAGTAGAAATGTGATGAAATTTATATTGTTTAAGTGGGGGTGGAGTAGGTGAAGCTGGATAGAAGGCTAGTGATAGGTGGAGGCTAAGGATAGATTCACAAAAATGTCATGGACAAAAAGACAAAGGGAGTCTTAATGGTAGTGTTAAGGGCTAAAGAAGGTGCTGATAGTGGCATAAAGGTAGGAAAGCAGAATGTGTTAACAGCAGAACTCTGAGTGAGAGCTGGATTAGATTGTTAAAACTTCATTTTTTTCATCTCCACATGGCTTCAGAGGTCTGCCACGGTGGATACTGGGTGAATGGCTATGGAGATGGCATGGAGGTATGAGAGGCCATGCAGAGAGGTTGGGGGGCAGGAGTTGGCAAGGAGGGTATGGGGCCATGGTGGTGGGAGCATGAGTTAGCATGGAAGGTATAAGGGACCATACGGGAGTGGGGGGGGGTGGGGTGGTGTGAGGCATGAGGACTGGGGGGCCCAACAGCTTTTGAAACAACTGGGACAAAGTCCCAGAGAACTGGGAAGAGCCTTTGAACCAGCCCACCTCGGCACTCGCCCCAACCCCGTAGCCACCTGAACTCTGCTTCTGGGGTCAGCAGGAGTATTTCCTTCCTGCACCCCTACCTGAATGAAAATCACGCAATTTGGGGTGCTTTTCACTGAGGCAAGTCGGAAAATTACCCAACTCAAGATATTTGCCTCAGTAGCAAAAATCTGGCCCTGAGTCTTCCTTCAGCAGAAACTAACTGGATCAAGTAAAGGGATGTATGTTTAATTCAAGGAATTGTCAACGATATTGACAAAATTAGTAACAAATATGAGAGTCTTCTTTACCATTTGCCCCCTTGAATAGTCTGCTAAGTGATGGTTAACCATACTGGAATTCAATATCCATGAAAGTTCAATATAGAATAAACTTCATGGTACTACAGGTAAATTTCAGAGAAAGTGAAAGTATGGATCAGAATCTTGAAAAATCCAACTTAATTCTAACATTTGGAGAACTATTAGTGGAACGTATTTGAGGACATCTCTAACACAACATTTAGGCTTTGTTAAAAAAAACACTTCTACAAAACAAATAGAAAATTTGCAACTACTGGTCATTTAAACATCTGCAGTTGGTCCCAAAGAACATTACATCTGCAATTCAATGCTGTATTCAATAGCACTGAGCAAAACAAAAAAAAACACAAGCTTTATTGAAGATGGTCTTTCCTAGAACTAACAGTACCTAACAACTCAATCCAAGTAGTGTAAAGAAATACGTTGAACTTCTTTCCTCCCAGTGCTTCTTGGAAGGAAGTTCAAGTAGAATGCTCTGACAACCAGGGAAACAAGGGAACATGGCAGTTCTTTCTTATTGCAACATCTCCCGTGGCATCGCACAGATGCCTTCAAACATGCAACATGCCTAAAGCAACGTATGACACCACAAAAACATTCACACATAGCATAAACACATCATGTTAACAATTATACATGACTGGACTTTGATCTTTTACCACAGAAATCTGAAGAATATTTTGTATAAATGTTCCCCCTTCACTTTGCTATAAGCTTCATTTTTTTTAGGCACAAATGACAACCATGCAACATTACCTTCCAACAATAATTAGAATCCAACAATTTTAAGTTCATTGAGCACTCAAGAAAAAAACTCAAAAACTTGAGATGAAATTTCATTTTGATAAATCATTAATATCATTACAAAAAATGGTCATTACAAAAAACCTATGCACAGAAATATAATTTAGGATAATACACCACATGTAATGAATGCAAAGCAGTGCGTGGCATCCATGACTGCCTTCTGCTGTATTAAAAACAAAGGACTCCCTGGAGAGTTTCAAGTGTGTACATTCAATATTTGACAGCATAATATGACCAAGTTCTGTCATTATGTTTATCAATTTACATCAGTCACAACTAAAAATGGCTTTGATAATCAGAATTTTCTACAAGCACGCTGCCTTCAATAAGCAACCAAGTGCAGCATTTTCTTGCCACCCATGTGTTTATGGGAAAATGGTAAATATTGAAAGACAGTCTTAAAATTAAATCCCACTTTCAGTACTGGATCCTCCTTAATAAGAACATAACTGTGCTCAGCAAAATAAAAAACTGGTCAGTTACTTGCTGAACAGAGATCAGATTATCAAATGCTACAGTATTTAAGACTTAACTTGGCTTCTCAACTCGATTGTCCAAAGCTATAAAATGTCATTTAGAGCAAGCAATTACTGTAATCAAGCTCTAGTGGGATAACAGAAGAGATTCCAATCCTCTCTTGGTCATCAAACACAGCACATACACCTTTACAATGGAAAAAAAAAATGCATGAATCCAATTCTAGCCAATTTTGACCTCAAAATATGACAACTCTATGCATGTCTTCTACACTTAGATATAGAACCTAAACTTTACAAACACAAATTCAGGTCCTTAATCTGGTTACTTGGAATGATTAAGATTTTATATTAGACATCCAATAATAACAATTCAGATACCTGTACAGTAGGCACATCATTAAATGCCCTTGTGAAATCATCTTCATCCAGTGCTCCATCTTTTGATGCCCCTGAATCAGTAAAAAAAAAATTTCTTTCACTATTTCATAACAATCAACTTCAAAGATCTAACATTTTTGACCCAAAGTAAAATCATTTCATGTCAATAAAGCCATCTGCAAAGTACATTGAATTCAGACAGTTTATCATAGCTTTTTAAATAAAAATGCTTTTTATAATGTGACAAATAATAGTGTTATATGCAATCCTCGTGCAAACGTATTAGTTTTGAACTAAATCTTCATTGCAAAATCAATTCTGAAAAAGTGAAAGCATGAGATGTAACTGAATCTGCAATAACATACCTAGTTCAAATGAACATGTTAATTTTTACAATATTGCAACCTCACAAGTCCATTACTTTGTACAAGTACAACAAATCTTGTCAAAGGTAAGTTACACAGATTGGTTTTGAACCTCATTTTTACCACTATATAGAGCAAGTGTGCATCAGCAAATCCAAATTAGCTCCTTCCTTTCACTATTTCTGCTTCCTGGTCCATTTGTAAAATGGATTTAGTTCAGGATAGTAAACACAATTGATGCAGGCAACATTTGTAACCTAATTAGGATGCAGTATATGTTGTGATGGCCTTCGGCCCGGAAGCACTAAGAGTCATGAAAGTTTGTAATTACTTAAAAATGTTTGGGGAATCTGTAAAATGTTTGAATAGGACTTTGAAGAGTTTACATCACTTGTAAAGGGACTAATTATAATTTTTGCTTTGTAAGAAATATTGGTCATGTGACCTGGCAACCCTTGACCTGGAAGCAATACCAACAGAAAGTCTGGCACACAAGACACAAGAACCAAGGAGCGGAGCTGAAAAGGTTCTTTGAAGAAGTCATGGTGGTCTTGTCACTGTGTGGAAGATTGCACAGGTAGAATCTTGTTTACACCGACGCTGCTGCCTCTGGAGGATCAGCCAAGTCCTTGAAGGAAAGGGCCTGGGATTGCGCTTTCAAAAATTGTGTGCTAAAATTGTGGATTGCCTACTACCTCCACGAGATAATCTCTGTTTTGTCTGCTATTCAACGTGTTATTCAGAGTTCATACCGACTTTGATTTGAATGTTAATTTGTGTTGATTCTGATGCATATTACAAAAAGTGAAATTTTGTCAGGTTATTACTTCATTCAGAAGTAGTTTGGTAAATTTGGTTATTTCAGTTTATGGATCCCCAAGGGAATTGTGACAATGTTACATTATTATGAATCCTGTACTGTTAATGTTGCAAATGCTGTGACAATTGAGTGCATGCTATAGTTGTGATTCAGAGCAGTTGATATTAATTGGGAAAAGATAAAAACAAAAAACTACTGCGGATGCTGGAAATCCAAAACAAAACAGAATTACCTGGAAAAACTCAGCAGGTCTGGCAGCATCGGCGGAGAAGAAAAGAGTTGACATTTTGAGTCCTCATGACCCTTCAGCAGAACCCTGCAGTTCTGCTGAAGGGTCATGAGGACTCGAAACATCAACTCTTTTCTTCTCCGCCGATGCTGCCAGACCTGCTGAGTTTTTCCAGTTAATTCTGTTTTTGTTTTTAATTGGGAAAAGGTTGGGCACATATTTAAGAACCAGTTTCTTCCTGTGTTGGTGGGGTAACTACGTGTAAGGGAAAAGTAGTCTGTATTTATGTTATAAGGATAAGCCTATGTTGAAGATAGACTGGCACCAGCTTCTTCCTTTGCTAGATGGATGTTCACTGTAGTAACACCATCAATATCCTGGTGGTTACCATTGATCAGAAACTTAACTGGACTAGCCATATAAATACTGTAGCTACAAGGGCAGGTCAGAGGGATGAATCCTGTGGTGAGTAGCTCACCTCCTGACTCCCCAAGCCTGTGCACCATCTACAAGGCACAATCAGGAGTGTGATAGAATACTTTCCACTTGCCTGAATGAGTACAGCTCCAACACTGCTCTGGAAGCTTGACACTATCCAGGACAAAGCAGTCCACCTGATTGGCACCCTATCCAACCGTCACTTCCTCCAACACCAACGCACAGTGGCTGCAGCGTGTACCATCTACATGATGCACTGCAGCAACTCACCAAGGCTCCTTCCACAGCAACTTCCAAGCCTGCGGGTTCTACCAACTGGAAGGAAAGGACAAGAACAGCAGTTGCATAGGAACACCACCACCTGCAAGTTCCCCTCCAAGCCACACACCATCTTGACTTCAAACTATATCGCTGTTCCTTCATTGTCACTGGGTCAAAATGCTGGAACTTGCTTCTTAACAGCATTGTGGGTGTATATAGACCACGTGGATGGCAGCAGTTCAAGAAGGCGACTCACCACCACCTTCTCAAGGGCAATGAGGGATGGGGAATAAATGCTGGCCCATTCAGTGATGCCCATATACCGTGAACAAAGATATTTTAAAAATGTCTCTCACCTATGTTACAGCTGCTCTATACTCTACCCTACTCTATGAATCTGTAGGTAAAATGCTTATTTCCATGATTTCTTAAAATACACAAGCTCCCTTTATGTTACTCAAATGACATCAATGTCAAGTAGACCATAATGATATGCAATTGTAGTTGAGTGTTGCTAACTAGTAAGCATTTAGGAGGCAGCATATGGAGACAAACATCATTGGGAGGAAAAAGCAGAAGCAGTTGGTCTGAGATAAGAACTTGATTACATTCGCATTAACTTAAAAACCTTTACATAGGATCTATGGCACAGAACCAGGCCATTCAGCCCAATCAGTCCCCAGGATACAGTATACAAAAAAAACAAAACACTATCAGTGCTGGAAATCAGAAATTGAAACAGAAAATGCTGGCAACACTTAATCGGGAAGCATTTGTGCTGATTTCATAAATAGGCCATCACCCTGAAACATTAATCCTTTGTTTCCTGTCCCACCAATGCTGTTGAACCTGCTAGAGGACACAGTACCTGTTTGACTCGAGTCTCATAACCTAGGCTGGGGCAGCATTACAATAATATGAAACTAATAATGTATTTTGTTGCCAGTTTCCTTACCTTCCATCAAAATATTTTTTTAGCATATGCACTTCATTCAGCACATTAAATATTTTCTTTGTAAACAAAATGAGGTTTTACATATTTGCAATTATGATCAACTGTAGCATAATAAAAGAGATGGTGATGTGAACAAACATGGGCCATATTTAAGGACTTTGTCTGTGCTGAAGTTACTTTGTGGTTTTGAAATGTGTATTGCACTCCAGATGTGAAAAACATGTCATCCATAGTAGCTCATATTGTCAACATTTAACTGCCTGAAATAAATGGTCACAAACAGAATCTCCTATCCAATACTGTATGAGTGCAAAAGGTACAAAAAAACTAAGAACAATCGGATTATTCTTCAGTTTTGTACCCAGGGGCAGGTCTAGCCCACAATACTTTGACCTCCACTATGGGTAGGGCAAGGAGCAGGTCCCAAATCCACTCTGCGCTATTGGCACCAATTTGATCCACACTAGCCATCTGAGCCAACTGAGTCAAGCACCAACAACCCCCTCCCCGCCGGGAGGAGTCAGAGTTGCTGTGGCCCACTCTTACTGCCTATTAGTGTATGTCGGAAAGATTTACAAGTTGATACTCAACCTGTTTGCCTGCTTTAAGAACATATCTTCCTTGGCCATCAGGTCCTCGAGTGGGACTTGAACCTGGAGTTTCTGTCTCAGAGGCAGAGATGCTACCCATTGCGCCACAAGACCTCCCTATGATTATTTCCGTTACATATATGAACAAACATTTATACAGCACTTTTAACACAATAAAACAATATTATAAAACAACACTCCCCACAACTTTAAAGGGAAAAATTTCCACTTTTATGGTGCCTTTCTTGATCAGAGGATATCCCAAAGTGCTTTACACCTCACGAAGTCAATTTGTATTTACTGTTGTAATGTGGAGAAACGTGGCAGCAAGTTGCACAGAGCAAGGTTTCACAAATTACAATGAGATACATGACCAGAAATTACGTTTGTTATGTTGGTTGAGGAATAAATAATGACTGCGATACCAGCAGAACTTCCTAGCTCCTCCCCAAATACACCATCTCATCTTGGAAGGTAGTTAGGGTCTCAATTTGATGTCTCTTCAAAACAACAGTTCCTGTGATCCAGCAGCACTCCTTCAGCACTACACTCAAGTGTGAGCCTGGATTATGAGCTCAAGTCTCTGGGATGGAAATTTTGACGCAGAAAATTCTAACAAAGTTGACGGTACTAACAATTTTGACACCTTGGAGGGTATTTTATTTGTAACAAATTACTATGTTGCCAGAAAATAAAGAATTGATGCTGTATTTGAGTTGGAGTTTGTTCATTAACAAAGAACAAAAGTTAACCTCATTAAACTGCTGAGAACCAACTGATACAAAAACAAAATAGTGCCAATGCTAGAAATCTGAAATAAAAACAGAAATGGTTGGAAACACTCAGCAAGTGAGGCATCATTTGCAGAGAGAGAAACCAAAGTTGAATGCTTCAAGTAAATGACCTTACATCAGAACTGAAAATAGATAAAGGTGGGTCAGATTAGTAGTATCTAGCTGGAAAGGGATGGCAGGAATGGAAAGAACAAAAGGGAGGGTCTTTGATAGGTTGCAAGGCAGGAGAGATTAAATGACAAAAAGGGATGCTGCTTCATGGCACTTGGCCAGTTTAATGAAAGGTCATTAACTTGAAATATTAGCATCCCCAGGGGTGCTGCCAGATTTGCCGGGCATTTCGAGCATTTTCTGCCTATTATAAACAGAGATGATAATGGAACACTTCAGATATTGCAAATAGGAATAAGAGCATCTTTACCAACAACTGCCACCTGAAAGAATGGGGGCAGAGGTTATGATCTGAAAGCACGGAGCTCAACGTAAAGTTTGCAAGGTTGTGAAGTGCCTAATTAAAAGGTGAGGTGTTGTGCCTCTTACATTGAACTTTGTGCTACATTGTTCAAACAAGGGTTCCCAAACAGTTGGGGGGGGCGGGGGGGGGGACACAATCATTTGGGGTCACAATCTCCAAGGTAGTAATGGCGGCCGTCGAGCAGTGGGTCTGGTGGGCCAGTCCTAGGATCGACCCTGTGGCTCCATTACGTGCACGAACAGGGTTCTTGGCTTTGAGGCCCCAGAGGCCTCAAAATGAATGCTGATTAAAAAAAACCACTGCCCCCCACTCAATAGCTCTGGCCCTACCTCTCACAATCCGGTTGCACCAGAGGGGAAAATGTTTGGGAAGCACTGGTGTAGGAGGCTAACACTGAGTTAGACAGAGAAATCAGAGTGGGAGTGTGGCAGAGAATTAAAATGACAGGTGACTGGAAGCTTATGGACTTAGTGAATGAAGGTGTTCTGCAAATCAGTTACCCAATCAACATTTGGTATTCCCAATGTAGAGGTTGCATCGTGAGCAGCGAATATAATATACTAAATTGAAAGTACAACAAGTAAATCACTTCTTCACTTGGAAGGAGTGTTTGGGCCCAACTGGTGCTCCATATTTTCAGATGGCAGCTGTTGATGACTCCATTCCCATTTACACCTCCTCCGGATAGTTCTTGTTTCTTTACTTGTCCTGTTACCATCTCCACCTGCCTTGCACTATCATCCCTTTCATCATTTAACCTTCCCTGCCTTTCACTCTATCACAGATAATTCCCTTTTATTCTCCCCCATCCCACCTCCACCTTTCTGCTGCCTCTGTACTTGCTCCAAACCTATTGCAGCTCTGTTTCTAGTTCTGATGAAAGGTCATCGAACTCAAAAGTTAATTGTTCCTCGCCACACAAAAGCTGCCTCATTTGCTGAGTATTTCCAGCATTTTGTTTTAATTTCAGGAAATATTAATGTTGTCCATTCTTTAGGTGTAGCATAATAAAAGTGTCTTATGTACTAACACATGCATATCAGTTCAACTGGTAATACACAGATATGATCATCAGTCAGAGGCCTGTATGATTACAAAATCTTCTATGATTATGAATCTGCATGGTTATTTGCATTTTAGAATAATATTTGCTGTGTAAAACTATCATTACTCTCAACTTGGGCCGTGATGATGAGAAACTATGTTTCATGGGTATAGTTATGTTCAAAGAATCATATTTGACTTCAAATCAGACTGCTAGTTTAAGGTCTCTTGATGTGAAAAAACAAAAAACAAATTTAAACGAAGGACAGATTCTGACAATAATAATTTGGATAGTTTGATATTCATGAATGTCAGTAAAGACCAGAGGTTTGTATTTCATATACTTTTAAGAAAAGGAAAATGCTACAGCAACAATTTTATACATACTTTTACAATCCAGTTTGAAGAGAAAGCCAAACATCTAATTTTAACCAATAGAATAACACCACAAGATTTCACTTTTTTTGAAAACACAGACTTTATGTTAAATAAAAGACCAAAACAAACAAGCACTATTAACTTAACAATATGGTTTATAACTACATGTTATGCATTCAGGTTTACTTCTTGCTTTGCTCTCTTCATTACTTCTGTCGGGACCACCAAAAAGTATGCCATAGTCCTCTGGAGTCTATTTTAATCGTCAGCTTCAGCTATTCTCAGAAGGTAGAACTTTAATTTACCATCTCTTCACTGTGGATGCCTCAGTCCCTTTGTACTGGTTACTTTTCCAATACGTGCAAGCTAATCTGCTGGTTGTTTCTTTTGCCATAAGACACTGTGGGGACTACTGTAGATTCTTCCACAAGTTTCTAACAAGGCAATTTCTAACTAGGCAATCTTCCAATTTCTACTCCCTCACAAAATTCAAACTAAGATTAAGCTCGACCCATATTCCACATGGTGAATGATGAAGTTAGTTTATTTTTAAACTCTGCTTACACTGCAGGTCTATCTAACTGTCATTTACTTTTGTTATCTTCTCTCAGTGAGCTGCAAACTGCACACACCAGTTCCAAGTTGCAACTACCACTTGGATGGCTCTATATCCCTTGATGTAGCCTCAACTAGTTTCTATCTGCCCAAAAATGTTGGTTGTCAAATTTCAGATACAGTTTTTGTTTCCTTACCAACAGGGAGGGTCAGTTTCGTTTCCATTTCCATTTTCAGTTTCTGTATTCAGTTAAGTCATGTGTTGGTTAGGTTTCTCCACCTGCTGCTTTATAGCTCTGTCTTCTATTCTGACTGTATTAATGTAAAAACCTCCCAGCTTATGTTGCATTCACCATTTTCTACAGTGAAAGCTTTATTTCTTAAAACTACGAGTTAAATCCTAAAGCTAAAAAGTATATTCTAAAACACATAAGCTATGAACTAGATATTCGCGACAGTACATATAAAAGGTATGGTTAAGAGCGGGAAACTGTAAAAACAGCATTGAAAGATCATAGGGGAATGGTTTCAACCTAACATGTTAGAAAATAAAAGTTGGGGGAAGCTAAATAAATTTTGAGCCAACTAATCTTTTGAAAGAGCTAAGATACTTTTACTGATTGTGGTTGTTAATGAATTAAATATATTTGTAGATAATAAGCTATCTTAGAAATAAGCGCGAATTTTTATCAAAGTACTTGCATTTTGATACTTACGATGGAATTAAAAAAATGTGCTTCATCTTTTTCCATTAACAATGCAAAAATATTTCAAGACATTGCTTGCTAAGTCTGGTATCTTAAACATTCAGGTCCACAATATAGCACAGATGGACATTATTATTGTGCCTCTTGCCTTCCCCTTCTCGCATCAACAAATTCTGTAAGACCACATCCTTACTTCAATTCATTGTAATCTGTGGTGTGAAAGGAATTCATTTTACCATTATAATTCTCAAACTGTTTGCATAAGTTTAGCTCTCAGCCAATCAGTTCTGAAACCACAGAATTGGACCTAGAGATACAGCTTAGAAAGAAAGAGCTAACAGATCATATTTAAAAGGGAGATGGGTTGGGATCAGGAAACTGTACACCAATTCCCTTAGCATCATTGGTAGGAAAGAAAATGGAATCCTTAAAAGATGTAGTAATAAAGCATCTAGGAACTGAAAGTACAGATTCCAAACAAACTTTGGCAAACCTAATTCAAATCTTTAAAGTGACAGAAAGGGTAGATAAACATTGTACAGTAGATGTAATACATTTGGATTTCCAAAAAGCTTTTGATAAGGTACCATCTATAGGCCCATGATTAAGGTCATGTTGAATCAGGGGACAACTATGGACTGCAAGCTGGCTACAAAACAGAAAACAGATGTAGGGGTTAAAGGTAGTTACTCAGACAGGAAAATGATAGGAAGTGGTGCTCCACAAGTATTAGTATTCAGACTGCTGTTGTTCACGATTTATATAAATTGACTGGACTCTGGAATCACAAGTAAAACTTCAAAATTTGTGAAAAGCGCAAATTGGGGTTCTAGCTAAAAGAAAGGAGGACTGTGGCAAAATACAGAAACTAATTAATAAACTTGTAGTCCATGTGGGTAATTGGCAAATTAACTTTAATATCAATAGGTATAAGAAAATACATTTTGGTGGAAGAGTTATGTGCCCACATACCCCTCGAACAAGTGTCTAGATGAGGTAGTAAAAAGAGGGATGTGGGGGCGGGCAGGTGGGAGAAACAGATTCAAAAATACTAAATGTAGCAAGACTAGTTAAATAAGGTCACAAAAAAGGCATCAGAGCACTGGGGTCAATTTCCAGAGGACTAGAACTGAAATGCTGAGAAATAACATTACCTTATATAGAACCTTGATTAGACTACACTTAGAATACTGCGCACAGTTCTGGTCTTCAGCTTAGAAATTGAATTAGGAGCCATGAGAGAAGGCACAGAAAAGATTTAAGAGAATAATACCAGATTTTAGAGGTTATAGCTATCAAGAAAGATTGACCAGGCTGGGCTCTTTACTCTAGAAAAAGAGAAAACAGAGGGGTAACCCGATAGAGGTCTTCAAGATTATTAAAAGTTTGCTCGGGTAGACATAGAGAAGGCATTTCCAGTTGCGAGGAACATCATAACAATGGGCCATAAATATAAAATGGATACTAGTAAATCCAGTAGGGAATTCAGGAGAAACTTCTTTACCCAGATGGTAATTAGAATGTGGAACTTGCTACCAAAGGGACTAGTTGAGTCAAATAGCAGAAGTGTGTTGAAACTAAATAAGAATATGGAGGAGAAAGGAATAGAAGGATATATTGAGGGGGCTAAATGAAGTGGGGTCAGCAGAGGTTCATGTGGAACTTAAACACAATCATGAACTTGTTGAGATGGGTTGCCTATTTCTATGCTAATATTCTATTCTAATACTAGCAACACTGTGATTTTCCTGAAGGACAGGAGCAGCAAAGGATTTGGTTAGTTAGTGGGATTACACCCTTGTATTATTTTGTTGACTTAAAAAGGATTGTTATAAGTGACTCTGTTTAATATGTAATAAAAAGAAACGATGCTTGCAACACTCAGGTCTGGCAGCATCTGTGGAGACAAAAAATAGGTTCACTTTTCAGGTCTGTGAACTGAGGAAAGTTAGAAATGTGATAGGTTTTGAACAAATGAAAGGGGGAGATGGGAGTGAAGAGGGGGGATGGGGGTGAAGTACAAAAGGAAAGGTCTATGATAGGGTGAAGGCAGGGAGTATTATATGACAAGAAGTTTCATGGTACAAAAAGTCAAATGGAGTGATAATGGGATAAATGAAGAAACAAAAGACCTGTCCATTTGAGCTGTGAATGTCTGCATAGCAGCCATCCAAATACAAAATAAAGGAATGAAGAAGGAAGCAAGAGAAAAAAACAAAATGCAGGCAGAGGTTATGATCTATATTTGTTGAATCCAGAAGTCTCTTGGGGGTCCAGTCGAAAGATGAGGTGCTTTTCCTTGAGCTTCACTGGAAC
Organism: Cetorhinus maximus; assembly: GCF_964194155.1. Classification (NCBI taxonomy): domain Eukaryota; kingdom Metazoa; phylum Chordata; class Chondrichthyes; order Lamniformes; family Cetorhinidae; genus Cetorhinus; species Cetorhinus maximus. Next base: position 44,681,747 of record NC_135882.1, on the reverse strand, counting down.
ACGGTAGCAGGACAAGGACAGAAAGATCAAAGTGGAGGCAAAATGAAGAATGGAAATAAAAAGTGACAACAGGCTCCGCAAGGCAGTCACCCAGCCTGTGTTTGGTCTCCCCAGTGCAGAGGGGGCCACAACATAAGCTGCAAATACAGTATATAAAGTTGAAAGTAATGCAAGTAAATCACTGTTTCACTTGGAAGGAGTGGTTTGGGCCTTGGATGGCAAAAAGGGAGGAGGTAGAAGGGCAGGTGTTGCATCTCCTGAACTTGCACGGAAAGGTGCCACAGAAAAGAGAGAACATGTTGGGAATGACTGAGGAGTGGACCAGGGTGTCACAGAGAGAACTATCCATTCTGAATACTGAAAGAGGAGGGAGGGGAAGATATATTTGGGTTGGCAGTGGCATCACACTGGAGGTGGCAGAAATGGCAGAGGATAATCTGTTGAAAACGGAAACTGGTGGGTTGGAAGATAAGGACAAGGGGAACCCAATCATGGTCCTGGGAAGGATGGGAAGGGGCTACAGCAGAAATGAGCTAAATAGATCAGACATGGCAGAGGGTCCTGTCAGTCATAGGGGAGTGGGCAGGGGGAGAATTTTTGGCTGAGGAAAATGAAACACATATGGGAATAACTTGGAAGGTTGAAAGAGAAGAAGAAACTGGGAGATTGGAATCAAGTCCTTACAGCAAGTGGAATATGAGGAAGTGTATCCAAGGTAGCTGTGGGAGCCTGTGGGCTTGTAGTGAATAGATAACCTTTCTGCAGAAATGGAGACAGAAGTCAAGGAAGGACTTCTCTAATACTCCCATTGTTTCAGCCTGTTCTTGCTTCACTGAACTGATTTCTTTCTATCTCAACTGTATTTTTTCTCCCATTGCCCAGTCTCTTCCCAACAGTATTTTATGTGGCATCTGGTCAAATGCTTTCTGAAAATCCAAATAGATTACATCCACTGATTCCCCTTTCAACATTCTTCTAGTTATACCCTTATAACAACTCAGATTTGTTGTCTTCAGTCCTATTAATATCACTAAAGATAAAGTCTTGAGAAATTGGGAGGCCAGTCAGCTCAGTTGACTAGATGGCTAGTGTGTGGTTCAGAATAATGGCAACAGCCTGGGGCTTGATCCCCGTTCTGGCAGAGATAGATTTGGGGTCTGCCTCCTCCCCTACCTGAAAATAAAATCATGGCATAAGCCAAGGTTTGGCGACCCTTGAATAATTCAGAACGTTACCTGAAGAAGTAGAGAAATTAATTATATCAAGCTACCCACTTTCAATAGGCCCTTGGTTTCTCACACTTTGGACAGAATCTGTTTGGTTAGAATTAAGAAACAATAGAGGTGTCATTACACTACCAGATGCATTCTACAGGCCAATAAAAACCGGGAAGGATATAGAAAAGCAAATTCGCAGGGAAAATACAGAAAGATACAAGCATTATGGACCAGTGATAATCAGGGACTTGAAATAAAATATCTACTGAGATAATAACAGTTTAAAGAGCAGCAAGTGGGAAAGAGTTTCTCAAGTGCATTCAAGAGAAATTTCATCTTCAGTACGTTCCTGGAGCTAAGTGAAGAGGCATTGCTGGATCTGGTTCTGAGAATTGAGACGTATCAAGTGGCAAAAGGAGAACAGTGATCATGGTATCATAGGTGTAGATTAGCTATAGAAAAGGACAAGGGCAATCTAGAATAAATACTTGGAGGAGGGCCAATTTCAGTGATTGATGACATCTACCCTGGATAAATTGGAATCAAAGGTTTGCAGGTAAAACTATTACGGAAGATAGGTTGCCTTTAAAGATCATATGGTTTGGGTACAGTCAGGGTACAATCCCATGAGGAGAAAAGATAGGGCAACCAAAAGTCAGAGCTCCCTGGATGATGAAAGATATGGCAAGTTAAAGAAGAAAAAGCAAGCCTATGACAGGTGTCAGGTTGATAATACAAGTGAGAACAGGCTGAATATTTAAAGTTCAGAGGGGAACTGAAAAATGAAAGAGAAAGAGTGTGAGGGGAGGAGAGCGGGAGATAGAGAAAAAGAGAGGGAGAAAGAGAAAGAGGACAAAGAGAGAGAGAGACTTGATGGGCCTAATGGCCTACTTCTGCTCCTATGTCTTATGGTCTTATGGGAAGTTCTCCTCGGTAGGTGACCTTGCACACAGCCTCTAGATGGGGAGGGTCGAAGTCCACATGGGGCATGGGCACGTCAGTGGTGATAGGCTCAGGGGAAGGGTAAGAATGATGACAACAACAGTTATAGGATTCAATATTACTGGGGAAGGCTGGAGAATAACAGGAGGGAGCTCTACCTTCATACTGTTAGGTTCCAAGTTGATTTCTGGCATGAGGACAGTGAGAGAGGGAGCATCGAAACTGGTCTCAAAATAACAGAACCACCATCTTATACTATCCAAGTTATGGCACAGTTATAAATCAAAAGTAGAAGAAATTCTGAATGTGAGGCTTCCAAAGCAGTGTGGGAGGAGTGCACTGATGCACTAAGCTCTAGAGATAGAGGTAGTTTTACAATCAATAATTTTAGTGTGACTTGACCATTTTGTAATCTGATTCAATATGTTATTTAACGTAGTAAACTAATCTGGTGAAGAAGCCTTTTTGAACCAATCCAGGAGACATTTTAAAAATTGACCAGATACTGCATGATTAGAGACCAGCCAGAAATGATTGAACAAAGTAGTGAGCCTCAATTGTGTGACAGTTGAAGGATAAGTAATTACTCAATAGTTGTATTGATAAAGGCTGGACATATAACCTGTAACAGAAAGTCTGTAATGTTTTATAATAACATAATTTTAATTTTAAATATACTACTTATACATTATGAGACTGTACAACGTAAAATGATGCTTCTCAAGCCAGTCTAGAAAGATAACGTGTGCTAAGTCAAAGCCTTCATGACCTTGGGGAGTCACAGCAAGATGGGTAAAGAATAAGGTATTACTCAAGTATTATACAAAAATCAGATATTGAAACACTGAGTAGCCCCATTGTATTACTGTATGAGGAGATATTCACATATGTTAGAAACCAATCATAAATAAGCAGACAGTTAAGTTAACCAATTATTGTTTGACAGTTAGGCTAATTTGAGGAAACAAAGTACGAGTTGAGGGAATAAAATGAAGTTCCAAGGAAGCAGACTGGAGGAAGCATCTTTGTTCACATGCCATCCACATATTGCGTGTCCCGGATGGAATTTTGAAAGATCGATTGTTCACAACCAACCAGAGGGTTATCACTTCACACCCTTGGCTTGGTCAACCAAGGAAGCTGTGAGAAGTCTGTTCAGTTAAGTTAAGCTTTTTCCTTTTAGTGTTAATTGAAATTTTGTCTTCTATCTTTTTTAACTTCATCCCTTTCTACCTTTTAATTGTTAAAAAATCTTTTGAATTTACCATCTGAAGTGTTTATCTTGCCTGATGATTGAGTCTAGTGTGAATGGTTTATCTGATAATTCGCAAGTGGGGATTTATTGTACAGTTGAAACATTGGGTCAAACAAGTTGTACCCCATAAATTATCATAACAGCCCTCTAACTTGTTGGTGTCTCAAGAGTAAACTGGAGTCTGATCAGAGAGAAAGGAGGCATATCTCCTTGAGAAGAAAGCCGTTGGAAGTCAAGCCTTTTTCAATGCTCTAACAGGGATATTCAGGAGTCAATAGCTTAATATCACAGTCGCTGCATCTCTATTAACACGCAGGAATGTGAAGTTTGGGAATGCAAGCAACCATTAAGGAGCCACAGATGCAGCATATATGGCATCCCATCAATGGAGGACTCTCATGTGCTTTCCAGAATTGGCATTCATAATGGGCCAAAGGACATCCAATCATTAATCCTGAGCAACTTTTTGTTAATTCATATGCCAGATCTGAGATTGGAGCACTGAGCCAGGTCAGGTTGCACATGTCATTGAAACCTTCTCCAACCACGAAGGGATTAAGATATTAAGTCTCAGGGATGGCATCTTGGTCACCTTGATGCTTCTGTTAGTGCCTCAGATACAAGACTGCATCAACAACAAGCTAGTGGGGCAGAAACCACTGGGCCATTACAGTTGCTATTGGTAACAGGTTGTGAGCTTCACGATGTTGATCCGTTAATCATTAATCTGCTCAATCTTTCATTTCAGAGCGAAGGATAAAGCTATTATGGATCCAGGGCTCAATGCTGCCTTTTTGAGAGTTCTACTTCAATGGAGGAGGAGGAGGAGGAGGGGGGAGAGGCAACACCGAGCACAGCTCTAGAAGGAGGCCCCATCTGAGGTCCAGGGTCAAGGGAAGCCACAGCAAAAACATGAGGATTAGGAGGAGACCCCTAGACAACGAACGTGACTTGACAGAACTAGGGTATACGGAAGAAGACTCTCCTATTTACAAATGAGTGGAAGACAATGCCGCACGTGTCTGTGCTTGTCCCGAGTTCTAGTAGGTCACATCTGCCACATTCTTTGTGAAAACCCAACGGCCCATGGAGTGGGACGCTATCCCCTGCCAGTGGCTTTAAAGATGACTGCCACACTCAATTTCTTTGCTTGAGGGTCATTCCAGGGATCCACAGGGACCTGTGTGCTATCTCACAGTCCACAACACATAGATGCATCAAGGAGGTTACAGATGCGCTCTACAACAAACCACATCACTATGTGAGGTTTGCTCGCAACGAAGATAGACAGGCTGAGAGATTCAATGGCTTTGCAGCTATTTCAGGTTTCCCAAGAGTGCAGGGTGCAATCTACTGTACCCATGTGGCTTTAAGGGCTCCATGGCCGCAGCCCCTAATGTTTATCGATCACAAAGGTTATCATTCCATCAATGTTCAACTGGTGAGAGATCATCGGAAGCGTACAATGCATATTTGTGCCAGGTGTCCTGGGAGTTGCCATGACTCATGCATCCTGAGTCACTCCCAGGTGCCTCAGATTTTCAAAGGTCCTGAACGTCTGCAGGGATAACTGCCAGGGGATAAGTCCACTGAAACACTGGCTGATGACACCGGTGCATCGGGCCGAGAGAAGTTTGGAGGAGAGGTATAACGCAGCTCACAGCTCCATACAGTCCATAATCAAGCAGAGCATTGGCATTCTCAAGGTGCGCTTCAGATGTTTGGACTGCTTAGGTGGCACACCACAGTACACTCTTGATAGGGGTTCCTGCATCATCGCTGTGTGTTGTGCCCTTCACAACCTGGCACTGCATGGAGATGATCCCTTGCCAGAAGGTGAAACAGAACAGGATGAGAGCTCCTTCGGGGATGAAGATCAGGTGGCCCAGAAACCTCAAGAGGGCGATGAGGGTCAGTTTGAATGTGACGATGTTGTAGAGGAAGCAAGACATGGGAGATGTGCCTGTACCACTTCAATTACTACCAGATACCAGGAGGAGTAAAGTGAAGGCAAAGGGAGATGGGCCATATTTCTTCTGGTCCTGAATGCCATTCCATTTCGCTGAAAGGGATGTCCAACCTGTCACATCGAGAACTAGTTCAGCAATCACACTTGCACCTTTATTGGAAGAAGTATTTGGATGTGCACTTGCGATGCCATAGCATGGGCCTAGTGCTGGAAAATGGGATCAGAATAGTTAGATACTTGTTTGACCGGCACAGACTTGATGGGCTGAAGGTCCTTTTTCTGTGCTGTAGATCTCTATGACTCTATGACCTTCTAGCCTCATGAATCACCAGGCTATGATCTCTAAGAAGGACAGCGGTGCCCTCTGTATGTGCTCGCTCTGGGAAGTGAGAGTCCACTCAACAGCAAGAATGCTGCGAAAACTCACTTGAAGCAGTTGCCGCCAGATTAATGAGAAACTACAGCAGCCAGTGAGGTGAGCACATGGTTGGGAATTTCCTCCTCCCGTCCAGGCCTTGTCCTTTGGCACTATCTCTGAGGAGACACAACTGCCACTAATCCTTCAAGGCTGCTGAGCTGCCCTCACATGATGGTGTTTCGTCAGGAAGAAGAGTTACAAGTGCTTTCATCACAAACTTCCAATAAAGATTTAACCAGATCTCCATAACATCATACAAGGATGCGAAAACAATCTTCAGTGAGGTTCACATCACCTGAATGTGAATCTCACAGGGGTACATTATCGCTGAGTGAGAGGATTGCTAAATCTTGAAATAAGAGGATTCAAATGCACATAATCACAGTTGGCCAAGCCATTCACATAGACATCTAATGTATATACAAAAGGGCAATATATTTACACTGGTAGCACACCCATGACCCAAAAGTGATTTCATTATCTCTTAATTTTCCTAACTCTTCCACTGCGCCTGGGTCCAGACCGGACATCCGCAGCAGAGGTGGAGATAACCTGTTGACTGCTACATCCTGATGTCTGTGATGACCTTGGTAAATGTCCTCTGCTGGTCCAAGGCCTGGAGGACCCAGGCCTGATAAGGGTCTCCAGCTCAGGGGCAGATACACCCTCCTCGGCCTGAAACAGCTGGAGTGGATGAGCTCACAGGCAGAGGCTGTGTGGCTAGACACACTTGGAGTGTCCTGAGTGGAGGCCCCAGGGTGTCCGGCTGATGCACATCCTCCCTGTGGGTGCCCGAGGGCCCCGCCCTGACTCCTTGAGAAGGTGCACCTGGAGGGAGGTCAAGGTGCACCGTCCCCCTCTCTCCTATACATTGATGGTGCCCACCAGGTGTGTGGCCATGGAGTCCAGAGCCTAGCACGAATCTGGCAAAACCTGCTGGACCAAGGCGTCCATGCTGGTCGCCAAGCTTCCCACGGTGACCTCGAGGAGCTCGCAGGTCGGAACCACAACATCAGGCAGAACGCGGGTGGACTCCTTCATCCTTTTCTCTCATCTGCTGAGTGACTGCAGAATCTCTGCCTCATGTTCCAACACTTGTTGTTGCATCTCCAGCTTCGAGTTGGGGGCCACTCACAGAGGCTCAACATCTGACTCAGGCTGAGCGGGTGATTGGTCTCCCTCATCGCCACCAACAACGCCCTCAACCCGAGTGCCAGAGACCTGGGCTGTCCCTGCCTTCGACTGCTGCAGAACAAAGCAGTGAGGTGTTCTCCAGTAGATGAGCCCAAGCCTAATCGAGAACTATGCCCCACCAAGGTATGTTTCTCTGCGTTGGTGGAGGGTACTGGTGAGTGCAGTGACAGTTCTTCCTCAGCAGACAGGATCTGGCGGCTCAGACTTATGTTGGCCAGGCTCATGGGCCTCTATTTGCTGGTGCCAGTGAAAGAGGGAAGAGAGTTTTAGTTAATGGGCATGCAGATTACAAGACTGAATGTCACTCACTGAGATTTGTCAGGATGCGATGAACTGATACAGCTGTGATCCATACTAGGTTGCTAAGGCAATCCATCTCCCCTTCCCCACAAGAGGGATCACTGTCCTCCCCAGCAATTTTAGCGGCATCCTCCTCAACTTCTGAGAAGTACCATGTCAGCCGTCCCTCCCTCGGCCTGCGACTTTTCCCACCTGTTGTGGGCAAGCTTGCCCTGGATGAAGACAGAAGAAAGGCATGTGATGAGAGAGGATGGAGCATGGGTTGGGAAAGATGCATGTCCCCTGTGTGTCGTGAGCCCTTCCAAGAAGGGGCTGAGGATGGAGTGTCAACAGTATGATAGATGGATGGTGGTGATGCGAAAGTTTCCGTGAAATAATCAGTGGCGGTCTATGTCCCAGGCTAATGGCTATGTGAGATCAATGAAGAGAGTAGCCCTTTAATTACATGATGCCATGATGAGAGCTTGATATTGGAGGGAATTGAAGGATCACTTACCCTGGAGGAGCAGATGAGATCATTCATCCTCTTGCAACATTTCCAACATTTTGGGTACAGTGGTCGGCTGCACTGACATCCTCTGTGATGGCCTCCCAGGCTGGAGAGGTGAAGCTGGTATGCTTTCAGGAGCTGTCCCTGGGATAGGGCACATCCCTATGCGCCCGTACTCCTCTTATCAAGTCCTGGAGTGCATCGTAGCTGAAGCGGGGTGCTGCCTTCTTTTGGCTTGCAGACATCTTTAATGGTCTGCTGCAGATAGGTGGGCTGGAGAGAGAGGTGTGTGTGCTTGGCTGGTGTTTAAAATATGGCGCCCAGACCTTCAACCCTGCCAGGTAATGGCAGGGCAGACAAATCCGACCCGCCTTGCAATTCAGGGATTACTCGCCTTAGCATAATTAATGAGCTTCCAAACGTGGAATCGGGCACGATTTCCCGCCATTCCGAGCAGCAGGATACGCACCGCGGAACCCACCCGCCACCGCACTTAGTTTCAAAGATGGAAAATTCTGTCCTTTGTCTTTGCCAAGGAAGATGCCGCCAGGCTCACGGTGAAAGCAGAGGTTGTTGAGATGCTGGATGGCTAAAAATTGATAAAAGAGCAGTACTAGAAAGACTGCTACCAGGAACAGATGCTGAGAGAAGTAAAGGGTGGAAATTGTGGAGGTACTGGCCACAATCTTTCAATCCTCCTGAGAAATGGGGGTACAGCCAGAGGCCTGGAGAATTGTAAATGTTACAATCTTTTTTTCAACAAGGGTGAAAGGAAAATCCAGCAACTTTAGGCCAGTTACCGTAACTTCGGTGGTGCAAAGGCATTTAAAAATGAAAATTTGAAACTAAATTAACAGTCACTTGCAGAAGGGATGATTAATTAAGGAAAGATTTTTTGATGAGGTAGCCAAGAGGGTTGATGAGGATAATGCAGTCAATATGGTCTACATGGACATCCAACAGACATTTGATAATGTGCCTCATAATAGGTTTGCCAGCCAGCCCATGGAATAAAAGGGACAGTAGCAGAATGGATACAAAATTGGTTGAGTAACAAAAAACAGTGGCAAATGGCTGTTTTTCAGACTTGAGGGAGATATACAGTGGGGTTCCCCAAGCATTGGTACTAGAACCATTCTTTTTCCTAACATATATTCATGACTTGGACTTGGGTATAGAGGCACCATTTCAAAATTTACAGATGACAGAAAACGTGGAGTCGTTGTAAATTGTGAGGAGGTTAGAGATATATTTCTAAAGGACATAGACAGGTGGAATGGATAGATACGTGGCAGATGAAATTTAATGCCAGGGACTGTGAAGTGACACATTTTAGTAGTGTCATGAACGCTGAACTTTACAAAACAATCATGTTTTAAAATGTTCTCTTGAACTTCAAGTGAAACAGAATAATCTGAAAAAGGGATGACGAATTCTTGATAAAAACTTCAGTTTCAGGAAGAGTCCATATGACTTCAGGTTGCCATAGGGAGAGAAACTCAAATAGAAATTCATGAAAGTGTTGGGCGCCAGTTTTAGCACTTTTCACAGTATCACAGAATAAAGAACAGCTGCTGCTGAGATGCAGGCAGGAGAAGAATTGGAACACTCCGAGGATCAGTTCTTTGCTGTACTATAAGATATAATGGGGAGCAGAAGTAAAGTTCTCAATGGGGAACACAGTTTTACCAAAGCTGACTAAACATTTTAAAGGGGCTGGACACAGGAATCTCTGGAATTTCAGGAGAGGGGAATTTGTGAGCATTGCTATTGATAATCATGTGACAAGATGTATCTTGTTTATGATAATAGTTTCGGGTAAACTTGGACGGAGTGGAACGATTGTCGAAGGACATTGGGAGTTTCGACCTGTCGTGGCGGGGATAGGTGAACATCTGCTGGAGACCTGGGAGTGACTTTGTGTTCCTTAAATGCTACATATCTGCCAGAAGCATGGCATGAAGTAAAAGCTTTTCATAAGACATATTTCACTTGTGTTAGTTAGTTAATAGAAAACTTATCTTCTGCTTTAGGTTGAATATCAATTGCCTGTTAATTAATATTTGATCTAGGCTTACTTTAGTTGTTTTGTTACAGTAAAAGTCTTAAAAAGTGAAATCATGTCCATTGATTTATTTCCATTGGTCATTTAGGAAATTCAAAAATTTAAAAAGTTATCGGTCTCTACGGGGATCATAACAGGAGGAATAACAAGGAGAGGCTATACAAACTAAAGGGTACAATTCTAAATGGGATATAAGAGCAGAGACCTGGGGGTATATATGCATTAAGCACTGAAGGTAGCTGGGCAAGCTGAAAAAGTGGTTAAAAAGGATTATTGGATCCTGGGCTTTATAAAAACAGGCAGAGAGTGTAAATACAAATAAGTTATGAGGAACCTTTATAAAACTCTGGCTCACCCTCAACTGAGTATAGCCTCCAATGCTGGGCAATGCACTTTAGGAGGATGTGAAGGCTTTTAAGAGGGTGCAGAAAATATTTACGAGACTGGTTCCTGGGATGAGGGACTTCAGTTATGTGGATAGGTTGGAGAACCTGGGGTTCTTGGAGAAGGTTGAAAGAAGATTTGGTAGATAAGTTCAAAACCATGAGGGGTCTAAATAGAGAGAAATCATACCCATTAACAGAAAGATCAGGAACCAGAGGGTACAAATTTAAGGTAACTGGGAAAAGAATCAAAGGCGCCTTGAGGAAAAACATTTCTTTTTAAATGCAGGGAGTGGTTATGACATGGAATGCACTGTCTGAAAGCAGGGTGGAGGCAAATTCAATTGCAGCTTTCAAAAAGAAACTAGATGACACTCGAAAGGAAAAAATGTACAGGGCTACGGAGAAATGGTGGGTTGGGGCACTAACTAAACGGCTCTTGCAGAAAGCCAGCATGGGCTCAAATGGCTGAATGGCCTCCTCCTGTGCTATAATCATCCTATTATTCCATGATTCTAATTTCCAGTATCTTCTTTGTATTTTCTACTGTGTAGATAGAAGTAAAATACTTGTTTAATGTCTCTGCCATTTCCTTACTCCCCATCATCATTTCTCCTGCCTTTGCATCCATGGGACCCACAATTAATTTCTCAAATCTCTTCTCTTTTACATACATTTAAAAGCTCTTAGAACATTTTTTATATTCTTGCTAATTTACTCTCGTTTTATTTTCACCCTCTTTAGCAATTCTTGATCACCTTTTGTTTATATTTAAAACCCACCCAATCTTCAGTCTTATTATTGTTTTTGGTAGCATTGTAAGTATGATAACCCTTGTGCTTTGGGGAGAAGCCTGCATTTTCTTTTGGGAATGTCCCTTTAATTCCAAAGTGAAACTGGGGAGCATTCTGAAAGGGGTGCAATTGGACTTCCGAGAAAGCACTTTAGTTCCAAGAAATGTCCATGTGGCCTGAGGTTGCTTTGGGAATGAAAGTCAAAAAAGCAAAGGATGAATTGATAGCTATTTGTGCGATAGAATTACACCTGCTCTCAGAAACTGAGTTCAGAACACAGAACTTGTGAGGGGAAAGCAAGCCAAGCTCTTTAAGAATAGGTCAGTTTTCTGTTTGGCAGTGAAAAGTAATACAACTTCAGGCTCTCAATAAAACAGCGTGCTGAAAGGGGCTGACTCCAGCAAGAGGCGTGAGCAGCTCATGAATGCTAATAATCCGAGTGTATGTATCACAGGACTAGGCTATGAAGCAGGTGTGTTGGTTGGTCAGTTGAAAGGAAACTATGGTAATTAGGAACATAGGACTCAGGAACAGGTGTGGGCCATTCAGCCCTTCGAGCCTGTTCAGCCATTTGATAAGGTCATGGCTGATCTGATTGTGGTCTCAACTCCACCTTCCTGTTGGCCCCCATAATCTTCGAGTGCCTTGTCATTCAAAAATCTAACTCAGCCTTGAACAAATTTGACGACCCAGCCTCCACTGCTATCTGGGGAGAGAATTCCATAGACTAACGACACTCAAAAATCTTTCCCTCATATCCATCTTAAAAGGAGACCTCTTATTTTTAAACTGGATCCCCTAGTTCTCATCTCTCCCACAAAAGGAAACATCTACCCGGTATCCATTCTATCAAGACCCCTCAGCATCTTGTATGTTTCAATAAAATCACCTCTCATTCTTCTAAATTCCAATGAAATAGACCCAATCTGCTCAACCTTTCCTCATAAAATAGGACCTTCATCCCACGAATGAGTAGGGTGAGCCTTCTCTGAACTGCTTCTAACACAGTTATATCCTTTTTCAAATAAGGCGACCAAAACTGTACACAGTGCTCTAGATGTGGTCTCAACAAGGCTCTAGTAGATGGCTCAAGCTGCACAAAAACTTCTGTACTTTTATATTCCATTCCATTTGGAATAAACGCCAGCATTCAATTTGCCATGTTAATCACATGCTGTAGCTACATACGAATTTTTTGTGATCCATGTACCAGGACAAGCAGATCCCTCGGTACTGCCCTCTGAAGTGCCTTCTGTACGTGCAGCTCTGCAGACTCTCTCTATTTAAATAGTATATTGATTTTCTATTCCTCCTGCCAAAGTGAACAAGTTCACATTTTCCTACATTATAGTCCATTTGCTAAATTTGTGCCCACTCATTTAACCTATCTATATCTCTTTGGACTCTATACCTCCTTTTGACAAATTACTCTCTGACCTATCTTGCGTCATCAGTAAATTTAGCTAGCATACATTCCAAGTCATTGATATAGGTTATAAATAGTTGAAACCCCAGCACTGATTCTTGTGGCATTCAACTAGCTACAACTTCCAACCAGAAAAAAACCCATTTATCCGTACTCTTTGCATGACTAGGAGAATCCAGCATATTATGGTGCTGTGTTGGGACTTGTCAGCCTTTAGATCAATAGTTTTCCCAATACCTTCTCCTTGATGGTGATTGTTTTAAATCCCTCCCTCCCTATCACTTGACTTTCAAATATCTTTGAGAAGTTTACTAAGGGGAGAATTTTCCCCATGTCGGATGGGCTGTGCGGTAGCAGGCGCCGGCCCGGTTGCTGCCCGCACCGCCATTTTACGCGGGCGGGCCAATTAAGGCCCGCCCAGCGTAGTTCACAACTCCCATAGATAGCGGGAGTGGGCGGGCGGCGGCGGGCGTGCATAGACTGCCGGGTCCAATGGCAACCTGGCGGCCTGTTTAAATGAAGGTCTGGCAGCTTTTGCAAGGCTGTTCACAATGGCTGGGAGAAGGGCACATCAGAGTGGCAATGTGCCTGACGCAAGTCTGGAGGGCAGGCCATCGGGGCAGTGTGCCCCTTGTTTTTCGGACGAGTGCCTAGCTGCCCTCCTGGAGGAGGTGGTAGCATGGCGGGAGGTCCTTCTTCCGAGGGACGGAAGGTGGAGACCTCCCCATCTGACCAAACGTGCGAGGGAGGAGATGGCCGAGAGCATTAGCCCCCACAATGTGGCGCGACACACATGGGGCCAGTGCCGCAAAAGATTCAACAATCTCCTGCGCTCGGGAAGGGTGAGTACCATGTTGTCTCAAGTTACTTAATGCAGCCGTCGCCCTTTCGCCCCAGCCACACCCCCCCCCCCCCCACCCGACAACTCTGAGTACAGTAACGGCATTGAATCCTTCATGGCATGTATTCCTGGCTGGGTGCACTAGTAGATGTTGCCCATGCCCAGTTCACCCTGATAGGGTTGAGCTAGGATGTGTTCTGCATCTGCATCATGTGTGGCACTGACACCCAGAGTTTAGAATGGGGTTGAAAGTCAAGGGTCTGCACCTAGGCAGAGTGCTGGAACTGGGAAGCATGTCAAAGTCAGGGTGCTAACATGCTGGGAGGGGAGCTTCCAGTTGGCTGGGCACCAATCCATCTGCTGGTCTTAGCACTTCATGTGCTTGCGCCTTCTTGCTTAGCAAAATGACACCTTGTAGTGCCACATGTGAAGGAGGCAGCAGTTGGGCAATGGTGGGGGGGTTGGTGTCAGCCCTGGCTTGTTTGAGTGAGTGTGCGGCAGCTGCGGGGTGACGAAGAACTGGAGTCCTGTAATGTCCCACTCTGGCTGGGGTGGCAGGGATGCGATGGGAATTCAGGTGCAGGCTGGACTAATCAATGCCTTTCTCTCCTTTTCAGGAGGAGACTGCGCACAATTCCAGAGCGGATGTGGACTGGCAGAGGCCAGGCCCAGTTGGTCATCCTAACAGCTCATGAGCAGCAGGCCATGGATCTGGAGAGGTGTCATGCCTCCAAGTCCACCGGTGGCAGTGAGGCTGGGATGCCACGGGGACATATGTTTGTCGAGCACTCAGGTCATCATGTGTTTCCCAGAAGCCATGACATTGCTGAATGCTCAGTGATTGAAGTTAGCAACATGGGTTGACCATTGATTATGGAAGGATGAGCGCATAATGATCTGGGGGAGCAGCATGCGAGTTGACATTGTCTGCACTGTAACTAATCAAATGTCCTTTTTCTTCCTTTCAGCGTCACCAGAGCAGGGCCGGGAGGAGGTGGCAGAGGGCCCATCTCTCATTTCTGAAGCCCCAAAGCAAATCCACTCACCAGCGTCACACCATCTCAGCCAGGCAGGCACCAGCGCAGATACTAGCACCTCGGTGGGAATTAGATATTTGGCTGACGTCCCGGGGCATGGCAGTGAGGGCACTTCACACTCGCTTGAGGTGCGGGCAGAGACAGAGTGCCCAGGGTGCCGGTAGTCAGAGGACTGCTGGGGACCAGGTACATGCTCGGTCGGTGGCTGATGATGTGCCTCTGGAATCATCCGTGAAAGAAGCGAACGCTGGAAATGCAGCAGGGTATGCGGGACGATCTGGCGGAGATCGATGAGGCTATGTGTGGCATGGTACCTGTGCTTGAGGAGTCCACACGGAGCATCACTGATGCAATGAGCATTGGCTGAGTGCCATGCTTCCTCCATGGAGAGAGTGGCAACTCTCGTGGAGAGGCTCCGCCAGGAGACCAATCAGGGCTTCCTAGGGTTGCGCTCAAACCTGCAAGCCCTCACAGCGGTATTGGCCTCAGCTGGTCAGTGCCAGTGTGGGAGATGGTTTGGGCACCAACTATCCCAGCTCGGAGCCCATCCATCTACGGTGAGCAGGGAGGTCCGAAGCGACCTCATGTCGGCGCAGCAGCTGCCTGTCATCTCTGTGGGCTCGTCTCAGGGCGCTCCGGATGAGGTCAGCAGCTCCTCCATCCCTCTGCCAGTGACCGTGGCATCTGATGCAGCTGCAGTGACTGGGGAGAAGCCAGCTGTGGAACTGGCCACTCCCTCCCAGGTGGGACCATCAAATGCTCCACAGGCCAGAGGACATCTGGCAAGGTCATCAAGGCCAACAGAACAGCACAGTGAGCAGGCTGTCTTAGATGCCAGTGCAAGCAAGAGGACAGCACCTAGACGTAGCACCTGTATGCATAAATTTAAAGGCACCTTAGGCACCCCATGGGTTTCTCACTGGTGCTTTTATGTTGGCCCATAGTAGTTTCTGGGAGACTTGGTGTGATGTCCAACACTTTTATTTTGCTTTAAGTTACATTTGTTCCCTCAATAAATTTTGCCATGTTGCCATGCCTCAGGGTGATACCTTATTTCTGCAAGTGGACGGGAAGCCATGATGTCATGAGTGAGTTGTTTGACATTGAGCTTTACTGACAGGGGCCTTAGTTAATTTTAGTATCCAGGCTGATTTAGCACTCAGGTATCGGGTATGGAGCCTGCAGCCCTGGCGTGTGAAGAAGATCCATCTATGGTGGGCTAGCTGAAGGTTCTTTGGATTAAAGCCTCCCGGGTGTTCCTGTCTCCCTGGAGTATGCTCAGGTCAGTGTCTACCCCCTCAGCGTTCTCCTGTGCATGCTCATCCTCGGACTCACTGCGTGCATCCGGAGCAATTGCGTCTACGTCTTCCTGGTCCACTGCGTCGCCTCTTTCCAGTGCCAGATTGTGGAGAGTGCAGCATGCAACCACTATCAGTGACACACGATCTGAGGGGTATTGGAGTGCGCCTCCTGAGTGGTCCAGGCATCGGAAGCGCATCTTGAGAAGACCGATGGTTCTCTCCACCTTGTGGAGGCGTGGCTCCTATTGTACTGCTGCTCAGCTTCTATTCTTGGATGGCAGAGGGGCGTCATGAGCCACCTTCTGAGGGGATGGCCCTCGTCACCCAGCAGCCATCCATCAAGCCGGGCTGGAGCACTGAAGTGCCCAGTCACCTGCGAATGTCTGAGTATCTAAGCGTTGTGGGAGCTACCTGGGTACTTAGCACAGATTTGCAGAATCTGCAGCTTGTGATCACACACTATCTGCACGTTCATGGAGTGGAATCCCTTCCTGTTGAAGAAGGCACCAGGCTCACCTGCTGGTGCCTTGATAGCCACATGTGTGCAGTCTATTGCACCCTGGATGCAGGGGAAGCCAACAAACGCTGCAAAGCCTCTGGCTCTCTCTGTCTGGCAGGACTTGTCCCAGCGGTAGTGGATGAAAGTCAATGCACGCCTGAATAGAGCATCTGTCACCTGCTTCACACAAGTGTGGACAGATGATTGGGAGACACCGCAAAGATCACCCACCGACCCCCGGAAAGAGCCAGAAGCATAGAATTTGGGGGCAGCTGTGATCTTTAGGGACACACTGACAGGAACACAGAGAGAGACAGTAAGATAAACACAGAGAATCACTGACAGAAACATAGAGAGACAGTGACAGAAGCACAGTGAGAGAGGCTGACAGAAACACAGAAGAGAAACTGACAGAAATACAGTGGGATGCACTAGCAGAAACACAGAGAGAGACATTGACAAAAACAGAGGGAGACAGTGTGTCCATCCACACAGTTTGCGGAGATCTCAGGGCCTATCATTCGACAGATGGAGGTGACTGTCTCCCTTGAGAGACGGAGCCTCCTTCAGCACTGGACCTCAGACATATTGAGGTAGCTGCTTCGCCGCCTGTATATCCTGGCAGCAGGATGTTGGCGTCTTCTGCGGCCCCTTCCGCCTTGGACATCCTGTTGGCCCTGTGCCCCTTGTGCCTGCGCTTCTCCTCCCAAAGGTGGCTCCCCTGGAGGCTCCTCCCCCAGGGCCTCCTCCCCCTTCTGGCCCTCCCTTCCTCCTCAGAGCAGGTGCCTCCAGTGGAGAGCACTACTCCCATTCCCAGGCTAAGGGAAGACTTCCTGAAACCTGCAGGCCCCAAAAATGATCTTTACTGTAGAGTCCTGACCAAGGCTTTTATTCCTGTCCAAGCAGCTGGTATGAGTTTTGAAGTATTCCTGCTCAGACAGGCAAGTATAAGTAATTTTGACACTTAAATACATGAAAGATCACATTCGCGACCTCACTCACCCCTCTTATCCCACCCGTTGATGAGGTTTATACAAATGTCTCCTACCCGCCTGCCCATTGCGCCCATGCGACATCCTGAAGATCGCACAGGCTGCGAAAAATCATATTCAATTGCTGCCTCAAGGGCCTTAACTGGCCCATTAAATGATGGCGGGCACGCATCTGAATTTATAGTGCGCCCGCCTTCCCAAATATCGCGACGGCACGCGGTGACATCGGGACGCACGCCTGATGTCATTGCGCGTCATTTTACACGATGCGTACCAACACACACCAACGGAAAAATTCTGCCCTCAGTCTGCTACAGTGAAGACAGACACAAAATACCTATTTTCACCCCTCTCCTAACTATACTTCAGTTCTGATGAAGGGTCACGTGGACCCGAAACGTCAACTCTTTTCTTCTCCGCCGATGCTGCCAGACCTGCTGAGTTTTTCCAGGTAATTCTGTTTTTGTTTTACAAAATACCTATTGAATGCTTACTTCCACCATTTCTAGTTTTCTATTATTAATTCTCCAATCTCACCCTCTTAAGTGACCAACACTCACTTTAGTTACTCTTATGACATTTAAATAGTTGTAGAACCTCTTACAATCTGTTTTGTTATTTCTAGCTAGCTTTCTCTCATAATCCAGTTTCTCCCTATTTGTCTTTTTTTTGTAATTCAGCAGATTTTAAGAACCAGCAAAGAATCTTCTGACCTACCACTAATCTTTGCAGATTTGCAGTGTGCCTTTCAACTTGATGCTATCCTTAACTTCCCTATTTGATGATGAATCCTTCTCCTGGAGTCTTTCTTTCTCAGTGGGATAAATCTTTGCCAAGTTACTAAATGTCTCCTCACAAGTCTGCTATGCATCACCCCTGCCCTACCTTTTAACCTAGTTTCACAATCCATTTCAGCTAACTCCGCCTTCATCCACTTATGACCTATGTTTAGGTTTAAAATACTAGTCTTAAATTACACTTCTCGCCTTCAAACTGATCAATGTTGTTACGATCACTGTTGCCTAGAGGCTCCTTTACTATGAGGTTATTGATTAATCCTGTCTCATTGCACATTACTAGGTCTAGAATAGCCTGCTCCCTGGTTGGCGCTCGAAAATACTGCTTTAAGAAATTGTCCAGAATACACTCTATAAACTCACTTTCCAGGCTACCTTTGCCAATCAGCTTCGCCCAATCTACATGTAGTAGATTAAAGTCATCCAGGATAATTACAGTATCTTTCTGAGATACCCCATTTATTTATTTCTGAGATACCCCATTTATTTCTTCCTATGTACCCTGTACTACAGTGTAACTACTGTTAGGGGGTCTATAAGCTCCTCCTGCAAGTGTCCCCATCTTTCCCATTTCTTATCTCTACTCAACTGATTCTACATATTGCTCTTTCAAGCTATGATCATCTGTCACTACAATATTAATGTTATCCTTAATTAAGAGCTATGCCATCGCTTTTTACTAGCTTCCTGTCTTTCCAAAAATGTCAACTACTCTTTAATATTCATGTCCCAGTATTTATCACCCTGCAAATTCTGAGTTCTTTTTTACATAGAATTTCAATTATCAATGATTAATAGCATATCTCTTAACAACTTTGAGTAGAGTTGGCAGCCTAAATAACTACATGAACTTCAAAAGTAATCTACAGATTACAAAGAGCTTTGAGACATTCTGCAGTCATGACAAGATGTTATATAAATGTGAGTATTTTATTGGCATAGAACATGGAGTAGAGATCCTACTAAGTATACTTAGCTGCTCTGAATTATCTACTTCACTTGTCTTCGACTTATGATTTAGATTTCAGCACCTGCATGACTAGCAGAACCTAGCATATTACGATGTTGTGTATGGGTATATGAAGACGACGTCGAATTTCCCTGTTTTGATTGCCGTGAGAGTAATGTTGGCCTGATATGAGACATAGAACTATGGTTGCCAACAGTAACAAAGCCTTTCCTATCTAGCAATTACCCCAGTAGTTTTGTGTCAGTGTTTGGTGACAGATTACACAGAGTGCTGGCTGGCCAGTCTGCATGAGTCGCAGCACAATTTTCTGCAGTTTCTTTCTGGACATGTGCACAATTACGTGCTGGAGATTGCGCACATGTACAGTCGTTGAATCCTGTGTTATCATAGCATTAGTTAGGCACCTAGCAGCAAATAAGAATCGTTTTGAGATTCAAAAGATTTCAGCAGTGCCAACAAATGGTTGGATGTGGAGATAAAGAGGAGGAACAAGTGGAAAAATTTTACGGTGAATATAATATGGGCCAGGGGAGGTGTCACTACACTGCTTAATACAAAGAAAAAGATTAATCACACTGGGAAGGGAACTTTGGGACAGAAACGAATGCTGAGGTAATCTCAAATATCAAGTCTGTGTACAATCTACGTGGACTTAAAAAAATACTGGAACCCCAATATTATGATTGGGAGTTGTAAAAATATTTTGAATGTCAGTTTTATGGTTTTGCTCTAAGGATGGAGTGACTGTATCAAAAAGTTCCCTTGTAACCTATTGAAAAATGACGTTCTGGACATAAATATTTAATTTTAGTTGTTTATTTCTATTTATTTTGTTTCTATTTCTCAATTAACTTGTTTGTCAATCTTATTTCTGAGAATGCACCAATTCTCAAATTGTGACCTCAATAAGCCATGAATTATCCACAGTCACTTTGGGATTTTTTTTCTTTAAGCACTTTCTGGGCTGTCAGTTTATGTTTGAACTTTCACCAACTTTTCATTAGTTGGCATGTACAATCCAGTCAGAAATAAGCATTCGCAATCAACAGCAAGAATTGAAAAGTCCACAGCAACCACTCGAGCTAAGTTCTTCATGAATTTCTACATCACCCAAAAATACCACACAGCATTGTGATTATTCCAGTCAATTTCCTCATTCATTCCTATATTTATGTTTATTTTGCATTATTCCTTCCCCTCTTACAAAACCATGGTTACTTTCTATTTCCTTATCAGTTATGCTCCTCTTGGATTTTTTTTGCTGACTCCTGTGCTCTGCTTACAGTATGTATCAGAAATATACAGTTATTATAATGTTGATACTTTCTTTCTGCTGTTCATATTCAAGGCTCAATCGGGAACCGGACAGCATTTGATGGGGAGAAAAAGCAAAAAGAGAACACAAAACTGCACATGTCCTAAATACATACATCACCATCAACATCTAAAACAGAAAAAAAGACTGACACTTCATCAATGCACTGTATCAGAATTGGGCAGTGGAAGCTGTTCTGAAAGCCAGACCTAGCTCGTCAGAGAGCCAGGGTGAGGTGGGTGAGGTGGGGGGCGGCGACTCCAAGTCCTGGCAGTCCTTCGGAGTTGGCTGGGAGCGGGCTGCGCATGCACAATTCAGCATTCTAAGTTCCTCGGGCCATGGATGGGCCGAGCGCACCAGCACAAAATGAAAATGGCATGAAAAATCAGGTCATGTGATCCAGAAGTGAGACACTGTATCAGAGGAGCATCCCAAAGAGGGTTCAGGGAGAGGAGACATGTAGGGGAGAGGGAGAGGTCCCAGTGAATTAGAAAGAGGACCAGAGAAAGAGATTCCAAGCAGAAACAGGGCTGTAGTTGGCAGACTTTAAGTGGTGAGGGCTCAGGAGTTAAAGGCAGCAGCAGGGTGTTGGTGACTCCTTGCTGTGAGCTGCTGGGGCAAAGATACCCCTTTGGAGCAGCAGTATTCTGCTTGGGACTGCCAAAGAGCTCAAGTTCTGCTTGTGAGCTGGTGCTTGACTGCATACTTGGGAATCCAAGGAGATGGAATCTCAGGAGATGAAACTGAAACCCTGCAAAGTGGGCCATGGTTGACACCATCTGAGCTGGAGCAACCTTTGGTGAATTCCAAGGTTAGGTCTTTGAAGGTGAAGGCTGGAATCCCTCATGAGAGACAGAGTTTCAACGAGATTGGTTGACATAGTGTTTACTAACATCTGGGCGGGTTGTTGAGAAATCCATGGTATCTGTCTTGGTTGCAATTGCCATTTATTGTGCAGTGTGATGTGTTCAACCAGTTTGCCTGCTGAGTTTTTCCAAATATTTTTGTTTTTGTTCTAGATTTCCAGCATCTGCAGTATTTTGCTTTTATCTGCCTGTTAATTGACATGTACCTCATACTAATCCTGAATGTTAAGAGTGTAAGATAGCTATTGTAAACTGTTTTATCTTTCTGACCTTGTAAAGCTTATTTCTGTTTGCTCAAAACCCATGGAACCTGGTGGCTTTATTCTCTTAGCAAGTATCATTAGTTTAATAACTTTGTCCACTCTAAACAAAACATTATTGGTCCTTTGCTGGACCCATTAATCAGTGCATGTTTTTTTTAATTCATTCATGAGTAGTGGGTGTCGCTGACTGTGCCAGCAGTTATTACCCATCCCTAATTGCTCTCGAGGTGGTGGCACTTACTGCTGAGAGCAGTGTGTCGTCTTCTCAGTTTCAAAATACAAAGAAAATGTTATGGCCCATAACCCAAGTTTCTCTCTGGGATTTGGTTTGCACTGCAATCACCATCAGCTGTGGTCATAACAGTCACCATTACTGATACTGGCTTTTCCATTCCAGATTTATTTGAATAATTGACTTTAAATCCCCAGCTAAAATGGTGGGATTTGAGCCCATGTCTCTGCATCATCAGTTCACGTTTCTGGATTACTCGCCCAGTAACATAGCTATTATGCTACTGTATCTCCACATTTGTGAAGTTATTTTTTTTTAAAAAAGGACAGGCTGACTGCTTCATGGTCATTTGCACTGGTATCAGTTTTATTTCCAAGCTGTGTGTTTTCCTACTTTATTCAAATTTGCCAGCTGGCATCATGGGATATGTACCCAGGTTTTCTAAATTAATCAAGCCCTCTGGGTCACTTGTCCAGCAGCCTTAACCACTAAGCTACCATATCTCAAAAATGTATATAAATGAGACAAAGGAAAAGAGAGTTAAAAGAGAGAAGAACAATTTGAGGAAGGAAAGAGAGGAAAAGAGAAAGAGCATTGGAATAGGTTTTCTTTCTAGACCTACTTGCAACAAACGTCTAGCTAGAGTGATGCAAGAGGCTGGTGGGTCCAGCCTTAAAAAAATTCAGAATCACGGAATCAAAAAACTTTGTTCAGACTTATTGTGAAGGATGACAATTGGTTTAGGTGAACTTGGAACAAAGGTGTGTGGGAAAGGAATGTACATGAGCAAAGTTTGATATCAGTGCTATCAACTTGCCAGTGGCTGGGACCTACTACTGAAAGTGGCGCTGACTCATTAGTATCTTGAAGGTACATGTAGTTATCCTGTTGCCTGACTGTGTGTTCTTAACATCTGTTCACAGATTCAGGCTTGATGAATGAGATGTTACATTAAACTAAAGCAGGGAGACCATTCTTGTCCATTTCTGCATTCTAAACCACACATTTTAAAATATTCACATCATCATCTGGCTATTTTGGCCCAAATACCATCCCGCTTGGGCAGTAAAAACTTGGCTAACATAGTGTTAATAAAACCATGGAGGGGTGGCAGACAGGTAGATGCACCAAAAGCCCAACAGGTGTGGTCTCCATATAGAGTTTGGAAAGCAGGGAATTGTGACAGTGGGAGAGAAGAATGAATTAAGAAGAAAAAAATGTTGCAAGTCATGGCATCTTGAAATCAATTTGATCTCAAACACCTTGTCTCACCTTTCAGTACTCTCTACAGTTAAAGGGACCTCCTGATGAACTCAATAGTTCTTGCATTAGATAAAAATACAAAGCCAAAGTACAGAGACAGGCCATGTTGACTTAAGAGGTTAACAGCTAGACAAAAAAGATCATAAAATGGCAGGTAGGCTTACTTAGCTACTTAGAACTTGAGACATGATGTTTGCAGTTGTTCCAGTAAAAAAAAGTCATTTATGTGGTTTCCCAGAATTAAGGAAAGTTTTGGAATTAAAAGGTAGTTAATCTGCATTTCTACGTGGGAACAGGCCATGTGAGTCACATTAAGCTCTACCCATCTCCATGGTGGTGATATTCTTTGTTTTACATTTGAGTTCAGTTAGGACATAGCCAGCAGGCGACAGGGTGAGGAATAGAAAGTAGAACTGAGTTTATAGCATAAGTCCCTATAAGCTATAGTTTTAAGTTAATAGTGTTTACTTTGTTCAATTTCTCTTTATATATACATTCATGTTTGCTTTTGTTAAACAATATGAAACCTTGTGACATAGTTCTGTCGATTAATTGCTGGGTGATCAGATTTTTTCTTCAAATGTTAACGGTCCCTAACAAGATCACAACATACAAGTTGGCATTGAGTGCATCTGGTACTGCTGTTGTTGTTTTGCCAAAGTGAACTCTACCTTGCAGAGGCTAAATACCAACTCTGCGACATATTCTCCAATCTCCCCCTCGGCCATGACCCCATTGCCAAACATCAAGCCGCTGTTTTCTCAGTCATTGACTTCATCTGCTCTGCAGATCTTTCCACCAAGGCTTCCAGCTTCACAATCCCAAGTACTTGTGCAGCCCACTTCCACCTACACCCCAAGATCAACAAACAAGACTGTCCTGTTCAGCCTGTTCTTGTCTCAGGATTTTATTCTAATCTTTACTTTGTTCTTTCGCCCCTTGTCCAGTTTCTTCTGACCTACCTTCACAATGCTTCCGGCATCCTCCGCCACTTAACTGCTTTCAGTTGTCAACTTTTTGTCATAAATGTCCTAACCATCCCCAATTAAGATGGCCTGTAGACCCTCTGCTTTTTCCTTGAATGGCAGGCCCACCAATCTTAGCCACCACTTGCCTCCTCCGCATGGTTGAGTTTGTTCCTACATTCTCCTTTGAACTCTACCCACATCCTCCAATTAAAGTATGTCGCCAGAGGAACTTGCATGGATCATCGCTATGCCTGCCTTTTCGTATGATTGCGCAATACATGGGAGATTCTTTCTAGCACTACTTACATTCTTTCTCTCACCACTTTCTCTGATGCTTTGATGATTGAATCAGTTCTGTTTCCTGCTTATCCTGAAAAGGGAAAAAGTCAACAACAATGCTTCAAATTTCTACCCCTCCCTTGCAATCACTAAGTCCATCTTCAGCTCTTCCTTTCCCTATCTCTATTTCTGGGGATAGCTGTCCACCAATGTCTACCCTGTAAGAAATCACTGTATAATTATTTTGTAATATTCAGTAAATTTCTCAGGGTTTTATAAGAATAGTTTTCCCTCTCTCTCCCTCAAAGAAAGCTTCCAGAGCAACTTTCTGGGCTGACAAACGTGATAACGAAGGCTGTTATCTCTATCAAGCACATGTCTCTAGTACAAACAGACAGAAACAAGATATTGCTAATCCTGATTTTTTTGTTTTTGGTGGGGTGCTGGTAGGCAGGGCGAGGTGGGTGTTCATTTCATGAGATATATGACCAGCTGTCTGAAGGAAAAACAGGATGTTCTAGAAACCAAAGAGTCACAAGATTACTTCATGCGCTTCTGATAGAAATAGGAGGGATTTACCTTGAATATCTTTCTCTTGCTAAAAGACAATTGAATAAATGATTGCCATAAGCCTCCCAGAAATAAGGTATACTTATTACACAGGCTACTGAGAGGGAAAAAGAATATTTCAGATGGAAGGCAGCTTTTTGTCGTGGACCAATACTGGCTTCAGTCTAACATCTTGGTTAGCTGATGAAGACTTTAGACAGAGGACAGCATTTCAAAGTTGACCATGCTGGCTTTGGCCGAACACTTTGATGAGCTCAAGAAGAATTAAGGAAACAGAAGGATCTGTCACTTCCAGCTCTCGCCGAGGAGAAGACGAAGAGCTTCCTAATAGCTCAGCTGACTCGAGGAGACAAAGAACAAAGAAAGAAGGCAGCTATTAGCAAACAGAAAAGAGGTCATCATGTCCAGTCATGGAGATCAGCTTCATCTGTCTGTTTGTCTGATCCAGGACCAGTAAAGCGTTCTGAGGAGGCTGCAACCATCAGCCATGGAGTTCATCTATCCCCTGCTTCCCCAATTATTCCAATTCAGGACTAGTAAGCTCTTCTCACACCTGAGGGCCCTGAAGTCTCAGACTCACCGGCATCACACCATCTCTGCCGGGCAGGCACCAACGCAGATACTAGCACCTCAGTGGGAATTAGATCATTGGCTAGTGTCCCGGGGTACAGCGGTGAGGGCACTTCACAGTCACTGGAGGAGCTGGTAGAGACAAAGAATGCCCACGGCACCAGCTGTCGGAGGACTGCAGGGGACCAGGCACATGCTCAGTCGGTGGCTGATGATGTGCCTCTGGAGTTGTCCGTGACGCAGCAAACACAGGAAATGTGGCAGGGTGTGCGGGAGCATCTGGCGGAGATACACGAGGCTATGCTTGGCTTGGCGTCCATGGTGGAGGAGTCTACGCAGACCACCGCCAATGCAATGAGCCTGATGGCCAAGCGCCATGCGTCTTCCATGGAGAGTGTGGCCACTCTCATGGAGAGGCTCCTCCAAGAGACCAATCAGGGCTTCCTGGGGATGCGCTCAGACCAGCAAGCCCTCACATCGGCATTGACCTCAGCTGGTCAGTGCCAGTGTGGGAGATGGTCTGGGCACCAAGTTTCCCAGCTCGGTGCCCATCCATCCATGGTGAGCAGGGAGGTCCGAACCGACCTCACGTCGGCGCAGCAGTTGCCTGTTGTCTCTGTGGGCTCCGCTCAAGGCGCTCCCGATGAGGGTGGCAGCTCCTTCGCCCCTCTGCCAGTGACCACTGCATCCGATGAGGCTGCGACAACTGGGGAGATGCCAGCTGTGGAACTGGCAGCTCCCTCCCAGGCACAGGCTCCACAGGCCAGAGGACAGCCGCCAAGGACATTTGAGGGCAACAGGACAGCAGAGTGAGCAGGCTATCTCAAATGCCAGTCCCTGTGAGAGGACATCACCAAGACGTTGCACCCGAAAGCGTAAACATAAGGCATCTTAGGCACACCATGGGTTTATCACTGGTGTTTTTGTGTTGGCCCGCAAGGTGGTCTTTATGAGTCGGTGTGATGTTTAACACCTTTGTCATTTTGTTTCTTAAGTTCCTTTTGTTGTGCCATTAAATTCAGACATGTCACCATGGCTGACGGTGACTCTTTTCTTATGCAGGCGGATGGTCACCAAAAATGTTATGAGTGATTTGTGTGACATTCAGCTTTATTAACAAGGCCCTTAGTTAATGTTCCTATCCAGGCAGATTTAGCACTCAGGAATCAAGTATGGAGCCTGCAGCCCATGCTTGTGCTGGAGGTCCATATGTGGTGTGCTAGCTAAAGGTTCGTTGGATTAAAGCCTCCCGGGTGTCCCTGCCTCCCTGGAGTATGCCCGTGTCAGTGACTACCCCCTCAGCATTTCCCTGTGCATGCTCATCCTTGGACTCACTGCTGGACTCATCGTGTGCAGCCGCAGCCAATGCGTCTACATCTTCTTCGTCCACAGCATCGCCCCTTCCCAACGCAAGATTGTGGAGAGCGCAGCATGCAACCACTATCAGCAACACACGATCTGGGGGGTATTGGAATGCGCCCCCTGAATGGTCCAGACATCGGAAGCACATTTTGAGAAGACCAATGGCTCTCTCCACCACAGCCCTTGTGGAGGCGTGGCTCCTATTGTACCACTGCTCAGCTCCTGTTCTTGGATGGCGGAGAGGCATCATGAGCCACCTTCTGAGGGGATGGCCCTTGTCACCCAGCAGCCATCCATCAAGCCAGGCTGGAGCACTGAAGAGCCCTGGCACCTCAGAGTATCTGAGGATGTAGGCGTCGTGGAGGCTGCCTGGGTACCTTGCACAGGCTTGTAAAATCAGCATCTTGTGATCCCACACCATCTGCACACTTAAGGAGTGGATACCTTCCTGTTGATGAAGGCACCGGGCTCACCTGCTGGTGCCTTGATGGCCACATGTGTGCAGTCGATTGCACCCTGGACGCAGGGGAAGCCAGCAATCGCCGCGAAGCCTCTGGCTCGCTGTGTCTGGCTTGTCTGGTCCCAATGGTCGTGGATGAAGGTCAATGCACACCTGAACAGAGCGTCTGTAACCTGTTTGACATGAGTATGGACAGCTGATTGGAAGACACCGCAAAGATCACCCACCGACCCCTGGAAGGAGCCAGTGGCGTAGAAGTTGAGGGCAGCTGTGACCTTTAGAGCCACTGGCATGGGGTGTCCACCCACACAGTTAGCGGAGGTCTCAGGCCCAATCATCTGACAGATATAGTTGACCGTCTCCCTTGAGAGACGGAGCCTCCTTCGGCACTGCGCCTCAGATATATTGAGCTAGGTGCCTGTATACCCTGGCAGCAGGATATTGGCGTCTTCTGTAGCCCCTTCTGCCTTGGACTGTCTCTTGGCCCTGCAACCCTTGTGTCTGCGCCTCTCCTCCCAAAGGTGGCTCCCCTGGAGGCTGAATGTGCACTGCTGGCCTCCTCCCCCTTCTAGCCCTCCCTTCCTCCTCAGAGGAGGTGCCTCCAGTGGAGAGTTCAACTTCCATTCCCAGGCTAAGGGAAGGCTTCCTGAAACCTGCAGGCCCCAAAACGATTCTTCACGGCAGAGTGCTGACCTGAAGGCTGAGAGTCCAGTCCAAGCAGCTGGTATGCGTTTTGAAGTATTTCAGCTCACACAGGCAAGTATCAGTTACTTTCCAAATCAAATATTTGACAGACCACGCTCGCGACCCCACTGAACCCTCTTATCCCGGCCGTGGATGAGGTTTATACAAATATGTCCTACCTGCCTGCCCGTTGCGGCCGTGCGACGGCCCGAAGATCACACGGGCCCCGTAAAATTGCCATCGATTGGTGCCTCAAGTGGCCCATTAATTAATGGCGGGCTCACATCAGAGATCATTGTGTGCCCGCCCACCAAAATATCACGATGGCGCGCGGTGAAGTCGGGACACTTGCCTGACATCAACACAAGTTGGCGTGCGGGTCCTGCCCAACGGGAAAATTCTGCCGAAAGTTCCGTGCAACATCTTTACTCTGATCCTCCAATCCCCATGCAACAAAGGCCAACATGCCATTTGCCTTCTTAATTGCTTGCTGTACCTGGGTACTAACATTTTGCGTCCTTACAAAAGTACACCCAAGTATCTCTGAACATCAACACTTGCAAATTTCATACCTTTGAAAATGTTGCAGAGTGAAGACCTTACACTATATTTTTATGGAATACATAGATACACCAACATGGCTACTTTCTAAAATTTTAAAAAACTGGACAAAGACTTTTAAAAGGGTGTAGCTATGTCTGCCAGTAACCCTGAACAAAAGGAACTTTCTGGCTGTGACCTTCGAACAATAGGAGCTAAACTAGCAATATCAAAGAAATTTGCACCTTGTTATCTCTGAGGAGACACTAACGACTCTGTGGACTGCAGGGAACAAATTCAAAGAGGATTATGCAAAGGCCATCTACATTTCATATGCCAGACCTGGCCAACGAAGATTACCAGTCTGCGAGGACAAAGGACGCTGCACCTTCCCTTTCCAATTCTTAATGGTTGAAACATCAACAATCTCAAGAATCCAGACGAGGAATATACATCCTTTGTCAAAGCCAAAGTGGGGACCCCCTAGCTAGAAGAACCTGTAACACTGTCTTGCTGCACTGCCAATCAGTCTGCCATTTTCCATCTAGCAAGCAGCAGCTCAGAACAAGAGCTCAGTCCAGGTCGATGACTGTCTCCACCCCCTTCGCCCCCCCAACACTGTTTGTACTGGAACCTCTGAGCTTCTGCACCAGTGCATACAAGGCTAATTCATCCCTATGTGCCTATCCCAATGTAGGAGTAATTTTTGCTGGAAAAGTGAATTATCCAGCATCAGTCTGCAGCCTGCTGACCTCTGTGAAGGAATACACTATTGGATTTTAATTCTGGACTCTGGACTCATGTGAAACAATAATTTTTTGCTCTGTGTTCTTTGCCCTGTAAATCTGTCTTTTCCTATCCCTCTTTTATTGTATGAATCGATCGGGCGTGGTGATGGTTGGGGGGGGGGGGGGGAGGTGTGTGTTGGGTACGTATCGACACCCACCTCCCACGTTTTGAGTGCATACGAATAAACTAACCCTCTGAGGTTACCCTATCTTGAGTCTACTGTGGGGTTATTGGATCACACCAAAACTGAGGGGTTGGGAAATACACCACCGCTTATAAAAGGGAAAATCAAAATGAAAAAAAAAACACCTATTTACGGACAGGAGGTGAGAGAAGAAATCAGGGCCGTTTAAATTAAACCCCCTCCAGTACATAACAAAAAATTTCTGCTTTTCTATTTTTAATGACCAAAGTCAATAACCTCTCATTTCCCCACATTATAATTCAGCTGCCACTTTGTTATCCACTCACTTAACCTGTCTATATCTCTTTGCAGCCTCTTGGGTATCCTCCTCACAGCTTGCATTCCCACCTTGCTTTCTATTGGTAGCATACTACATACATTAAACTCAGTCTCTTCATCTGAGTCATTAATATAGATTGTAAATGGCTGAAGCCCCAGGGCTGGTCCTTGCGTCACTCCACTAGTCACCATCTGCCAGCATGAAAATTTCACATTTGTCTCTACTCTCTGCTTCCTGCTCATTAACTAATCCTCTATCCATGCTATTACCCTAAATTCCATGAGCCCTTATCTTGTGTATTGACCTTTTGTGAGCACTTTATCGGATGCCTTTTGGAAATCTAGTTATACTACATATACTGGTTGCCCTTTGTCTACCCTACCAGGTGCAACCTCAAATATTTGTCAAACATGATTTTTCTTTCATAAAACCATGTTGACCTGTTCTGTTCATACTATTCTTTTCTATGTGTATTGTTAAGACTTCCTTAATATTAGATTCCATGATGACTGGTGTCAGGTGAATTGGCAGCAGTTCCTTTTTTTCTCTCTCCTCCTTTCTTGAACAGCAGTGTTACATTTGCTAACCTCCAATCTGCTGAGACCGTTCCAGAATCAAGGGAATTTTAGAAAATCATGGCCAGCGCATCCATCATCTCTGCAGCTCTCTTGTTTAGAACCAGAATATGTCGGCCATCAGATCATGGGGATTTGTCAGATTTTAGTCCAAGTTTATCCCGTACTTCTTCTCTGCTAATATTAATTATCTTAATATCTTCACTCTTATTAGCCCCAAGTTTATCCTCTATTTCTGCTATGTAACTTGTGTCTTCCTAGTGTGAAGACAGGCAAATTATTTGTTCAATGTCTTTGCCATTTCCTCATTCCTCATGATAATTTATTCTGGTTCTCCTTCAAGGGACCAACATTTACTTTGGCTCCTCTCTCGCTTTTTATGTACTTGTAAAAGCTCTTACACCAAGTTTTAATGTTCCTGGATAGCTTACTTTCACATTCTACCTTTTCCCTTTTATCAGCTTTTTGGTGTTTCTTTGCTGGATTCTAAAACGCTCTCAGTCCTCAGACTTGCCACTAGCCTTTGCAACATGATAAGGCTTTATTATTCTAATGCTGTACTTAACTTCCTTAGTAAGCCATGAATGGATCTTTCTCACTGTGTTTTAGCTTTATAAAGGGATGTATTTTTGTTGAACATTTTGTGTTGTTTCTTTAAATGTTTCCTACTGTTTATTTACCACCATATATTTTATTCGGTTTATGCAATCAACCTAGCCAGCTCTTCCCTCATATCTATGTAATTGGTTTTGTGTAAGTTTAAGATTCTTCTTTGTGATTGGTGTATGTCATTTTCAAACTTCACATGGAATTCAATGGTATTGTGATCACTATTTCCAAGTAGATCTTTTACTATGACATTACTAATTAACCTTCCCTCATTGCATAATACATTTTAATCTTTCATGGGATGTGGGTATAGCTGGCAAGGCCAGCATCTTTTGCCCGTCCCTAATTGCCCTCAAGAAAGTGGTGGAGAGTCACTTTCTTGAAATGCTGCAGTGCATCTGGTGCAGGTGCTTGCACTGTGGTACTGGGAAAGGGAGCTCCAGGATTTTCCACGTCCCAGTCCCACAACATTGAAGGAATGGCAATCTTGTTCCAAGTTAGGATGGTGTGTAGCTTGAAGGGGAACCTGCGGGAGGTGGTGTTCCCATTCACCTGCTGCCTTCGTCCTTCCAGGTAGTCGAGGTTGCGGGTATGGAAGGTGTTGTCGAAAGAGCCTTGGTGAGTTGCTGCAACGTACCTTGTATGTGGTACACACTGCTGTCACTGCATCGGAGGTGGAGGAGTGAACATTTAAGGTGGTGGATTGGGTGCTGATCAAGAGGGTCATTTTGACCTAATGTGGCAAGCTTCTTGAGTGTTGCTGCAGTTATATTCATCCAGGGGGGTGGAGAGTTTTCCAGCACACCCCTGGCTTGTGCCTTGTGCATGGTGGCCAGGCTTTGGGGAATTAGGTGAGTCATAACCTTTCGTATTCCCAGCCTCTGACCTGCTCTTGTAGCCGCAGTATTTATATGGCTGGTCCAGTTCAGTTTCTGGTCAAAGTAAACCCCAGGATGTTGATAGTGAGGATTCAGCAATGGCATTACCATTGAATATCAAGGTGAGATGGTTAGCTATTCTCATGTTGGAGATGGTCCTGACACTTGTGTGACAGGAATGTTACCTGCTACTTAGTATCCCAAGCCTGAATATTGTCCAAGTCTTTGTGCATATTGCCATTGACTGCTTCAGTATCTGAGGAATTATGAATGGTACTGAATATTGTGAATCACTTCTGACCTTATGATGGAAGAAACGTCATTGATAAAGCAGTTGATAATGGTTGGGCCTAGGACACTATCCTGAGGAGCTCCTGCAGCAATGTCCTGTGACTGAGACGATTGGTCTCCAACAACAGGAGGAGCAAGAGTGAGCAAAACCAGTGATACGTAAAACATTGCAAAGAGGAGTGAGTGTGTTAGTGGAGTAAAAGAGATTTAAAACAGTACGAGGAAGAGCAAGAGTGAGTGTTGCCAGCTAGAGCAAGAGTGAGTGTTGCCAGCTGGAGCTCACACTGTGGACCAGCTGCCTTCTGAGAAAAATTCAAAGTGTGGTGTCACAGGGAAACAGGTAAATGATTGGTTGTTGAGTATTTTCTCATTTATCTTTCAAAACTCAGGTAATTTATGAGTAATTGTAAGATTTTATTAGTATTACTAAGATTTACAAGCAGTAGTAAAGCTTATTAGCAGTAGGGTCTAGCTAGGTCTCCAGTTTATAATAAATAGTCTGTAAAGTAAAGTTAAAGCATGACAAGGGAGGTCAGCCGTGTGGAATACCCATCCCGTACCATGTGGAAAGCCATGGATACTTCCTGTGGCCTAGATGACCACATGTACATTCATTGCCACCAGCTGCAGAAACTTGAGCTCCAGGTTTCGGAACTCGAGCGATGGCTAGAGTCACCGTGGTGCATTTGCAAGGCTGACAACTATGTGGAGAGCATGTTTAGGGAGGTGATCACACCACAGTTTGAGAGAGAACAGGCAGAAAGACTAGGAGGACTAGGCAGGTAATGCAGGAGTCTTGAGTGCATCTCATTCATAAACTGGATTTCCGTTTTGGATACTGGTGAGGGTGATGGTTCCTCAGAGGAGAGCAGCCAGAGGCAAGTCCATGGCACCATGGGTGGCTCTGCTGCACAGATGACGAGGACGAAAGGCCGAAGAGCAATAGTGGCTGGGGATTCAATAGTTATGGGAACAAGCAGGCATTTCTGCAGCCAGAGCTTGACTCCAGGGTGGTGTGTTGCCTCCTGGTGCCAGGGTCAAGGATGTTACTGAGCAGCTGCAGGACATTTTTATGGGGAGGGTGAACAGCTAGACGTCGTGACATAGGTAAAAAGGGACGAGGTCCTGAAAACAGATCTGGGAAAGTGAGTAAAGAGATTAGAAAGATGGATTTTAAAGGCAGTAATCTCAGGATTACTCCCAGTGCCATGAGCTAGTGAGTATAGAAATAGGAAGGTAGAGCAAATGAAGGGGTGGAGAAGGGATACGGGGGGGGTGGGTGCTTTAGATTTCTGAGGCGCTGTGACTGGTTCTGGGGCAGTTGGGACATGAACAAGGCGGAGGAGTCACACCTTAGCAGGACTGAGACCAATAACTTCACTGGGAGGTTTTCTCGTGCTGTTGGGGATGATTTAAACTAGCTTGGCAGAGGGATGGGAACCAGAGAGGGAATTCAGATAGGAAAGAAATAAAGCTGGTAATGGTAAGAAGAATAGTAAGTGAAATTGGAAGGAAGCAAAAACAAAGGCCAGTATCAAATAGGGTCAAAACATAGACAAATGTTAAAAAGGCACTCTATCTGGATGCATGCAGCATTCGCAATAAGGTAGATGAATTGACGGCACAAATAGAAGAAAGCGGTATGATCTATTACCATTAGAGACGTGGCTGCAGGATGATCATGCCTGGGAACTGAATATTCCACTGTGTTGTACATTTAGGATGGGTAGGCAAAAAGGGAAAGGAGGTGGGGTCATGCAGCTAACAATGGATGAGATCAGTACATTAGTGGGAGAGGATCATAGATTGCAAGATCAAGATGTAGAATCAGTTGGGGTGGAGCTAAGAAACACAAGGGTCAGCAAACATTGGTGGGAGTTACTCATAGGCCACCAAACAGTAGTGGTAATGTAGGGCATGATATACATCATAAAATTAGAGGTGCATGCAACAACGGAAATACAGTAATCATGGGGCACTTCAA
Source organism: Cetorhinus maximus (assembly GCF_964194155.1). Taxonomy (NCBI): domain Eukaryota; kingdom Metazoa; phylum Chordata; class Chondrichthyes; order Lamniformes; family Cetorhinidae; genus Cetorhinus; species Cetorhinus maximus. The sequence continues at coordinate 44,647,895 of NC_135882.1, read as the reverse complement.
TCTACATATAGACTGGGTAAACCAGATTAGCACGAGTGCTGAGGAGGACAAAATACTGGAATGGAAAGAACATGGTTTTCCACAACAATTTGTTGAGGAACCGAGGGATGGGCTATTTTAGATCTAGCATTATGCAATGAGAAAGTGCTAATTAATAATCTCATTGTAAAGGAGCCTTTAGAAAGGAGTGATCATAATATACGCTAGAATTTTACATTAAGTTTGCAAGTGATGTATTCAACGCGAAACTAGGGACTTAAATCTAAACAAAGGAAACTAGGAAGGTATGAGGAGCAAATTGGCTGTGGTAGATTGGGGAGCTACATTAAAAAGTTTGGCAGTAAACAGGCAATGGCTAGCATTTAAAGAATTAAGGAATGTTTTACAACAAATATACATTCCTTTGAGGCATAAAAACCCATAAGGAAAAGTGATCCAACAGTGACTAACAAAAGAAATGAAAGATTGTATTGGACCAAAGAAAGAGGCTTATAAAGTTGCCAGAAAAGTAGTAAGCCTGAGGATTGGGAGCTTTTTAGAATTTAGCAAAGGAGGACCAAGAAACCGATAAAGAAATAGAATATGCACGCTAGCAGGAAATATAAAAATGGACTGTAAAAGCTTCTATAGGTTTGTAGAAAGGAAAAGATTAGCAAAGACAAACGTGGGCCCATTACAGGCAAAGACTGGAGAATTTATAATGGGGAATAAGGAAATGGCACAAAACTGGTTGGGAATGAGTGTTGTGAGGAGGATGCAAAGAGGTTTCAAGGGGATTTAGATAGGCTAAGTGACTGGGCAAGAACATGGCAGGTGGGGTATAATGTGGAAAAATGTGAACCAATCACTTTGTTAGGAAAAGCAGAAATGCAGTTTTTTTTAAATGGAAAGAGGTTGGGAAGTGTTGATATCCAAGGGACCTGGATATTCTTGTTCACGAGTCCACTGAAAGCTAGCATGCAGGTGCAGTCAGCAATTAGGAAGGCTAAATGTTGCAAGAGGATTTGAGTGCTGGAGTAATGATGTCTAGTTGTAATTGTAAAGACCCTTGGAATATTGCATCTAGTTTTGGTCTCCTTACCCAAGGAAGGATATACTTGCCATTGAAGAAGTACAATGAAGGTTCACCAGACTGATTCCTGGGATGGTGGGATTGTCCTGTGAGGAGGGATTAAGGAGTCTGTGTCTCTATTCTCTAGAGTTTAGAAGATTAAGAGGTGATCTTATTGAAAAATACAAAATTTTTTCCAGGGCTTGACAAGGTAGATGTACAAAAGGATGTTCCCCCTGGCTTGGGGATCTAGAACCAGGGGACACACTCTCAGAATAAGAGGTAGGCCATTTAAGACTGAGATGAGGAGAAATTTCTTCACTCAGAGGTAATCTTTGAAATTCTCTATCCCAGAGGGCTGTGGAAGTTCAGTCATTGAGTATGTCCAAGACAGTGATCGACAGGTTTCTAGGTTGTAAAGACACTGAGGGTATGGCGATAGTGCAGGAAAAAGGCATTAATATAGATGATCAGCCATTATCTAATTCAATGGAGAGTAGGCTCGAGGAACCAAATAGCCAACTTCTGCTCCTGTTTCCTAAGTTCCAAACAACAACTATCTTCCTTTGTGCTAGGTAAAACTCCAACTAGTGGAAAGTTTTCCCCATTCCCTTGCCACCCTCAGTGCTTCCTCCAAGTCATGTTCATCATGGAGGAGTACTGATTCATCAGCTGAGGGAGGATGATAGGTGGTAACTGATTGGAGATTTCCTTATCCATGTTTGACCTGATGCCATAAGACTTCATGGAGCCCAAAGTCAATGCTGAGGACTCTCAGAGCAACTCCCTCCCACCACCTCTGTTGGGTCTGTCCTGCTGATGGGACAAGAAATACCCAGGGATGGTGCTGGTGCTGTCTGGGTCATTGCTGTAAGACAGAAGTGAGTATGACTAAGTCTGGCTATTGCTTGACTGATCTGCAGTACAGCTGACCCAATTGTGGCACAAATCCCCACACGTTACCAAGGAGGACTTTGCAGGGTCAGGTGTGCTGCTGTCATTTCCCAATGCCCAAGTCTAAGCCAGGTGGTCCATCCGGTTTTATTCCTTTTTGACATTTCTGTAATGGTTAGGTACAACTGAGTGGTTTGCGAGGCCGTTTCAGAGAACAGTTCAAAGTCAACCACATTGCTGTGGATCTGGAGTCACGTGCATGCAAAGACAACAGATTTCCTTTCCTGAAGGTACCAATGCTGAGGCTAGCTTTCAATTTCAGTTTGTTAAATAAATAAATTGAATTGATTAATTGAATTTAAATGCCACCAGGTACCATGGTGGGATTTGAAACCATGTTAGAAACTTCTGGATTATCTGTTCAGTGACGTTACCACTGCACCACCATCTCCCTGAAAGATCTAAAATAGCTTTATCTTTAGTTGGTTCCGGATAACAGGAAAAATGAAGGCCATGTAGTCTTAAACATTAAACATGTTTAAATAAATATTTCAAAAGATCTGGGAGAAAAAGAGAATTGGCGGATTTGAGTCCCAGGCGTGCGGGTCCCCCCCAACTGTTGGAGAACCATTGGGAGCCCTAGCACTATTTAAGTGTACTCAGGCACTTATCTTCTTATTTCTCACACAATTAAGGCCCCCTTGGTGGCAAAAATCTCTTCCCCGAGAGCTGCCAGCTAACCAGAGACCAGTAGCTCTGCATTACGGCAGGATCAGGTGGTGTGGTGGCTGCTGCCCATAATGCTCTGAGGGCAACCTCAAGGATTGATGCTGGATCCCTCGAGACACTTGAGTGGGGCAAGATGGGAACTAGGGGAGTGGGTCATCAGTTTAGAAGAGGGGCAAGGGAGTTGGATGCAAGGGCAGGTGGGACACGTTCCCAACGCCAGGTCCCTCAATCATACATGAAGTGCTACTCAGCAAGGTCCTCACTTAGGAGGCCGGAGGCAGATCCAGCAAGGTTTGCTGGACAGCCCTTGGGAGCCAATGGAGACCCATGCAAGTCCTGTTAAATCCCTGAGCCGCTATGAAATCCTGATGAACTCAGGGACAATTGGTTTTAAGTGGCTCATTTATGAGCTGCCTCGCAGTTGAGAACAGCACACAAACATTTGGGGTGGGGTGGGCGAGGGAAGTGGCCACGCATTAGGGACACATTGCATATAGTGACCATTCGTCTGCAACTCAGGCAGTTCAAAAGCAGCCATTGACATGATTGGAGTCAAGCTTCTAGCTCATCTGCCCACCCAAGCAACGCAGAACCATCAAAGTCCCACCAAGTGTTCCAGATCTTTTCACCCCTCGAGAACAGACTGCAAGACCATGAGCATTTTAGTGGACTGCAGAACAGTTGTACAACTGCACATGTTGTACAATCTCCTTGCTGAAGCTGGCCATGGAGCAGTCACTGGTGGAAGCACTCATAGCCCCTTGCAATGTCAGCATCCCGGTTTGGAGCAGTCTCCCCACTGATTCAAGCTAACAATGCTGCCTAACAGCGTGGGTTAGGTGAGTGCCTGCACCCAAGCTGACACCACAGCATGCAATCCAATGGGTAAAGCTACAGCCAATCGGTCGGGTGGAGTGGGGCGGAGATGGGTGGGGTCATGGGCAACCATCAGTGCACTAATCTTTGACCATCCAAGTGGTGGCCACCATTCTCCAGGAAGCGTTAATGGGCCTTCAGACTTACCCAGGACAGGTTCTTAGTACACCCATATAAACCCACATGTTCTCTCTTTCATTCTGCAGGGGGAGTACATCAGGAGCATGGAGCCTGGTGAATTAGCTGTAGGCAGTCAGTGAAAACGACAGAGAGTGACTGAGTCTCCTGGCTGCGCAGAGGGAGGAGCTGAACCTTCTGGAAAAAGGGGCAGCTGGGGCTCCTGCACATGCTGCTGAAGAGCCACAGCGAGCCGTTGCTGGTCGGTGCCTAGCGATACCCAGGGTCTCTTGGCACCGCCTTTCATTCCTGCAGATGACCGAGAACCAGTGTTGCCGAAGACTGCGCATGTCTAGGGAAGTGGTCGATCACATCTGCTACCTGCTGCAGGATTTGGCGCCACGGGGACACGGAGGGCATCCACTGCCAGTGGCAATGAAAGTGACAGCGGCGCTCAATTTCTGCGCCAGTGGCTCCTTTCAGGGCTACACAAATGGCCTCTGTGGTATCTCATAAGCCTCCACCCACAAATGCATCCATGAGGTCACGGATGCCATCTTTGCAAGGGCACACAACTTGGTGCATTTCGCCCGGGGCCAGGACAGCCAGGATATGAACATAAGAATGAGGAGCAGGAGTAGGCCACTCGGCCCCCCGAGCATGCTCCGCCATTCAATAGATCATGGCTGACCTGAATGTAATCTCAAACTCTCATTCCTGCCTACCCCAGATAAACTTTCAATCTCTTGTTAATCAAGGATCTGTGTGCCCTGAGGATGCAAGAGCGATTGGGTTCGCCCAGATCTTGGGTTTCCCACAGGTGCAGGGTGTGATCGACTGCACCCACGTGGCGCTCAGGTCTTTGTTGCAACGTGTGGTCAACTACATCAACCGCAAGGGATTCCATTTGCTGAAAGTACAGCTGGTGTGCAAGCACCAGAAATGCATCCTGCACGTGAACACATGGTTTCCAGGGAGCGTGCATGACTCCTACATCCTCAGTCGGTCACAGATCCCTGAAGTCTTCCAGAGTCCACAGAAGCTCCAGGGATGGCTCCTCAGGGACAAGGGCTGCCCACATAGGCCATGGCTGATGATACTGATGTGCAGCAGCCTCAGACTGCAGCAGAGCGAAGGTATAACGAGGCTTATGCTGCAACTCGCAACTTGGAGGAGCAGACCATCGGGATGCTTAAAATGAGGTTCCGGTGCCTGGGCCGGTCTGATGGAACCCCCCAACATAGTCCGCAGAGCGTGTCACACATCATCATTGTCTGCTGCGCCCTTTATGACTTGGTGCTGCAACGGGGAGAGGAGCAGGCTGAGGAGGAGGTCTCCTCCGATGAGGCCCTCACACTGGTTAGGCGAGGCAGGCGCACTCGGGAGGCTCACATAGCTGTTAGGTTTGTGCGGAACGATGATGACATGCAATGAGGGGACCCCATAGACCCTCACATTGCCTCTGTGAACGTTTGACTCCAGTCTGGCTATTGCAGCGCGTATACCCTCTATGATAATGCTACTGTTATGGGGACGCAGTGGAGGCCCTAATAGTCGCTCGATTGCAGAAGGATGATGACAACATGCAGTTAGGACACTTCATAGATCTTCACATAGCCTCTGAGAATGTCTGACTCCTGTCTGGCCGAGGGCAACTCGCTTGGGCTCTGTGATTAGGGTCATATCATAGAGACACAGCCGTGAAACTTTAGAAGCATCTGATGCTTTGCCCATCTTCAGCATCTGACCCCTTCAGGAGAACAGCGTCACTGGTCACAGATGCTGAAGAAATGGGGGCCAACCCCACCTTAAGAACACACAGAGAGGGTGACAGAACTCTGATGCCTGCCCACGACATCCTGGCAGAAATGACAAGCACCGTTGAGGTGTAGGCATCACTAATGCGTCCAGGGAGTGAGAGGCCTGACCATCACTTCATTCCGAAGGCTGCACAAAGCATAGGGAAGAGACCCTGGAATGAGACACCTACCTTTATCTTGTGCAGAAAGGTTTCACATCTGAATGACATGAAAATTCATCAGAACAAGGAGCCATAGGCAGGGAGACATTCTTGGGAGTTTATTGACAATAGTGAACAGTATGTACAAGTGATTAACACCTGTACCCAGGCTGTGCAACTGAGGGAGCAGCGGTGTCAGCCGGCACTGTCAAGGCCTTCCTGCTAATTCTGCCACTACGTCTTGGTGCTCCCCGGATATCCACACCGGAGGTGGAGGCAGCCTGATGACCTTGGCGAGCATCCTCTGGAGGGCCGAGAATTGGAGGGCCCCAGCCTGCTTTCAGAGTCCTGCTTTGTGGCAGTGGCACCCTCCTCGGCCTGTGGAGCTGGAGCTGCTGATGTCACAGGAAGAGGGATTTGGATGGGTCTGACACTCCCGGAGTCACCTGGGTGGATGGCCCTGGGGTGTGCACCTGCTGATCCTCCTCCCTATAGGTACTCGAGGGCGCCAGGCTGACTCCTTGAGAAGGGGTAGCTGGAGTGAGGTCAAGCTGCACAGCACCCCTCTCGTGTACACACTGTCGGAAGCCAACTACGGCATCAGCAATTGAGTTGGGCCTGCGAAGCAGTGACATCCTGGACCAAGGTCTCCATGGCTGCTGCAATCCTGCCAATGCTGACCTTGGTGCATTGGCATGCCGGCGCTATCACCTCAGAGTGAAGGCGGATGGGCTCCTCCATCATGCCTTGCAATCTGAGGCATGCAGCGGACATCCCTTCCTGATGTTCCTGAGCTTGCCTTTGCAGCTCCAGCAATCGTGACCAAGTCCAGAGGCTCGTCATCCGGCTCTGATCCAGCAAATTTTTAGCCTCCAGCAGTCCTACCGGACGCCTGAGAAGTCCCTGCCGCCGCCTGCTGTAGATCAGACAGTATGATGTGCTCACCAGATTGTGATCCTGAGACTATTCTAAAGCTAGCTCCCACTAAGGTGTGTGTCTCTGCACTGATGGAGGATGTGGGTGAGCGTTATGATGGGACTTCAAGGAGGGTGCTTTCGGATTCCTCTTCAGAGGTTTCTTTGGGGCTTGATTGGACGCCCTGGATCATGGGCTCCTCTGGCTGTTTTCCAGGTGTGCCTGCGGAAACAAGGGGAGATAATTAGTGCACGGCAGTGGCCTGTGAAACAGGACACATCACTCTCAGAATGGCTGTCTGATAGATGCTGCACTGCTGGACCCTCACTTGGCAGAGCACTGCTGACCTCACTGTCAGCGCAGGACCTGTCCAGATTGTCACTGGCCAGATGGATGGCTCTGTTTTCAAAGTCCATGATTTCAGGCATTACTCCAACAGTCTGCGACCTCTCCCTCTTGGTGTGTGCCAACCTGTCCTGCATGAATCGAGCTGGAGAGAGTGTAAGCAGGACGCCTGCCAGGCTGGATGATAAGTATGCCTGGCATGTGAGAGTGGTGAGTGGTCCCATGGACGGGATGAGGACAATGAAGACGTGTGTGTGAGAGTGAATGGTGATGTGCCTTGAACAGGCAGTGAGTGAGATCCCTGTGGATGTGTGATGGTTTGAGTGTGTGAGAGTTGAGAGTGATGAGAAGAGTGACTTATCCTGGTGGAATGGAGATGGTCATTCATCATCTTGCAGCACTGGGTGGATGTCCTCTTTTGAATGGCGTTGGTGCTGACTACCGCTGCCACCGCCTCCCAAGCCTGGGTGGCCACACCACTGCCCCTCTTGCTGCCAGAGCAGATGTAGAGGACATCCCGGCAGGCCTCCAGGGCATCCAAAAGGCATTCCAGTGACACATTGCTAAACCTGGGGACTGGAGTCTTTTTGCCTTTCTTGGACCTCTTCCCCGCAGCAGACGTGGGCTAGCAGCACTGAGATGTGGCGCGCACGGCTGGACATGAAAGATGGCGGCGATGAAGTGGGGAGGTGATGGCGGGTGTGCGAATGAGTGCCCCCCCCCCCCACCCCAATCGAAACGATGTGTTTCCCAGGAATGCATAAATAATGTGGTGGGCTTGGGACAATATGACGTGAAAACCAGCCATCGCGGCCGGCAGGTAAAACATCACTTTACTCACCTGCTACCACAGTTAGAGCAAATCTTGGGCGATTCCACCCTTAGATTTCCAGAAGGCATTTAACAAGTACCACACCAAAGGCTACTGTGCAAAATAAGAGCTCCTGCTGTCGGGGGTAACATATTAGCATGGATAGAGGATTCATTAGCTAACAGGAGGCAGAGATTTGGCATAAATGGGTCAGTTTTCGGTTGACAAGATGAGTGTCCCAGGAATCTACAGCCCTCCCTCCTGCATCATATTTCCAGTCACGCATTCATCTGCCTTATCCTACTATTTCTGTACTCACTTGCACATGACACTGGGAGTAATCCAGAAATTACTACATTTGAGGCCCTGCTTGCTAATTTTCAACCCAGCTCCCTAATTCTGATTGCAGGACCACATCCGCCTTCCATGTCACTGACTGATTACCCTCCCTCAGAAGAATGTCCTGCAGCCACTCAGTGACATCCTTGACCCTGGCACCAGGAAGGCAACATACCATCCTGGAGTTACATCTACGGCTGCCGAAACGCTTGTCTGTTCCCCTAAGTAATCTCCTATTGCTACTCCTCTTCCTTTCTTCTTCCTCCCATCCTGTACAGCCAAGCCGCTTGTGGCCACAAACTTAGCTTTGACTACACTCCTCTGAGGAACCAATGGCCTCACCAGTATCCAAAATGAAAAACCAATTAGCGAGCAGGACCCCAGGGGACTCCCGCACTACCTGCCTGGTTCTCTTGGACCTGCCTGCAGGCTCCTAGCCTGTGGTGTGACCACCTCTCTTAATGTAGCTGTCAGCCTCACAGATGCGCCACAGTGACTCCAACCACTGTTCGAGCTTCGACATCCAGATCTCAAGTTTCTGCAGCTGGTGACACTTCCTGCACACGTGGTTGTCTAGGTCACTAGTAGTGTCCGATATTAGAGGATATGCATTCCATATGACCGAGCTGCCCCGCCATGTCTTAACTTTATTTTCCTTACATTAACTTTAACTTACTTTGGTTTACTTATATTACCTTACATTACTGGCCCCGACTTAAATTTATCCCCTCCTATCCCTAGTGTTTCTTACTTAAATTTCTTTTTTCTCTTTAAAAATAATACGCTTTTCTAATTTACAGTTATTTAAAGGCACTCCATAACAGCAGTTATGATGGTTTTCCTGTGATGTCACTTGATTTCTTTTCTTCAAACCTGGCATTCTAGAGCTGAAGCATCCGTCCCCTGTGCATTCTCCAACCAGTTTCGCTCTCTCCCTCTCTCATCTTCCCTTTAAATGTATGCCACTGCTTTTCTATTAATCTATCCCCTTGCCTAGTATCCCAGTTCACTTCAGCTAGCTCAGATTTCATGCCCACATAGTTGCCTTTATTTAAGTTTAAAATTCTAGTCTCAGACCCACTCTTCTCCCCTTCAAACTGGATGTAAAATTCAATCATATTGTCGTCCCTGCTACCTAGTGGTGCCTTTTCTTGGAGGTCATTAATTAATCCTGTCATAATGCACAATACCAAGTCCAATATAACCTGCTCTCTGGTTGGTTCCAAAAATGTGCTGCTCTAATAAAAAACTCTCAAAATCATTCTATGAACTCCTCAACCAGGCTACCACTGCCAGTCTAATTTTTCCAGTTCATATGTAGATTAAAATCACCCATGATTATTGTCATCCCTTTATCACAAGCACCCAATATTTCTTCTTGTTTTCTTTGTTCTACATTGTGGTTACTGTTGGGTGGCCTGTAGGCCATTCCCACTATTCCTCATTGCCTCCAAAACCGATTCTACATTCTGATCTCCTAAACCAAGGTCATCTCTAACTATTGCATCAATGCCATCTGTGATCAACAGTGATACACTTCCACCTTCACCGAGATTCCTATTCTTCTTGAATGTCATATAGCCCTCAACATTCAGGACCCAATCCTGGTCATCCTGCAGCCACGTCTCTGTAATGGCTATCAGATCATATTTGTTTACTTCAATGTCCACTATCAGTTCATTTACTTTGTTATGAATGCTACGCGCATTCAGATACAGAGTATTTAGTTGACTTTTTGTTATCTTTCTAACATCTAGACCTGACTATTGGTGTATTCTTGGGTTTTATCTCTCCACCCCATCCTTCTACTCTATGACCCTCATTTCCCATATGACCCTCATTTCCCATATTAATGTTATGGTCTCCTGCCTTGAATCTCTCTCTTGATTTGCCACATCGACCCAAGCTTGATCCCTCATGCCACTTGTTTAGGTTAAAGCCCTCTCTAATTCCCTAGTTATGCAATTCGCAAGAACACCTCCCAGCATGATTCAGGTAGACTGTCCCAACAGTACAGCCCCCACTTTCTCCAGTACTGGCGTCAGTGCCTCACGAACCGGAACCCACTTCTCCCACACCAGTCTTTGAGCCACACGTTCTCTCTAATCTTATTTGCCCTATGCCAATTTGCACATGGCTCAGGCAATAAACCAGAGATTATTTGAGGTTCTGCTTCTTAACTTGGTACTTAGTTTCTCATACTGGCTATGGAGAACCTCTTTCCTTGTCCTGCCTATATCATTGGTACCTACATGGACCACGATGACTGGATCCTCTCCCTCTCACTGCAAGTTCCTCTCCAGCCCTGCACAGATGTCCCGAACCCTGGCACTGGGCAAGCAACACGGCCTTCTCCACTCTTGCTCCTTGCTGCAAAGAACAGAGTCAATCCCCTTCACAATACTGTCCCCTACTACCACTATATTGCTGTTTGCTCCCCCCCCACTTTGAATGTCTTCCTGTACCATGATGCCATGTCCAGCCTACTCATCCACCTTGCCGACCTTGCTTTCGTCCACACAGGTTGTGAACACCTCAAACCTGTTTGACAATTGCCAAGTCTGAGGCTCCACCACTACTGTCTGCTCGATCCCCTTACCTGCCTGACTCACGGTTACATCCCCCTGTCTCTCACTGCTGACCAAAACAGATAACCCTATTCTAACTGACCATCTTCTGGAATGAAGTGTCCAGGTATTTCTTCCCCTCCGTTATATTGCACAGTGTCTGCAGTTTGGCTTCCAGATCAATAATCCTGATCCAGAATTCCTCCAGCTACTTACACTTGCTGCAGACGCATTTGTAATGGATCGCCTTGGTGTCCAAACGCTCCCATATTCCACAGCTGCAAACTAACACCTGTCCTGCCATTGTTACTTATGTTATTAAGCTGACTCAACTGAATTACTCAATTAACTGAGAATAATTCCTGTGTATGCCACACCTCTTTCCCCAAGCACCAAATTCCCATGTGAACCTAATTCAATATGCACTCCATCTCTGTCTCACTCCGGCGCAGTCGCCCATCTCCTCGCATGCCCCTGTTTACATATATGATTTATATCAATGATTTGGATGAAGAGAACCAATGTGTACGGTTGCTAAATTTGCTGCAGCCACTAAGGTAGGTAGGAAAGTAGCTTGCGAAGGCAAATGGAATGCTGTCATTTATTGTAAAGGGAATGGAATATATAAAAGTAGGGATATTTTGCTACAGTTGAAAAGAGCGTTGGTGAGACCACATCTAGGGTGCAGTTAACAGTTTTGGCCTCCTGATTTAAGAAAGGATATAAATGTGTCAGAAGCATATCAGAGAAGGTTCACTGAACTGATACCTGGGATGGAGATGCGGTGTGAGCGGGTTATCTTATCTTATGGGGGAAGGTTGAACAGGTTCGGCCTGTATCCATTGGAGTTTATTAGAATGAGAGGTGGTCTTATTGAAGTATAAGATCCTGAGGGGACTTGACAGGGTGGATGCTGAAAAAATGTTTCCCGTTGTGGGAGAGACTAGAACTAGGGGACACAGTTTAAAAATAAGGGGCCTTCCATTTAAGATGGTGATTAGTACAAATGTTTTCCTCTGAGGATTGAGTGTCTTTGTAAGTCTCTTCCTTGGAGAATGGTGGCGTGGAGGCAGGGTCAATGATTTTTTTTTAAGGCGGAGGTAGATAGATTCTTGACTAACAAGGGAGTCAATGGTTAACAGGGGTAGGCAGAATCTGGAGTTGATGCCACAATGAGTTCGGCCATGATCTTATTAAATAACAGAGCAGGCTCGAGGGACCGAATGGCTATTCCAGCTCCTAATTTGTATGTTCGTATCTATGAGTGCTGCGCAGTTGGATAAGATGTTAAGCCATAGTCCCATCTGCCCCCTCAGGTGGGGGTAAAAGATCCCACGGCACTATTTTGAAAAAGAACAGAGGAGCTACTCCCATTTCCTGGCCAATATTTATCCTTCAATCAACATCACAAACCAGATTATTTGGACATTATCATATCGGTGTTTGTGGGAGATTGCTGTGCGCAAATTTGCTTGCTTTGTTTTCTACATTACAAGAGAGTTTATACTTCAAAATAGTACTCGATTGGCTGCAAAGTGCTTTGAGATAGTTTGTGATTGGCTAACTAACAGGAAACAGAGAGTATATAGGAGATTTACAAGAATGCTGCCAGGGCTGGAAAATTGCAGGTATGAAGAAAGAATGAATAGGCTAGGGTTTTTTCTCCTTATAATAATAAAGTGAACAATTGAGGTGCACAAAATAATGAGGAACTAGACAGGGGAGACAGCAAAGTCTTGTCTCCTCTAGTTGAGCAGTCAAGTACCAGGGGGCAGAGATTTAAGATGATTGTCAGAAGGATTCAAGGGGACATAAGGTAACAATGTTTCACTCAAGGGTGTGTGGAATTCACTGCCTAAATTGGTAATTGAGGATAAAACACTCAATTCATTTAAAATCTGCACCTGAAGTGCTGTAACCTGCAAGGCTACAGGCCAGGTGCTGGCAAATGGGATTAAAAATGAGCGGCTAGTTTCTTTTTTTCTAGCTGGTGCAGACATGACAGGCTGAATGGCCTCTTTCTGCACCGTAACTTTTCTATGGTTCAAGTTGGTCATTTTCAGACTGGCAAACTAACTACTGGAGTGCCACAGGGATCAGTGCTGGGACCCCAATCATTTACAATATGTTTATGACTTGTTTGAAGGGACTAAGTGCATGGCAGTCAAATTTGCTAACAATATAATGGTAGGTAGGAAAGCTACTTGTGAGGAGGACAAAGAGTCTGCAAAAGGATATGGGTAGGTTAAACAAGTGTGCAAAAACTGGCTGATGGGAGTATAATGTGGCAAAATATGAAGTTGTCCACTTTGGTGGGAAGAATAGCAAAGTAAAATATTAATTGAATGAAGGGAGACTACAGAATTCTGTGGTACAAAATGATCTTGGTATGCTCATACACTACTCACAAGAAGTGAGCATGCAGGTACAGCAGGTGATTAGGAAGACAAATGGAATGTTGACCTTCACTGGAAGGAGAATGGAATATAAAAATAGGGAGGTCTTGCTACAACTGTAAAGGACATTGGTGAAACCACACCTGGAGTCTGAGAACAGGTTAGGTTTCCTTACTTGAGGATGAATATACCTGCATTGGAAGCAGTTCAGAGAGGGTTCACTAGGCTGATTCCTGGGATGAAGGGGTTGTCATTTGAAGAAAGATTGAGCAGGTTGGGCCTACACCCATTGGAGTTTACAAGAATGAGAGGTGGATCTTATGGAAACATCTAATATTCTGAGAGAGCTTGACATGGCAGATGCTGCGAGAATGTTGCCCTCTGTGGGGGCATTAGAAGTACGGGTCATAGTTTCAAAATAAGGGGTCTACCATTTAAGGGAGGTTTTGAGGAAGAATTCCTTCTCTCAGAGGGTCATTCATCTTTGGCATTCTCTACCCCAGAGAGCAGTGGAGGCTGGGTCATTGAACATACTCAAAGCTGATTCCAACAGATTTTTGATACAAGGGGGAACAAAGGTTATGGGGGAAAGGCAGGAAAGTGGACTTATGGCCACAGTCAGATCAGCCATGATCTTATTGAATGACAGAGCAGGCTCAAGGAGCCAAATGGCCTACTCTGTGAAAGGCACCGTGTGAATCCAAGTCTTTCCTGTTTCTGCAGGCAACTAAGACTCAATTTAAAATCTGAGCAGAACGTGCACCACATCCAACCAATACAGTCAACTCCTGTCGTTTGCAAGGATCCTGTTCCCATGAAATCTTGAAGGATGAAATCGCGAAAGGTGAACGCAGAGATGGCACATGCACATTGCGCACTTTTTACATGGGAAGGACGAGGAAAAGGAGAGAGTTTAACATTGCAAATTGCGGATGAGCGAAGTTTTGAGGCCAGGAACCACAATTTGGTATACATACACATTCGAGAAAGTAAATGAATTCACGATAGAGAGAGTCGTGAATGATGGGAATTGACTGTATACATTAAACAGGGTGATCCTAAAGTGATCACGGCCATCCAAGCTTGTGATCAAATGTTGCCTCCACTGTACTTGCACTTTTTACAAAACCTGGGAAGAAGAGGTACTACCTCCCAACTTCCATAATGCCATAATTATTCAAGTTCTCAAGAAGGGTGATAAAACATTTGTGGGAAATATAGAGGCACATTCTTTCTGTCGACTGTGGGGAAGATTCTCACACAAATCCTCCTGAACTGCCTCTTACCTGTTAGCTAAGACATAGCTCCAAAGACCCAGTGTGGCTTCCAAGTATCCCAGGGAATCACACACATGTTTGCAGTCACTCAACAAGTCCAAGATAAGGGTCTGCAATAATGCAAGAGCTCTACGTGACTTCAATTGATCTGTCAGAGGCCTGTGACTCCATCTTTGGAAAGGCCTCCAGAGGCCTGGTTATCAGCTAAAATTTTTAACTATCCTGTGACTCCTGCATGATGGTATGACAGCAATCGTCCTTTGCAATGGATTAGAAACCAAGCCCTTTCGTATCCAGACAGGCATCAAGCAAGGCTGTGTGATAGTGGTGAGAGTTGGCGCAATCCACTGCAGGCTGCTCACAGAACTCATTGGGTGACCAACTTTCACAAAGCATCAAGATTAGAATGCAACTCGACAGGAAGATTTTCAGCCTCAACAGGTAGAGCCAATATGAAGAGGATCCTCCAGCATATTCACAACTTACCATATGCTGACGATTGCGCGATTATGGCCCATGCTGCAAGCAACATTCAGAAACATTCAACCCCTGCAACACTGCATTCAAAATGGTTGGTCTCAAATTCAGCAAGACCAAAATCCTCCACCAGCCCTCCGCCGGACAGATACCCACATCTCCAGCTATTTTTACTGATGGGGAGACTTGGGAAGTTGTTAAATGCTTCCCATATCTCAGCAGCTACCTTTCTTAAAAGGTCACCATTGAAGGGGAGATCCAGCAGAGAATCAGATGTGCAATTGCAGCCTTCCAAAAATTGCACAGCCAGGTCTTCGACAACAGATTCTATAAAAGGACAAAGGCTTTCATCTACAACACTGTTGTCACAACTCTTCTACATGGCAGCGAGACTTGAGTCATCAAGCAAAGGCATCCCCTGGGGCTGGGGAATTTCCACCAGCAGTGTCTCTGCAGGATACTCAAAGTCAAATGGGAAGAGAGGCGAACAAACTCAAACATCCTCACCAAAACCAGTTCCTCCAGCATTGCAATCATGATCACGCAAAATCAGTTCTACTGGTCTGGACACTGTATCCGCATGCCAAGTAATCAGCTTCTGAAGCAAATCCTCTTTTTACAACTTAAGGATCGCGCCCAGTCGCAAGGTGGACAGGAAAAGGGTTTCAAGGATACTCTGAAGGCCTCTTTAATAAGGGGAAAAATTGAAAACCGTGTCATAGAATGTTTTCAGACTAATTTCTTTGAACAGCACTCTCTGGAGCCAACCAGAGAGCAGGCTATACTAGGCCTGACATTGTGCAACGAGATAGGATTAATTAAGGACTTCATAGTGAAGGCGCCCCAAAGTAGCACTGATAATAATATGACTCAATTTTAAATTCAGTTTGAGGGAGTCCAAGATTAGTATTTTTAATTTAAACAAGGGCAATTATAAGGGCATGAAAGCAGAGCTAGCCAAAATGTACTGGCAAATTAGGTTTAAGGATAGGTCAACAGAAGTGCAGTGACAGACATTTAAAGGAATATTTCAGAATACACAGGATAGATAAATTCCAACAAGAAAGAAAAATTCTGAGGAGAGGACCCACTGCCTGTGGTTAACTAAACAAGTTAAAGATAGTATCAAAGTTGAAGAAAAAGCAAGGATGGGTGGCAGGCCAGAAGATTCAATAGAATATAAAAAAACTGCAGAGAATGACTAAAAGATTACTGAGGAGGGAAAATTTAGAGTACGAGAGAAAGCTAGCTGGCAATATAAAAAGATAGTAAGACTTTTGATAGATATTTTAAAAAGTCAAAGTGACCGTCGGTCTTATAGAAAGAGAATATGGCGAATTAATACAGGAAAAAGAGATGGCAGGTGAACTGAACAGGTATTTTACATCAGTCTTCACAATAGAGGATACAAGTAACATGCCAGAAATAGGTGTAAATCAGGAATTGGAAGGAGGGAGGGAGGGACTCGGCAAAATTACAAACAACAGGCAAGTGGTACTGAGCAAATGGAGTTTCGGGCTGACAAGTCCCAGGGTCCTGATGGGCTTCACCTTCTGGTCTTGAAAGAAGGGCCTAGTGACATAGTAGATGCATTGGTTTTAATTTTCCAAAATTCCCTAGATTTGGGCAAGGTTCCATTAGATTAGAAAATAGCAAATATTCAAAAAGGGGAGACAGAAAGCAGGAAACTCCAGGCCAGTTAGCCTAACATCTGTCAAAGGGAAAACCGTTAGAAGCTATTATTAAAGACGTTATAGCAGAGAACTTAGATAAATTCAAGGTAATCAGGCCGAGTCAACATATTTTTGTCAAAGGGAAATCACGTTCAACCAATTTATTGGAGTTCTTAGAAGTAACAACATGTGCTGTGGATAAGGGGGAACTGATGGATGTACTGTACTTAGATTTCGTGAAGGCATTTGATAAGGTACCACATCAAAGGTTACTGCGGAAAATAAAAGCTCACGGTATGGGGGTAACATGTTGCCATGAATAGAAGATTGGCTAGCTAACAGGAAACAGTAGGCACAAATGGGCCTTTTTCTGTTTGGCAGGATGTAACAAGTGATGTGCCACAGGGATCAGTGCTGGGGCCTCAACATTTTACAACTTATGTAAATAATATGGATGGAGGACCAAAGGTATGGTTGCTAAATTTGCAGATGATATAAAGATAGGTAGGAAACTAAGTTGTGAAGAGGGCATAAGGAGGCTACAAACAGATATAGATAGGTTAAGTGAGTGTACAAGGATCCAGCAAATGGAGTATCATGTGGGAAAATGTGAAATTGTCCATTTTGGCAGGAAAAATAAAAAAGCATATTATCTAAATGGTGAGGGATTGCAGAGCTCGGAGATGCAGAGGGATCTGGATGTCCTCGTGCATGAATTGCAAAAGGTTAGTATGCAGGTACAGCAAATAATTAGGAAATCTAACAGAATGTTATTTTTTATTGCGAAGGCAATTGAGTACAAAAGTAGAGGGATTATGCTTCAGTTATTCAGGGCATTGGTGAGACTACATCTGGAGTACTGTGTATTGGTCTCCTTATTTAGGGAAGGGTGTAAATTCGTTGGAAGCAGTTCAGAGAAGGTTTACTAGACTAACACCTGGAATGGGCAGTTGTCTTATGAGGAAAGGTTGGACCGGCCAGGCTTGTATCCACTGGAGTTTAGAAGAGTAAGAGGCGGCTTGATTGAAACATAAGATCCTGAGGGGTCTTGACAGGGTGGATGTGGAAAGAATATTTCCAATTGTGGGTGAGTCTGGAAAGAGGAGTCATGATTTAAAAACAAGGGGTCGCGCATTTAAGACAGAGATGAGGAGAATTTTTTTCTCTGAGGGCAGTGAGTCTTTGGAACTCCATTTCCACCGTCTTTTGAGGATGAGTGTCTTTGAATGTTTTTAAGCCAGAGGTCATTGGGAGTAGGTGGGAATGAGGACTTGAGGTTACAATCAGATCAGCCATGATCTTATTGAATGGCAAAGCAGGTTCGAGGGGCTGAGTGGCCTACTCCTGATCCTAATTCATAGGTTGGTATGTATATTCGTATGCATGGGAGGATCTTGATGCAAACTGTGCCAGGTGGTGACACCTCATCCAACAATCCACAACACAGTTGGAAACTGATCGCATGAACTCTGCTGTGAAGAAACAAGAAAAGCAAAAGGAGAGAGCGCAGAACCCTTGCTCAAGAATCCCCTTTCCTCAGATCAAATCTTTCCTCTCTGCCCAAAGACCTGTGACTCCAGGGTTGGCCTGCTGAGTCATCTGAAGACACACAAATCATGAAGCCTGGCAGATGTCATCCTTATTTTGAGGGACTAACGACAATGGCATTCAATTAATTCTGAACTTATAGTAATAAGATCACGTCATATAGCACAGGCATTACACACCAAGCAATTTGCATCCATTTTGAATACTAACATCCTCATTCCACAATGCAATTCCAGGACAGATTTTGAGCAATGTGGGAAATTGCTTATTTCATAAAAAAGAAAGGAACTGAATCGAAGGGGAAAGGTGGAGTCATTAGATGAGGTAGGGTAGGATGAATGCAAACTTGTTTTTTTTACTATTTTGATTCCATTTAATGTGCTGACCCATGTACTGGGAAAAGCCCGTATTTTCTTTTGTGCGATATCTCTATGAACAAAACATGGTGAGCAATATTTTTAAAGAAGGGTAATTGGTTTCCCGATTATGACATCATTTGGTTTCAAGAAATGCCCATATGATCTGAGGTTTCTCTGAAAAGAGAAAACGAGCAATGCTCTCTCCAGATGGGGTAGTTTTCTGTTTGACAATCTTCAAACAGACCACACCGTTGAGGCAGGTCTCAAAAATACAGCAGAATTTGTGTTACTGTGTGTTATACAGTTGGAAAGGACAGAACACTAAAGACACGAAGCGTGAGGGATTGTGGATCAGACAATATCCTTTGCTGCTGTTGAAATAGTCCCACGGCCCACCAAACCATTTAAAAGGAATGGAGAAGCAAGTCTCTGGGGAGTCTGTGCCATAAGGACTGTCATGATGCAAGTGAAAAGATGGTTCGTAGTCATGTGCCTTGTTGATGGTAACCATGTCCAGGATCTTCAGGTGAAATACACTTGCTGCTAAATGCGACTCAAGACCCAAAGCGACTGGATGGGAAGTGAAAGATTCCACAAAACGAAGGCCCAGTTGGAAAGACTGCAAGATTACACATGATATTACAATTGTGCATGAAGTAATATGAGTGCAGTTGTAACTATGTGAGGTTAATCTATGTTGTATCGACTATTTAAAGTGAAATTTACCTTTTCACCTGTGAATTACTGTTTGAGTTATGTTGATTTTAGCTGGTTTGTTCCAATAAAGCTCTTAGAAGTGAAATCTTACCCTGTGGTTTGCTTTCCATTGTGCCATGGGGACTCCTTTCTTTTTAAAGAGTTATCGGTCTCTACGGGGTTTGTATCATTAGATTTGGAGGTAGAGATATATTGACTTAGCTGTGGCCCAGTTAGTAGGACTCTCACCTCTGAGTCACAAGGTTGTTGGTTCAAATCCCATTCTCACACTTGAGCGCAACGGTCTGGCAGAAACTTCAAATACAGTACTTCAGTGGACGTAAAAGATCCAGTGGCTTTATTTCAAAGAAAAGCAGTAGAGCTATCCCCAGTGTCCCTGCCAATATACAGCCCTCAATAAACATCACAAGAACAGGTTGTGTGGTCATTATGACATTGTTATTTCCTACAGTGACTACACTTCAAAAGTACTTTATTGGCTGAAAGGTGCTTTGGGATGTCCAGTGGTTCTAAAAGGCGTGATATAAATGCAAGTCTTTTTCTTTCTTTCTTTTCACCGTCACTGTACATGAGGTACTAGATTTTAAAATAAAACATCACCAAAAATATACAAAACATCCCATGGTGTTTCAGAGAAATAACAGCTATATGCCAAAAGGGCAGAGTTATGAGATAAATTAAAACACATTTAAAGCGATAGGTTTAATGAGCAATTTTTTAAAATGGGAGCGAAGTGTTATCAAATCGGATGGTTCAGTTGGCATCATGCTCTGTCACAAGAGTAGAGTGGAAGAATAGGGTGCATCGGAGGACAGTCAGTGGAAGCAAAGAATATGGGTTGATGGGTACGGCTGGAGGTGGTTGCAGCAGTACAGCATTGAATGCACCTGTAAATGAGGGCGAAGATTTTTAATTTGATCTGTTGGGAGATTTGGAGCAGATATAAAGGCGAAAAGGACAGGGGTGATAGGTGAGTGGGATTTAATGC
The DNA here is from genome assembly GCF_964194155.1 of Cetorhinus maximus. Classification (NCBI taxonomy): domain Eukaryota; kingdom Metazoa; phylum Chordata; class Chondrichthyes; order Lamniformes; family Cetorhinidae; genus Cetorhinus; species Cetorhinus maximus. The sequence goes on along the minus strand of NC_135882.1, from coordinate 44,627,856 downwards.
ATGGCAGGTTATGTGGAATGAAGTTCTGGACAAGTTGAAGATGTGTCAACTACAAAAATATGAATTCGATCTTCATGGAACATGTCACAGTTGGTGTGAAATTTCGTTGGATACACATACACACACACTATATATATATATATATATATATATATATATATATATATATACACACACATATATATATCTCTGCAAATGTCATAGTTTCTCCGACATATTACACAAATTATGCTCATGCATTCACTTCCTGCCATCTATTCACATCCTATCCAGGCCAGACAACTCAATAGAAAAATGAACTTAAGGGGGCAGAAAGAGGAGACAACTTTTTTGCTTCAGATTTTTTTCCATTCTTTCAGTTCTTTCCTTTATTTTCTCTCATCCCCTCACCTTTTCTCTCATGTTTTTTATTTACCTTCTCTCCTCTTTCTTTCATCTTTTGCTCGCTCTCACTTCTTTACTCATTTCAAAGATTAGGTTTCTTCTCCCAGACCTCGATGATGATCTTGTCCTCTCTGCCTTAGTTCAGTTTTGCCTGTGTGAACCTGCTCAGCTCCACTTTAAAAAAAATTATATATCTTATGCCAATTTAGAAACACAAAATTTACAGCTCAGGAGGTCATTCAGCCCATTGTGTGCATATTCAATGAAAAGAGCTGTCCACTAGCATCCCATTTTCCAGCTCATTAGTCCGTAGCCCTACCATTGCACATCCAAGTATTTCTTTTTTTTTTAAAATGTGATGAGGGTATCTGTCTTTAACACTGGTTTAGACACTGAGCTCCAGATCCCCACCACATTCTGGGTGAAAATATTTTCTCTCAACTTCCCTCTAATCCTTCCATCAATTGTTAAAATTGTTAAATTGTTCCTCCTTGTTAAAATGTTCTAATCCTGCCAACATCCTCATAAATCTCCTCTGTACCCTCTCTGTAGTATCCTTCCAGTAATATGCTGACCAGGGCTGTATGCAATATTCTAGCTGTAGTCTAACTGGTATTTTATACAGGTCAAGCATAAACTCCCTGCTCTTATACTTTTTGCCTCAGTCAATAAAGGAAGGTATCCTGATGCCTTCTTCACTACCTTATCTACTTGTCCCACTACTTTCAGAGATCTGTGGACATACAATGCAACATTCCTCTATCGCTCTACACTTCTCAGAACCCAACCATTGATTGCACATTTTCTTGCCTTGTTTGCTCTCACCAAATGCATTACCTCACACTTCTCCAGGTTGAATTCCATTTGCCACTTTTCTGCCCACCTGACTCATCGATGGATATCTTCCTGCAGTCTATAGTTATCTTCCTCACCAAAACTACACAAAATTTTCATTTCATCTGGAAACTTCTTAATCATGTGCTCACATCTAATTTTAAATCATTAATATTTCTCATTAAAAGCAAGGGGCCCAGTAGGGGCCTATGCAGAAGCTAACTGGAAACAGCCTTCCAGTCCCAAAACACCTATCGACCCATTGCTCCCTGCCAGTGAGTTAATTTTGCATCCAACTTGCTACTTTCCTTTAGGTTCCATTAACTTTTACTTTTTGATCAGTCTACCATACTACCATACTGAATTTCATGCAGGCTACAACATCAAATGTGCTACCCTCATCCATCCTCTTTGCTACCTCAAAAAATTCAATCAAGTTCATCAGACATGACCTTCCCTTAACAAATCCAGGTTGAATGTCCTTGATTAATCTGTGCTTTTCTAAATAATGATTTATATAGTCCCAAATAACAGCACTCAGGACCTGAAGATGGTGGCAGTTTGAAAGACCCCGTGCAAACAGGGAGATGGAGCCCCTTGGTCAGTCATGGAGCGGCATGGTTTGGCTTGGCTGCATCAATCGCAACTCCGGGGTGCTGAATGCATTGTATACCCCCCTAATAACCCTTTTCCCAGATCGGTTTGTTGGCTAGCATCAGACCTGCAAGTGCACGGCTTAGGAGATACGAATTGTTGCATCGGAGCTGTTGCCACTCAGCAGGCTTTTGGGCCGCAATAACTCTGTACAGGAGCGGCTTGGGCCAGAAAAAGGAGGTAACCTTCTTGGCCTGAAGCTTTTTGGCAGTGGAAGGATAACAGGATATTAAGGATAAACCAGTGTTTGCCAACCCACTGGGTCTATCTGGGATCAGAGTGCTTCCTAAAACTCTATAATTGCCTCAAATCCATTCTCCTCAATATACTATCAATGCCTGGTACAGAGGATGTCTGGAAAACACAGCACATCACCAATTTAGAGGTAGTCATCAGACGTATCTGTGCTGGGGAGGGAGCATGAAGACATAAAACTCTTTTTTTCTAACTATCTTTTCTACTCTCTCTGGTTGTGATGCTGGTGCTGTGCTGTAGTGACACAGTTTGTTATATTGCTACGTAATTCTTTCTTCCTTTCTTGTTGGTTATGCAGAAGCAATTTTACCCACAGCAAATTTCCACAAGGATAATAAAGCGTATTGAATTGAAATAATATATTGAATTTTTCCAATAATTTGTCTACCACCAAGGTTAGGCTGACAAGTCTCTAATTACTTGCTCTATCCTTTTCTCATTTATGATGCCTGGGTTCCTATGCCGAGTGTGTTTCTTTTTATAAAGCAGTGAAATTAAATACAATGGTTTCAAGTTGGACTCAAAACTTAAGTCAAAGTAAAGATATGAAAGTAAATGTGCAAAGTTCATAACAGGTATGGGAGGAAGTGGAAAAAAGCAGAGAAGAACAAAACCTACAGCCCAAGTTCAGGAAGACTAAAACCAAGAATTGAGTCAAAAGTCAGACCTTCAAACTGTTGCTGCATTGGAAAATATCCAACTGGTCCGTCAGGTCAAAAGATTGACCGTAAATCAATCATATTCCACAGAGAACATAATGGATGGACCAAATTACAAAATAAAATTGCTAAGAGTGCAACACTGTGATATTACAACCAGTAGTTATACACAAAATGCCTGCTTCAAAAATAACTAAGTATACTATATGCTTTTGGGAACAGTATTCCAGCATCTTGGTTGCCATAGAAATGTCAAATCTACAGTAAAGTAGATCTGCACTGAAATCATTTGTAAAACATAGTTGGTGCATGTAATCATGTAAATCAACTGCTACAGTTTGAAAAGTTAATAAAATGGAAGCTATGGTGCACATTTTCCATCAAAAATGATCACTTTCAGCTCTGTCGTGGTCAAAAAGTATCATATTTGAACAGTGAAAGTTACAGTCACAAACAAAGCTCAGCACCTGCATTATCTATTTTATATCCACATATCTCTGAATAAATATACATTAACTACCTCCACGTGACAGCAACATAAACGGACACGGAAAATTCCTTTGCACACTTGCATCAATTTATGTGATATAACAAGTGTACAGGATTTGGGATGCTTTTTTAAGAAGAAAATTATGCTCTCAGTTGGAATTTTCCTTGTAGAACTACAGCAATTTCTCGGTCAAGGTGAAGACACGTACTGTTTCCCTACCCCTTAAAATATTCCAATTATGCTGGCTACAGACAGCATCACTGAGCAGCACTATCACAAGTAAAGGAGCTGCAACTTCATATCAACTGAAGGACACTGGATTTGGTGATCAAGGAAACCATGCACATGTGTACACCTGAAACATGCTTTACCTGGGTGGGCTGGTTTCAGAGTGGCTTCCTAGCCACTGTGAAGCCGAGGTCTGTGTGTCTTGTTATGAAACTACCAAATGCCAGCTAACTCAGGACATAAAGCAAATTTTCCAGCTTGTTTCAGAGCGGCCTGGGTTAGTAGAGTGCAGAGTGGCCCTTAGGCCAGTTTAGAGTTAAGCTTTACATTCCTTACTGTGCAATCACAAGACCCGCAAAGATGCTCTCCGGAACTGAAATCATTGATATGGTCTGGTAGGGAGGGAAACACTGCGCAAGGGTCACAAGAAACAACAGGAAAATACACGTTTAAAAAAATCCAAGAAAAGGACAGTATTTAGAACAAACTATACCCCTGCATTTCTTCTCTCTTTTGGTCAATACTGCACTAGCAATTGATTTAGTACAGGAGATACAATTTAGCAGACAACGCATTTTCTTAAGGTTCAAGAAATTTGCTACTGCTTTGTAAACTGAACAGTTTCTCAACACAACGTTTCCAGCAAGCCCAAAAATAAATATGGTCAAACATCTGCCCATGGGAAAGTCACCTCTAGTTATTTAAAGACCTCATCAAATACAGGGAAAAATTTTCAGAAAAATAAGCTGAACAGGCGATTATTTGCCTTTTCATCTTTTTTCACAAAAACGTAAACTGCCCCTTCAGTAATCACGCTAATTGAATCTGTACTTGCAAGACAAGTCACACTATTAAATGCAATTTTAAAAAAAATCAGTCTCACAGTACCTGATTTAGATCCGGGTACAGAGGCTGATCTTTTGCCGCCCATGCTTGCACTTCCCATTTTCTTCGTAGATGCCTTAAACGTAGAATTGGCTGATGGTCTGTTTCCATCCACAGACTCCTCATCATCAAAGCTTTTGTCTTTAAAAAAAAACACCAAAAATATTAAAGCTACAGTAAACCTTGAATAATCAATTATTATTTCCAGTTCTTACTAAAGAAAAACAAATACCAATCACCATGACTATGATTTTCATTCTCCATGACAATTGTGACTGCAAAGTGAATATGAAAAAATACCCACCCTGGCGAAGTAGCATTAATCTAGCCTTTGATTGTATCATGCGCTTCAACACAGAATGGTAAAAAGCTGCATATCAGTCTATTCTACTGACATTTCAAATCCTGTTTTAAATACCAAAATGCATGTGTGAAGCAAATCCTTGTTTCTGCTGCTTTTGTCTGTGCTCCAGCCTACACATCCTCCCACTTTGTGTCACTAGCTCTCTGCCTTTTCCACCCAGACTCTGCAACTTACAGGCACAGATCCTCTTGCAAATCAGCCGTCTCATTCCTTTTTTAAAAAAATGCTGTCAATTCCTCTCATGCAAGAAGCTCCCAATAGGTCACATGACAAGTTTAAGTCAATTTTCAATAACAATCAATTCAGGTCCCCATCTCAATATACTCGCCATGAATACAACAGAGGCTTATTCCGGCATCTTTACCCTTTCTCCCTTCACTAGGTGCTCAGCAGCCAATCAGCTAAAAGATTACATCATCTCAGACAGCCAGTGCCAGATAGGAGGTGAAAATTCCTCATGCATATAAATCCTGTTCTCATACACAACTGCAATTTCTTTATTGCAGATTCTACTACATTCAACCTGCTCAGTTGACTTCAGTGCTAGATCTTATTTCAAGTATAGAATCTATATCGTTTTCTACATCCTATTTCCTTTAGCCTCTTTCAGCTGCATAGCTAATGTTACTTAAATAATCAATAATAAAACATCTCTCATTCGTTGGGCACCTTTCATTTTGTACATTAAGCTGGAAACAGCTTTTCTTTTTAACCAACTAATAAATATTGCATGACACAAAGTACAATATTGCTGCCTGTGCCTTGGAAAGATTTTTTATTTGTGGGCCTACAGCACAGCTGTGCTGACTTAACTACACAAGCATGTGCTTTGGGTTTTGTGATGCTGAAGCTGAGATTTAATTAATGAATCCAAATGAACAGGGCGTGCCCCAGTGGTGGTGTTTTGCATCCGATCAGTTCTGTAAAGCTCAATACAATGGCACTAACAACTTATCCTTCTATAGCACCTTCAATGTAATAAAACATCCCAAGGCACTTTGCAGGGTTATGACAGAACAAACTATAACACCGAGCCACACCAAGAGATATTGTCAGATGACCAACAGCCTGGCCATAGAGGTAAGTTTTAAGGAGTGTCTGAAAGGAATAAAACGAGCTAGAGGGGCAGAGGGGTGTAGGGAGAGAATTCCAGAGCTTCCAGTCTTTGCAGTTGAAGGCACATCCGCCAATGATGGAGCGACTAAAATCGCTGCTCAAGAGGCCAGGATGAGATGTGTGCAGATAACTCAAGAGTTGAGAGGCTGGAGAAGATTGCAGTGTTAGGGAGGGGCAAGGTCTTGGAGGGATTTGAGACAAGGATGAGAATTTTAAAGTCAAGACGTTGCTTGACCGGGGGACAATACAAGTCATCAAGCACAGAGTGATGGGTGACTAGGATTTGCTGCGAGTTAAAGACACGGGCAGCAGAGTTTTGGATGGTCTCAAGTTTATGCAGGATAGAACACGGGAAACCAGCAAGGATTGGGAATAGTTAATTCTAGAGATAACAAACGTATAACGAGGATTTCAGCAGCAGGTAAACTGAGACATGGGCAAAGTCGGATGATGTTGACATGGTGGAATTGGAGATCTTAGTGAGGTGTGAATAGGCAGTTGGAAGCTCATCTCAGGGGTCAAACATAACAACAATATTGCAAACACAGTAGCTTAGTCTCAGACTATTGCCTGGGAGAGGGATAGAGTCAGCAGCTAGGTAATACAGAGTTTGCAGTGTGGACCGAAAACAATGGCTTCAGTCTTCCAGATATTTAATAGGAGGAAATTTCTGCTCATCCAGTACTGGATGTTGGATAAGCATTCTGATAATTTAGCAACAGTGGAGGAGTCAAGAGAGGTGGTGGTGAGGTAGGGCTGGGTGTCAGCAGCATACATGTAAAAGCTAATGCTGTGCTTTTGAATGATGTTACTAAGGGGCAGCATTTAGATAAGGGATGGCTGGGGTCGCTGCAAGCACAAATCCTTGGTGGGCACCAGAGACAATGCAACATGAGTGGGAAGGGTGGCAATGCAATCTTAATAAGTGTTGAAAGTAGAGGTTTTTAATATGCAATTCTGTATACTTATCCAGTTTCAGTGATGCAAAGGACAATACAGAATAGAAAAATAATATACTATAGTGAAATTAAGAAATACTAGATGTCTTAAGTTCATTCAAATTGTAATAAATTTAGCAATCTATCAGCAAACATTCAACTTTTGTACTTCAGTATTTAAGAATTTAATCGAATGCATAAAATCTAATGCTAATTAAGAAACTATCAAATCGCACTACTTCTCATATACCAACTTCAATACTGCTTAATATATCATTGGTGTGCAGCTGAACTACAACAGACCAGAAAAGAGGAGGCGGTGGTATAGTGGTAATGTCATTGGAGTAGTTACATGGGTTCAAATACCACCACGGCAGACAGTGGAATTTAAATTCAACTAATAAATCTGGAGTTAAAAGGTTAGTCAGTCTCAGTTCAAATGACCATGAAACCATTATTGACTGTCGTGAAAATCCATCATGGTTCACTAATGACCTTTAGTGAAGGAATTAGGTTGTCCTTACCTGGTCTGGCCTCCGTGTGACTCCAGACCCACAGCAATGTAGTTGACTCTTAAATGCCCTCTGAAATGGCCTAGCAAGCCAACGGTAATCGCCTCAAAGACTGCAAACATCTGGGAGCTAGAGCTGTCTTACCAGTCAAGCAACAGCCTAACATAGTCATCCAGGCAGCAGTGTGTTGGAATAGTTGAGACGAGAGATAATGAAGGCATGAATGAGGGTCTCAGCAACAGATGAGTTGAGACAGGGGTGAAGTCAGGTGACGCTAGGGAGTGGAAATCAGTGGGCAAAATCGGCTTCAAGAAAATCTTGGGAATCTGAGTCATCCTTGAGGCTTTCTTCAGCCCACAATTATCAGCATTATAAAATCCTGCCTGAGCTTCGACAGTATTCTCAGGAACAGAATGGAGAGAGAATACATCTATAAAATTCAGTGAGAAACTGTTGAAGCCAGCTCTAGAGTTCCATAACAGAATATTTTAAAGCACTTTCCGTTCATTTTCCTCTTCCTCCTTCAGGTACTGTGACAAGAGGGCATTGGTGACCATGGACTTCCATTAGATTGGTCCATGATTATGCTTGGCAAAGCGCTGCAATGATTTGCCATTGTCTTCTAGAATATGGCTGACCAGTAAACTCTCCCGCTCTTAATTAATTATTTTTTTTATTTGTGTGTTAAGAAGGGTGAAGTTTGGATTTTGATTTCACTTTAGAGTGGAGACAGCAAGTCTGAAGTTCTTTTTGTATACCAACATTTTCCCTTGAAGTGGAAAGCTGCATTACCAATCGGATGAGTAGTTTAGGGAAGTTAAAACAAAGTTGAAAAAACTATGATGTTGCCTAGCAACAGGAGGCCCCCAGACAGACAACAAGAGATAGAAAGCAGTTTTCGTTCAGTTGGAAGAAAGTGCCAGGAGCAGCTGAACACAGGAGGGGGAGCTGCAGGGAGTTGCTGGACAAAAAAGAAATGTCCCAAAACCAGGCAGTGGAACAGGAGACAGGTCCCAAGAAGACAGTCAAGTCAAAGGACAAGGGACAGGAATGGAATAGGTCCTGTTCAGTGGAAGTTAAAGGAAGGAGCAGAGAAAATAACTCTGAATTAAAAACAGAAACCTGTGGGGAGCACAATTAAGGCAAAGTGGGTTTGCAAGAAGCCAGAAGATCCGAGGAGACAGCCAAAGGTGGGTGAGACTCCTTACTATAGGCCTGTGAAGCAATGGTGTTCTGTTGGCATGACTCAGTATCTGAGAGAGTGCATGGAAGGCAAAGCTTGAATGCACGTGGCAATTCAGAGGAGGGGAACATTGGAAAGAGAGATCGAAACCTTGGAGGTGGATCCTTGTGGAAGACACCCGAGAGAAAGCATCGTTTGTGAGAAGATTCCAAAGTGAGTTCTTGGAAAGCACAGGTTGGAAACCATCATGTGAAAGATGGAGTTCAGTGAGACCAGTTGGCTCACAGTATAACAAGCATCTGGGGGGAGTTGATGGGAGATCCAAAGCATCTGATTTGGGTGGCATCTGCCACATGGTTTCAGAGTGTGTTATATCCAACCACAATTCATTTATTAGTTTACATGGACTGTATTGGGAACTTAAGAGTATAAGGTAGATTTTCTAACTTGTGTTATTCTTAAGGATCCGTATATATCTGTAAAGTTGTGAGAGAAGGAGTAGTCTAATATCATTCATCTTTTCTTGTTTAATACATGCTTTATTCTTTTGTTAAAAGTTCATCAGTAGACTCTGTGACTCTGTTCACCAGCTACCCTCCAAGTTTCTGAACAAAAAATAAAAGTTAAGATCCATCAGGCCAGGTTCCATCCTTGGATCTGACTTGACAAGTAGTAACATCAGCTGGGATCATAACAAGTGGGACTGTGGGACAAGTGCACTTGCAGAGAGCTGGCACGGACACAATGGACCAAATGTCTCCTTCTATGTTGAAACCATTCTATAATTCCATGTCTTTTCTCCTGATATGCCCCATAATATTGATTTAGCTCTTCAAGATTTCTAAAGAAAAGGACATGTGAAAAATCTGTTTTATCACCTTCAGACAATGGGAAAATATCAAACACATCAGAAAAGCTAGGACACACTGCAACCACAGAACAATGTTCAAAAAGGAATTTTGATAACCTGGAAATGCAATTTTGAACATCCAAAAAGGCTTATAAAACACAAAATGTAAGTACTAAAATATCTGCGCATCATGGAAGTTTTTCACTCTGCATGTATGTCAGAACTAATCTTACCTACACACACATGAACATTAAAATAAGGTAAGCTGCTTCCAGTTGTGAGACTTTTCTTTCATAAGAATTCCAGACATGGCCAAGAACATGCTAATGAAGAGACTCTCAAAAGGCCTTATAGGTGAATTCAAAATGGAGTTTTTGGCAGCTTTCCCAAAGTCCAAGGGACATAAACTAGATACTCGAATGAAATAGCTGAGTCAGTGCTTTTCTCAGACCTAAATGGCAAGCCTCAACTTGGAGATAGTGGCACAGGTTTTCCTGCAATGGCCCAATCAGGATCATGCTTTGTAAATTCTCATGTCTAGCGCATCAGTCTCACCATGGATAACTTCCTCAGGAGCCACATAATCAATGCATGATTAAAACACAATCGATGTGCAGGCCAGTGACAATTCCAAGTCCTGTTAGAATCTCTGTAATAAAGGAATTGGCTTTACAGAGCTGTCTTTGTTTCTATTGAAAAAAACTACGGATGTGTCCATAAAATGGGTCAATACAATGAAACCCAATTCTCAACCTTACTTTAGATGTTTGAGAGGTCCGGTTAAATGTGTTTTTTAATCACCTAAAACATCCACAAACTTTACATCAATGTGCAGAAAGATGCAACCTATCTCATTTCTCCATTCCTTTGTAATTATCTTTGTCATTAAATTAACAGTAAAATGTCAGTAAACATGAACATTTAATAGGTTTGTGAATTTTAGGAAGATTTGTTTGAATCTATGATTCAGATCTGTATTCCATTAACTGTTGATCAAAATATTTAAACAATTGGATGTCACAACTAGTTTCTTCCATGTCACAAAGCAACTCAAACTTCAAAGTAGGGCAGACAGGTGACTAGGATGGTATTCACGTGTCTGTCAACATTTTGTTGTCAATTCCTTGTAAGGGGTCATTCAAAGAATCAGACTTAAATTAAGTGTTTTTTTTCATGCACAGCTGACAGCTATCAATTGATTTAGACTGCACATGCTATGGGTTTTACCCTGTGTAATAGAACAGTTCTCAACGGATTAGTCAACCAGTTAAAATAAATTCTGTGCATTGCAGGGGTAATTGAAAAAATTAGCAGTGAATATTTCAAGAAGGGCTGGATACCATTAACATATACAGAATACACTTATGAAGCGCTTGTATGACTTACGGATGTACTACGGTATAAGCATGACTACTGGACAACACTATTTTAAAACAATTGAATTCTGACTAAGGCATAATTGCTTGCTAAGAAATGTTGGAATGGAATTGTGCTGTCAATGATAAGTGCCACAGCTGTAGTTTGTACAGGTGAGTCTCTTCATTCAGATTGACTTGACTTTAGCTCCTTGTTGCCCATACTCATATAGAAGCAAGAAATCATGCCACTTAGACCAGTATTTTTCAGCCCAAGTGGCAGTGGCTTGAACATAAGAAAATTGTGATCATCATGGATTTTAATGGAAGTGGGGCAATGATAACCACCCAACTTTTCATGGCAGAGCAACACAAAACAACTCAGAAAAATTTGGAGTGGCAGAATTAATGGTTTAAGTCATGTACTCGACAATTCGCAATCTCTTCTGGGCCATTCAACGTCTGCACTGACTCAAAGTGCTATTGCAATGGAGCAAGCCTCCACCCTCCTGGGAAATCTGAGCAAGAGACAAGATATGCCAAAGTTTCTTTGCTATTGAAAGCTGAGAAGTCACTGGAAGAACATAAACCACCTAACATGTCTTTGTGGCAGGGTGGGGTGTGCTTGTTTCATAGTTTATCTGGAGTCATTAAATCTTCTTGATAGTTTCCATTGCACATTTGTTTCAAAAATAAGTGTAAAAGCATCCCAAAGCTTCCTGAAAAGGATAAGAGAATAAGTGTATGAGAGCAAGTAATTAGTTTAAGGAAATTCACAAGCATCTGGCTCGCAATTGTCTAAGTGTAATACTTGGATGCACATGTTTCTCTGTGAAAAAGGAAAGCACCATTTTATCTAGCTTTTCTCCAAATGTAGCTGCCAACATGCAAGGTGGATCTACCCAGGAAACAGAAGATCCAACAAATAAGAACATCACTGCTCTGGCATCCCAAAGGATATATGGATGAGATCATACAAGCTTAATCTATGACACTAGGAGTTATAAGCAAAGCAATATAAACTGAAATTATAATTTGAATATATACTAAATAAAATCTATACTTGCTAGCTGAAGATGTTAATTTATCAACCAGGTAATGAATCGAGTCACATACTGAGACGAGGTGACATCAAGGCAGCAGTTGGCTGAATGTGGCAAAACTGGAGTCAATGGGAATCAAGGGGAAAACTCTCCGCTGGTTGGAGACATACCTAGCACAAAGAAGGTGGTTGTGGTTGTTGGACGTCAATCATCTCAGTTCCAGGACTCAGTTCCAGGACATCACTGCAGAGTTCCTTAGGGTAGTGTCCTAGGCCCAACCATCTTCAGCTGCTTCATCATTAACCTTCCTTCCATCACAAGGTCAGGAGTGGGGGTGCTCGCTGATGATTACATAATGTTCACCGCCACTTGCGACTCCTCAGGTACTGTACAGTCCATGTCCAAACACACCAAGACCTGGATAATATCCAGGCTCGGGCTAACAAGTGGCAAGAAACATTGGCCCCACACAAGTGCTAGGCAATAACCACCTCCAAGAAGTCATTCAATGGCATTACCGTCGCTGAATCCCCCACTAACATGATCCTGGGGGTTACCATTGACCAGAAATGGAACTGGACTAGTCATGTAAATAATGTAGCGACAAGAGTAGGTCACAGGCGAGGAATCCACCTCCTGGCTCCCAAAAGCCTGTTCACCATCTATAAGGCACAAGTCAGGAGTGTGGTGGAATACTCTCCACTTGCCTGGATGAGTGCAGCTCCAACAACACGCAAGAAGCTTGACACCATCCAGGTCAAAGCAGCCCGCTTGATTGGCAGCCCTTCCAATGACATTTACTCCCTCTACCAGCAACGCACATTGGAAGCAGTGTGTACCAGCTACAAGATGTACCAAAGGGGCTCACCAAGCCTCCTTAGACAGTGCCTTCCAAACCCACCGACCATGACCACTTCGAAGGAAAAGGGCAGCAGGTTCTTGGGAATGCCACAACCTGCAAATTCCCTTCCAAGCCACTCACCATCCTGACTTGCAAATATATCACTGTTCCTTCACTGTTGATGGCTCAAAATCCTGGAACTCCTTCTCTAACAGCACTGTAGGTGTACTGCAGTAATAGAAGGAGGCAACTCATCACCACCTTCTCAAGGTCAGTTAGAGATGGATAATGAATGCTGGCATAGCCATCCCATGAATGAATAAAAAAATACAAATCTCACTGACAATGACCCTGGACATGCAGCTTCATGTCAATTTTGTTAATCAGTTCAGTAATTGCATGTTTCAGTCTTTGTGCCCTCAATTATTCATTCCTTCAGTTAACATCTGCCTAAATAGTCACATAATTTGACTAACAGTTTTATAAAAATGTTAATAAAATGTTAGAGTTCATGATCTGACTTTGAGGCTTGACAAGAGTTCAGTTGATTCACTTAGTCACTTACACATATCCTAATAAGAGGTTGGTAGTGGAAACGTGAATGCAATTTGGACTTCTGATGCAAGATGGCTCCAGAAGACAAAATTTAGGTATCATGTTGATTTAATCTATCACTATTTCACGGTAATTTTTTAAATCTCCATTTACACTGATAATAATGCCATCTATCTGTGTCCTCAACAAATTTGGATACTTGGCTTTCTATTCTATCACCTAAGACATGGGTAAGTGCATTAAATGGTTGAGGCCCCAACACAGATCCTTCTGGGACATGAGCCAAATTCTGCCAATTAGAGTATATGCTCATTGTCCGATTCTCTGTCTGCTGCCACTCAGCCAATTTTCGAACCAGGTTAATAATTTGTCTTCAATTCCATGGACGTCAAACTTTAGCAAACAACCACAGGCATTCTCTGTCCACTATTTTAGTCACCTCTTCAAAAAATTCAATCTGATTGGTCAGGCATGACCTATCCTTTAAAAATCCCTGTCGGCTCTCTCGTCAACTGAAAATTTCCATGTGTTCAGTACCCTATCCTTAGTAAGGGGCCCCAGCAAAATTCCCAAGAGATGTTAGGCTAACTGGTCTGTACCCTGTTTCCGCCCTAACCTTTCTGAAATAGTAGTGTGACATGTGCAATTTCCCAATCTGAAAGGAATGATTCCCTAATCGAGAGAGCCTTTGAAGATTATGGTTAGGGCATTTGCAATATTCTCACCTACTTCCTTTAAAATCCTGGGAAGGAAACAATCTGGTAATGGAGATTTGACACCTTTTAGTGCCTTTTTTACTTCATTTTTGTCATTGTGCTGATGTTAATTTGGATGAATCCCTGTCTCAGATTCAATATGAATTTTCCTGGGATGTCTGGCATGTTGACCTCTTCCTCTATTGTAAATAATGACCAAGTAATTATTCAGCATATCTGTCATTTCCTTACTTCCATTGACAATATTATTAACAGCTTTCAAGGAGCCCACAGGGCTCCTGACCACCCTCACTTTCAAGTATTATTGCAATTTTGTGTGCGCATTTTGATATCCCTTGCTAGTTTTTTAAAAATTCTCCTTTCTTGCAGCTCTTGCTGTTTACCACCCTTTCCTGTTCCTTATATTCCTTCCTATTTGCCAGGATTGGTGCTAAATGTGCATGTTTTTTCGTTTCGTTTCATGTTGTCTCTTCTCTTGGCTCTTACGGTAATAACTTATTTTGGATCACATTAAATATTATTTTTGAATACCTCCCACTGATCTTATTTTGTTTTACTAAAAAAATTCCTCAATTTCTGCAGATATTCTCTCAAGACATTGGAAGTTAGCCCTGCCTAAATCTAGAATCTTAGTAGCTGTTTTATGTTTACATTGAACTTGATCATATTATGATTGCTATTAGATAAATGTTCAAACACATTAGGCTGATTATTAAATCTGACTCATTAATCATTGCTAAACCTAACACTGTATTTCCCCCTTTTTGATTCTAGGAAATAGTGCTGCAGAAAATTTTCCAGGACACACATAAGAAATTCACTACATTTCTGACATGTGCTAGTGCAAGAAGTTAAAGTCTGTAAGGCATTTTGATATCTCTTGTATTTCTGTTATGCTGTACGGCATTTTAAATATCTCTTGTATTTCTGTTTGTATGTAAAATGTAACCAGTCGTGGTGTGGACCAGTATGTGGAGCTCATTGGGTGGTACAAACATGGAGTGCAGAGGACATTGGGATGAACGGAGAAGGACTCTGACCGAAGACATCATCACAGGGGCTCACATTGGACTTTTTAAAAATAAAGAGAGTTTTAACTGAACAGGGAGATACATGCACACAGACATATCGGGGCATTTTATTAAGGGAGTAGCCCAGACTAATTGCACCACCACACACTGTCCACACAATTCTCATACACAATGGCCTCTCTGGATTTGTATAAATGGCTTTCTTCTTGCCTCATCAAGGTGCAGATATTACATCCATTGCTGGTACGCACCTGGAGACGCCTCCCAAACCCACCCTGCTGAGAGCAGGAGACCATATGCAGGTGGTCTTGCATAGCCATGGAGGAGTTGATAAGGCACTGAAACCCAATTGGAGGACCTGATTAGAGGTATTACCTTTTATGTCAAGGGACCAGGGTCAGAAAGGGGTAACATAGCCCACAAGGTCATTGTTGCTGCAGCCATGGAAGCATGAATTAGAAGCAGAAATTGTATCCAAGTTTGTTTTGTGTCATTGATACCTTGTACTAGGTCCGGACCCCAGAAGGAAGTGAGATCCCCTGTTTTAGAGTCTTACAAAATCCACCAATAAAATCACTCTGCCTTTAGTATATGCTTGTATAATATTTGCATTTATATAATCTATCACTTCACAGCTGCCACCAGGGCCCATACAACAGTCCCGCTTGTCTTAAATAATTTTCTATTTCTTAATTCTACCCATTAAGTTTCTACTGCCTGCTTACCTCTCCTTAAAGCCTCACTTATTATTCAAGTGATTTCATCCTTAATCACAAAGGCCATTTACTCCTTCCTCTCTACTATTTTCTCTCATTCCTGTAGCCAAAAGAAGTAGGCAGCCATTTGGACCCTAGAACCTGGTATATATTGTATCCAGTCCTGACTGTCTTGCAACCATGTCTTTGTAATGGCTACCATGTCTTTCCTTTCAAGTTGAATTTGCACCTGAAATTCATTCAGTTTGTTCCTTATAGCCCATGCGTTTATGTAAAAAATGTTCATTTGGATCGCACATTAACTTTTAAAAAAAACTCTCTCTCTTTGCCTCATGCTTTACCCTTACATTTCTTACTTCTCTGTCATTGCTGAATTACTTCACACCTTTTACTTTTCCCCTTACCTCTGGTGCCTAAAGCACAATTTCTATTACTCTCTACCCTTTTCTTTATGAACTATTCAACCATGAAAATTTCTCCAATGATCGTCACCTTGATGTGATGAAGAGGCTTGTGTGCTCCAACGATCCTTTGCGTAACGTCTTCATGAGTTCCTTGCTGCTGGTAAGGCCACTTATGATGGTAAAATTGGGGGGAGGTGCCAGTCCAAGTGTGGTCTGAAAAGTACTCAACAGAAGATAGGCAAAGGAAAACTGTGCATCTCACCGGCTGCAAAGGCAGAAGAAGGCAGCATCAAGGTCCCAGTCATCATGGCTTGACATGTCACTGAAATCTGATCACCAACCAGTCAAGATCGCGTGGATAATGACAGTGTCCTAAGGTTCCCACATCAAGCAAAGTAACACACAGGCTTCTGCCAAGTCCTGGAGCGATGCAGAACAGGTTAACAGGACAGGGCTCTGAACTCCATGGGAGTCCCTAGGCAAGAATCTGCAGAGAGGTGACAGATACATGAAGGTCATTGAACACCTGCGTTGGGACAGAGCCATCTTTGGTCAGCAGCACTGTGACTAAGCAGTCCTCTTCAGATTGCCCTCTGTCTACTCAAAATGGGGAAGCAGCTAGAAGCCCTTAAAATGGGCTGTCCACTTCTTTCCTGGCTGGTGAACCACACCAAGTGAGATCACCTTCTTTCTGGACAAAAATAAAACTCTAAATTTTGAAACTAGGAATGTTAGAGCACTCATAGATAATCTCAAGAGTTATCGTCCAGAAAGAAGAACTGTAATCTTGCAATCCCGTGAGCTATCAAGACTCCAAATTGACATTGGTGTCCTCAGCGAGATCCACCTTCCTGGGGAGGGGCAGTTGAAAGAACAAACAGGAGGATACACCTTCCACTGCAAAGGAAAGGCTGACAGCAACCCTTCTGACCACAGGTAGAAACCTAGAAAATAGGAGGAGTAGGTCATTTGGCCCTGCGATCCTTCTCCGCCTTTCAATATGATCATGGCCGATTTTGATGTGATGATTTTGCCTTCAGGAGTTGGATCTTGGATATGCTGCCAGAACTCCACAATTTTATGAATGTAACTCTTTCGAGTTATCAACAGTCACAGATTGTAACTCTTTCGAGTACATTCACAGTTCTTGGTTTCCGGGAGTGGGACATGAACCCACAACCCTCTGATTCAAAGGCGAGGGTGCTATGAACTGAGCCACAGCTGACACCTCGTCAATTGTATGAATGTAAATGCACGACACTTTATCTAAAGCACAGCTATAACCAATGTGCCACTGTGATTGGTGCTTAAGCCTGACCCTTGACTCTGATGAGATGATTAGGATAAGTTCTCTCGTGACCTTGATGAAATCCTCACTGCCAGCCCAAAAGAAGAAAAGGATCATCTTTTTGGAGGACTTAATGTCAGGGTTAACACTAAAGAGACATCAAACTCTGATGCCTGAAGTGGAAACACTGAGAAAAATGGGGTCGTGAAAAACCAATGCAAATGGCATCCTCCTGCTGACAAAGTCTGCTCATTATAACAGCGCCCTCTCCCAGCAGGAGACTACATGGAGGCATCCTAGATCAAAGTATTGGCACCTCCAGGATGATGTCATTGTCTGTGTCAAAGATCCAAGTGATGTCTGTATCACTCTATCCATGCAGGATGCCTGTTGGACAGATAGTATTCCAGCTGAGGTCTTCAAAGCTCAGACTTAAACGTTTATAGCACAGGAGACCATTTGGCCCATCGTGTCCGCGCTGGTCAACGAAGATCAGGCTACACTAATCCTATTTTCCAGCACTTAGCCCATAGCCCTGGAGGCTATGACAACACAAGTGAAGCTGGCAGACTTTTGTTCACATCAAGACTCTGTGCACTAAATCCATAGATTTGGGAGGATAAAAAATACCCCTTGGACTTCAGGAATGCAACAACTTCAACCATCTTCATGCTGTGAAAACTATCGAATTATTTCCCTTTTGTGCACAGGGGAAACCCTGATATACATTCTCCTGAATGGCCTACTTCCTGTGGCTGAGGAAATCCTCTCAGAGACAGTGTGGCTGTAGACCTTTCCAGAGGAACCTCCAGTCTTGGTTGCCAGACAAATCCAAGAGCAATGTTCAGAACAACACCAGGATCTCTTCATTGTATCTATCAACCTGACCAAAGCATTTGACTCAGGAAATCACAAAGTTCCCTGGATTGTGCTCCATAGATTTGGATATCTAAGAAAGCTCATTGCAAAGCTGCAGTTGTTTCATGATGATATGACTGCAACAGTCTTCAGTGGGATATCTGAAACAGAGCTTCAAAAACAGGACCGAGGTCAAGGAAGGCTGTGTGATAGCCTTCATGCTATTGACAATCTACCTGACAGTGGCTATTCACCTTAAAGATCAACTGCCTCTGGTGTCACTATTAAATAACCTGAGTTGCCTCTTTGCCAAAACTGAACTAACGTCCATAGATAAACATGATTCACAGTTTGCGGATGACGGCAGTGTCGTTCTCCACTCAGCACCAGATTTGCAAGCCACTCTCAATCTCTACAATTCTGCATACAAGAAACTCGGCCTGTCCTTGAATGTCGCCAAAACAAAACTCATTTATCAACCCACACCTGGTCGGTCAAATGTTCCACCTCCCATATATGTTGAAGGCGAGACCCTAGACTATGTTGAGCACTTCCCATACCTTGGCAGCTTCCTCTCTCAAAAGACCACCATCAATGGGGAGATCCAACGCAGGATCAGCTGTGTCCCCTCAGCCTTCTCCCAACTAAGAAATGAGTGCCTGACAACCAAGACCTCTGCAAGTTAACAAAAATCCTAATGTATGGAGTAGTTGTGGTCATCACACTCCTGTGCAGCAGTGAGACATGGACTTCATATCAGTGACACACAGAGCGCTAGAGAAATTCCATCAACAATGCCTCCACTGCAACCTCTGGATTCAATGGGAGGGCAACTGAACATAGGAAATAGAAGCAGAAGGGCAAACGTGAGCATTCTTCTCAAAGTCAGCTCCACAAGCACTCGGGCAAAACTTCTGAAAAATAATGTTCAATGGACTGGTCACTCTGTCCGGATGGCCAAAAAGCATCTCCCCCACTGAGTCTTGCTTTTTTCAACTCAAATGGCCAGCATTCTGGGGAAGACAAAGAAAATAATTCAAAGACACTCTAAAGCTCTCCTTGAAGCGTGGCAGCATTGACATTAATGGCTGGGAGGAGCTGCTACAGATCGATCAGAATGGTGACAACTTGCTCATCGAGCTACAACACGCTTTGAGTCACAACATCTTAACGATGAGGCAGAGCAGTGGCAGATAAAGAAAGAAAAGGAAGCAAATCCTGCACTCCAGATCCCACTACCTCACGGGACGCCCTGCCCACGCACCCAAAGATATGTGGGTCAAGAATTCGCCTGTCACATTAAAACCTATGGCAGAAACTTCGACCCTGAGTATACATCATACTCAAATCAAGGAACAGCCAACAAAAAACTACTGTTAATACTGCCTAGTCCACCTGAGCCCTTCCACCTCCTCTTTGTAGTTTTAAGTCCTTATACCCTATTTATCCTTTCTGCTCAGACCCTGTCCCAGCCCAGTTTAGATGGAGTCCATCCCAATGGTATAGTAGCTTTCAGTGCCAATATCCCATGAAATCTAGTCTTTCCCATACCAGTCCTTCAGCCACATGTTTACTTCCCTAATCTGCTTGTCCTTCTGCCAATTTGCACAAGGTATGGGTAGTAATTCAAAAATTATAACCCTTGAAGACCTGTTATTTAACTTAGCTCCTAGCACTCCCGAAACAGGTTCCCTTGCCTACTCTTCTCAATGTTGTTAGTCGTAACACGTATTACAATGACTAGATCCTCACCCTCCCTTTCCAATATCCTTGGTTAAGTTGGTTCAAAGCGTCCGAAAAAAGTACTTGAAGTCTGTAGGGTTGTTAAGAAAAAAATGCCAATACACCCACAGAATCAGCTCCAGAAAAAGCTCACCTTTTGTGCTATTCACACTGTGTACCATGGAACACATGACATGCTGGAACGAAAGAAATGCAATTTTTCACCAAGCGACAAAGAAAATAATTTTACTTTGGCTTATGGGGCTTAATCAGCAGTCAACGTTTGAGATTGGAGGCTAATTATTACCGATAAATGAAGCAAACTACATAAAACTTGTCTTTTTCCTTTAATGTTGCCAATTTGGCTCAATGGTCGCACTCTCACCTGGAGGTCAGAAGATCATGAGTTCAAGCCCCATTGCAAGATTTGGGGGCATCATCAAAGCTACTAATACTGAGGGGCTTCTGCACTGCTAGAGATGCTGACTTTAAGGTGTCACGTTAAACAAAAATCTGTCTTCCTTCTGACTTGGTAAAATATATGATGGTAATTATCTGTTGCCTAATATCCCTTCAGAAGATATCTATCTAATGTCACTGGACTAGTTAGTAGTCCAGGGGCCCAGGCTAATGCTCTGGGATCATGGGTTTATATCCCACCATGGCAACTGATGAAATTTAAATTCAATTAATAAAATCTGGAAAAGAAAGCTAGTCTCAATAATGGTGGCCATGGCAACTATTATCAAATGTTGTAAAAACCCATCTGGTTCACTGGTGTCCTTGAGGAAAGGAAATCTGCCATCCTTACCAGTCTGGCCTACATGTGACACTTATCTGCCCTCAGCAATGGTCTAACAGGCCAATTTATGGACAAATAGGAACGGGTAATAAATGCTGGTCTTGCCAGTGGTGCTCACATCTCATGAAACAGTAGAAGAATTTGACAATGTGAAATGCACAATACAAATGCAAGTTATTTGTTTTAATGAGCCATGTCATCAAGCAGAGGCTCTGGGATGAATGCAAAATTTGTCTGAGCAAAGTGCATCCTAGCTCATTATCCAATAACTGTTACTTCTGAGCTCCATTAAAACAGTTAATGCATTTGCCAGACATAATTCAGATAGAACCCCATACACATTAACTGATTTGAAATACTGTGTTCTCAATGAGAAACAGGAGCAACTATGATGGTTGACAGTCATTTGGCAGAATGACTCATTGTCAGAGCTTTCAAACAAGCACCAAGATGTAGCTTGGCTGGTGGTGAAAAGGGCACTCTCTGTCAGATCCTTCATGCACACCCAAAGTCTCTATGCCACTACATGCTTCCTTTGAGGTGGCTACAGTGGGGAAGAAACCATTGCCCACCTCCTTCTACAATGTGCCTTCGCAAAGACGGTCTGGAAAGAGATGCAGTGGCTTATGTCAAAGTTCATCCCAAGCAGTTCCGTGACACAGGACTCTGCCTGACTACGTTCTATTGGATGCACAAAAGAACAGCTGCCAGAGGACCACCAACTCATTGAAAGATGCTCTTTGATCCGCCTGAAGCTCGTTAGTCTTCCAGTACAAAGAGTTATCTACAGTTGACTGTTGAAGACTGGCACATTCTATGGTCCAGGACTACATACTGAAGGATGCAGTAAAGCTTGGGGCATCTGTGGCAAAGGCATAATAAGGAAAGGCCACTGTCTAAGGCCTTTCAGCTCCAGCACACCGAGGGTTTGGAAACATTGCAGAGCCCTTCAAGCTGTATGTTGGACAGTAAATGTATACAGTAAATATCACGTGTATTGCAACTGTATTGAGGCACCTGAGTGCAACAAGCTGCATGGAGAAAAGCTTAATTTTATTGCACTTCCTGTAATGTTCCAGTCGAAATGTTTTTGTTATGTGCTTTTACAAATTTTATGAAAAGTATATGTTTGGAAAATATCCGCTGTCAAGGACGCTAAACACCATACTATTTCCTCCCTCAATGTTTATCTCATCCAATATTTCACACTCCTCCTCCTGAACTGCAATGTCTACTTCAACCCTCTCTTTCGTGAAAATAGACGCAAATTATTCATTTCAAGAACCATACTCACATCTTGCACTTCCACATACAGAATACCTTTTTAGGCTCTGATTGGCACTACTCTTTCCTTAGTTATCCATTTGCTTTTTATGTTTTTATGAAATACCTTTGGGTTTTGCTTGATTTAACTGGCCGATATTTTTTCATGTCCTCTGTTTTCTTTCCTATTTCCTTTTGAATTTTACCCCTTCAAATTCTAGTCTTCTAGGTTTTCTGTAGTATTGAGTTCTTAGCATCTGAAGCATGCTAAACCACCAATGCTGATGAAAGCGGCAGGCAAGTTCGGTTGACCTGTGGCACGTTCAATCAAACTTCACATTGAAAGATCGCAAGCGTTCTTGCTTGCGGCTCTGGGTCTTAACTGTTATCTTCAATAATTGGGTGTCTTAGGGTTGCCAATTCTGGCTGGACATATTCCGTGAGAGTTCATGACATGATCTCCGACCTTTAACTGCCCCTTCCCCAGACTCCTACCATTGGTTGTCCAACAGATTAATTATCACAGAGCCCTGCCTTCCGAAGGCTTTTCACTGTGTCCTGGTTTTGGCTTTTGAAAAGTTGGTCACTCTAGTGGTGGTTAAGGTTTTGGAATCCTTGATCAGGGAAAAATAAAATCAACAGGCATTTGGAAAGGTTAATTCAAAAGAGCCAGCACTGATTTCAAAATAGCAGATCGTGCTCCACTAATGTAACTGAATTTTTTGATGCAGGGACAGAGAAATTTAATGAAGGTAATGTGGTGGATTTTGTCAAAATGGGTTTTAAGGAAGCATTTCACAAGGTACCACATAAAAGCCTGGTTAACAGAATTGTAGTTTATGGAATAAGGAAGGCCAGTGTGCAACTGGGGAAAACAAAATTGACTCATTGACATAAAGCAACAAGTCATGGTAGATGGGTATTTTTCAGACTGGAGGGTGGTAGACGGTGGTGTTCCCCTAGGGTCAGTGCTGGGACCACTGCTTTGTTGCTATACATGAATGACTTGGATCTTGGAACGCGAAGCAAATTTTCAAAGTTTGCAGAAAATAAAAAACTTGGACGAGTAACAGTGAGGATGGTATGAATTGCTGTAACAGGACAAGAATGGGCAGACAAGTGGCAGATGGAATTTAATATGGAGGAGAAGTGTGAGATGATGCATCTTGGCAAAAGGAATAAGGAGAGGCCCTATAGACTAGTGGCACAACTCTAAAGTGTGTGCAGAAACAGAGGGGCCTGGGGTGCTTGCTCTTCAATCTTTGAAGTTGGCAGGATATATTCAGAGGGTGGTTAGCAAAGCATATGGGGTCTTGGGCTTCATAAGTAGAGGCATTGAGTACAAAAGCAGGCAAGTTATGCTGAGCTTACATAAAGCTCTGGTTGGGCCCCGACTAGAGGACTGCATCCAGCTCTGGTCACCACACTTAAGGAAAGGTGTGAAGGTCCTCGAGAGGGTGCAGAGGAGACTTACCAAAATGGTTCCAGGAATGGGGGTGGTTTTAGTTACAAAATTATGTTTTCAAAGGCTGGGTTATTCTCCTTGGAGGAAAGGAAATTGAGAAGAGGTTTGATAGAGGCGTACAGGATAATGACTGGCTTCGATAAGGTAGACAAGGAAAATCTCTTCTCATTAGCTGATAATACAAGGACTAGAGGACATAGATTGAAGGTTTTGGGCAAGAGATGCAGGCGGAATGTGAGGAAGAACATGTTTATGCTGCAAGTGGTAACCACCTGAAACTTGCTGCCCATAAGGGTGGTGGGTGCGAAACAATCTGATTTCAAAAGGAAATTGGATGGTCACTTGAAGGAATTAAACTTGCAGAGCTACGAGGACCAAGCAGGGGAGTGGGGCTGACTGGATTCCTCCACAGGAATGGACTCGATGGTGTCATGAAAAGATATTAATGTCTACAACGTTACTGGAAATTATTTTTTAAAACAGAGTTCTAGTGGGGTCTGTGTCTATGTGCATGTCTGCGTGTGTCTTAATTGGATTAAAACCAGCTAGCCTGGGTGCTTTGATGTTTAGTAGTTTTGAGATATTAATTAGATAAACGTAAGGGGGGGTAGGAGGTACAGTGTAAATTTGCATTTGTTAGAAGAAACCATTCAAGACTGCAGGTGAAATCTTACACCTAGCTAAAAGACGCCAAGAAATGTGTTTATGTTTTTCAGTTTACTAATAAAATTGGTGGGATGAAAGGGTGTTATTGTTAGAAGAGGTGAAGTTAAAAGCCTAGTGATACAAGGGAAAATTGACATTCATAGAGAAAGATATATATAAAAGGAGAAAGAAGATTGTGTGTAAGGTAAAGGCATCTTAAGATCCAATAAGTGTGAGAAGCCTCCAGCCTGTAAGCCTCAAGTCTGTGTGCAAGGGCCTAGAGATGAAAGAAACTCATTTTGAATGCGGCTGTCCAAGGTGTGCTTTGCCAGAGGCCTGTTAAATCTATGAGTTTTACTGTTGCCTTACTGGGGGTGTAATTGAGAGTCAGATTAATTAGGGGATTTTTGTAATTATTATAGTGGTCATTTTGTAGACATATGTATCTGTTTACAATCTTTGTATTAATAAATGTTCATTTAGTTTTATAAAAAAACCTCTCAAGACTCAGTGGAATTCAAAGCCTGTATCTCGAAACATACAAATTGCAAAAATGGGTTATGACAGTTGTTTCAAGTTTCCTTCTGGGATTTGAACAACTCAGCCTTTACCATCAGCTGTGTCATAATAATGGGCAGAATGGCCTCCTTCTACACTGTAAATGACTATGACCATCAACATCCTGGGTGATCACCATTGACTAGAAACTTAATTGGACCAGCCAAATAAATGTTAAGACTACAAAAGCAAGTCTGGTGGATTGGGCATTCTGCAGTGAGCAACGTATCTCCCGCCTCCTCAAAATCTACCACCGTCTACAAGGCACAAGTCAGGAGCGTGATGGAATACTCTCCACTTAGCCAGATGAGTGCAGCTCCAACAACACTCAGGAAGTTCGACACCAACAAGGGAAAAACAAGCCTGTTAATTGGTGCCCATCTACCACCTTAAACATTCACTCCCTCTATCACAGGGTCACCATGACAGCAGTGTGTACCATCTACAATGCAATGCAACAACTCACCATGGTTGTGCATGAGAACAAAGCCACCTGCAAGTTCCCCTCCATTTCGCATGTCAGCCTGACCCGGAAATAAATCACCATTCCTTCACTGTCGCCACTTCTAAATCCTCTAACTCCCTTAATAGTAACATGGATGGACATGGACTGCAGCGGTTTAAGGAGGTGGTTCACCATCACCTTCTAGAGGGCAATTGGGGATGGGCAATAAATGCTGCCATTACTAGGGATGCACTAAGCCTTGAATGAATTTAAAAAAAACAAAGCTGTACATTTTTTCTTAAATGGTGGATGTTGTAGATTGCACTCTGCCAGGATACAAACAAGGAAGATCCGCAGGCGTATCAGGGTATTTACCTAAAAACTAGTTCATTTACACTATTCACAATATGCACATAATGAGTTAGTGGGAAGGCACAGCCCTCCCCTCAGGGCTGCCTGTCTGCTCCCTGGAGTACCTCGCACACAACTGCCTGCGTCAGTGCCACATCATCATGTGCCCCATAGATTATTATATCCATTCTGTTAACCCTTTACGCCACAGTGGATACTATGTATGCCACAGTTACCTTCTCCAATCACATTAGAGGCCCAAAATGGGTGGTCAAAGTTGAAGGTCAGACAGCTCAGCTCACTGAATCCTTATGCCATTGGAATGACCAAAATGGGACAAAAAATGGGCAACTTGGTTTGATACACAATAGCGTCTGAAAAGGCATTATCCAAGAGTTGTCTAAGGGAGGGGTCAAGTCATTTAATTCCAATACAAGCATCACAGGATGCAAAAGTTTCTCTTTACAATACTTCACCTTTAACCCTCAAGTCCCCCAGGGGTTTATCCTTGGCCCCTTCCAATTTCTCAGGTATAAGTTGCCCCTTACTGATATCAATCAAAATCACATCAGGTTTCACATGCACGCTGATGATATCCAGTTGTACCTCACCACCACCTCTCTTGACTCCTCCAATTTGTCATGCTGCTTGTCCAACCTCCAGTATTGGATGAACAGAAATTTTCTTCAATTAAATACAGTGAAGCCTTTCCAAAGAACACTTCCAAAAACACTTACGTGGTTACATAATATTTCCAAGTGATGAAACAGGCCATTCAGCTCAACATGGCCTTGCCAGTGTGTATGCTCCACAGCAGCTTCCTTTCAATCTTCTTCATCCAACCCCATCAACATATCCTTCTATTCTTTTCTGCTATGTGGATTCATCTAGCATCCCCTTAAATGAATCTATGCTAGTTGCCTCAACTACTCCTTGTGGTAATGAGTTCCACATTTTAATGCTCTGTGCAGAGATTTCTCCTGAATTCCCAAATGGATTTATTTTTCTTTAGTCTTTCATGGGATGTGGGTGTTGCTGGCAAGGCCAACATTTGTTGCTCATCCCTAATTTCCCTTGAGCTGAGTGGCTTGCTAAGCCATTTCAGAGGGCAGTTAAGAGTCAACCACATTACTATGGATCTGGAGTCACATGTAGGCAGACCAGATAAGAATGACAGATTTCCTTCCCTAAAGCACATTAGTGAACCAGATGGGTTTTTATGACAATTGATTATAGTTTCATGGTCACCATTACTGAGACTAACTTCCAATTCTAGACTTACTGATTGAATTTCAATTCCATCAGCTGCCATAATGGTATTTGAACCCACATCCCCAGAGCATTAGCCTGCGTCTCTGGATTACTAGTTCACTGTTACCACTATGCCACTGTCTCCCCAGTTTTTGGTTTTTTGCAGGCCAGTTGAGTATGGTCTGCACTCTGCCCAATATAAACAACGGTAGCAACATGCCATTTGATCCGATCAGCCAATCTTGGTGACATACAGCATATGTGGCAAAACACTAAGCAAAACGTCTACTGTTAGATGTGCTTCCACAATTTTGCGGCACTTGCTGAACAATCCTGAGGGCACCAATAACTAACAACCAATTTAAGATAATCAAATGTACTCAAAATATGGCTCGTTTACACTTGCCAAAGGTGATATATGTTCATACGTAGGGACTCGTTCTCTGCTAACAAAACAAATATGATCAGGCCTTGTGCCTTTTTCCAATTACTGGGAGCATGGGGCACCACTGTTGCTTTCTTCATGGCAATGCCTTGGCCAATCATTTGCCAACCAATCAGCGCCCTTTTCTCCTCCAATATAAATTGTTTGAAATATGGCATTCTTGCATTTTTCCTGATGAGTGCGAGACAGAAAGCTTTGGTAACATCCCTCTTTTCAGCAATATTATACTATCAAGTGACTGTTCGTTATTTTCTACCTCCTGTGGGCGACTAGCTTAGTTGGTAACTATTGTAAGTTTACAGTGTGTCTTCTATCACCTTCAAAGAATGTGAATAAAACTGCATAGAACCAGTGAGCCTAAATATAGTGACAACGGTTTTCTGCTTAGAAGGACTAACTCACAATAAGTTACAACTGACTTGGGGGGGAATAAAGACACTTGAGGTTAATGGTGAGCAAGGGATTGTCCAGAAGATGTGATCTGAGATACTGAACCAATGTACTGTATCTGGACATATGGCCATTGGCCTTGGAGCAGGCAGTATTTTCCAGTGGACTATTTATCAGTTTATAAAAACAACAAACTTAAGTGATATAACGTTGATTGCTTGCATCATCCAGTTCATTGCTTATTTTCTCATCTACTAATACTAAGTAGTCTAAGCAAACTACTGAAGAAGAATTAGCACACAATTGCTGAAGCAGCTACAGAAATTTGCAATGAGGCTTCAATGAAAACACTCAAAACATTTCTTGAATATGCATTAAAGTGTAATTTTTATTGCAACCCAAGAATAGAGTGAAGGAAGAAATAACTTGCTTTTATTTGGAGCTTTTCACAACCTTCAGACTTTCCCAAGTCCTTACAATTATGTGGTTTAAATAGAGCTGCTGATCAATGTAATGAAATATAGCTGCCAATTTGAATACAAGATCCCACAAACAAGATAAATCATCACAATGTTGTGGTGCTGGTTGAGAGATATAAATTTACCAGAACATCAGGAAAACTCGCCTGCTCTTCAAATAATGCCATAGGATCAATTAAACCAAGATCCTGTCCAGCAGTGTAACACCTCATCCAAATAACAGCTGCTCCAACAGTTCACCAATTGAAGTGTCAGCCTTTAGTTTACACACTGAAGGCTCTGCAGCAGGGACTGAACCCAGGACCTTCTGATTTAAGAGGTAGAATGCTAGCAATCCAAGGTCACCGATTAAAGATAGAGGTCTTGAACTGCCACGGAGTGTTAATCAGAGTCCAATTGCCACTCCATTCCTAACTTTATTAATCGGAAATCTTCTTGATCCTGTCTCACTCGAACTTTTGACTCAGGCCTGGTGAGAACTGTGCAGGGCAGCGTGCTGCTGAGGCCTTCAGTCGAACACTGCAGAATTGAACTGAAGGAGGTGACGCCCCTTTTTTATGGCACTGGGTGCCATAAACCAGCTAAGTATAAGGTCCAGCCACTTTCATGCCAGGGGGAAGGTAGTTTTCTCAGTTAAGTGGCTAGAATTTAGGGATTTTAAGGTGGAGGGGGTCCAGGGAGGGGGGGTCAGGCAGTTGGCAGGGGGTCAGGTCAGGCCTGGTTCATCAGGGGTTGGGGAGTAGTCAGGAGGTCAGGACTACCCGGGGGGGAGACCATAGGGGGGGTTGGTGTGGGTCTGTACAGTAGTTACCCAGAAGCTAAAAGTGGTTTTAATTCTTGTAACTTTTTCTGAGTATCCATTGATGTAACAGTTGGTACCATCCGAAGTTTGCGATACAAATCGCATTTTGGGGTGGTTCCCAGTGCATCGGAAGTTTGCACTTTCCAGGAAATTGCCATGCAATCCTTACCTGGGAACTCCTGTGGGGGGGGGGAGGGGCTCTCCAGCGCATCTTTTAGGTACCCGCCAGTTACACCGCCCTGGAGCTGGAACGTGAAAGTTACAGCCCTAAGATTCCAAATACAACAAACAAACGAAAAGACATTTCACATAAAAAATTGTCCCTCGTCTTTTGGAACTGCAAGACCAATTAGTTTTTTTTTCCCCAGTTGGGTTGACATCAATCCTTTCTCAGCGGACTAGCCTTGAGTTCTGCTCCTTTCCTGAAGCTGGTTTTACTCAGCTCAAACAAGAACTCCCCAATGGTATCAGGCCTCGAAAAATGTGACAACCAAAGGGTTCGTCTTGAAAATTTTGCTGGTTACTCTTAAAAGTTTCCCAACATGTACAGCAGTTACATATCTCTTATATGAATGCATTTCTGAAAGAAGACCATCAGTGGAAAATGAACTGAAAATTTTAGGACATTATGCTCTGATAAAGATGCAAAATAAAAATCTTATACTTCATACCCTACCCTCCTTGCAAATTATCACCCCCATCTCCAAACACCCTTTCCTCTCCAAAGTCCTTGAACATATTGTCACCTCCCAAATCAGCATCCATCTTTCCCAGAACTCCATGCTTGAATCCCTCCAATCAGGTTTCCACCCCTGCCACAGAAACAAAATGGTTCTTAAAGTCACAAATGGCATCCTATGTTACTGTGACAAAGATCAACTACTGCCCTTGATCCTTCTACACCTGTTTGCAGCTTTCGATAGCATTAGCCACACAACCTTCCTCCAATGCCTCTCAGCCATTGTCTACCTGTTGGGACTGCTTATTCTTATTTAATCACAGCCAGACAATCACCTGCAATGGCTTCCATTTCCATTCTTACACCATTACATCAAGGCTCTATCCTTGGCCCCCTCCTAGTTCTCATTTACATGCTGTGCCTTGGCCACATCAGTTGAAAAGATATTAAGTTTTCATATGAACACTGACAAC
Organism: Cetorhinus maximus; assembly: GCF_964194155.1. NCBI lineage: Eukaryota > Metazoa > Chordata > Chondrichthyes > Lamniformes > Cetorhinidae > Cetorhinus > Cetorhinus maximus. The sequence goes on along the minus strand of NC_135882.1, from coordinate 44,597,927 downwards.
ATCCAGCTAAACCTCATGACTCCCTCTCTCGTCTCCTCTACTGCATCTAAATTATCAGACTGCTTTCCAACATCCAATGCAGACTGAAATTCCCTCAAATTAAACATTGTGTTTGGGCCCAGCTAGAAACTTCATTCCCCAGACAGTGACTCAATCCTTCTGTCTCGTCAAGGTCCGAGGCTGAACCAGACAGTTCAGAACGTGGGCGTCCTATATGACCACAAGATTAACTTCCAAACACATGTCTACACCTATTTCCACATCCGTACCTTAAACCAACTCCACCCCAACTTAGTTCACTCATCTGGGACGACTCAAACCCCTATCCATGCCTTTGCTCTCTGTAGATTCCAACCCGCTCCTGACCATCCTCCAACATTTTACCATTTATAAACTTTAGGTTACAGAAAACTCTGCTGTCCAGGTCCTAGCAAGTCCTGTTCACCTATCAATTCTGTACTCGCCTGAATCCTGTTTCAGCAATGTCTCAATTTTAAAATTTTCCATGTTCTTAAATCTTTCCCATGACCTCATCCCTCCCTATCTCTAATCTCCTCCAGTCTTACAACACTCAGATATGTTTTCCTCAAATTTTGTCCTCTTAACAATCTCCAATTTTAATTACTCCATCATATGTGGCCATGCCTTCAGCTGCCAAGGTACAAAACTCTGGAATTCCATCTCTACACGTCTCCAACTCTCCATCTCTCTTTCCTCTTGTAAAACACTCCTTAAAACCCACTTCTTTACGCCAAAGCTTTTGATGATATATCCTAATATTTCCTTATATGACACACTGTCAAATTGTCCTTCAGAACACCCCTGGCTCATGCCTCGGAACGCTTTATGTTTCATGTGGCATATAAATACCAGGCAATGACCATCTCCAACAAGAGAGAATCTAACCATCGCCCCTTGACATTCAATGGCATTACCATCACTGAATCCCCCACTACCAACATCCTGGGGGTTACCATTGACCAGGAACTGAACTCAACTAGCCATATGAATACTGTGGCTACAAGAGCAGGTCAGAGGCTAGGGATCCTGCGACAGGTAACTCACCTTCTGACTCCCCAAAGTTTGTCCACCATCTACAAGGCACAAGTCGCGTGTGATGGAAAACTCCCCACTTGCCTGGATGAATGCAACCCCCCACAATACTCAAGAAACTTGAGACTGTCCAGGACAAAGTAGCCCACTTGATTGGCACCACGTCCACAAACATTCACTCCCTCCACCACCAACGCACAGTAGCAGCAGTGTGTACCATCTACAAGGTATTTATGTACCATCTACAAGATGCACTGCAGGAATTCACCAAGGCTCCTTAGACACCACCTTCCAAACCCACAACCACTACCATCTAGAAGGACAAGAGCAGCAGATACATGGGAACACCATCACCTGGAAGCTCCCCTCCAAGTCACTCACCATCCTGATTTGGAAATATACCGCCGTTCCTTCACTGTTGCTGGGTCAAAATCCTGGAACTCCCTTCCTAACAGTACTGTGGGTGTGTCTACACTACATGGACTGCAGCAGTTCAAAAAGGCAGCTCACCACCAACTTCTCAAGGGCAACTAGGGATGGGCATTAAATGCTGGCCCAGTCAGTGAAGCCACATCCCTTGAATGAATAAAAATACATAAAACAAGTTGTTGTTGTAGAATTTTCAGTTACATTAATTGTTTTTCTGGATTTTTTTTTTACAAGAAATGATGTAATTGAATTCAAACAAAGCTTTTCAAGCCTTGTGATCTAAGTTATGAAAGCTCTCACTTTTTTTCTATTCATTCACAGGATGTGGGCTTCACTGGCTGGGCCAGCATTTATTGCCAATCCCTAGTTGCCCTTGAGAAGATGGTGGTGAGCTGCCTTCTTGAACCACTGCAGTCCATGTGGTGTAGGTACACCCGCAGTGCTATTAGGAAGGGAGTTCAAGGATTTTGACCCAACAACAGTGAAGGAACGGTGATATATTTCCAAGTCAGGATGGTGAGTGACTTGGAGGGGAACTTACAGGTGGTGGTGTTAGTCTGGAGTAAATGTGTTAGTCTGTCTGAAAATATAGGTAATGAGCTGCCATAATCCAGAGCAATTGTGGGACCTGAAAGCATGGAGATGGAGGCCTGCAGTCTAGCAGTACTTTGGAAGATGGCAAGGGACTGAAGAGAGAGATCCTCGACAATGGAATCTGTCCCAGAATGATCTTGGAGGCATTGAAGGAGGTTTCAGTTTTCAGGAGCACTGTGGCAGTTCTAACAGCAGGGAACATTGGGAATCTGGTCCCAGGGAATTCAGAAGAGATCTGAGAGTCTGGAATTTTGGTAAAATGTGGGTCCTGGACTGCAGCAGGAACATGGAAATGGTTTTGGGGCAAAGGGACGGAGACAGCCTGGCAGGATTGAAGTCTGCTTTCTGGGATAATGGGGCCCAGCAAAATGGCAAGCAAACGAACAGATGTAGGCCCCTTTCAGATCATCAGCCCCTAACCTCTACACTGTGTGCCCAGCAATTGGCCCCCTTTCACTGTCTTTACAAACTTTTGGACTCTCTGGTATCTACTTCACAACCTAACTTTGCTCAGCATCAGCTGGTTCAGGTCTTTACAGTTCTGGGTTCAAGCTTTTCAGCATAGCATTTCTGCTAAATATAGAATATCTATATGGAAGACAAGCACTGGTTTCATATCAGGGAACACAAGTTCTTTCTCCTCCTGACTCATGTGCAACCTCCAGGTCTCTGCACAACATACCCCTAGTGCTCACTGGAATGCCAACTCAGCAGCTGGTATTCCATTTGTTTCCCAAGGCCCCATTTCAAGTTGTACGGCTTTAGTTTCTGGATGGCACATGAGAAACTCAAAGTATTTCTGTGAATAATAAAAACATCATGCAAGATTTGGTAGTAACTTGCTTTTCCAATGTTATGACAACAGGGTTAAAAATGACAATTAAAGTCAAATATCTTGTGAAAATAAGTGGAGAAAAGTAAGGTTTTGGAATCAATGTTTGTGGTTTTCAGATGGCCAGCCGAACAAGTACAGCTGGTGAAAAAAATAATTCCACTGGACATTACGGTATTTTATTCAAGTGAACTTGCGAATTCAACGCCAACCCTATTAAGTAGCCATGAAAATTATTTTTTTTATAATTTTGTTTTTTGGAATTTGAGCTTCGCTAGCAAAGTTAGCATTTAATGCCCACCCTAATTGTCCTTGAGAAGGTGGTGGGGAGTAACCTCCTTGAACTGCTGCAGTTCATGTGGTGTAGGTTCACCTGCAATGCTATTAGGCAGGGATTCCAGGATTTTGACCCAGCAACAGCAAAGAAATGGCAAAACAATTCCAAGTCAGAATGGTACATAACACTTGGAGGGTAAATTGCAGGTGGTAGTGTTCCCACGCATCTGCTGTACTTGTCCTTCTAAGGTAGTAAAGGTCATGGGTTTGGAAGGTGCTGTTGAAGGAGGCTTGGCAGGTTGCGGCAGTGCCCCTTGTAGATGGTACACATTGCTGCCACTGCGTCCTGATGATTAGGAGCGGAAGTTTAAGATTGCAATTGGGTGCGCATTAAGTGGACTGCTTTGTCCTGGACGGTATCGAGCTTTAAGACCATTGTTGATGCTGCACTCGGACACGCAAGTGGGGAGTATTCCATCACACTCCTGACTTGTGCCTTGTAAATAATGGATAGGCTTAAGGGAGTCGGATGAGTCAATCACCACAGAACTCCCAGTTTCTGGTCTTGTAGCAATGGTTATATGACTGGGCCAGTTAAGGTTTTGGTCAGCTGTAATCCCTGGGGTTTGATGATGGGGTATTCTGGAACAGTAATATCAAGAGGAGATGGTTAGATACTCCCTTGTCGGAAATGGTCATTGCCTGGCATTTGTGTGGTGTGAATGTTCCTTGTCGTTTATCAGCCCAAGCCAGAAAGTTATCCACGTCTTGCTACATGTGAACAATAAGGACTTCAGTATCTGAGGAGTTACGAATGGTACTGAACACCGTGTAACCAATGAACATCCCCACTTCTAATCTTGCGATGGAGGGAAGGTCATTGATGAAGCAGCTTCAGGTGGCTGGGCCTAGGACACTACCCTGAGTAACTTCTGAAGTAATGTTCTGGGTCTGAGGTAATAGACCTCCAACAACCACAACCATCTTTTTGTGCTCGGTATGACTCCAGCCAGTGGAGAACAGCCCCCACCCACCCCAATTGCCATTGGCTTCAATTTTACAAGGGCTCCTTGATGCCATACATGGTCAAATGCTGCCTTGATGTCAACTCACCTCTGGATTACAGCTGCTTGGAGGAAAGCTGTAATGAGGTCGAAAGTAAAGTGGCCCTGGAGGAACCTGGAACACCAGTGAGCAAGATATTGTTGACTAAATGCCATTTCATAGCGCTGTTGGTGACACCTACTGCATTTTGCTGATGATTGAGATGGGGCGGTAATCGGTTGGATTAGATTTGTTGTGCTTTTTGTGGCCAGGGACAATAACTGGACAATTTTCCACATTGTTGGGTAGGCACCAGTGTTGCAACTGTACTGGATTTTTATTTAAAAAATGATGCTAAATACCAATAGTAAACTGGAAAAGCTATTGAAAATCACAACATATTTTCACTGATTAAAAAGCAGATTTTTTTCAATTCTGACTGGCTAACGTTTGTAGCTGTCATTGAATGCGCCACAGTAAATGTTAAAGGTCAAACAACCATAAAGAAGTTCTGATGAAGAGTCATACGGACTCGAAACGTTAACTGTATTCCTCTCCTCAGATGCTGTCAGACCTGCTGAATTTTTCCAGCTATTTTTGTTTTTGTTTCAGATTTCCAGCATCCGCAGTATTTTGCTTTTATTTTTGCTTTAACCATATAGAAATGTTGACTCAAATTCTTGCAACAAACAAAACAGTTGTATTGTGGAAGGGCAAAAACTGAATGCGCTTAACCTTGAAGCAAGAGCCTACTTAACCTTCAAAACAAGAATCTGTCTTAATAGAAGTCTTGACATTAATATTTTTTTAAAAAGGCAATTAAATTGCAAACAATAATTATCAATGTTCCTTCCTACTCTTGCATCCATTTTAGTCAGTTTTTTTAAACGCTACATTTCATGAATAAGTGTTAATGACAGCATTGAGGATTCTGCCTTAGATTGTTTGCAGAGATGAGAGAGATAAATAAACATGTGATAGTGACTCACCTTCAAGCTTATAAAGTCCTCAAAGATGACACGAACACTTGGGCTCAAACAAATTTAATTTACAGCAGCTAAGATAAACATAAGGATGCTGAACATACTTCTTTGTAACTGTTTTTAATATCAATACTCCATCCTCAGCTTACTAATTTCATTGTTGCAGTGTCAAAAGAACAACAATAAAAACTATTTATGGAAAAAAAAACTGTTTAGTATTCTGATTAGTGAAAAATCAGAAGCAGATAGACTCAAAGCCAGACATAAAATCAGCAATGATCTTGTCATTATTAAAGTGCACTTTCTGAAGTTTTTTTATTCCTTCATGGGATGTGGGCATCATTGGCTAGGCCAGCGTTTATTGCCCATCCCCAAATACCCTCGAGAAGGTAGTGGCAAGACACCTTCTTGAATCACTCCAGTCCTTGTGGTGCTCAATATACACCTGATAATAATGAAACAGAAGTCTTTCACATATAAAATTTTAATATTTAAAAAAATTAATCTAACATTTGCTCAGCTTTTCTCCCAAATAAACCCACACACCCATTTCATAATTAGCAACTCAATAAAATTGCATTTGCTAACATTCAACAAAAATCTACTTGTGTTGTTCCCACAAGTAGCAGAAAGAAAAATTATCTAAGTTATCTTTACTTAGTATTTTGTAATATGACAAGTTGTGTTAACATCTCATTCGAGTGTTTACAGAGCACGCAAACTAGAAAGTTCACATGTTTCAACTCCAGCTTGTGTGTGACATGAGCTCATTCAGCACCACAATTGGAGCAATTGGATGTGCCCAAAATGAGCAGCAAGTCCTTGTGCCAATCCATACTGGCAAGAAGCCCATAACCACTATAATGGCTCAATCCATCAAGGACAGTGGCTGAGGTCTTGAACAAGCGTAAGCTCATCATCATGGATTTGTGAAGGGGAGGTCATGTCCGACTAGTTAAGTTTTTTTGAGGAGGTCACTAACATGACGGATAGGGAAGCATCCCAGGAGGCTATCTATAAGAACTTCCAAAAGTCATGAGAAGATCCCAATAAACACAAAAAAAACACATCTGAACTGCTTACTCATACCCTTCCAAGAGATGGTGTCTTTATTGGGATGGCGTTAGAAATTAATTTCGGGTGTATACAATACTTTTTTGTGGTGGCAGCAAATTAACTCAAGACACAGGGATGCACACAACTCCAGGTAACCGAAGGGGGTGCACTTATGAAAGAATGTTATTCATCAAAAATCCCCTCTGGATTAAATTAATTTGAGAATGTGTGATTTCAAAAAAATTGAAATTCAGACAGCTGAGAAGTCAGGGTCAACATACCAGGAAAAATTGCATTGCCAATAAATCAAAGTATTGCAAACACATTTTAAGCTGATTTGCTGATGCTTTACTCCAGGAACAAATACAAAATTAACTAAACAATCCATGAATAGACCGATCAATTTCTTGCATTAAAAACAAATACCACCTCATTTGTCTCGCCCCAACTCTGCACAATGTACAAAGGTTCAGTATGTAAAAAAAATTCTTACATCTGAAATCTGAAACATAACCTACAACGCCAAAAGGTGGTGAAGCTTAGGATGTCGTGACAAAGAGTTGAAAAAAACGTTCCTTTTCAACAAATTGATCAACATGCAGGGTTGGAAACATTTAGAAACATGTAAAAAGCAACATGTTCAAACCAGATTGTTTTTGCAACCCTGGCACTCAACCTAAAATATTCTCATCTATCAATGTTGGGAAAATTCTTATTATGCTCTCGTTTGATCACTTCAACTTTTTAGCTTAATGTTTCATATAGCTCACTGCCATTTTGATTGCTTCAAAATTTTCACACAGCAAGTCAAGAGTGAATCAGCAGGAAGTGGGTCAGTTAGATGACCAAAAATAGTACTGATAACAAATCAAAGTCTCACGCACCCTCCTTAAAAATGGACATCAGCAGATAATTGATAGTTAGCATAATTTATTCTCAGGAAGTTGCAGTACTAACCCAGTCATAAGAATGAAGACACACAACATACAGTAAGAAGAATTAACCAATTTTTGGGGGCAATGTGGCTGATTTGTCAGACTGGAAACTAATGAACTATAGGAGAACCAACTTGTTGAAACACCTCATCCTCTGGCTCCCATCACCCTCAAAACAATAAATTCAAAATCCTTTGCAAATGGCTCCATGACCTCAAACCTAACCTTTCAACTGCCTCCATTTACCAGAATCTTGGGTCCCCCTGCCATTCTTCCTCACTTGATGGCAGAGGTTTTAGCAGTCTAAGTTCTGCCATTTGGATTTATTCAAAACTGCTTCATATTGATAAATCTCTCTTGACTTTTTAAAAACTTCCTCAAAGTTTATTTCTTTTAAACCTGGTATTTGGTCACCACTCTTAATCATTCAAAAAAAAAGTCACTCTCATCAATGTGAAGTGCTTGATTTGTTACATTAAAATGGACTACAAAAGTGCATATTTCTTTTAAAGTTTACACGTCATATATTCCAAATTTCACCACTATTTTCCAACAATTTGAAAAGCCATTTTGTTGTATATACATTGTCATTTCATAGTCCTTTCTAAAATCATCACCAGTTTACATGTGAGCAGAAGGAAAAACAGCAATTTTTCACAATTTGTACAGGTTGCCTCGTGCACCATCTTAACTTTTGAGATCTTTTTAAAAACTCATTCTTGAGACGTGGACATCAATAGCAAGGTCACATTTATTACACAGTGGCTTTGAAAAAATGCTGGTGAGCCGACTTGAAACACTGCACTCCCACAATGCAGTCAGACAAGGAGTTCATTGGTTTTGATCCAGCAACAATGAAGGAATGGCGATATTTACCCAAGTCAGGATGGTGTGTGACCTGGGGAGGAACTTCGACATAATGGTGTTCCCATGCAATTGCTGTCATCAGCCTTCTTGGTGGGAGAGGTTACTGGTTTGAGAGGTGAAGCCAAAGCAGTTTTGACAAATTGTTGCAATCCATCTTATGGTGTACACTGCAGCCAGTGTGCCAGTGGTGGTGGAAGTGGATGTTTGGTGTGATAGTTGTGCTTCCAATCATGCAAGTTGCTCTGCCCTGGATGGTGCCGAATCCCTTGAATGCTGTTTCATCTGCACCCATCCAGGCAAGAAGACAGTATTCCATCACGCCTCTGATTTGTACCTTGTAAATGGCATAGACCTTTGGTGAGCCATTCGCCTGCTCTTGGAGCCATTTATGTAGCTAGTCCAGTTGAGCATCTGGTCAATGGCAACTCCCAGGATGTTGACAGCAGAGGTAATGATGCCACTGAATGTTAAGGGAAGGTAATTAGATTCTCTCTGGCCCAAATGTTACTTGCCACATGAGTTCATGCCTGGATGCTGGTCCAGTCCTGCAGCTTCAGGTACAGACTGCTTCATTATCTGGGGAATTGTGATTAGAACTCAACACTGTGCTACAGAAAATTAATTTTGATCTTATGATGTACCTATGGTTGAATGATTACTAGGAACATAGTTCACGGAATGCCACAGAAAACAGCAAATCATGGCTTTCTTGTTTTGGCAACTTAGAGCAATTTACACTGCTACATTAATACAACTGAAATGTTACTGCATGCAGGATATCTCTCCCATAGAAGTTAATATAATGAAATGTTATTACCTCTCCAAAACGCCACTTACCCCAGTTAATTCATAAAAACCTTAAACAAAAATTATGGTCTTTGTACAAGTGGTTTCTGGAGTAAATAAATTTGCACTATGTAATTTGATGTGAAGGACACAGACCAAATGGATAACTGCAACATTGTGTACTTCTACTGCTCAGTGATTTTCTTCTGCAATACCATCTTCTAAACAATAAAATATATAAATTAATGCATTAAAAAAATCATGAATACAATTCCAGACCCCCAAAAATTTACTTATTTCCATGTAATCTTATTTTGCATTGCAAAGATACCACTTAAGAATAGACGGGTGAAAGCATCTAAATTTTACACCAAAAGTGTGGATAGCCACAACAGTATCATACTCTTACATCAGCCTTGACCTTTGAATTAATAATTTAATCTTTGCTTGCTTATTTTAATAGATTTGGCTAGAAAAATAGTTGTAATAAAATGTTCAACTGTGCAGACCCAAAAACAACTTTTAAAAAACAGTGCTGGCAAGAAACCAATATCAAAATCTTCTTCAGCTCAGACAAGCTACCATCTGTTTTTTATGGCTGTATACTAATATATACTTCAATTGCACACCAATGCTGCGAGTTATTCCTGGCATCATTTCAGAAAACTCCTGCACGTATCATCTCACCCTCAGAAACGTGCACCTTGTTTTCCCACTTGCATCAATGAATTATGATTTCCCACAAAGTGGAAGGGACCCACAGCCATAATTTAGAACTGCAAATGCTACAAACTCAGTTCTGGGAGAACATAAGAAACTGCAACACGCACCTAGGCTGGAGCCCTCCAGCTCTACGTGGCCTAAATTAGTTACGACAAGATACACAAGTATTGTATATTGTCCAAAGTGCTCTCAGAAATATTAGAATTAAATGGCAATTAGTACCAATTTTTAAAAAAATCAACGTTTTGAGTAACATTTCCATCATGAACTTGGAACATTTTGACCATGAAAACCTTTCTGCAAATTACATAGTCCTTAGCAGATAAATAGGCCCATTTAACCAAAATATCAATTCACTGCACAATCAAAATGATAATTGCTCTACTTATTAGGCATTTTATTTGCAAAGAAAACAAATTCCACATGAACAATTTTGATACATGTTTAAAATTTTCTATTTTATAAATTTTAACAGTCAAATCACCTCTTACTGCAATTAAGGTTACTTGGGTTTTAAATTTTATCACGAAAAATCTGTAACTTCTCCAACCGTGAATCCTTCAAATGAATAGGCAAGAAAATTTAACGCATCTCATGCAGATCAGAAGATTTCAACATGTATATAACCAACAAATAATTAGAAGTACTGCATATACATTCTGAACAGCTTCGCTGATTGTTGTATTCCAAGGGCAAATCTGAAACAATTTAATCAATAAAAATTAAATCAAATAAAGCACAAGCTTTCCTTTCTTCCTCTCATCATATCTAACCAATTTTCATGAACAAAAACTGGGATAGCATAGGCTTTGTCTCCAACATTTATCTTTAAATATTGCAACTCTATATTCTCTGGCTATATTTCTTGTTGGCACTCACCATCACCCATGGCCATGTTTCTACAAAAGCTGACACTTGCAGAATGAAATATTAAATCTGATCCTGAAGCAGCTGAGTAACTGTAGGTGCTTGTGCTGTTATCTCCAACGCACCACAAAGATAAGCAAAACACTGTGACCTAGTCAGATTGCAGCTTCACACTGTAATAGCCAACAGCTGTTGGATGAGTTCAGAATAAAAGTCTCACTGCTTACAGGGTTTTATGTAAAAGTCTCTTGTCATTTGTAAAACAAATACCTGAAATCACATTGGCTCCAGATGACCCACTTGGCACAGGCATGAAGATTTACTACTTTTCTGAAAAACAGCTTCACACAAGCACACAGAGCACCACCTATTGTGCATCAAAATTATGCTCATAATTTGGTCACAAGCTTCCAGTACAGACTCTTAAGAGAACCACAACACAAGACACATGCTCAATAATCAGAGTATCAGTAGTCCCTACAGATGCTCAATGTAATCAGACAGCAGTCATGTGGGCCAAAGAATTAGAGCTCATCTGAATATTCAATATTTTGTATATTAAACTGAAATGTGTATACGTAGATTCGCCCAAAACATGTTAATTCATGCTTCTGAATCAGGCAATGCTTGAGCCTTTGATTTTATAATTGATGTAAGCTATAAATGCAGCACATGAAAACAATACCATCAACGACTTCTGTGTAGGGAAAGCTACATAGCATTTTACGTAGAACGCCCCCATTCGAGACAGCGACACAAACTGACTGGAGACGCAGGTGCAATGAGCCTTTTGTCATGGAAAATTACAAAGCATTCAACTTGCAGGCTTTATCACTAATGACAGCTGAACAAGAACAGAGGAATCTAAGAAACTAAATTAATTCAAATCAGCACAAAACAAAGGGCTGTGTAGCTTTACTAACACAGCCAGAATTTTCTGTTTATTCCAGGCATCCCTTGTGCAAATCAAGTCTAACGTTTCCAGAATAAAAACTCTAAAATTGCCAAAGCTTTAGGTGGAAAACATCTTGCAAGAGTTGGCAATATCTTTTACAAATTAGAAATTCAAAACAGAGTTGCAAAATTGTAAACGTTTGGAAACCACAATTGGCATTACCAGAAGTTATTCTAATTATTCTAAAACCAAATGCAGTCTTTAGGTCAAGCACGATTCGACAGAAGATAATTCAATTAGGGATGTGGAAGGATTGTGATGTTGGAGGCTAGAGAAGATCAAAGGAGGGAGACATTGCTGGGTAACAAGGTGGGATAAATGAAGTGGCATTACAGGGGATGCAGAGCAGAATTAAAAACAGGGGGAATTGGGGAAGACAAAAAAATGATCAGTAGCCAGGGAAAGGGTGGTGTCCATTAAACAGCCAAAGGTTAGAGAACTGAGAAGTAGGGTGCAGGATAAGGGGTGAAAGAATCCAAGACTGCTGGATGACCCCAGGTTATGGTGAAGCTTCAAACAAATATCCACACCATTGCAATGAATGATAACACAGTACACTAAGTCTAACCAGAGAGGAGGGGAAGGAGGGGAGAGCGAGAAGAGAGGTGATCTGGGGATGGCAAGTAGCACGTGTTTGGAGAGAGGGGATTTCTTGCACATTTTATTTTTGAAACACAGGTAATTTACAATTCTAATCCATTTCAAGAATATAAATGTACACTATTTCCAGAAGATGAATTGCAAGCAATTTTATTTTATCAATTATTATCAAACAAGAATCCATTCAAATTGATTTGACAGATTCTAGTGCAAACAAATTGGTTAGTAACTGTTAGGGCAAAACAGAATTGATGGAAATAACCAACAATGATGTACTGAGTAGGAAGAGGGCAACATTGAACCCCAAGTTAAACAAAAAGGTTCAACAGGAGCAGGGCTGAACTTAAAAAGCAACAGTGCAAACGAAGTGAGCTAATTGCACCAGTCATTTTTCTCCCTCCCTGTGAGGGTTCCCACCTGCCCCTTTTATCTCCCTTTCTGGAGTAGGAGAGAGGAAAAGAAAGACTGGATTAAGAAAGAGAAAATAAAGACAGAAAGGAAAAATGAGAAAATAATTTTAAAATGCAACAATTGAATTTTTTTATTGCACCAAAAACAACTTACTACATGCAGCAATGAGAGTTAACAAAAAATAAAAACAAAGTACTGGAAATATTCAGTAGGTCTGGCAGCATCTGTGGAGAGAGAAAGAGTTAATATTTCGAGTTGAATATCTTGCAGATTTGCGCATTAATGGTGATGTATGCTGTGAACTGGCCATTATTTTTCAAGGAAGATTTGGCTCAAAGACAGCCGGCTATGAGATGGGAATAAAGCCAAAGTAAAGGTAAAAAACAGTTTTAAGCCAGTTCAGTATTAATCATCTCCGACGAAGACAAATACATGCTACAAAGATTAGGTTGAAGAAAGGGCAGCTAAGAAGATCATTTTTTTGTACAGCTTTACTCTGGGTAACTAGAGTTGGCAGTGGCCTTGAAGAGGGAAAAAGTACATTTATGTATATATATAAAAAATTAAAAATCTAAAAGCATTGAAAAGTTAATAGGAAATCTAAATAGTTAAAGTTAACTACCATATACCTTTATGATAACATTGTACATATTGTGTGAAATACCAAGCATCTGTATATCTGTGACAAGTAATATGCAACACCCTTCACATTGATAATTTCTATCAATGCCATCTCAGATATAATTAATATAGATACAATAGTGTTTTCCCACATAAACAAGCTCTACATAAAACTCAGGCCCCACATACAGGTTTAAGATTTTATACACTGGCGATGTTGCTCACAGTGAATTGAAGGGTGTAGTTTTAAACAACAGGAGCTAAACGTGGTTAGGAAAGGTATCCAAATCCTCTGCTTTTTATGCTCCATTATTGACACGTTACTTATCTCCTAAAGCAAGCCCATGCCTTAATGGTAGCATTTCCGCCTCAGCCACGAGGGACAGTGTTTGGGCCTTGCTTTACACATTGAAATTATCAATGTGAAGGGCGTTGCGTATTACTTGTCACAGATATACAGATGCCCCAATGATTGGAAACAAGGGCTCCAACTTTTAATTCTGTGTTGACAAACAGTGAGATATTCACACCCTGAGGCTGTGGGTGCCCAATTCCTCACAGTATACGCTGTGGGAGACCCTAAAACATTGCTGTGCATCGGGGCCAACCACAGGAGCATTCACATTACAGTCTTTCAGACTGTTAATCAACATAAGTTTTCTTCCGCTACTTCACGGCTGCTATGCTCCAAGGGATGAGCATGGAAATATAAAAACAACCACTTCTTCCTCTATACACTATTATTATTATACCATAACAACTGGTTCCTATCAAGCTAACCACTGTCTTGTGCTTTGCATTTCAGCCCACATCCACCTTATTACAGACCCTACATCGAACCACTCTTGTTGGCAGCAAGTTCCAGGTCATTACCAGCTGCTGCGTAAAAATTTTCTTCCTCACATGCCCCTGCATCTCTTGTCCAAAATCTTAAATCTGCATCCCCTAGTCCTTGGACTATCAGCTAATGGAAGCCGCTTTTCTTTGCCTACCTTATTTTAACCTGTCATAACTTTCCACACCTCCGTCTTATCACTCCTCAATCTCCTTTGCTCCAGCGAGAACAATCTCAGTTTCTTCAACCTAACCTTGTAGTTAAACTCCCTCATTTCTGGAACCATTCTGGTATATGTCCTCTTCTCCCTCTCAAGGAGCCTCAAACCCTTACTAAAACATGGTGACCAGAACTGCATGCAATACTCTAGTTGTGGCCAGAAGTTTATACAGGTTCAGCAATACTTCCCTGCTTTTGTACTAAATTCCTCATTTATGAAGTCCAAGATCCCATAAGCTTTGCTAACCACTCTCAATATGTTCTGCCACCTTCAAAGATCTATGCACATGGCCCCCAGGTCCCTCTGTCCCAGTACACTCTTCAGAACTGTGCCATTTATTTCCTCTCCGTTTAAGAACTTCTTCGAAAAACAGGTGAAGGAAAACTGATTTTTACCGACTGTGAAAGCAGAAAAAGGCAACAGCAGCGAGGTGATCCCAATTGTTGTGGTTTGACACGTGGCCAGTGACAGTGCCTCAAGGTCCCCATGTTAACCAATATCACATGCAGGCATTAAACAGGGTCCATCTGTCAAGATCTGTGGCAATGGGAGGATTGGTGAAGGGAATAGAGCTGTGAACCTGGGATTTCCTAGTCAAGAATCTGCATGAGTGACAGAGATGAAGATTGTTTGAAATCTATGTTGGGGCAGAGGTGCCTTTGGGAAGCTGCATCTGTGACTGAGCAGTTCTCTTCAGGATATTCTCTACTCACCAAATGGGGAGGGGGCTAGAAAGGGTGCCCTAAAAATAGGCTGTCTCACTTTCTCCTGGCTGGGGAACCACAGCCAGTGGGACAACAACTTTGTGCTCAAAGAAAGCAAACCCTAAATTTTGAAACTTGCTATGTTAGAACATTCATGGATAATCTCAAGAGCCGCGATCCAGAAAGAGAAGACTACAATTATAACATGTGAGCTATCAAGACTCCAAAGTGAAACCCAGCTTCCTGCGGGGAAAGGTGGGTGGCAACTGAAGGAAGCAGCAGGAACATAAACCTTCCACTGGAAATGGAAGGCTAACAGCAACCCTTGTGCCCACGGAGTTGTTTTTTCCACTGGGAACAGAATTTTGGATGCACTGCCAGAACTCTGCAATTTTATAAATGAAAAGACTCATGAAAATTCACCGACATCTTAATCATAACGAAATATGCCACTGTCAGCAGCGCTTATGTCTTGCCCCTCCACTCCGATGAAGATGTTAAGTAAAAGCTCTATTCTGACCTTGGGAGTCATCATTACCATTCCAAATGTTTTAAAAAATCA
Organism: Cetorhinus maximus; assembly: GCF_964194155.1. Taxonomy (NCBI): domain Eukaryota; kingdom Metazoa; phylum Chordata; class Chondrichthyes; order Lamniformes; family Cetorhinidae; genus Cetorhinus; species Cetorhinus maximus. The sequence goes on along the minus strand of NC_135882.1, from coordinate 44,582,574 downwards.
TCCTTCTGGGAAACTTTACACATGAACACAAGAATTAAGAGCATGGGTAGACCATTCAGCTCTTCAAGCCTGCTCCACCATTCAATAAGATCATGGCTGATCTGATTGTGGCATCAACTTCACTTTCCTGTCTGCTGCCCTAACTCTTGACTCCCTTGTCTATCAAAAATCTGACTCAGCCTTAAATACGTTCAATGACCCAGTCTCTATTGCTTGCTACGAAGAGAATTCAACAGCCCTTAGGGAAAAAAACCTTTTCCTTACTTCCATCTTAAATGTGACATGCCGAATTTTCAAATGTGTCCTCTAGTCCTGGACACCCCTACAAGGGGAAACATCCTCTCAGCATCCACCCTGTCAAGTCCCCTCAGGATCTTATATGTTTCAATAAGGTCATCTCTCATTCTTCTAAATTCCAATGGATATATGCCCAACTGCCTCACCCTATCCTCATAAGGAGTCTCAGGAATCAGTCAAGTGAACCTTTTCTGAATGGCTTCGAGTGCAATTATATTCTTTCTGAAGTCAGGAGACCAAACTGTACACAATACTCCAGATGCAGTCTCATGAAGGCCCTGTACAACTGTAGCTACACTTGCCTACTTGTATACTCTATTCCCTTTGCAAGTAACAGCAACACTCCATTTGCCCTCCTAATAACCTGCTGTATCTGCATACTAACTTTGTGATTCATGTATCAGGACACCCAGATCTCGCTGTACTGTAGAGCTCTGCAGATTTTGTCCGTTGAAATAACATACTGCATTTCTATTCTCCCTGCCAATGCGGACAAGCTCACATTTTCCCACATAATACACCACCCTCCAATTTTTTGCCCACTCACAACCTATCTATATTCCTCTGTACACTCTTTGCCTTGACAACTTAATTTCCTATCTATCTTAGTGTTCAGCAAATTTAGCTACCATACATTCGGTCCCTTCATCCAAATCATTAAAGTGATTGTAAATAGTTGAGGCCCCAGCACTGATCCCTATGGCACTCGACGAGTTACAGCTTGCCAACCTGAAAATGACCTATTTATCTATACTCTCTGCTTCCTGCTAGCTAACCAACCCTCTTTCCATGGGGAGGTGATAGCATAGTGGTATTGTTCCAGAGATTCAGGGGACCTGGGCTCGAATCCTGCCATGGCAAATAGTGGAATTGAATTCAATGAAAATCTGCAATTAAAAGTCTCAATGAAACCATTGTCAAGTGTTGTAAAAACCCATCTGGTTTACTAATGCCCTTTAGGGAAGGAAATCTGTTGTTCTTACCTGGCCTGGCCTACATGTGACTCCAGACATGCCCTCTAAAACGGCAATCTCCTCAAAGACTGCAAACTCCTCCCCAGCTAGAGCTGTCTCACTAATCAAGCAACAGCCTAACATAGTCATCCTCATGGAATCATATCTTACAGAAAACATAACCACCATCGCTATCCCTGCAGACCCAGAAGAGGTGGCAGCACAGTGATATACAGCCGGGAGGGAGTTGCCCTGGGAGTGCTCAACATCGACCCCGGACCCCATGAAGTCCCACGGCATCAGGTCAAACATGGGCCAGGAAACCTGCTGATTACCACGTACCGCCCACCCTCAGCTGATGCATCAGTGCTCCTCCATGTTGACCACCACTTGGAGGAAGCGCTAAGGGTAGCAAGGCGCAGAATGTACTCTGGGTGGGGCGTTTTAATATCCATCATCAAGAGTGGCTTGGTAGCACCAATACTAACCCAGATGGCAGAGTCCCAAATGACATAGTTACTAGACTGGGTCTGCAGCAGGTGGTGAGGTAATCAAGAGGGAAAAACATACTTAACCTCATTCTCACCAACCTGCCTGCCGCAGATGCATCTGTCCATGACAGTATTGGTAGGAGTGACCACCGCACACAGTCATTATGGGGGCAAAGACCCACCTTCACATAGAGGTCACACTCTATCGTGTTGTGTGGCACTACCACTGTAAATGGGATAGATTTCAAACAGGCCTAGCAACACAAGACTAGGCATCCGTGAGGCACTGTGGGCCAAAGCAGCAGCAGAACTGTACTCGAACACAATCTGTAACCTCATGGCCCGGCATATCCCCCACTCTACCACTACCATCAAGCCAGGGGATCAACCCTGATTCGATGAAAAGTGCACAAGGGCATGCCAGGAGCAACATCAGGCATACCTAAAAATGAGGTGTCAACCTGGTAAAGCTATAAACACAGGACTACTTGAGTGCCAAACAGCATAAGCAGCAAGTGATAGAAAAGGCTAAGCGATCCTAAAACCAACAGATTAGATCTAAGCTCTGCAGTCCTGCCACACCCAATCGTGAATGGTGGTGGACAATTAAACAACTCATTGGAGGAGGAGGCTCCACAAATATCCCTATCCTCAATGATGGAGGAGCCCAGCACATCAGTGCAAAAGGTAAGTCTAAAGCATTTGCTACAATCTTCAGCCAGAATTGCCAAGTGCATGATCCATCTTGGCCTCCTCCAGAGGTCCCCAGCATCACTGGTGCCAGTCTTCAGCTAATTCGATTCATTTCATATGATGTCAAGATACTGCTGAAGACACTGGATACTGCAAACGCTATGGGCCCTGACAATATTCCGTCGATAGTGCTTGTGTTCCAGAACTTGCCGCACCCCTAGCCAAGCCGCTGGCATCTACCCAGCTATGTGGAAAATTGGCCATGTATGCCCTGTACCTAAAAAGGACAAATTCAACCCGGCCAATTATCACCCCATCAGTCTACTCTCGATCATCAGTAAAGTAATGGGAGGGGTCACCAACAGTGTTATCAAGCGGCACTTACTTAGCAATAACCTGCTCACTGGTGCCCAGTTTGAGTTCTGCCAGGGCCACTCAGCTCCTGACCTCATCGCAGCCTTGGTTGAAACATGGACATAAGAGCTTAACTCCAGAAGTGAGGCAAGAGTGACTGTCCTTGACATCAAGGTCGTATTTGACTGAATGTGGCATCAAGGAGCCCTAGCAAAATTGGAGTCAAGGGGAATCGGGGGAAAACTCTCCGCTGCTTCAAGTCATGCCTTGGAACAAAGGAAGATGGCTCTGGTTGTTGGAGGTCAGTCATCTCAGCTCCAGGACATCACTGCGGTAGTTCCTCAGGATGGTGTCCTGGGCCTAAGTAACTTCAGCTGCATCAAAAATGACCTTCCTTCCATCATAAGGTCAGAAGTGGGGATGTTCGCTGATGAGTACACAATGGTCAGCACTATTCGCGACTCCTCAGGTACTGAAGCAGTCCATGTCCAAATGCAGCAAGACCTGCACAATATCAATCTTGGGTCAACAAGTGGCAAGTAACATTCGTGCCATACGAATGCCAGGAAATGACCATTTCCAACAAGAGAGTGAGTCTAACCATCATCCCTTGACATTCAATGGCATTACCATCACTGAATCCCCCACTAACATCCTGGGGGCTACCATTGACCAGAAACTGAACTGGACCAGTCATAGAAATACTGCGGCTACAAGAGCAGGTAAGAGGTTAGGAGTCCTGCGACGAGTAATTCACGTCCTGACTCCCCAAAGCCTGTCCACCATCTACAAGGCACAAGTCAGGAGTGTGATGGAATACTCCCCACTTGCCTGGATGAGCGCAGCTCCCACAACACTGAAGAAGCTTGACACCATCCAGGACAAAGCAGTCCGCTTAATTGGCACCACGTCCACAAATATTCACTCCCTCCACCAATGCACAGTAACAGCATTGTGTACCATCTACAAGATCCACTGCAGGAATTCACCAAGGCTCCTAAGACAGCATCTTCCAAACCCACAACTACTACCATCTAGAAAGACAAGGGCAGCAGATGGATGTTAACACCACCACCTGGAAGTTACCCTCCAAGTCACTCACCATCCTGATTAGAAATATATTGCCGTTTCTTCACTGTCGCTGGGTCAAAATCCTGGAACTCCCTTCCTAACAGCACTGTGGGTGTGCCTCCACCACATGGACTGCAGCAGTTCAATAAGATAGCTCACCACCACCACCTTCACAAGGGCAACTAGAGATGGGCAATTAATGCTGGCCCAGCCAGTGAAGCCCACATCCCATGAGAGAATTAAAAAAAAAGTACTACAATGTCCTATTATCTCCTTAATAATGGATTCCAGCATTTTCCCTATGTCAGATGTTAAGCTTACTGGCCTACAGTTTAATGCTGTCTCCCTCCTTTCTTGAATTCAACATCAGGGTTGGCTGCAGCTCAGAAGTTTGGAGCAGAGCCATTGGAAAGTATAGAGCAGGAAAAGCCAATGCAAATGGCATCCTCTTTCTGACAAAGTGTGCTCTGCATGACCTTATTATGATAGTCAACCTCCTCCGTCAAAAAGGACAAATACAAAATACAGGACCATCCTAGATCAAACACTGGCCCCTCCTGGATTACATCTTTCTTCAGGTCAAAGATCTAAATGATGTCTGCATCACTTGATTGATGCGGGGGACTAATGCCTGCTGGACAGATCATTGACTTGTTTGATCAGTGAAGAACAGCAACTTAGGACCAAGAAATCACAAGGCCCCAAAGTCCAAGAGGAAGATCATCAATGTGTCAGTCCTGAAACAGCACAAAGAGAGAAACTCCAATTGCTGCTCATGACCAATCTGTATTATCTTCACAATTCCAGAATAGTGGAGTCAATGTTAGCTTTACTAGACTCCTTTTTCCAGACAATTGCATTTGAGCATCGTCAGCACCAGGAGTGGTTCGACAAAAATGATGCTCAAATCTGTGACGTGTTGAATCAAAAACAAACAGCATTGCCTGGGAGAACAATTTGAGGTCACAGCTCAATAAGCCCACATACCAATAGTTCAAGCTTGATGACCAAAGAAAAATTCTAAAGATGAAGGACAGGCGGTGGGAAGAAAAAGCTTAAGGGATCTAACAGTACACTGTTGATGACATGCAAAGCTTTTCTGAAGCCAACAGGGCCATTTGCAGAGGTAAAATGGACAAATCCCCTTCGCTCAGGGTGATAATGCCATCTGCCAACCCTGGAAAGAATGTATTAAACAACTCAACTGCGAATGAATAAAGGCAGTTAATACCCTCCAAGTTTTCCCCCAATGTCCCATGATACAATCCACAGGTGAACCACCATTGACGGGTAAGCTGCAACAAGCAAACAGATGAAAAACAACAAAGCCTGTGGCCAGTATTCCAGCTGAAGTCTTCAAAGCTGGTGGACTTGTGCTCACATGACAACTCCATGCACGTATCCTATGGATTGGAAGTAAAAACTTCGCCCCTCCAACTTCAGAAATGTGACAATTGCAAACTATCTTCAAGGAGGAAGCTAAATCATGCTGTGGAAACTATTGATGTATTTCCCTCTTGTCGACAGTAAGGAAAATCCTAACACGCATTCGCCTGAATCGTCTAATTCCTGCGACTGATGGAATCCTCCCAGAGGCACTATGTGGGCTTTCAGCCTTCCAGAGGAACCTCTGACATGGTCTTTATTGGCAGACAAAACCAACAAAACCTCCGAGAATAACACAAGAACTCTTCATTGCATTCATCAACCTGACCAATGCATTTGATTCAGTAAATCGTCAGGCTCCATGGATTGTGTCCCAAAGATTTGGACAAGTTCCAATGATTTTCCTGCAATTGCTTCATGGTGATATGACTGCAGCAGTCTTAAGTGGCCAAATTGAAACAGATGCCTTCAAAATCCAGACTGGGGTCAAGCAAGGCTGCAATATTCATAATCTGCCTGAGAGTCGTTACTCACCTCAAAAGATCAACTGCCCTCTGGTGTCAGTATTAAATACCATCTAGATGGAAAACTACCTTTGGTTGCCCAAAGCTAAACTGACCACCATAGATATACAAGATCTACAGTTTGGTGATGACTGCAATGTCGTTGTTCACTTGGCCTGTCCTTGAATATTGCCAAACAAAACTCATATCAACCAGCACCTGGGCAGCCAAATATTCCATCTCTCATATGTGTTGAAGGGGAGACTTTGGAATATGTTGAACACTTGCCATATCTTGGCAGCCCCCTCTCTCAAAGGCCACCACTGACAAGGAGATCCAACACCAGATGAGCTGTGCCAGTTAAGCCTTCTACAAACAACAGCAGTGAGTGTCTGACAACAAAGACTTCTGCAAGCCATAAACATCTTTAGTGTACCAAACATCTATTGTCACTATGCTCCTGTAGTGCAGCGAGAACCTGGAGTACGTATCAGTAACACGCAAGACTAGCAGAGAAATTCCATCAACACCAACCCCGCCGTGTCCTTCAGATTCCAAGAGAGGACCATCAAACAAACGCTAGTGTTCTTCTTGAAGCCAGGTGTACAGGCATTCAGGCAAAACTCCTGCAAAATTAACTTCAAAGGACTGGCCATTGTGTTCGCATGGCTCAAAATCGTCTCCACCCCTGACCCAAGGGTCCTTTTCTCTTAACTCGCACATGGCCAGAGGTCCAGAGGTGGACAAAAGAAAATGCTTCAAAGACATTCTGAAGCTCTCCTAAAAACACTACAGCGTTGACCTTAATGACTGGGAGGAGTTCGCTATCAATCATCCAGAATGTTAACAACTTGTCCATGAAGCTTCAGCATAATTTGAGTCCCAACGCCTTAATGATGAGGCAAAGGAACAGCAGAGAAGGAGAGAAAAGGAAGCAAATCCTGCACTCCAGATCCAACTTATGGGAAGTCCTGCCCACATACCCCAAGGTCTTCGATTTGACAATCAGCCTGCTCGGTCACGAGGGCCCACAGTAGAAACTTGTGACTGAGTTGAGGTCATTCTCAAATCGGTGGGCAGCCGATGACGATATTGCCTCTCCCTTCTGCCAGAATGCATCACCTCACATTTCTCTGCATTAAATTCCATCTGCTACTTGTCTTCTCATGCTGCTAGCCTATGTCAAGTTGCAGCAGTCAATTGTTCAGAACCCAAAATAGAGAGAAAATACCAAGGAACTAAGGAAGAACTCTTCATGTAAAAATTACTAAGGAGCCCCTGAAAATCAAAAAATAACCCTCAACAAAATTAAGCCAATCAGTTTTTTTCCTCAAAGAGCCCTCAAGAAAAAAAATATTATTCTGACCGCTCCTTTGGGCAATCCATTCCACTGAGTGTGCCACTCACCTTTCAGGCCATGCAATGTGAAAAACAAATGTTGATTCTGGAACAGTGAAGGTGACCTGGACCATTTTGCTATTTTGCAAATTCTTGCCAGTTTCAATAGAACTACACAATGATTCAGTGTCTTGAGCAGTAGACAGCTCACCTGTAATTTTGCAGGTTTCAGAGACATCTTGAATGTATTGTGGACTTGCCCACATAATAAACATTTTGAGTGGAAACCAGCTTAGTCATTATCTAGCTGCTTTTCCATTGTTAGTCCTATTATTATTTAGCATCTGCTTCTATCACCCTGGTGAATTTCAGAACTTAAGCAGCAGCTAGCATTACTGTAGTGCATCTGTGAGGCTCAGAGCTACATAGGTAGAAGGTGCTCACCCCACAGCTTAAAGTGCGCATACGCAGAGAGGGAATGGGTAGACAAGGATAACCAGGCAGTGTACGAGTCCCTGGAGTGAATTTCACTCCATAAACAATATTCCGTTCTGAATACTGGTGAGGATGATGGTTCAGCTGGGGTGCATCCATACTCTAAAACCAGTGACTAAGGCTAAGGGCAAAGGTAGACATTTGGAAGAATGACATAGTTGTTACTGAAAGGTAGAATAAAGGAGGGTAGGAATGGCCACTCAACCGTGGTTACAGGGCTTTCAATTGACATAGAGAGGGGGATTAAAAGGAGGGGGAAGTCTCAACATTGGTTCAAGAAACAATCACAGCTGTAAGGAGAGAAGAGTATTTGAATTGAAGCCATGTGGGTTGGATTGAACAACAAAAAAGGGGTAGCCATGCTGCTGGGATAATACAATATATCCCAAAATAGTCAGAGTGAAATAGAGGAGCAAAAATGCAGGCAAATTACTGAGAAGTGCAGAAACAATAGGGGAGTATTAGTAGGGAATTTCACGACCCTAAACTAATCTGGAATAAAGTACGGTTCTTAAGGAATACTTGGCATCTATCTTCATAAAAGGACAATGATGCAGTCAGTGTAGCATAGCATAGGATAAGGAAATATGGGACTAACAGTGAAACATGAAATATATTAAGGTATTCAGCATCTTTGAAAGTAGATATTTGGCCAGGCCCAAATAAAATATAGCCAGCATGGATGGACCAGTTGGGATGAATGATCGGTTTCTGTGTCATATTCCCTGTGCGATGTAAAACAAAAGCAAGAGATCAAACAGCAGAGCCTCTGGCTTCATTTTCTCTGGCTACAGGCAAGGTGCCAGAGGACTGCAGGGCTACTCAGGTTATGCCCTTGTTTAAAAAGTGATTAAGGGATAGACCGAGAAATTACAGGCCTTGATTGTGCGAAGATTATTGGAAAAACTCTTAGGGACGGCATCAATAGTGCCATGCTCAGTACAAGCATGAGGACATTGGATATTCTAGACTGCAAGATCATAATTTGTGAAAGTGGCCACAAAACCTTTAAAGATGGCTGCAACTTAACATGTGACTATGGGTAGTATTTGATTCTGCGGTCAATACTTGTAAAACAGGGACCTGAATAAAGGTACTTTGCAACCACCTGTGAAGTTTTTACAACTCATTCTTTAAGGATGAACCAGCGTTTGTGGGACATGGAATCTCCAATCCGAAGGCCTTCGAGTGCCATAATGAATGAAGGAGAATATCTGAGCTCAAATTGAGGCAGAGATAAAACTGAATGACTACTGTCAACTGCCACTGTACCATGGTGGTCTGGACCCCAGAAGTTTTAACCCTGCAGTCATGTGACTGAAACTAACTTTCAGGAACTGCAGTACAATACAACCGGAACAAAGCAAATCTGGCAGGAAAAGAAACATTTGAAACACAAAGAAACTTTCAAAACAACTGAACCATCATAGCTGAAAGTCTTCTAATGCAGCCAGAAGTATTGTTCTTGTTCCAGCTTCAAAGTCCACCTGAAAACCAGCCTCCTAGCTATTTGCCAACAAGAGGCTTCACAGCTTCATGTGAATCCTTGATTTTTAAAAGGCCTTCACTCCAACTAAAGTCAACTAAGATGACATCAAGCCTACATCGAAACTGAAATTACTTCTTCAACTTTATCTGTATCTCATCTTTGCATGTGCAATAGTGAGAGTGAGACAAGGGATTGAGACGTATTTTAAACATCCGAGGCCAGTGTGAGATAATAAATAACCTTTATTTCTAAAAATCACCAAAAAGCCTGCTGCTAGATTTTATTTTAAATCATGAAGAATCACTTCGAGGATAAGGAAATACACACAAACATCATGATACGGACTGGAAGAGCCCACAAAGTGCCCGCAACAATAGGCATTTAGAAAAGCATAGATTAATCAAGGACACTTAGCATGGATTTAAGGGCAGGTTGTAGTTGACCAACTTTACTGAATACTTGTAAGGTAACAAGGAGGGTCAATGAAGGTAGCATGTTTGATGCAGTCTACGTGGTTTTTAGCAAGGCCTTTGACAAGATTCCACACAGGATAATGGTCAGAAAAGTAAGAGCCCACAGGATCATATGGTAAGTGGTAAGATTGATCCAAAACTGTCTCAGTGGCAGAAAGCAAAGAGTAATGGTTGCCAAGTTTTGAGACTGGAAGGTTTTTCCAGTGGAGTTCCGCAGGGCTCAGTCGGTTCCTTGCTTTTCAATATTTCAAAGATTTAGACTTAGGGGGCATAATTAAGAAATTTGTGAATGATATTAAAATTGGTCCACATGATTGATAGTGAGGAAAGAAGCTGTAGACTGCATGAAGGCCAAAATGGGTTGGTCAGGTGGTCAGAAAAGTGGCAAGTGGGATTCAATCTGGATAAGTATGAGGTAATGCATTTAGGAAGTAAAAACAAGGCAAGTGAATACACAATAAATTGTAGCAGTGTTACAATCCACGTTGAGACTGCTAACTTTTTTATTTCAAATAAATATTTAAATTGTCAATTTAGCCTCACGCAGTTAAAAGCACTCACAATGCTTGCTGCACAAAAATGCAACCATGTGCAAACTCACTGACTTTCCAATTCGGCCTCCACTACTTCCCACACAATTGTTTTGGCCTTCGAGTCGCATTCACCAGCACCTGTATTCCATCCAGAGTTCCTGGAATGGTTACCGCCGACAAGACGCACATGTACAAATCCTCGCTCACTCTGGTTACGGCAATCCTGATGGCACAGAGGCTCACTTCTCCAACACTTAAATGAACAGTCTGGTGAGCTCTCACAACACAGAGAGCAGAAATGGGTCTTGTCCAATTTACAACCCCTTACCCTTCCTGTCTTCGGCTCTCTGGTCTTTCCAACTGCTCCATTCTCAGAGACCTCTTTCAACATCAGATCTGTTCGAAGACTGCCAGACAGAAAACTGTTCCATTCTGAGAACACCTTGCTTGTTTCCTCTTTACCTGAATTCTCAGTGTGTTCTGAACTGTCAAAACGGAAGACACAGGCTAACCCAATCCCACTACAATTAACCTTCTATTTACCCTTTGCTTCTTAGCTGTTCATCCCCATGATAACCTGAGATCACATGGCATTTCTTGGAACATGATGTCATAATCAGAAAACCAATTAATCCTCTTTCAGAATACTCTCCAGCCCATTTTGGTCTCAAAGGAACACTGGGCACAAAAAAATATAGGCTTTTCCAAGCACACGGACCATCAGAATACTGAGAAGTATGAAGCAACAGAGGGCCTTGGAGTGCACATCCACATAGCCCTGAAGGAAGCAGGACAGGGAAATAAGGGTGTTTAAGAAGGATAGTGGATACTTAGCTTTATCGGTCAAGGCACTGAGCATAAGAGCAGGGAGGTTATTCCAGGACGATATAAAACACTAGTTAGATCATAGCTGGAGTACGGTGTACAGTTCTGGCCTCCATATTACAGGAAGGATGTCATTAAGGGATTACAGAATTGATTTATGGGGATGTTTCAAGGAATGGAGAATTTAAGCAAGATTGGATAGGCTGGTGTTGCTTTTTTTAAAGATTTATTTGAGGCGTATAAAATTATTAGGAGCCTAGATAGAGTCATTAGGAGGGACCTATTTCCATTAACAGAATTCAAGAACGAGGAGGCAGAGATTGAAGGTAATTGGGAGAAGGGTAAGAGGGGAGTTGGAGAGTAATATTTTTTCACCGCAGGATGGTAGGGCTCTGGAACTCGGTGCCCGAAAAGGGCAGAGAAGAGAACTTCACTGTGCTTAAAATAAAAATACTTGGATGTGCACCTGATGTGCTATAGCCTACAGACCAAGAGCTGAAAGTTGGAATTAGGCTAGATAAATTTTTTCAGCATGATGGGCCAAATTGGCTTCTTCTTTGCAATAAATTGTTAGATGTTTCTCCAAGCAAACTGAGTGCACATCACATTGCCAGAAAGAACGGTGGAACTGTGCCCAATTCCATCTCATTACTGTGCATTAACCTGTTAAAGTGAGGCTTTTGCACATTTTGTGTTCAAGTGCTTGGGCTGCTCAATGGAGTACGTGCATAGTACAATGCACAGAGGTCAAGCCAAATGGATCACCTGGTCGCCAAAACCACTCGAGTGCCACTCTCATATTTCACCATCCCTTAAAGGAGTGGTCTGAGTTTGACCTTAGACCTTTTGATACTGGTTTACATGCTGGGATTCTGTATGTCATGAACATTTTAATCACAGAAAATGGTTCATCTTCAAGGACTAAGGACATTCTGGAAAAATGTGTTTTATAAAAGACACCTTCTCAGAGAGTTAATGCAGGACTCTGATTGCTATTCCTGGGGGAAACATCCTTTTTCACAAAGGTTAATTAAGCAGCTGTTAACAAACAAATTGTAAAACTCTTGAAACAAAAACACCTGGAAAAACTCAGCAGGTCTGACAGCATCTGCGGAGAGGAATACAGTTGACGTTTCGAGTCCATATGACTCTTCATCAGTAAAACTTTTGACCCTGCTGGACTGTGTACAAAAGGGGTCACATGGGTTTTATGGCTCTGAAAAAAAAACATGCCTGTAACTGTTTAAAAAAGAGTTTTGGTTTTGCTTTGGGAGGAGAAGGGCCAATTGCTTGAGAAGGGAGACAGCAGCCTTTTTGCAGTCCAGACCAACCGTACAATCCGGGCGCCATTTCATCTATCTTTGGCCTTTGAACCATTGACTTTTAACCTTGGGCCATTTCTATTTTTATTTCATTGCTTTTGTGAGATTGTGTGCCTGTCTTAGAGTATCTCAAAAGTATAATTAGTATAATTTCATATTCCATACTTTATGTTGCTAAGCTTTGCCTTTCTATTCGAAAAGACTGGTTTTCTAATGAACTAATGAATTTGCTGTTTAGTGAAAGAAGCCTGGTTAAAGGCACGTTTATTCTGGATAACACTAGTGAAAGTAAATAATTGGCCATTTTGGTGAGTGAATTGGACATTTAAATTAATATTGCAACCTGGGATATAGTGGGGCTACATCAATTGCGCACTCCTTCCATCTCAGTCGTAACACTACATTACAATAGTGACCACACTTTCAAAGTAATGCATTCACTATAAAATGCTTTGTGACTTTAAATTTCACTATAAAAGTTCAAGGTGCTCTTTTTCCTTTGTCACAAAAAGATCGAAGGATACTCAGTTAATCAAACCCACTCCATTGGTCAGGTGTTTTAGCAAACTTTGACCATCCTTTGAAAGCCCATATCGCTAGGCCACCACTTCTTTCGGGTCTCGTGCCCAATTAAAGTGAAATTTAAGCGAGTGTTACTTTTCATCAATATATTACACTTTCAAAAGCAATGTACATTTCAAAATGCTTTGAACCAAATCTTGCTTTATCTAATTTGAACAAATGCAAATAATGAAGGATTACTCAATGTACAGCGCCCTCCACCCCTGTGGGGCTGTAAAGTTTAAGGAGTTAGATGCTTAATTTACTTTCCGCAGACTTCTTGTATGTTATTCCATTCTTGGTCTTATTGGTGCACTTTACGGACTACAAATTCCCGGAACTTGGATGTACTATAACTAATATAGAACTGAAGCTTATCTGAAATAAAAACGGCAATAATGGTGCTGAACCATGTTTAAGCTCCCTAACAGTGCGTGGAGCTGCTATAAATAATGCTCAAGTCATCAATTCAGCTGTGGCATGTGCAAAATATTGCACAGCTGGAGAATTGCAGGGCACTGAACAGCCTGTTTCACTGATGCAGCCATGGACAGCATTTTTCCCCTACTGTAAAGCAATGAAAATGACTTCAATGCACAGTAAAGCAAAGCAGAGAGCCCAAGACTAGGAGTCTACATGGAGAATTGAGTAATGTTTTCACTCCAAGTGGTGGGGGGTAGAACTTACTGCCTGAAAGGGAGACAAGGGCAGAAGCCCTCATTGAATTTAAAAAATACTTGAATAGCACTTGAAGTGCCATAATGTGCAGGGCTATGGACTAAGGGCTGGAAAGGGAATTAGATTAAATAGCTTTTTTCTGGCCAACAGACATGGTGGGCCGAATGGCCTCCTCTGTGTCGTAAATTTTACATTGAACAGAGTAAGAGTTTAAGAGGTAATTCTCTGCAGACTTGAGGTCTTTATGTGGTTCAAATTTTGCAACTACTTGGCCTATTTCCACAGCCCTGGTATCTGCACCATCTCCATGCCAAAGTTGAAAATGTCAACTAATTACTTCTAAGCTCTCATCCCGAACTGTAGCAAATAAATATGATCAATTCCATCTCCTTTCCACATTTTAAGTTCTTATGATTTTTTTAGCTCCTCAATGTTGAGCCACTCAGTGCGGACTGGGCTGTCAAGTGACCAAAACTCCGACTCAATTTCTCTGATTTTGTGCTGTGCTTTGTTTTGGATAAATTGAGTGTGACTTGTTTGGGAGAGAATGCAGTGAGGTGTTTTGGCTATTCATCAGTAGCATGGAGATTGCAAGCTTTGTTGTTTTGCTATACAGGAAGGTTTTTTTGTTTCAGAACTTTCCCTCCAACAGTCATGGTGCTCCTTTCTGATTTCTCATTAGTATTTCCTCCAAGTTGAATGGTTTCTTCACCAAAGAGATATAAATCAAAGAATGCTGAAACAGCTATTTTGTTGGCTTGTTTGCTCTTAAAGCCCAAATGAATACAGTACCAAGTCAGATATAGACATGCTGTGGCCCCATTAATACATTTCATTTATTCATCAGATGCGGGCATTTATTTATTGCCTATCCGTAATTACCCTCAATAAAGTAATGATGAGCTCCTCCTTGAACTGCTGAAATCCTTGTGCTGTAGGTACATCCGCAGTGCTGTTAGGTTAGGAGTTTGAGTATTTTGACCCAGTGACGATACATTTCCACATCAGTATGGTCTATGGGCTGGAGGGGAATTTGCATGTAGTTGTGCTCCCATCTGTCTGTTACCCTTGCCCTTCAAGTTGGTAGAGGTCATGGATTTAAATGATGATATTGAAGGAGCCTTGGTGAATTGTTACACACGGGTAAACATTGCGTGCCAGAGGTGGAGACAGTGAATGTTTAGTGTGGTGGAAGGTGGGGTGCTTTATCCTGGATAGTGTCAAGCTTCGAGTGCCATTGCTGCTACACTCTTCTAGGCAAGTACAGAATATCTCATCACACTCCTGGCGTGTGCCTTGTCGATGGTTGGACAGGCTTGGGAAGTCAGGCAGGAAGTTACTTGCTGCAGAATGTCCAGCCTTGGACCTGTTCTTATAGTCACAGTATTTGAAATGGCTGGTTCAGTTCAGGAATGGATGCTGATAGAGAGGGATTCAGCCATGGTAATGCTGCTAAATGTCAAAGTAAAATGGGTAGATTCTATCTTGTTGGAGAGGGTCATTATTTGCCACTTAAGTGACATTTGTGCCACACATCAGTCGATATCTGATTGTTGTTCAGGTCTTGCTGCACGCAGGCAGGGATTGCTTCATTACCTCCGAAGTTTGGAACGGAACTGAAAACTGTGCAATACGAACATACGAGTTAGGAGCAGGAGGAAGCCACTTGACCCTAAGAGTTTGCGCCATCATTCAATAAGGTCATGGCTGATATGACTGTAACCTCATGCTTACCCCAGGTAACCCTTCACCCCCTTGTTTATCAACAATCTACCCACCTCCGTGTTGAAAACATTCAAAGATTCTGCTTCCACTGCCTTTTGAGGAAGTGAGTTCCAAAGACTCACGAACCCGAGAAAAAAATATCTTCTCACCTCTGTCTTAAATGGGTGACCCATTATTTTTAAATGGTGACCCCTAGTTCTAGATTCTTCCACATCCACCCTGTCAAGACCCCTCAGGATCTTGTATGTTTCAATCAAATCGCCTCTTACTCTTCTAAACTGCAGCGGATACAAGCCTAGCCTGTCCAATCTTTCCTCATAAGATAACTCACCCATTCCTGGTATTATTTCAATAAGCCTCTGAACTGCTTCAAATGCATTTACATCCTTCCTTAAATAAGGAGACCAATACTGTACACAGCTCTCCAAATGTGGTCTCACCAATATCCTGTACAACTGCAGCATAACCTCCCAACTTTTGTATTCAATTCCCCTCGCAATATGCAATAACATTCTATTAGCTTTCCTAATTACTTGCTGGACCTGCATATTAGCCTTTTGTGATTCCTGCACTAAGACACACAGATCCCTTGGCATCTCAGGGCTGTGTGAACTGTCACTATTTAGATAATAGGATTCATTTTTATTTTTCCTGCCAAAATGGATAATTTCACATTTGCCCACATTATACTCCATTTGCCAGATCTTTGCGCACTCGCTCAACCTTTGTCCCCTTGCAGCCTACTTATGTTCTCTTCACAACTTATTCTCCTACCTATTTTTGTATAACCAGCAAATTTAGCAACCATACCTTCGGTATCTTCATCCAAGTAATTTATATAAATTGTAAAAAGTTGAGCCCCAACACTGATCCCTACAGGGATCGTTGCATTCTACCAACCAGGAAAAAAACCATTATGGCTATCATCGGTTTCCTCTTAGCTAGCCAATCTTCTAACCATGCCAATATGTTACCCACTATACCAGGAGCTTTTATTTTCTGCAATAACCTGTGCTGTGGCACTTTAACAAATTTTTTTTGGAAATCTAAGTACAGTACATCCTATTTATCAAAGAACTCCAATAATTGGTTAAACACGATTTTCCTTTCACAAAACCATGTTGACTCTGCCTGATTGCCTTCAATTTTTCCAAGTGCCCTGCCATAACATCTTCAATGCCAACATTTTCCCTATGACATGTGTAAAGCTAACTGGCCTGTAGTTTCCTGCTTTGTCTCCCTCCCTTTTTGAATAACGGAGTTAGATTTACCGTTTTCCAATCTCATGGCATGTTTCCCGAATTGAGGGAATTTTGAAAAATTAAAACGAATGCATCAACTATCTCACTAGCCACTTCCTTTAAGGGCAAAGTCCATCAGGACCCAGGGATTTGTCAGCCCGCACCTCCAACAATTTGCTAAGTACCACTTCCCTGGTGATTGTAATTTTCCTGAGTTTCTGCCTTCCAATTCCTGATTTTCAGCTATTTCTGGGATGTTACTTGTATCCTCTAGTGAAGACCGATGCAAATTACCCATTCAATTCATCTGCCATCTCATTTTCCATTATTAATTCCCAAGACTCACTTCCTTTAGGACCAATGCTCACTTCGTTAACTCTTTTCTAAGTATCTGAACTTAAACCTATATTTAAGTATACAGTATTTGATAGAATATTCAGTATATGTTATCCATCTTTATATTTCTAGTTAGCTTTCTCTCGTACTCTAATTTTTCCCTCCTTAGTAAACATTTAGTCATTCATTGCAGTTCTTTACATTCTGTCCAATCTTTTGACCTGCCAGCCATCTTTGAGCAATTATATGCTTTTTCTTTGAGGTTTAGGCTGTTTTTAACTTTTTTTTTGAAACCATGAAAGATGAGTCCTCCCCTTTCTCATTGGAATCTATCGATTCTATGTACTCTGAAATATCCCTTTGAATGTCTGCCTCTGCATCTCTATTGACCTATTCCTTAATCTCATTTGCCAGCTCACTTTAATTAACTCTACTTTGATTCCCACATAATTGCCCTTATTTAAGCTTAAAATAGGAGTCTTGGACCCACTCTTCTCTCCCTCAAACTGATTGCAAAATTCAATCATTATGATCACTGTTACCCAGGGCACCTTTACTATGAGGTATCAGTTAATCCTGTCTTGTTGCACAATACCAGGTCTCGTATAGCCTGCTGTCTGGTTGGCTCCAGAATGTGCTGTTCTGAGAAACTCTCCCAAAAACATCCTATGAACTCATTTAGGCTACCTTTGCCCATCTGATTTTTCCAGTCTATATCTAGATTAAAATCCCCCATGATTATTGCTGTACCTTCCTGGCAAACTCCCATTACCTCTTCTTTTATACTCTGTCCTACTGTGTAGTTCCAATTAGGGGCCTTGTACACCACTCCCACAAGTGACTTGTTGTCTTTATCATTTCTCATCTCAACCCACATCGCATTTATATCCTGGATTTCTGAACCCTAATGCGCTAATACCATCAATAATTAGCAGAGCCACCCCCCAGCTTTTCCGAGCTTCCTGGTCTTCCTATAATCACGTACCCTTCAATATTCAGATCCTAATCTATGTCATCCTGCAGCCATGTCTCTGTAATGGCTACCATACTTATTTATGTCTACTTTGGTGATCAGTTCATCTGTTTTGTTTCAAATGCTACATGCATTGAAATACAGAGCCTTTAAGTTTCGTCCTTTTATTATTTTTGGAACCTTGAGCCTTGAATGCTATTTTACTCTTAGATTTGTATTCTCCATCCCTTCCTGTCACATTCTGTTCATCATTTCCCTTATTAATACCATTCGCTCTTGCCTTGTCTCTACTTTTTGGTCTACCACACCTTCCCAAATTTGATTCCTTGCCCCTGCTAATTAGTTTAAAGCCCTCTCTACTTCCCTAGTTATGCAGTGAGTACAGTTCAGGTGTAGACCGTCACAACGGTGCAGATCCTACTTTACCTAACACTGGTGCCAGTGCCCCAAGAACCAGAATCCACTTCTCCCACACCAGTCTTTGGGCCATACATTCATCTCTCTAATCTTATTTCCCCAATGCCAATTTGCACGTGGCTCAGATCACAGAAACATAGCAACATAGAAAATAGGAACAGGAGTAGGTCATTCAGCCCTTCAAGCCTGCTTTTTGATTCAATGTGATAATGGCTGATCCTCTATCTCAACACCATACTGTACTCCCGCTCTCTCCCCATATCCTTTGACGCCTTTAGAGTCCAAAAATTTATCTATTTCCCTCTTAAAAATATTCAGTGACTTGGCCTCCACAGCCTTCTTTGGTGGAGAATTCCATAGGTTCACCACCCTCTGAGTGAAGAAGTTTTTCCTCATCTCAGTCTTAAATGGCCTACTCGGTATCCTGAGACTGTGACCGCAACCCCCCCCCCCCGCCAACATTCTAGTCATCACCACCCCCCGCCACCCCCAAGAGCCAGAGGAAACATCATCCCAAGTCCAGTCTCTCCATCCCGTCAGAATTTTATACATTTCAATGAGATCCCCTTTCATTTTTCTAAACTCCAGTGAATACAGGCCTAGTCGACCCAATTGTTCCTCATAGGGCAATACTGCAATCCCAGGAATCAGTCTGGTGAACCTTCTCTGCACTCCCTCCATTGTAAGTATATCCTTTCTTAGGAAAGGAGACCAAAACTGCACACAATGCTCCAGGTGTGGTCTCACCTTTGGAGTTCTGCTTTATAATTTAATGCCTAGCTCCTCATCTTCTCTATGCAGAACTTCTTTTCTAGTCATACCAATGTCATCGGTGCCTACGTGGACCACGACAACTGGATCCTCCTCCTCCTCCCACTGCAAGTTCCTCTCCAGTCCTGAGTAGATGCTCCAAGCCCTGGCACCAGGCAGACAACACCACCTTCTGGACTCTCACTCTTTGCTGCAGAGAACAATGTCAATCCTCCTCACTACACTGTCTCCTACTACCACATTGATTTTTGTTTCCCCCCATTTGAATGGCTTCTTGTACCATGGTGCCATGGTCAGTTTGCTAATCCAACCTGCAGCCCCCACTCTCATCCAAATAAGCTGAGAACTTCAAACCTACTGGACAATTGCAAAGACTGAGGGACTTGTGCTCCTGCCCTCTGGGTCCCCTTACCTGCCTCACTCACAGTCACACCCTCCTATCCCTGACCACTGACCAAATCAGAAGACCCCTGTCCTAAGTGGTGTTACTGCCTCCAGTACAAAGAATCCAGCTAACCTTCCCCATCCCTGATGTGTCGCAGAGTTGAGCCGCGAACATTCGCTGCAGACGTCTTTGCCCTGGATCAACGTTATCCAGGAACTCCCATATCCTGCAGCCTTGACACATCACCAGTCCTGCCATTGTTAATGTGTTTTAAATAATTATTTAAATTACTTATGTTGCCTTTTCATATATTTTAATAACTTTACCACTTTAAAACTTGTATACCATTTGTATAAAATTTGTATACCATTTTAAAACTTGGGAATAGAATAGACCTTAACTACTCACCAGATACTCAAACAGCTAGCTCCTTTCTCTGTAGTAGGGCAAGGACCAATTCCTACAGGGTGAGAAAGATAGAAAAAGGAAACAAACACCTCCCTCACCATCCCCTTCAACCTCACTCCCCCTTTCACCAAACTCCAAGTATGCACTCAGCTGCACTCCGTTTACCTTAGCTGCACTAAAAAGGCCTGCATTTATAGCCAACTGAACTGGGGCTGGAGTAACCAGATTCAACCAGTTAGCTAATTAACTGATGTCCCAGACACCACCATCACTATCCCTGTGTGTTTGAGGTGTCAGCTGTGGCTCAGTTCATAGCAGCCTCGCCTTTGAATCAGAGGGTTGTGGGTTCATGTCCCACTCCCGGAAACCAAGAACTGTGATTGTACTCGAAAGAGTTGCAATCTGTGACTGTTGATAACTCGAAAGAGTATCACTATCCCTGTGTATGTTCTGTCACGTCAGCAAGGCAGACCCGCCAGAGATGGCAGCACAGTTGTATAGAGTCGTGAGGGACTTGCTCTGCAAGTTCTCAGCATCAACTCCAGCCCCCATGAAGTCTCGTGGCATCAGGTAGAACATGGGAAAAGAGATCTGCTGCTGATTACCACCTTCTGTCCCCCAGCTTAGCTGATGAGCCAGTGTTCCTCCATGTTGAACACACTGAAGAAGCATGGGGGGCAGCAAGGGCACAGAACGTACTCTGGGTGAGGGACTTCAGTGTTCTACACCAAGATTGGCTCAGTGAACTACTACTTACCAAACTCTAAAGGACTTGGCTGCTAGAATGGGTTTGCAGAAGGCGATGAGGGAACCGACAAGAGGGAAAAAGCTACTTCACCTCGCCCTCACTCATCTGTCACAGATGCATCTGTCCATGACAGTATGCGTGACCACCACACAATCCTTGTGGAGGCAAAGTCCCGTCTTCACATTGAGGATGCCCTCTATCGCATTGCGTGGCATTATCCTCGTGCAAAATGGGATAGATTTTGAACAGATCTAGCAACTCAAAACTGGGCATCCATTAGACGCTGTTGCCCATCGGCAAAAGCAGAATTGTACTCAACCACAACCTGTAACATCATGGCCCGGCATATCCCACTCCACTGTTATGATCAAGCCGGGGGAGCAACCCTGGCTCAATGAAGAGTGCAGGGGGGCATGCTAAGAGCAGCACCAGGAATACCTAAAAATGTGTCAACCTGGTGCTACAACAGAGGACTACTTGCATGCCAAACAATGGAAGCAGCACACGATGGACAAAGCAAAGCAATCTCTCAACCATATCTAAGCTCTGCAGTCCTGGGGGATTGGGGAGCCGAGCACATCAGTGCAAAAGACAAGGTTGAAGTATTTGCAACCATCTCCAGCCAGAACTGTCGAGTGGATGGTCCATATTGGCCTCCTCCTATGATCCCCATCATCACAGGTACCCTTCTTCAGCCAATTTGATTCACCCCACGTGATAAAGAAGTGGCTGAAGGCACTGGATACTGCAAAAGCTATGGACCCTGACAACAATAGTACTGAAGGCCTGTGCTCTAGAACTAGTCGCATCCCAAGCTAAGCTGATCCAGTACAGCTACAACACTGGAATCTACTCAGCAATGTGGAAAATTGCCCAGGTATGTACAAGAGCAGGTCAGAGGCTGGGAATTCTGCAGAGACTAACTCACCTCCTGATTCCCTAAAGCCTGTTCACCATCAGCCAGGCACAAGTCAGGAGTGTGATGGAATACTCTCCACTTGCCTGGATGAGTACAACTCCCACAACACTGAAGAAGGTTGACACTGTCCAGGACAAAACAGCCCGCTTGATTGGCGCCCCATCCATAAACATTCACTCCCTCCACCACTGACGCACTGTGGCAGCAGTGTGCACCATCTACAAGATGCACTACAGCATCCTAATAGCACTGTGGGTGTAGCTACCTCACAAGGACTGCAGGGGTTCAAGGCAACAACTCACCACCACCTTCTCAAGGGCAATTAGCAATGCGCAACAAAATGCTGACTTTGGCAGTAACACCTACATCCCATCAAAGAATAAATAAAAATACATTAATAAGTTGACAAAATTTAAAGCTATACTTTTTCCCTACTTCAGGAAGATAAGACATTACAAAACACGAATGCAAAAACAGTTCTATAATTAGATCGGAACAACTAAATTTGCCTTATCAAAATCAGAACGATTTACCAAGGCTTCTATTTTTCAATTACATTCTTAAAGTTTACTTGACTCTGGTTTGACTTTCTTGCTGTGTATAAGCTTTTAGCAATAAAATTTTACTTTAGTATTTAACTGGGCCCATATTATTTTATTGTAAATATATAAGCATTTGAGTACCAAAACCTGCCATTTCAAAGATTCGGATATAAAAGCACTCGACCACTTGAACTCCACAGGCCAACTCTAAATGGTGTACTTAATAGCCACTTGGGTATGTAGCTCAGTAAAAGCTTCTGAAATGATGGGGTTCCACCCACTTGCAGGAAATTTAACTTCAACCATAGGCAAAAAACCAAGATTTATCACACCCAACTTCAAAACAGCAAATCTTGCAGCATCAATCTTACTTTGCCTAATATATGTCATCTTGCAGTTTCCTTTTGTGAGATTTTCAATGTGATCATTTGCTGATGATCCGATCAAGATTTGAAACTCCTCCAAACTCTTCCCTTATAACCAGGGATTCCATCAGTATGACTGGGACAACAAGAGGCATTCTACTAGAGTCGACTTCCCAATGATAAAATATATGTTGCTCAACAAGCCAGCCTATATGCAAAGCTTGAAAAATTTCATTAAATGCCTGCTTTGCAAACATTCTGCAATGTCTATTCAAAGAATTCAAAGTGGCCTCTTTGTGCAAAATCATCAAAACACTTACAGCATAGGAGGCGGCTATTCGGCCCACTGTGTCTTTGCCTGCTCTCTGCAACAGCAACTCAGCTAGTCCCAATCCTCCACCTTTTCCCCATAGCCTTGCAATGATCTCTCTTTGGGTGTTTATTCAATTCCCTTTGAAAGCCACAAGTGAATCTGCCCCTACAATATCACCAGGTAGTGCATTCCAGATCCTAACCACTCACTGCATAAAAATGTTCTCCTTCATGAAAAAAATCATAAATGACTTCGTAGGGCAAGGAGTCACATGAAGCTTTTAATTGAATCTTAATTAAACTATAAGACTTCAATTAATTAGCATTAAAACTAAAGCCAATTTTACGCTTTATAATATAATTAAAATCAAACAATTAATTCTAAGCAACAAAATAAATAATAGTGGATACTAAGACAAAAGTCTGAATTGTTCACCAAATTAAAATCTAAGGTTTTTAAGATAATTAGAGTTAAGCAAAAACATTTCAGTTTAAACTGCCAATAAAATAAAGCGCAGGGGAAACATCTGATTGGTGAGTAGCTGCTAAGTCCTTATGTACAGAAGTCTGATATTTAATAGTCTAATAAATAAAGACATGACAAGGCAGCTCAGACCCATGGAGTGCATATCGTGTCCCATGTAGGAGCTCCAGATTGCAGGAACATATCTGCAAAAAGTGTCATCTGCTGCAGCGCTCAAAATCCAGGTTCCAGCGCTTCAGCATCAGCTGACATCATTGTGGCACATCTGCAAGGCTGAATGTTTCATGGGTAGTCCATTTATAGATGTGATCACCTCATAGCTAAAGGTGTGTAGGCAAAGGGGTAACTGCCAGGCAGGTAGTGCATTTGTCCCATGAGTAATTTCACTCTCCAATCAGTATTCTGTTCTGAATCCTGACAGTGCAATAGGGTGTGCAGCCAGAGGTCTAATCCTTGAGATCACAGTCAGCTCAGCTTTCTGGTGGAGAGGGTATAGAAGGAGGGAGCAGGAGCATGACTGGAAGGGTCAAAGTGATAGGAGATTGAATACTTTAATGCTACCTCTTGACTGTCCATTGTTAGAAAGGAAAGCCAAGGTGCACAGAGAATTGGGAGAGACAGATAGCACTAGTAGAAAATATTAAAGTATTTGGCGGAGCCAGAAAGAGAGGACATTTAATGAGGTCCAAATTAGATTCACTGTGCAATTATGGGAATGCATAAGTGTAGTAAACAAGGTTGGTGAGCCACGTGGAAATATGATGTTGTGGCAATAATGGAGACCTGGTTCAAAAAAGCGAATAACTGAAACTAAATATTCCTGGATACAAGGTGTTTGGGAAAGACTGGGAAGAAAAGGAATAAGGATAACTATCAATATTGAGTGAGGAGAGCATTACAGTGCTGAAGAGAGAGGATGCCCTTAAGGGGGAAACTATTTGATGATAGCTAAGAAACAGTAGAGGTACTATTACATTGTAGGTGTATTCTTTAGACCACCAACTAATGGTAAAGATATGAAGGAACAAATTTGCAAGAAAATTAAAGTGAGGTGAAAGAACGATAGAGTAGTTATGATGGTGAACTTTAATTACACTATGACTATCTCAGTCTATATTAGGATGTAGGGCAGAGAGGGGCAAGAGTTTCAGGAAAATATTCAACATCAGTATAACTCCAGTCCAACGAGGAAAGAGGCTTTGCTTGAGCTGGTTCTGGGGCATGAAGCAGGTCAAGAGGATCAAGCGTCAGTGGGGGAACATTTAGAGGGTAGTGATCACACTATCAGAAGGTTTAGGTTGACTATGGAAAAGAACAAGGAGCAACCCAAAGTAAAAATAATTAATTGAAGGAGAGCCTAATTCAGTGGGGTGAGAACAAATCTGGCCCAAGTATGCTGAATCAAAGATCAACAGGCAAAACTGTAATGAAACAACAGGCTGCCTTTTAAGAAGGTAGCACAAGTCCAGTCAAGGCACATTCCCGTGAAGGAAAAAAGGTAGGGCAAACAAGTCCAGAGTTCCTTGGATAAAAAAGGAGAGAAAGATTAAACCGAAAAGGGGCATATAAAGCTGATGTCAGATGGATAACACAATTGAGAACCAGGCTGGACATAGAAGGTTCAAATGGGCGTGAAAAAAGAAATTAGAGAAGCAAAGAGTATGAGAAAATAGTGGCAGGTGACATAAAAGGGGATGTAAAAGTCTTCTATAGGCACAAAAATAGTTAAAGGGTGGTCAAAGGAGGAGTGGTGTTGATTAGAGATGACAAAAAGATTTTATGCTTGGAGGCAGAGGTACTAAATAAATGCTTTGCATCTGCCTTTACCAAGTAAGGTGATGCTGCCCAATCTCAGTGAAAGAGGTAGCTAAGACAATAGATAGGATAAAGAGGTATTAGATAGGCTGGCTGTACTTCAAAGTTGATAAGTCACCAGGGCCAGATGAGATATATCCAAGGATTCGGAGGGAAATAAGGGTGTAAACTGTAAAGGCACTGGCCATAATCTTCCAGTCCTCTGTGGATAGGAGCAGTGCCAACGGACTGGAGAATTGCAAATGTTGCAGCCTCGTTCAAAAAGGGGCACAAATGTAAACCCAGCCAGTAAATTTAATCTCAGTGGTGGGAAAGCTTTGAGACACAATCATCCAAGAAACAATTGAGTCACTTGGACAAATGCGGGTTAATTCAGCAAAAGCAGTGCATATTTGTTAAGGGCAGATCCTGTTGAATGAACTTGACTGAGTTTTTTGATGAGGTAACAGAGGGTTGATAAAGATAATGCAGTTGATGTGGTGCACACAGACTTCCACAAGGTGTTTAATAAACTGCCACATAACAGGCTTGTCAGCAAAGTTAGAGCCCATGGAATACAAGGGACAGATGGAGAAGCGAGGGCACAGTTTTAATTGATTTGTGAAAGAAACCAATGTAATGTGAGACAAAAGCTTATTCACACAGCGAGTGGATGAAGTCTGAAATGCACTGCCTGGAAGTGTGCTGGAGGCAGGTCCAATTAAGACATTCGAAAGGGCATTAGATAATTATTTGAATAGAAACAACGTGCAAGAGTACAGGGGAAAGACAGGAAAATGGCACTTAGTCATAATGCTCATTTGGAGAGTCGGTGCAGACACGATTGGCCGAATGACCTCCTTCTGTGCCCTAACAATGCTGAAATTCTGTGATTAACCATGCAAAATTCAAGAAATATGAAGACAGTTACTTGAATTAAAGTTTTACCTGTACTGGAAATGGACATATACCTCATCCGTAAGAACATATGAAATAGGACTAGGAGTAAGCCCTATGGTCCCTCAAGTCTCCTCCTCCATTTCATAAAATTATCGTCAATCTCTATCTCAAATCACTTTTCTGCCCAATCTTCATGTTGCTCGATTCCCCTAGTATCTTAAAATCTATAGGTCTCAGCTTTGAATACACTCAATGATTGCACATCTGCAGCCCTCTGGGGTAGAGAATTCCCAAGAGTCACAACCTTCAGTGAAGTTATTTCTCATCTCCATCCTAAATGGCCATTGCCTTATCCTGAGACTATGCCTCCCTCGCTCTCGCCTCTCTAGATCGTGGGAATAGCTTTTCAGCATCGAACGCAATGTGTAATCTGCACAGGAATACTCTCCAATGAATCTTTGGAACCCTCCAAGTTACAGGGCATTTGCTTGGCAAGGATAAAAAATAGGAAGACAAGCAACACTTCAAGCAAAAGCCTGGCAACTGGTTGACACTAAATAGTAATAAACTACCTCTAATAAACAGCTTGTAGTCTCAGCATTAATGCTGCAGTAAATTGCTAAAGCAAAGAAAAAAGCTTCCGATTACTGAGGAGTCGATAATGCCATGTATCATTGAAATCCAAAGGGCAGTGCTTGGAGAGCAGAAGGCCAGGAGTTGAAAAAAAACGCGTGAAATGACAACAGATTGATTTAATGCCAGAAGACATAACTTTGCACTACTCTGATCAGCTATCTAACCATGACTTTGCTGTACACTTTGATGAATCCACAGATATTTCTAAGATGCCCCATCTACTCACTTATGTTCACTGCGTGTGGAATAAGGTAATAAAAACAGGATATGTTTTGCAAAGGGCTCATGACAACAAAGTCAGTTGATATTTTCAAATTGTTCGATCATTTCAGGATCTGAAGAGAAATCAGCAAGATAAATTACTTTGGGATCTGCACTGATGGGGCTGCAGTAATAACTGTAATGCCTGGAGCAAAAACTAAGGTTCTGCTGCACCTCACTTCTTTGGACACATCGCTTTTTCACCTAGAGGCAGTTCCTGCCAAAGATACTAAGCCAAGTTGTTTGATGTTCTTAAGAGTATGAACATTTCCTAATTTTCTGAAATCCAGAGCAACAAACTCCAGGTGTTTGCTGCACTTTGCCAGGAAGTAGCTGCAGAGCACAATTCTGTGCTCACGTACTCAGTTGAGATAGCTATCTCGATGCAGAATGCTTACCCGTTTGTCTTTTAAGCTGACAAGGAAGTTCAACTTGCTGTGATGTTAAATGATGGCACGTGGCTAGACAAAACTGGGGTTACCTCTCAGACCTATTCAATGAAATGAATAAGCTGAATACAACTATGCAAGGCAGGAGAACTTATTTTTTTCCCCAGCAAGAAAGATCTGATGCAATCAAAATTCTAGGAAGCGGTTGTCTTTTGTGGAGGGGGATGGTGGGGGGGGTTGGGGAAAGAAACTATGAATACGTTTGAACTCTTACATTCTTTTGTTCAAGAAATTAAATGCTAAATTTGACATTATCAAACCACAGCTAGTAGCACAACTTTCTGATGTACGCAACAAATTTAATACTTTTTTTCCAGAATACACAAAGACCTAGGCTACAATCCCTTTACTGAGAACATTGAACAAAAACCGAGACCCTCCACTTCATCAAAACTATAAGAATTCATCAACATTTCCTCCGCTCCCTCAGAAACAAATTCAGTGAAATGCTGCCAGAGACATTTTGGTGTGAATTCTGTCACGAGTGCAGCACTAAAGGTTTTGCTGCCATCTTCTTATACTAATTTGAATTTTCAGCAATGAAAGCAAATTACTGAGTCAGGATGAACATTGGCCATAGCATGCACTTGGCAACGATACCTCCAAATCTTAACACAATTGTTTCTCTGCACCATCAACAAGTTTCACATCAATAAACAGACTATAAAATTGATATACTTAATTATATAATGATACAGAAAACATACTTATGTTATCTTATGGGCATTCATAGAATTTGTATAACTTGGGCAGGGGCCTCCAAACCAAAATGGTTGAGAACCTCTGTACTAAAAATACTCTTGTTAAATGTTAAGTACCACATCCATTCATTGCTGCTTCATAGTTATGGTTGCAGACATCTGAAATTCTGTTTTGCTGTGGAAATAATGATGAACAATTGCATAAACTTTTTAAGCAGCAAACTGACTTATCTGATGAATTTCTTCACCTGTTCAATATTGGCATAATAATCTCCAATAGCAAAATCTGCATCCGCAATTAGTCACTGTTGATTTTTGGAGAACAAGACAGCAGTTTTTCATAGTCACCATCACTAAAGGGTCCCTTCATTCCAACTTTCTATGTGTACTCAGTTCCGAGATATCATTGCTGATAATATTTGTTGGATATGATAAAGTAGACACTTAGAATCCCACGGTTTGTTTTGCTTTGGAGCGCTGTAGCTATGTTGAAAAGCTAGTGTCAATTTTTGACAGATAACTCTTCTGTCAAGAGCTTTGAAATGTTTTTCCAAATTAAAGATGCTATATAAATGCAAATTATTGCTGTAGTTCTTTCAATGGAGAATTCAGTTTCAGGCAATTGTCTTAAATATCATTCGAGGTGATTTCCCCATCATTAAATTCTGGGTTTCAGCCACAATTACTTGCGTTGCACCCACAGCTTCTGGCACAGTCATTCGAATTTCTTCGTAAGTACATGCATATTCTTTACGACGCAGACAAAGAAGGCAATTTTCCCTCCAAGAATCAATGGGAAACTTGAAATTAACACCATTAGCTGATTTGCTTTCTGCACATATTCACCACTTGTGGTTTAAACCTAATTCTTCAAGTTTCTAGTTTCCTCCATGAATGTGGAATTTTCCAATCATTACTAAACAGAAGACTCCAGTTAGGTACAGTCACCTTTAAGAGATTGTCCTTCTTGTACGATTGCACTTAAAATGAAAAGAGCTTGCATTTATTTAGTGCCTTTTCATAACTTCAGAATGCACAAAGCAGTTCACAGCTCATGCAGTACAAACAATCCAGTTATTTGGATTGGAACGTGCAGGAAACCCAAGCATGAGAGTGTGAGAAATGATGTGACAGGACAAAAGCTAGCTGAACGGTTTGAGAGAATTAGTTTTATAACTTAGTTTTTCTGTCCAGCTCGATGGAGTACTGCTAGACAGAATACTTGCATAACTAGGCAAATTTAGTGAGTGAGGGTGTTTGACAGAACAAGGCGTGGTCCAAGAAAGGGATCGAAAAATAGTGAGACCTGACAGTAGAGATCTAAAGGCACTAATTAAGTCAGAAGGTAGGTGGTTGCTTGGTGATTTCTAAGGTTTCTTTTCTCAAAAACCCAGTAGTAGTTGAAACAAAATTGGGGAGATACAAACATTCTATTAAATTTAGAGCTCAACTAGTTCAACTATTTGATATAACCAAACTTGGATTCCTAATTAGTTAAATAAAAGACAATAGAGATGGCAGGGCAGGTGACATATTGCAGCTGTACCATGCTGGAGCTGGTGGACACCAGTGTGACTCACAGCAACTAAATCTGCAACTCGAGGAACTGGGCTCAGAGTTGATGAGTTGGAGTCCAAGCTTTGGACAGTGGTGCACCTGGGAGGGGAAGGTTACCTGGACACTTTGTTTCAGAAGATAGTCACACCCCTTAAGCTAGGTACTTCAGGTTTGGTCCGTGGTCAAGGATAGGAGGGAGTAACTACAACTGAGAAAGCTATGGGGATCCAGAAGGTACACTGGAGGAGCCATAGCCTTTGCACTTGTCCAATAGGTTTGAGGTTCTTCCAGCCTGTGTTGGTGAGAGCAGCAACTGCAGGGAGGACAAGCAAAATAATCACAGCACTGTCTTTATGGGGGCCATTCAAGCGGGGGTACTAAAAGGGAATGTAGCAGTAGTATGGGACAAGAGGTGGAGGGATAAAAATCGTTCTCTGCAGCCGACAGCCGGAGTCCTGAAGGCTGTGTGCCTGATGCCAGGGTTAAGGACTTGTCCTCAGAGTGGGAGAGCTACTTGCAGTGGGACGGGAAGGATCCAATTGTCATGGTCCATGTGGGAACCAATGACATAGGTAGGACTAAGAAATAGTTTCTACTAATGGAATACGGGCTAAGTTAAAAAGCAAATATCTGGATTCCTACCTGAGCGATGAGCAAATTAACAGAGTAATTATGATCAGAGGGTTGAATGAGTGGTTCAAAGATTGGTGTGGGAGAGGTGGGATTCAATTCATAAAGAAATGGCACCAGTAATGGGGAAAGGAAGAGCTGGACAGCTGGGACAGACTTCACTTAAACCATGCTGCGACCAGTATCCTGGCAAATTACATAACTAGGGCTGTAGAAAGGCTTTAAACTAACAGTGGTGGAGGGAAGGGTTCATGTGAGGGGGGATTTAGAAAGTTAAAGAGGAAGTGCGAGACAAGAGTGCAGGACACCCAGTACCAGAGGGTGACTTGCAGCAAGGGATAGAACGAACACACATAAGAGTCCACCAGCAAAGGGAGTCAGAGTTTGGAAAAATGCTAAAAAAGACAATAATCTGAATGCACTCAGCATCCGTAACAAGATGAGTGAATTGACAGCACAAATTGACATAAATCGGTATAATATGATAACCATTACAGAGATGTGGTTGCAAGGTGACCATTGCTGGGAACTAAACATTCAAGGGTATTTGACGCTTCAGAAGGGCAGGAAGAAAGGAAAAAGGAGATGGGGTAGCTCTGTTAATAAAGGATGAGTTCAGTACAATAGTGAGAAATGATCTTAGCTTGGAGGTTAGAACATAGAATCAGTTTGGATGGAAATAAAAAATGGCAAGACTAAGAAGAAATTGTGGAAAGGTCCCAGCGGACTGGAAAACCGCAAATGTTAACAGCTCCATTCAAGAAAGGAGAGACATAGCATGCAGGAAACTATAGTTCAGTTAGCCAAACTTCTATCATGAGGAATTTGCTGGCATTCAATATTAACTAAATAGTAGCAGGATATTTAGAAAAACATAATACAAGCAGGTAGAGTCAACTTGGTTCTGTGAAGTGTGTTTGACAAATTTATTGGAGTTTTTTGAGAATGTAACAAACAGGGTGGATAAAGTCCACCAGTCGATGCAATATATTTGGATTTCGAAAAGGCGGCACATAAAAAGTTACTACACCAACAAAAAACAGGGAGTCAGAATAAATGAGTCACTCTCAGGTTAGGAAATTGTAACCAGTGGAACGCCACAGGAATCAGCTTTGGGGTCACAACTATTTGCAACCTATATTAATGACTTGGATGAAGGGGCCAAGTGTATTGTTGCCAAATTTGCTGACAATACAAAGATAGGTAGGAAAGCAAGTTGCGAGGAAGACACAAAGACGCTGCGAAGGAATATGGATAGGCTAAGTGAGTGGGCAAAAATATGGCAGATGCCATATAATGTGGGAAAATGTGAGGTTGTTTACTTTGATGTGAAGAATAGAACAGCAGATGATGATTTAGATGGAAAGAAACTTCAGAATTCTTTAATAGGGTGTTATAACCAATGCAGTTGGTAAAGTGGAGTTATTTAAAAATTCCAGAGGGAAACTTTAAACAACTGTCATAATCAATAATTTTAAGTGTTATATTTGAGGTGTGACTCTAAACTCAGGAATCAGATCACTAGTTTGAGGTTTTACTTGAAACTAAATGAAACATTTTATTAATTTACACTGGTTAAAATATATGTACACATGGCTACAAATTACTACTATCATAACTTTTAACAAATTCCCATACTAATCTCCATTAAGGCAACAGCAACCCATAGACTTAACCAGGCACCAGGCAAAGCATTTTCACCTTACGAATTCAAAATGAGGTTCTTTCCACTGTGGAGTCAGTTAGAGGCTTGCAGCTGCCATTTGATCTTACATTGTCTCTGCCTGCAGACCCGAAAACTACTGAAGTTATACCTACCAGCCCCAATGAATGTTAATGCTCATTGTATCAACAACCTCTTTGAACTTCACCTTTTAACAATGAAACCCTTTTCATAATACCAATTTTATTAGTAATATAAACATATTGCTCGTCACCCCACTTAGACCATAAGACATAGGAGTAGAAATTAGGCCATTCGGCCCATCGAGTCTGCTCCGCCATTCAATCATGGCTGATAAGTTTCTCAACCCCATTCTCCCGCCTTCTCCCTGTAACCTTTGATCCCCTTACCAATCAAGAACCTATCTATCTCCGTCTTAAATACACTCAATGACCTGGCCTCCACAGCCTTCTGTGGCAATGAATTCCATTGATTCATCACTCTCTGGCTAAAGAAGTTTCTCCTCATCTCTGTTCTAAAAGGTCTTCCCTTTACTCTGAGGCTGTGCCCTCAGGTCCTAGTCTCTCCTACTAATGGAAACATCTTCCCCACGTCCACTCTATCCAGGCCTTTCAGTATTCTGTAAGTTTCAATCAGATCCCCCCTCATCCTTCTAAACTCCATCGACTATAGACCCAGAGTCCTCAAACGTTCCTCATATGTTAAGCCTTTCATTCCTGGGATCGTTCTCGTGAACCTCCTCTGGACCATCTCCAGGGCCAGAACATCCTTCCTGAGATACGGGGCCCAAAATTGCTCACAATATTCTAAATGTGGTCTGACCAGAGCCTTATAAAGCCTCAGCAGCACATTCCTGCTTTTATATTCTAGTCCTCTTGAAATAAATGCCAACATTGCATTTGCCTTCCTAACTACCGACTCAACCTGCAAGTTAACCTTAAGAGAATTCTGGACTAGGACTCCCAAGTTCCTTTGCACTCCAGATTTCTGAATTCTCTCCCCATTTAGAAAATAGTCTATGCCTCTATTCTTCCTACCAAAGTGCATGACCTCACACTTCCCCACGTTGTATTCCATCTGCCACTTTTTTGCCCATTCTCCTAACCTGTCCAAATCCTTCTGCAGCCTCCCTGCCTCCTCAATACTACCTGTCCCTCCACCTATCTTTGTGTCATCTGCAAACTTAGCCAGGATGCCCTCAGTTCCTTCATCTAGATCATTAATGTATAAAGTGAATGCTCTTCTTCTTGAATGCTCTATTCAGAAAATACAAATGCACTCTATATCTGTTTACATCCCAAACATCAAAGCACCCAGATATAAAAACAAATAACTACTGTGGATGCTGGAAATCCAAAACAAAAACAGAATTACCTGGAAAAACTCAGCAGGTCTGGCAGCATCGGCGGAGAAGAAAAGAGTTGACGTTTCGAGTCCTCATGACCCTTCAGCAGAACTGAGTATAGTTAGGAGAGGGGTGAAATATAAGCTGGTTTAAGGTGGGGGGGGGGGGGGAGAAGTGGGGGGGCGGGGGGGAGAGAAGTTGTGGGGGGGGTGGTGGTAGGGACAAGCAAGCAGTGATAGGAGCAGATAATCAAAAGATGTCACAGATAAAGGAACAAAGAGGTGTTGAAGGTGGTGATATTATCTAAGAGAATGTGCTAATTAAGAATGGATGGCAGGACACTCAAGGTACAGCTCTAGTGGGGGTGGGGTGGAAAGACTGACAGGGCATTACAGTTATAGATTTAAAAATAATGGAAATAGGTGGGAAAAGAAAAATCTATATAAATTATTGGAAAAAACAAAAGGGAGGGGAAAGAAATGGAAAGGGGGTGGGGATGGGGGAGGGAGTTCAAGATCTAAAGTTGTTGAATTCAATATTCAGTCCGGAAGGCTGTAAAGTGCCTAGTCAGAAGATGAGGTGCTGTTCCTCCAGTTTGCGTTGGGCTTCAATGGAACAATGCAGCAGGCCAAGGATGTGGGCAAGAGAGCAGGGTGGAGTGTTAAAATGGCAAGCAACAGGGAGGTTTGGGTCTTTCTTGCGGACAGACCGCAGGTGTTCTGCAAAGCGGTCGCCCAGTTTACGTTTGGTCTCTCCAATGTAGAGGAGACCGCATTGGGAGCAACGAATGCAGTAGACTAAGTTTGATTATCTGCTCCTATCACTGCTTGCTTATCCCTACAAACCCCCCCCCCTCCCCCCCGCATCTTAAACCAGCTTATATTTCACCCCTCTCCTAACTTTACTCAATTCTGCTGAAGGGTCATGAGGACTCGAAACGTCAACTCTTTTCTTCTCCGCCGATGCTGCCAGACCTGCTGAGTTTATTCAGGTAATTCTGTTTTTGTTTTTATCAAAGCACCCAGACTAGCTGGCTTTAATCCAATTAAGACATACCCACAAACTAAACCTCTATTTTAAAAGAAAAATACTTTCCAAAATATTATATACATTAATAGCTTCATGACATAGGGATTTTCATGTCCTCATACATGATTCACTAAATGTTAGGGTGCAGCTACGGGAAGTAATTTGGAAGGCTAAAGGAATGTTGACCTTTATGTCAGGGGGGATACAGTATAAAGTAGGCAAGGCTTGTTGCAGGGCACTGGTGAGGCTGCACCTCAAGTACTGTGTACAGTTTTGGTCTCCTTATTTAAGGAGATATATGCTAGCACTGGAGGCAGTTCAGTTCAGGTTGATACATGGAATGAAAGGGCTGTCTTATGTGCGAAGGATGAGCAGATTGGGCCGATACTCATTGGAGTTTAGAAGGATGAGAGAGAAATCTTATTAAAACATACAAGGTTATGAGTGAGCTTGAGAGGGTAGATGCTGAGAGAATGTTCCCCCTCTTGAGGGAATCTATAACTAGGAAGCATAGTTTCAAAATAAGGGGTAGCTCACTTAAGATTGAGATGGAAGAGGAAATTCTCTTCCGAAGGTGGTTAACTTTTGGAATGCTCTGCCCCAAAGGGCACTGGAGGCTCAGTCATTGAATACATTCAAAGTTGAGTTAATCAGGTTTTTGATCCACTAGGGAGTCAAGGCTTATGGGGGAGTTAAGGCCACAATCACATCAGCCATGATCTCATTGAATTGTGGAGAACGCTCGAGGGACCAAATGGCCTACTCCTGCTTCCAGTTATCTTAAGCCAGGAAACTAACTTGTTTATACTTTACTAAATCAATAACTCAAACCAGATAAACCAATTATTAATAAAACTAAATAATCAAATAAATTAACTAATCAAATAAATAAACTGGGTGAGTCAGGCCTGATGGGCATGTGTTGGGCCACAACTGCAACAATTGGGAGCTTGTGGAGAGGGCTTCGATCCCCGACAACCAAACGTGCTGTATTGTTCCTGCAGCTCGAATAACTTTGGCTCAAGAGATGTTAAGCTGGAGTCTGTGCAGTCAGTGCAGGACATTAGGGAGGGGATGAGTTACCTGAACATTGTTGCAGGAGGCAGTCACCCCTGGGGTTAAGGTGAACTTTTGAATCAATCAACAGTCAGGGACAGGAGAGTGGGTCTCCATCAGGCATGTGAGGATCGAGAATGTTGTGATCTTTGCATTGGGGAGACCTAATTTGGCTTGGTATTCGCTTTGCGAAACACCTCCATTCAGTCTGAAAGCATGACCCCCAAGCTTCTGGTCATGTCATTAAACTTCTCTGTTTCACTCAGACTCTCTCCTATCTACCCTCAGCTTCTTACACTGTTCCAGTGAAGTTCAACGCAAGCTTGAGAAACAGCACCTTATCTTGTAAAGCACTTTACAACATTCGGAGTTGAACAATTTCAGATCATAACCTCTGCCCCCATTTTTCCCAACAGCTGATTCTGCCATTCCTATTTACACCTCCTCTACAGCCATCTTTTGTTTCCTCAATTTGTCCCATTACCATCTCCTTTTTCATTGAGCATTATCCCTTTCGTCATTTTATCTCTCCTGCATTCCAACCTATCCCAGACCTTCCCTTTCGTTCTTTACTCCTCTCCCTCCTTTGCCTACCTTTGTATGTCCTCAAAAAAACTTCTCTGTGGATCGTCACATTGATGTGGTGGAGAGGCTTAGGCACTCCGACAGGCAAAGCCATCGGGCTCCCAGTAGGGCCACCCATGGTAGCAAGATCAGGGGAGGTACTTGACAAAGTGCAGTCCAAAAAGCCCTCAATGGCAGAACAGGTAAAGTAAGGCTGTGCTCCTCACCAGCTGCGAAGTTGGAAGAAGGCTGCAGAGCAAGGTGGTCCCTGTCATCGTGATTTGACATGGCACCGAAATCTGACCACCAACACGTCATGATTGTGTGGACAATGGCAATGTCCCAAGGTCCCCACATTAAACATAATGGCTTCTACTAGGGTAGATCTGCCAGGTTCTTGGGGATGAAGGATTGGTGATACTGAGAGGACTGTGAACCTCGGAGATGCTAATCAAGAATCTGCACACAGGTGACAGGTGCATGAGGTTGTTGGGCATGTGCAATGGGACAGAGGTGTCTTTAGTCAGCAGCATCCGTGGCTGAGCAGTCCTCTTCAGGATATCCTTGACTCACAGCGAATGAGGAGGCGGTTACAAAAGGTTCCCTAAAAATAGATGTAGTGGGTCTGGCACAAAAAGGTGTTAATGTGGGACTGGGTACAGTACCGCCCACACGCTGATGTAGAAGAACACGTGACCTGAGTCTAGCAGGCAGCTTTGTACAGGACAGAGATGTGTGCACAGGCAAGCATTGAGACAGTTCCTAGGAAAGGCAAAGCTGACAGCAACCTTTGCCTCCATAAGTTGGTTTTGCCATCAGAATAGAATCTTAGATGCTCTGCCGGAACTCCCCAGCTGCATAAATGAAAAACTCATGGCAATTAATCTACAGCTCAACTGTAACCAATATGCCAATATCAGGGCATGTGCCCCAACCCTCGACTTGGATGAAGATGTAAATGGAAAAGTTCTATTCTGACCTTAAAGAAGTCCTCGCTGCCACTCCAAAAGAAGATTTTTTTAAAAATCCTAATGGGGGAACGTGAATCCGCGACTTCGATATTTGGAGTGGAACCAGTGGGGAAATACAGGGTGATAAAAGCCAAAGCCAACATTGTCCTTCTGCTGACAAAAAAGTGTGCTCAGCATGTTCTCATTATAACAAACACCCTTTCTGCCAGAAGGACAAATACAAAACCGCATGGTGGCATCCTAGATCAAAGCACTGGCACCTCCTGGGTTAATGGCATTTGTCAAGTCAAAGTTCTCAGTGATGTCTACATCAATCAATCCATGTGAGGGAACTGGTGCCTGCTGGACAGATCATCAACTTGCTCGATCAGTGATAAACATCCATCTAGCACCAAGACATTGCTAGGCCCAGAAGTCCAAGTGGAAGAAAACCAATGTCTCAGTCCTAAAGCAGCAGTTAAAGCAGCTCAACTGAAGAGAGGAATTCCAAGTGTAGCTCACAAGTAATCTGGAAAATCTTAACACGTCCAAATCAATTCCAGAACAGTGGGATTAAATGAAGTCAGCTATACTGGACTTCTGTGCCCAAACCATTGGGTTTGAGCATCATTGTCACCAGGACTGGATTGATGGAAATGGTACTGAAACATGTGACCCCCTGGTTATTCTGGCATTTGCAGCCAGGGCCATGTCCACAGCACAAAGCGGGGCTCAGCTGTATTAGGTGGGAGGGGCGTGGTGTGGTGAGAGCAGGAACAAGTTTAACAAAGCAAAAGTGAAAGGGAATGATAATGCAACAGACAGGCATTTGTGTGGCTGCAGGTGAGATGGTATGTTGCCTCCCTAATGCCAGGATCAAGGGTGTCACTGAGTGACTACCGAATACTGAAGGGGCAAGGTGAACAGCCAGAGACAGGTCCATATCAGTGCCAACAACCAAGTTTGAAAGTGGGTGAGATCTTGCAGGCAGATTTAAATGAACTAGGAAAAAGCCTAAAGAAGCAGGACCTCAAATTAACCGCCAGATTACTCCCAGTATCAAGTGCAGAGAAAGTAAAAATGGGATACTTTTGCAGAAGAATGTGTGGCTGGAGAGATGGTGCAGGAGGGCAAGTATTACAATTCCAGGGCATCTGGGCTTCAAAGGGAAGGGAGGGCCCATGATAAGTTGCACCTCAAAAGGGCCACAACCAATACTCTCATGGGCAGTTAGCCACTGCTGTAGGAGAGGGCTTAACCTATTTTAGAAGGGATTTGGGAACCAGGATATAGCATTAGTAAGGCAAAAAAAGGTGCACAGCAGATTTGGAGGGACAGATAGCAATGAACTGGTGAGCTATTGGGATCAGACTGACAGAAAATATCCACGCATTTAAAACAGGTTTACACAGCATGTACATAAACACAAAGCATGGTAAATAAGCTGCAGGCACAAATAGGCACATGGGCAGAGGATGTCGTGCTGAAAATGGAGATTTAACTGAACAAGAGCAGGACTAGGTACCAAATATTCTTGGATAGGTGATGTCAGGAAACAAAAGGAGAATATTACAGTGCTGGGATGAGTGGATATCTTGAAGGGACAGAACCTATTCAGTTAAGAGTTAAGGAACAGTGAAGGTGTCATTCCAGTTATGGGTGTACACAATAAGTCACTAATGAGCGAGAACAATACAAATTTGCAGGGATATTACAGAAAGGTGCAAAAACTATTGAGGAGTGATAATGGGGGACTTTTCACCTTTATCCCAGTCATTAGGGAAATTAAAAAGGCAAGAAGGAGAAGAGTTTGTGTTCAAGCAAATTTTGATTATTAGCACATTTACAGCTCAACAAGGAAAGAGGCATTGTTGGATCTGGTTCTGAGGAATAAAGATGATCAAGTGAATCATGTCTCATGCTCAAATCTTTCCTGCACACTCTCTGAAGCCTTCACCTCTTTCCTAAAGTGTGCTGCCCAGAATTGGACACAATACTCTAGTTGAGGCCATACCAGCATTTAATAAAGATTCACAATAATTCCTTAGCTTTTGTATTTTATACCACTATTTATGAGGCACAAGTTCCCTCATGCCTTATGCACCGCTTTCTGAATTTGCCCTGCCACCTTCAATGGTTTGTGTACATAAACTCCCAGGTCTCTGCTCTTGCACTTGCTTTAGAATTGCATCCCATATTTTAGACCGCCTTTCCTCATTCTCCCTCCCAAAACATAACATTTTACACTTCTTTGCATTAAATTTCATCTGCCACAATGGCCTTCCATCCATTCCACCAGCCTGTTTATGTCCTCTTCAAGTCTATCACTATCCTCTTCAAAATTCACAATCTTTCAAATTTATTCAGATTTATTTAACTGGCTTTTTTGAACCAGCTGCTATTGTGGGATTTGTACTCATACCTTTTCATTACCTTTCTAAAAATTATTCTTTATTTATTTCATATTCTCTGGATCATTCACCCAGTCTCTGGATTCTACACAGTGACCCAGGAGTTCATGAGTCCAGGGGTGTCAGAAACCCCAATGAAAGTGAAAGTTGGTATAGGTTGACTGAGGTGGGATCCACCCCATGCTGACGACTGGCCCGTCTCACCTGTTACGACAGGGAAGGGGAGCGTAAGTGTGTGTGATAGGACCTGAACGATTTTGAACTAAACCTGGGCAGGGGGAAGCCAGGGAGAACTCTGGTGGAGAGCCATGCAATGTTATGCAAATCAGTCATCTGACCTGGATATAGGGACGACAGAAGAATTGGACCAATCTCAACCTGAAGAACAAAAATTTACACAGCTACAGGGAAAGGGTATGAGTGAGGCGACCTGAATTCCTTTTTCAGTGAGGTGCCACAGACTTGATGGGCTGAATGGCTTCCTTCTCTGTTGTAACCCTTCTATTATTCGAGTCCTGCAATTTAGTCCTCTTCAGTTAAGTGTTCCTGGGGAGGCGGTGGCATAGTGGTATTCCAGGGACCCGGGGTAATGCTCTGGGGACCCGGGTTCGAATCTCACCACAGCAGATGGTGAAATTTGAATTCAATAAAAATCTAGAATTCAAAGTCTAATGATGACCACAAAACTATTGCCCATTGTCATAAAAGCCCATCTAATTCACTAATGTCTTTTAGGGAAGGAAATCTGTCATCCTTGGTCTGGTCTGGCCTACAGGTGACTCTAGACCCACAGCAATGTGGTTGGCTCTTAAAATGCTCTCTGAACAAGGGCAATTAAAGATGGGTGATAAATGCTGGTCTAGTCAGTGATGCCCACCTCCCATGAATGAATTTAAAAAAGCCCAACATGCCCAGAGCCCTGACACATTCGCACCAATTCATTTGTTGATTGGCAAATCCTCACTAGCTTCCTGCTACATCAGTACCTCTGAGACAGAGAACTGCTTGTTTTCCCATTTGCTATTTAATTGAATGTTTCTGACTTTAAGATGTAGTCTTGCCTCTGGTTCCTTCATTTTGAATTGGAGAACTTTATCACTTATACAGAAGGGAAAAAACAAAACTCCAACTATGTACCTAAATCATTAATTTGGGTATGAAGTCCCAGCTGAGGACGACTATAATTACAATTGCAGGACACTAGATAATAGAGGATCTTCAGAAAGCTAATTACAGCTCCCGTGCATTCTACCATATCACCATTTTCATATGGTTTTCACCTTCCTCAGTCAAACTGTTCAATCACAGCAGCACTGAGTGCTGAAGCATGTTTGCCTGTCTGGCAATGATTGGATCAAATTACACTGCAGCTTTTTGCAACAATTATCAAAGGTGTGGAGATAATTTACGTAACAGTCAAGAAATTGTTCAATCTACGTTGCCTCCAATCCCAAGCCAAAATTGCTCCAACCTCAGTCGTTGAGCTCCAGTATACAGATGACACCTGTGCACACTCACTCAGAAACTGAGTTCCAGGTCATTGTCAACTCCTTCTCCAAAGCACATGAGAAGATGGACCGAACCGCCTGAAAACTAAGGTCTTCTTCCAACCAGCTCCCACAGCACAACATTTCCTCCCATCCATTATGATCAATGGCGAGACCCTGGAGAACTTGAGGCATCTTCCACATATGGGAAGCCTCCTCCTGATGAAAGTAGGCACAGATGACAAAATTAACCAACGTCATCAATGTGCCAACTCAGCTTTCAACCAACTGAGCAAGAGTGTTTGAGGACCAGGGTCTCAAACTGGAGACTAAGGTCATGGTTTACCAGGCAGCAGTGATCCCCGCACTCTTATATGCTTTGGAGACTTGGACAACCACAGCAGTGGAGAAGTACCACCAATGGTATCTTCGCAGGATCCTCCAAGTCTGGTAACAAGAAAGGCATTCCAATATCAGCATCCTCTCCCAAATCAACGTGCAGTATGGAGGTGCTAATCACTCAAAACCAGCTCTGCTAGGCACAACATGTCTTTCGTATGCCTGACACCAGACTCCCAAAGCAACCATTTTATTTGGAATTCGTTTGCAGCAGAAGACTCCCAGGAGGACTGCCTAAAAAGTCAAACATTCCCACCAACTCGTGGAAGTGCCTAGCCTGTGACTGACCAAAATTGCTAAGATTAATTCGGGAAGGCATCAAAAAGAGCAAGAGACTTTGTTGAGAACATGCCAAGGCGAAGTTGAGGCATTGGAGAAAGCAGACAAATTTCCAAATAACTCATCTACCTGACTCTCTAAGCACCACTTGCCCCACATGAGGCAGAGTCTGCAGATCACATGTTGGACTTATCAACCATTTCAGAACCCACCGAACCAGAATGGAAGCAAGTCATCCTCGATCCTGACGGACTGCCTCAGAAGACGACACTTCAGCAGGCAAATTACACATTCCAGATCAACTGTGGGTATATCTTGTCCTTCAAGTGGACCAATCAGAAATATGGTCCTAGCTCATGTGTTGCAAATAATTTTTTGCATATTAAATGCACAACTCCTTTTCTATAAATATTTGTGTCATGACAGAACAATATGCTTAACCCTCAATTCTCAGTTATCACTGTCACACACATAAAACAACAGAAATGAAGATAAACACTTATTTTCTACTGCCACACATTTTTGTTATTATTTTGTCTGGTACATAAAAATTTAAACAAATCTGTTTTTCTGACTAAATGTAGTCCATAAATTTCAAGTTTAACTGGCTGCTATACATATATACCTAAAATTTTATTTTGTTAATGTTTGTCTCCATAACAATCATTGCACTTCAAAAGTGATCAACAGCGCGAAGCATTTAGAAAT
The DNA here is from genome assembly GCF_964194155.1 of Cetorhinus maximus. Lineage (NCBI taxonomy): Eukaryota > Metazoa > Chordata > Chondrichthyes > Lamniformes > Cetorhinidae > Cetorhinus > Cetorhinus maximus. The sequence goes on along the minus strand of NC_135882.1, from coordinate 44,540,646 downwards.
GTTCCAAAACAAGCTATTACAAAAAACAAAACACCACTGGTATGGATAGTCTATTTATGTTGGCATATTTCATGTAGTGTATCAAGCATCATAGAACAATTAGTCATAACTCCAACACAAAGGATCAATTAACTAATTCCTGTATCATAAAGTTCATCAAAATCTTAACACTATAAAATCCCAGCATTGTTTTCATACTTGTAGATATCAAAAACACAAACATGATTCCAGAACCAAAATTGCATGGAGGTACAGAATTTCTACATAATTGCACTAAAATGGCATACTGCTTCTTTTTCCCAAATTGCACACTCAATTTTGACACAATGATACCACAATCCAAGAAAAATGAAACCTACAAAGTATCAGTGCTTGTGTATTCTACATACTTACCATGGCTGAAACTCAAAACCATGTTCCCAGACTTCTGCACTTCATCAAACTTTCCAAACAGTGCTTGTAATCTAAAAACAATTTAAATCACGTTAGTGCATGTGCAAAATAACTCCCATTATTTAATAGAACTAACACTAAAAACATTGTGAAACAAGTATGTGGTTGAAGCTGTTTTTTTAAAAAAAAAGACAATAAGCCACACCCTCATTTGTACAAGTGAGCATGTTGAGATAATGGCACTGCAATCCTTTATATATGAGAAAAATCAACACAGGAAGCAGCCACTTTCCAATAATTCTACACAGCAGTAGTTGTTACAATCTTCTTTGCCCTTTTTGCTAGTTAGGGAACAATAAAGTCACAATAAATGACTAAACACCCATGCAGTGACTAGATAAATGTTTTCCTATTTTTATTTCATATTTTCTACTGACAATTTACTGTTACCCAACAAATGCATCGGGCATGGCATCATATCGCGCAGAGGCAGTGGAAAAGCTAATTATAAGGTTTAAATCATTAAGTCACAATTACAAGGATCATGAAGTCACAAGCATTTGAGGAATGTTTTAGTTGACGGGCAATGTGATCGGCGCAGGCTTGGAGGGACAAAGGGCCTGTTCCTGTGCTGTTCTTTTCTTTGTTCTTTTTGTTTGAATCCTATGCCAATCCAATTATAAAAATATATTCAGAAGGGAATTGAACAGGAAGAGCAAAAAGATGTACAAATGAGATTTTTTTAAATTACCGAAAAGGGTTAAAATCAAAAGCATTACGTCACATTTTGTCAACTTATGCAATGCACTGCCACCAAGTGTTGTAAATCAACAACTTCACTGAAACTCAAAACAAAATAGGATAAATTTCTGACAGAAAGAAGAGGGAGGTTGGAAGTGGCTTTTGTTTTTCTTTTAGAAGAGCGCCAAGATCAGGATGTTGTTGACAAATGTTTCTTCACATATGGTGAAATTAGCAAAACACACTTATGTCAATAAATTGTTCGGCATTCACATTTCAGAAGCTTATCAAATTAACGTATGACCACCATTTTACCCAGTCCCTTACCAATCACAAATGCACCAGGTTGAAAAGTACAAGATGAAGTTTTTAAACACACCTAGAAACTGTTTGGTCTCATTCACCTTAATTGTTAAATACAGAATATTTCCAAGGCGGTTTCCCTGATTTTCCGCATGTTCCTTCAGTTTCTACTTTCTTCTTCCAATGCATTGTACGTGACTATGGAATACCATTCCAATTAGGAAAGGCCATCAGTTCAACATTATTCCACTGAGTTATATTAGGGACACATTATTGAAAAGGCTAGGGACTGGGGTTAAAACATGCAAATTTTAAGGCCTAAATGAAACTCACTTTTGATCACTGCTGAAGGTCAAGACTACAGAAGGTGACACAATGGCTTGATAGGGCATTGATGGAGAGGGAAGAGAAAAAAAAACACAGGTCTTCCCAATCGCCTAGAAATATTACCTATACCATTTGCTACAATATACAAGAATATTGAATTGTCACTTGAAAAGTATGAATCGAACCCTCCAAAGCAACCCTCTGAGTTGCAGGCCACTGATTATTTATCAGTATTTACCTGCGCCCCAATCACTAGTAATGAAAGCAATAATGAAGAAAAGACAAATTATATTTAGTGCAGGGAGCCAAGACAAATCTAACGGATGAAAAATCAAAGCGAGAAAGGAAACTCAGAATGCAAAAGAAGTGCATAGAGACAAACTGCATAACTGTTTTTGGACAAATAATCCTAGAGATGCATGGAAGTGTATACATAAAATGTCAGGTTTCACATTTAAAAAGAGAAATGATCCCTTTTTGTCCACAGACTATCCTCATGATGTCGCAAATGAATTAAATGGATTTTATAACCAGTTTTAAAATGAAGAATTTGTGGAATGCGTAATTTTGCAGCTGGCTTCACTTCATGATTTAGAAGGATCTTGCATTACTATAAACAAATGGGAGGTAGAGAAGCAATTCAAGCAAGTGAATTAACACAAAACACGTGGCCCAGTTCAGATCAGCGGAAAACTTTTCAGCAATGTGCTCATCAGTTGGCAGTTCCTTTCTCTGTGGTCTTTCAGAAATGGTTTAACATGCATACTGTTCCTTGCTATTGGAAATCAGCCATCATCATTCCGGTTGCTCAGAAGTCACAGCCTGCTGAGCTGAATGATTATTGACACAATTGCTCTTACATTAATAGTCATGACATGTTTTGAGTGCATTGTGTCAAAGCCTTTTTTAGATCCACTTATTCTGCATGCAAGTCAGTGGACAATGCTGTTCTGACCTTGGCCCATTTGATCCAACAGCAAACAGACAGGTTAGGCAACTATGCTTGCACTACTTTTGCTGACTTTTCTTCAGCTTTAATACCATGCAACCATTCAAACTGACTGAGAAAATGAAAAAACCTTGATGTCAATCCTACTCTTTTACTTTGGATTAGTGATTTCTTTCATAACAGAACCCAGAACAGGTCATTGAGTGTATTTAAGACCAAGATAGATAGGTTCTTGATTGGTATGGGGATCAAAGGTTACGGGGAGAAGGCGGGAGAATGGGGTTGAGAAACTTATCAGCCATGATTGAATGGCGGAGCAGACTCGATGGGCCGATTGTCCTAATTTCTGCTCCTATGTCTTATGGTCTAATAGCTGTCAGTCTCTAGGATTTACTCAGAGCTCACATTAACGAATAGTGGGTCGCCTCAGGGCTGTTTACTTTGACCTTTGCTTTTCATCCTCTACACAAAAGATTGCTGATCAGGGCATGACAACATAACAATCTTGAAGTATGCTAATGATACAGTACTTGTGGGTCTCATAAGGACTCAAAGTCAACTATCGGAACTCTGGAGAGGTTCGTAAAATGGTGCAATAACAATTCTCTAAAACTGAATGAAAACAAGACGAAAGGCTTCAGGAAAAAGCCAATTAATGATATTGTCCCCATGAAAATTCATGATGTGGACATTCAAATAGCTACTAACCACAGTTATGTAGGCATCAAAGTAGATGATAAGCTGAACTGGAGGGAACAGTGTACATGTGGTGGCTCAGGGACACACGATTAAGCTACCTCAGAAAATCAAAATCCTTTTGAGTACATCGCACAATCATGAAACTCTTCTATACAGCTGGAGTTTAGAGTGCTATCTATTTTGGATGTCTGGCCTGGTACTGCAGTCTTAGAAAAGTAGGTCAGACAAGGGTACAGAGATGACTGAACCAGGCAGGCAGAGGAAACTCAGGCCAGTGAATTTACTTGCACAGAAGCCTCCCTCATAAATCCAATTTTCTTGAATCCTAATTAAATTCTAGAGGATAAGTCTCCTCATTAAATCCATATTGAGGGTCTAAGTGTCAAGAAGCCACTGTGTAGGCAGACCCACTGACTCCGCAAGCAAGGCGAGCTAATCAGATGCAAATAGTATCCTTTTGGTTCCTTTTTAAAATGGACCTGGACATCCTCAGATGTGAGGTGAGTCTGTTAGCAGCTCTGCAGGCATAATGAGTTTCAGTGTGCAAGTTTCCTGGCTTTGTGATTACAAGGGGTCTGTACGGTGAGGTGTGTGGTAGCAGCTCCCAGGACAAGGACCAACCATGGTTATGTGGCTTGTAGCACCATAGTTTTTGCTTCAGCAGAAAGAGAGAAAGCGTGAGTGAAAGCTTGGCTTGATTCGCTCTCCAACTGCCAGGGTTAAAACAATAATTGTATTTTCCAATTATAACTTGATCGATTAGCTCACCTAGAGAGTTATCTTTAAAAGTCCAGTCTTTAGTCCAAGTAATTAACTTCTGAATGGTTAGCTTCTCGTTGTTGAATACTGTGGATGGCTACCATTGTGTCTTTGACAAGGCAGGAAGAGGGTTAAAAACAAAAAACTACTGCGGATGCTGGAAATCCAAAACAAAAACAGAATTACCTGGAAAAACTGGTCTGGCAGCATCGGTGGAGAAGAAAAGAGTTGACGTTTCGAGTCCTCACGACCCTTCAACAGAACTGAGTATAGTTAGGTGAGGGGTGAAATATAAGCTGGTTTAAGGTGGGCGGGGGGAGAGAGAAGTTGAGGGCGGGGGGGGTGGTTGTAGGGACAAGCAAGCAGTGATAGGAGCAGATAATCAAAAGATGTCACAGACAAAAGGATCAAAGAGGTGGAAGAGGGTTGTTTACCATCCTCAGGGGATATCATTGTAAGGGATGTTGCAGACTTCTTGTCCGTGGATGTGTGGTGCAGTAATTAGATTTAGCCAACTTGTTGTAGGTTTGAAATCACTTTAGTCTGTCTCAAAGAAAAGCTTTTAGACGCCCAATATTTGACATAAAGACATCTTCGTAACTCCTTGACATCCAGAGGTCTCCATATTTGGGAGTCCCGCCCTTTTTCTTTCTGGGAACATATTTGTTTTAAACCCTATCTCCTCCTTTAATGCCTCTACTGCTCTGACACCAATTTACCTTCAAAGTATTTGTTTCCAGACCACTTTAGCTAAATCACATCTCAGCTCAGTAAAATTGGCCTTTCACCAATTTAGGTATTTCCCTCCTGGTCTATCTCTACCTTTTTCCATACTATTCTAAATTTAACTCAATTATCACCACCACCACCAAAATACATTCCACTGATGTGCCTTCTACCTGTCCAGCTTCATTTGCTAGAACTTCCAGAACTGACTCGTTGGGTTTTCGCATACAGGCAAAACAAAGGGTCTCAGAAGCATTTCAGCACACTCCAAACTTTTTTTCATGTTTTTCCCCCTATTTACTGACCTATTGTTTCTGCACTTGTCAGCAATTTGTCTGCATATTTGTTCTTGCATCTCCCTCTGGTTGTTGAAGTGTATGATATATAGCATCAGTGCGATTGCCCATTTTTTATTCATCATTTCATCCCATATGGCCTCATCTCAATTCTTCCAGCACGCCATCCCTTCTCATCTGTCCATCAACTTGCCAACAGACCATACCTGGAGCAACAATGTGGCTTTACAGCAAGCAGATCCACAATAAGCATGATCTTCTCCATACAGCAGCTTCAAGAGAAATGCAGAGAGCAGCAAACACCACTCTACCTTGCATTTGTAGATCTCACAGAAGCACTTGACACCATGAGCAGGGCAGGCCTCCACCAGATACTAGAGAAACCTGGCTGTCCTCCCAAGCTTTGCAGCCTTCTATGTCCCTTTCATTGATGACAGGCATGGTACCATTCAGCTCAACAGCTCCACCACTGTCAGCTTTGTGATCAAGAATGGAGTCAAACAGGGTTGCATCTAAGCCCCTACTCAGTTTGGTATCCTTTTCTCTGTCCTACAGACTTAGACTTGCCCTGTCGACATGAAAGCAGTATACTTATACACATGATCAGACAGGAAACTCCTCAACCTATCAAGACTGAAAGCCAAGACTCATGTCCTGATCAGAGAACTTCAGTATGCCGATGATGCTGCATGAGTTGCACAGGCAGAAAAGCAGCTCCACAGACTCTGTCTATGGTACGACTCAATACTACACCCACTGGATGCAGTCAGCAAAGTGCGCTACCTTGGATCTCGGGTGATAAACCATCTCTTGACGAAGAGCTCAGCACACACATGGGAAAGGCAGCCATCAACTTTGGCCAGCTAACAAAATGGGTATAGGAAAAAACAACAAACCGACCCACAGGACCAAAATGCTTATCTACAAGGCCTGTGTTCTCAGAACATTGGTGGATAGCAGTGAAGTCTGGACAACTTACACCTACCAAGAACAACGGCTCAATATGTATCTACAACACAAGCTTGGTATCACATGAAAAGACATGGTCAGCAATGAAGCATTGCTTTCTAGGGCAAACATGCCAAGCATGGTAGCGTTAATCAAGCAAAGGCAGGTTTGCTGGACTTGGAGAAGCTGGCAGTTAAAGTTGATGCCAGAGTTAAACTTTTGGCTTCCCAGTCAGGACAGTTCATGCAGCAATTTTGTTCTGAAAAAACAAAAGAAAAATGCTGCAAGAAAGGCTAAGAAAAATATTTCCCATTCAGTGATGAATTTTCAACTGGCAGTAAGCAAAGCCTTTTGGGCAAGGGAATTCCAGCTTTCCACGATGCTGCGTGTGTAAAATTCCTCCCAGATTTGACTCCTGAATTGGCACAGTGCCATCTTGTTCTCAATTCCCCTACCAAAGGGAACAGTTGCTGTGTAAATGCTCATTTGAATCCTTTTAAATACCTCAAGAACCAGTCCTCAATTTAACCCTCCAAGCTCTGGTATAATATGGGGGAATCTGTGCTGTAACCCTCCAATGTGTGTATGTGTTTGAGAGTGAGAGTGAGAGTGAGCGTGAGCGTGAGCGTGAGCGTGTGAGCGCGTGAGAGAGTGAGCGTGTGAGCGCGTGAGAGAGTGAGCGCGTGAGAGAGTGAGCGCGTGAGAGAGTGAGCGCGTGAGAGAGTGAGCGCGTGAGAGAGTGAGCGCGTGAGAGAGTGAGCGCGTGAGAGAGTGAGCGCGTGAGAGAGTGAGCGCGTGAGAGAGTGAGCGCGCAAGCGTGGGCGCGCGAGCGAGGGCGCGTGAGCGTGGGCGCGCGAGCGTGGGCGCGCGAGAGAGGGAGAGAGAAACTAGTTAAATGTTTTACTTATTTGTTTCGTTAACTTAACTCTCCATAAAGTAAGGTGAGTCAACACAAGGGAGCTGCTAATTGAGGTCTATCTGTTCAGTCCAACTTAAGTCTCAAGTATATTTCAGTTAAATTACTCAGTAATTTAATAAATGAAGGGATGAGAGGACACCTTAGTCTTGTGGAATGCACATCCTCTTAACATGTGGGAACTTCAGAATACTTCTAGTGTCCAGGACAGCCACACGTAAAAGTAGTGTCGTCAGCGGGAGAAGCCTGAATGCCAGTTTTCAGAACTTGAGCAGCAGCTGGCGTCAATGCACTGCAGCCGTGAGTTTGAGCGTTTCATGGATAGCATGTTTCTGGATGTGTGAAGCTTAAAGGTATGCAGGTCAAGATGGAATGGGTGATCACCAGGTAGGCAAGGAGGACTAGGCAGGTAGTACAGGAGACCCAAATGAATTATGCTCTTCAACTGATACTGTTAAGAGTAATGGCTCTTCTGGGGAGTGCAACAGAAACCACAGCACCACAGTTGGCTCAGGTGTACAGTGAGGTAGAGGAAGATTAAGAAAGCAATAGTGATAGGGGACTGGATAGTTAGGGGGAAAAACAGGTATTTCCACAGCCTCAGGTGTGAATTGAGTTATGTTGTCACCCTGGTGCAGGGTCCATGATGTTACTGAGCAGTTGCAGAGCACTCTGAGGGGAGGGCAAACAACTAGTGGTTGTGGTCCATATGGGTACCAAAAACATCAGTAGAAAGAGGAACGAGGTCTTGCTGGCAGATTTTAGGGAGCTAGGAAAGAACTGAGCAAGAACTCAAAAGTAGTTTTTAAAATTCTGTTGTGGGATGGGGGTACTGCTGGCAGGGCCAACATTTGTTGCCCATCCATACTTGCCCTTGAACTGAGCAGACTAAGCCATTTCAAAGCACATTTGAGAGTCAACCACATTGCTGTGGGTCTGGAGTCACATGCAGGTCAGACTGGGGAAGGACTACAGATTTCACAACATGAATTGGCCAAATGGTTGGGTGAATTGTTACAACCAGTGTTAAGCAAGTTTTACACATACACGGTGAAGCTACTGTGTCCATGTGCTCATTTGACACTGCTAGCCTATTCACCAATGTTCCACTTAAGGAAGCCATAGATATTTGCGCTGCAGCACTATATCATGGCAATCTAGACTCACCACCATTGCGTGAATCAGTTTTCACTGAACTTATGAACTCAGCAACTCGCACAGTTGAAACGCGTCTTCAATGGAATGACCTCCTAACCTCCTGCCCCTCGCATGTTTCCAATATGTGGATGATACTTTTGCTATATTTATATCTGCAGCTGCATGTAATAATTTCCTTAGATGTCTTAATGGGCTCCATCCTGCGCTCAAATTCACCTTCAAAACGAAGCAGTCAAATTAGCTCCCCTTCGTTGATGTACTAGTTGAGAAATCTGCCAGGGTTCTCTGCAACAGTCTACCACAAGCCTACCTTCACTGGTCAGTATATACCTTGGGACTGTTACAGTTCCACACGCTACAAGATTGGTCTCATTGGCAACTAGTAAATAAGGCCCAATCCACTTGCTCACCATGCAAGCTTGATATTGAAATAGGGTACATCAAAGGCATCCTGCAGGATAATGACTACCTTGATCAGATCATTTTGCGCTATATATCACACAAACTCATGAATGGGCCTAAGGCCATCACTTTTGGCCTTGAACAGTGCCAAGTCTACCTCATGTTAACGTGGAAATGCAAGGTATCTCCAAGATTTTAGCAACAGGTGAAGCTAGCTGTTTCGCACTGCTCTTATGCAGAAGCAACACAAGTTGTATTCGCCACTACCAGGATGCTGCCATCAATCCCAAAAAAGACATTCTGCCTATCACACAAATGAGCAATGTGGTATATGAATTTCAGTGCCAATGTGATGCTAGGCATGTAGTCCCAAAGACTGCAAGATCGTGTCAAACAGCATGTTGAAGCCACTGTTCACAACAGACAAGGTACACAACGTAACCAGCCAGCTGTGTTTGTAAAACTCAAATTACGGTATCCAACATTAGATGTGATTCCGCGATTAGATTAGACAACATTTGCTAAATAATCCTCAGAATTATGCTGACAACCAATTTAAGATCGTCAGTCGGGCTTGCAGTGTGGTGCATTTAAGTGTACTGGAAGCTCCATGTATTAATACACAGGGCCCTGTTCTCTGCAGGCAGAAAGAAAGTATACACACACTGCGCTTGCTTCAGCTAAACAGGGCACTGCCTTGAGCAAACAGGGTCAAGCTTCCTTGTTTAAATTTAAAACAATGCTTGGCAGCTAACTGTCAGTCACCATCACTGGTGCATTCTCTAATGCAACACCTCTACCAGAGTCCACTTGCCAACCAATCAACACCCTCTTCTCTTACAAGAGAATTGTTGCTTTCCCCTTATATTGGTAGTCTTGCAGTGTCCTGATGAGTGCAAGACAAAAAGCTTCGACAGGTCTCATTTTTTTCAAGCAGATTTCCTTTTCTAAAGGAGATTAGTGAACCATATGGGTTTTTACAACAATCGGTGATAGTTTCATGGTTATGAGACTAGCTTTACGTTCCAGATTTATCAATTGAATTTAAATTCCACCAACTGCCCTGGTGGGATTTGAACCAATATCCCCAGATCTTTAGCCTGAACCTCTGGATTACTAGTCCAGACATTACCATCACCATCCCCAAATTTAATATCTGGATTACATAGTATTATGCACTAGTGAATATAGAAATAGAAAGATACAAGAGGTGAACAAGTGGCTGGAAAGATTGTGTTGGAGGGAAGGCTTCAGATTCCTAAGACACCAGTACTGGACCTGGGGGAGATGGGACCTCGGTGAGCTGGATGGTTTGTAGTTTGAGAGAGCCAGGGCCAATTTCCTTGCAGCGCAGTTTGCTAGTGCTATTACAGAGGATTTAAACCAACTTGGCAGGAAATTGGGAACCAGAAGGTAGCATTAGACAGAAAAAATGAGATGCACAAAGAATTGGGAGAGGCAGGCAGCACTGGAGGAGGAAACAAGCTATGAGGTGGGATCAAATTAAGAGGGAATGCAGCAGTGCTTTAATTAATTTTACTGTGCATTTATATTGCAGTCAATAAAGTTAGGGAGCTGCAAACAAAGATAGCCATGTGGGAATACAATGTAATAGCGATAGTTTATACAATGTTATAGCTCAAAAAATTGCACAGCCATGGGTAAAGTGCTGGGGGCACAGGGGAGGGGCGGTGGGCGTGGAGGGCAGTGGGACCAGCTTAAGTTTGCTTGCAAAAAGCCAGCACATAGACAACGGGCTGAATGGTTCTGTGCTGTGACCATTCCAATTCCATGTATTCCAATTCTTTTTGAATTGTTAATGTTTCATCCACCTTATCGATTACATTTGGACACACACACACCAAACCAATTTACTACTCTATAGCTCAATCTTTGATCATTAAGTCATGTTTTCTTGGATCCAAGATCAATGACCTCACACTTCCTCACACTGAACTCCATATGCATGCAAAATAGCCATTTACAGAAAATGATTTCATTCAAGGGACTGAAACAAGCTGGTGACCAAAATTATAAGGGACTCAAGAACCATTTACTTTTTTTCTAATGTTTAGCTATGTGTAAGGAATCAAATGCAGTAAAATTAGCTCCAATACAGAAAACAAGCTGAACTAATCTTAAACAATTTTAAGGAACTTTTAATTTTAAAGATACTTCTGTCAGCATTTATTATAGCCAATAACTATCACATAGAAACATAATTCTTTCTTTGTCAATTTTTCTGCTCCTGAAAGCATGAAGATTCTGCTCAGGTACAATTCCACATACAATGGGCATTGTTTAGTAGTACCTTGTTCAATTGACCACTTTTGTCAGAGGCTTTAGTCATGAATGACTGCCATCTGGCTATTGGATTGTGAGCATGTGGGAGTTTGTGCAGACCAGCACAATCCTGGGCAACCATATCTGCACGAAGCACCTGCATCAAGGAACATCAGGTCAGAGTTGTTGAGCTGGATCTGAGGTGCAAACATTGTGGCGCATCAGGGAGGGGTTGTGTTACCAGGAGGTAGTCACATTCCTTAGGTTAGGAAATGATTCAAGTTGGGAACAGGAGCACCTGACTGCTCATCAGGCAGTTAAGAGAATCCCAGGTGCAGTGCTGGGAGGGCCTTGGTCTTTGCCCTTATCCAAAAAGTACAAGGATTTTGCTTCCTATATGGATGATGGTCAAGTCTGCAGGGTGGATGAGCAAACTGACCATGGCACCATTCAAGTTGGGGGTGGGGCGGGGGTGGTTAGTGAAAGAACATGGGAGTGGTAGGGGACAATCTGATTTGGGGATAAATGCTATACTCTGCAGCTATGACCTAGAGTTCTGAAGGTTGTGTTGTGTGCCCAGTACTAGGGTGAAAGACATTGAGGCTGGTAAAGAACTCTGAGTCGGAGGGGAGGGTCTAATGTCGAACCATTTTGGAACCAATGAGACAAGTAGATTAAGGAATGAGGTTCTGAGGAAATTTGAGGAGCCAGGGTCCAAATTAAACAGCAGAACCTCAAAAGTTAACAATCTCTGGATAACTACCTTGCCACGGCATAGAGACAAACAAATTAGAGAGTTAAATGGTTGGTTCGAAGGGTGGTGTGGGAGGCAGGGTTTTGATTCATGGGGCACTGGCACCAGTATTGGAGAGAGCTGTTCCATTGGGGCAGACTCCAATTAAATTATGCTGGGACCAGTGTCTTAATAGCCTAAGTAGGGATGTAGACTGGGCTTTTAAACTAACAAGATTGGGGGGGGTTCAAGTGTGGGCTAATTTATAAATCTCAAGAGAAAAGTCAAGTCCACAGAGCAGTGTCATGTTTTGGGTAAAGATAAGCAGAGCACAGCATCCTCATAGGAGAAAGAATATGTTAAGTTGAGATAGGAGATTGAAATCACTGAAGGTGAGAAGTCATTCAGTGCAGAGGCTGAGGGAGGGAAGCAGTGAAGAAATCTCAGTGATAAATTTTTTTCTAGCACTTGGGAGGGCAGTACAGAATGATGGTTTTTCAATGAGAGGTGAGAGGGGTAGAACAGGAAGAGATGCTCAAAGGAGGAGAAAGTGCCAGAGGAGTAGGGGGGCAGGCCAAGGTGTGATTTAGTGATAAGCAGCACATTGTCAGTCATATGGGACGTGTGATGGAAGATGTAGCCAGGCAAGGGGGCTTCATTAAGGGCTAAGATGTCATTGCCTCTCAATTAGGTTTCCATTATGGCCATGTTGTCGATGCAATCCTCTACACCAAGTTCATGGATGGCAAGGGCCCCTGTTCATCAGTGATTGCATATTCTGGAGGGAGATGCAGAGAGGGATGCAGAGAGCAGATACACAGTCAGGGTCAGCAATGGGAGGGGTGAATTGGATGGGATGTAGATTGGCAAGGGGTACCGCCCAGCAGGCATAATGAGCAGGAAGCTCAATGAAAGAGTGGGATGGGGCCATTGGCTGTAATGAGCCAGCACCGAGTGCCTAGATGAGCCCGAAGGATGCCAAGAAAGGTACAGAGGGAAGCTGTTGGCCTATCCAACAGTGAGTCAAGCATGGAAAGGCAGGAAGAAGGTTGAAGAGTAATTGAAGGATTGGGGGGGTGGAATTGGGAGGGCAGGGCACCCATGAGTGGAGGTATGACAACTGAAGAGAGTCTAGAGGGATAAAGAGAAAAGTTAAAAACGTACAGTAAAAGGGGAAATTGACTGATGGTCTCGGGTCTGGAGAAACAGTCAAAACGCGCATACAAATGAACACAGGGAGAGCTCAAGTGACATAGCTCTAGTTACAATAAGACATGTGATAGTAAATGGGCAATAGGAAATAGATCATTATAATTGGATAGAGCCCAGTGTTAAAGTCGGAGGTCCCATGGTGGAATAATGATGACTTCGGAAGGGTGGAATCAGCATGAAGCATCAATGAGCTCTTGTCCAAGTTTGGAGACAGGTGAATTAAGTGAAGTCCAGAAGCTGTTTGAGGTTAGAATATCAGAGGACGAATTGATGTAAGTATTTTAGTAGGATTGCAAATCTAGGAGGTTGTCATGACTCACTGGGGATAGTGCGCCATGATATCAAGTCCCACTGTTCCCCAAGCCGTGACAAATGTGAGAAGTTTGACCAAACCACCAGGGTTCCCAATTCTACCTCAACAGTTTAATTTAGGTTAATAGAATACGAGCACCAGGTTTATAAACTTAGTAAGTAAATAACTGTTTATTTATAACCGGTGGCAAAACAAAGAAATATGAACTGCTAATTTCTAACCCTATAATCCCTATACACATACACAAAACACATAAGACACACAAAACATGAATTTCAAGGGTGGGATAAAACAGTTCAATAGCACCAATCCGGAGTACAAGATTCGATGGGTTGATTTTGTTCGATGTCTTCCAAATTCCTTTCAGTTCTTGTTGATGACACAAGGTGGTCTTCCAGCACTTTCAGTATTTAGTTCACTGGTTGAGAATTTGCTTTTCAATTACTCTAACAACGGTTTTCCCCCTCTTCCTTTTTACAGAGGTTTCCTCAGAGAGAGAGCTGGTTCTTGAGATATGAGGAAAAGAGATTAGATGTTTTCTCTTTGCAGGCCAGGAGCTTTCTGCTACCTTGTTCTCCATGCAAAAACTTGGTCACCTAGTCAGGAGCCAATTAAAATGCTGATGTCAGGCAGCTCTGTTGGTCCAGGACTACTTTCCAGCACCATCCTGTCTTTCATGGCACACTGTTCCAAGACTGCAACATTGTATATATGTCTCATCCTGTTCCAGTGGACATGTCTTTCAACCTGCAACCATTGTAATTCTAATCCACAGTCCAACAGAAAATAAAAAGATATGTTCGTTACAAGCTGTACAGAGTCAGTTGCAGGACAGATGGTGGCAAAGTTGGACATTACACAATAACCAAGCAGAAGTTTATTTCCGATATCCTGGCCAGCAACAGACTGAGGCTGAAAAACCAGTCGAACCAGAGGCCAGACACATGCTCAGCAAGAGACACAAGTCTCTCAATCACAGTCGTGGTGGGGGAAGGGCAGTAGACTGAGCCAAGATACCTTATGCATTACAAAAGAGCAGCAAATCAGAGACAGAAGTTGGGGCTTCTTCTTGATGTCAAGAGGAACATCTTGTCAAGAGGAGTCCAGGAATTTGAAACCGAGCTTGAAATAAGGTATAGATCTAGATTTTTCCAAATCTTATCCACACATCACAGATCAAAATCAAAAACTGATTATAGGCAGCAATGTTTAAAAAAAAAAATCCAGCAAATTCGAGGAACTTGAAGCCAGAAATGGCAAAATCCACAGCCAAATCTTTACCACAGGTCACAAGGTGAGGTCAGAACACAAGAAATAAGAGGAGTAGACCACGCAATCCATCAAGCTTGCTTTGCCATTCAATACAATAATGGCTGATCTTGGGCTTCAACTCCATTTTCCCACCCGCTCCCCATGTCCCTCAGATTTTTGATGTCTCAGGGAATTATCTAACCCAGCCATAAATGTATTCAACAATGGAGCATCCACAACACTCTGTGGTAGAGAATTCCAAAGATTTTTGAGTGAAGTCATTTCCCCTCATCTCAGTCCCAGATGATCAGTCTTCTTATCTTGAGACTGTGCCCCTGTGTCAGCGTCCACTAGCAAGCCCCTTCAGGATTTTGTAAGTTTCAATGAGATTGCCTCTCATTTTTAACTCCAGAGAAAATAAGCCCAATTTACTCAGCCTCTCATCACAGGGCAACCCCCTCATCCCAGGGTCCAATTTAGCGAACCTTTGCTTTACGCCTCTAATGCAAGTGGATCCTTACTTAAATGTGGAGGCCAAACCTGCACACAGTACTCCAGATGTGGTCTCACCAAACCCCTGTACAATTGTAGCAGGAATTCTTTATTCCTGTACTCCAAACCCCTTGCAATAAAGGGCAAACATGCCACACACCTTCCTAATTGCTACACCTGTGTGCTAACTATCTGCATTCCTTTGCACACCCAAGTCTCTTTGAACATCAACATTTAAAAGTTTATCATCTTATAAAAAATGTTCTGCATTTTCATTCTTATGACCGAAGTGAATAACTTCAGACTCCCCGACATTATACTCAATCTGCCATATCCACATGCTCAATCCACTCACTCAACCTGCCCAAATCCCTTTGCATCCTGTGTCCTCCCCACAGCCTACCTTTCCATCAGCTTGGTATCATCAGCGAACCTAGATACATTACTCTGTGGGCTCTTCATCTAAGTCTTGAATATAGATTGTAAATAGCTGAGACCCAAACACTGATCTTTGTGGCACCCCACGATTCAATGCCTGCCAACTGGAAAAAGCCTTGTTTCTGCCCACTCTGTTTTCCATCCGTTAACCAATCCTCTATCCATGCTAATATATTACCCCAACTCCATGAGCCTTTATCTTGCCTATGAACCTTTTGTGTGGCACCTTTCCTTTTGGAAATCCAGCAATACAACATCTACTGGCTCCCCTTTATCTACCCTACAAGTTACATCTCAAAGAGCTCACATAAATTTGTCAAACAGGATTTCCCTTTAGCAAAACCATGTTGACAAATTCTAATCATATTGTCCTTTTCTAAGTGCATTAAGACTTACTTAAAACAGATTCCAGAATTTTCCCAACAACTGATGTTAGGCTAACAGGCCTGTAGCTTACTGCTTTCTGTTTCCCTCCTTTCTTGAAAAGCAATTTAACATTTGCCAACTTTCAATCTAGTGCAACCATTCCTGAATCTAAGGAATTTTGGAAAATCATAGCCAGCACATCCACTTTCTCTGCATTTCTCTTTTAGAACCCTAGAGTGTAAGCCATCAGGTCCCAGGGATTCATCAGAATTTAGTCCCTTATGTTTAGTCCCTTAAATCAGGGGATGCTGTTTGAGGCATCAGACAGAGGCCGTTTAGGTTCAACTAACGGTTAACTTTAAGTTTGGGCAGAAATCCACCAATGTTAAAATCAGGGGAACTCGATCAGCAGGAGTGAGGGTTTAAATAGGAGAAAGAGCAACAGATGGCAGCAGGTGGCCACAGATAAATGAACAGAGTAGGGAGATCCATAGGAAGCTGACTACCCAGGAGCCATCTTGAAATCCAGGGCTTTGGCCAGACCACACCTTAAGTACTGTGTACAGTTTTGGTCTTCATACATAAGGAAGGATATACTTGCCTGAGGGTGCAACACAAAAAAGGTTCACTAGATTGATTCCCGAGATGCGAAGATTATCCTATAAAGGGAGAGTGAGTAGAAATGGCCTAGACTCGCTGAAATTTAGAACAATGAAAGGTGATCTCATTCAAACATACAAGATTCTGACAGAGTAGACGCTCAGGCTGATGCAGAGTCCAATTCCTTCCGGCTGGACAATCGAGAACTAGAGGGCAAATTCTTCGGATAAGAGGGGATTCATTTCAGACTGAGATGTGCAGAAATTTCCTCTGAGGGTTGTGAATCTATGGAATCCTCTGCCTTACAGGACAGAGTGCTGAGTCACTGAATAAACCTAAGGCTGGGATTAATGTATTTTTGGCTTCTCAGGGATATGGGGATCGGGTGAGAAAATGGACTCAAGGTCAAGCAGCAGCAGCGATTTTACTGTATGACAGAGCAGGCTCGTGTATGTCCATCTCCTGTTCCTATTTTTTATGTTACGTTCAATTCTCCATCAAACTCTGGTCTCTCTATTCTGTTTTCTACATGTTTCCAACAAAGTTAAAAAAAAAGCTCGAGGCAGAGGACCTGCAGCACTTTACTATTTATAACTGAAAAGAGACATGTTGCCCAAGCTTTTTGTCTTGCACTCATCGGGACAAAACTAAGAATACCACATTTCAAAATATAACAACTTATACTACCCGTGAAAAAGTTGCCGATTGGTCAAGGTGCTGCCATGGAGAAAGCAATGGGAAACTACAGGCACCCCAAGCTCCCAGGTAGTTGAAAAAAAAGACGCAAGGCTTGAGCATATTTCCTTTTGTGCGCAGAGAATGTGAACGCATATCGCTTCCAGCAAACGTAAATGAGTGACATGATGAGCTCGACTGATTCTTAAATTGGTTGTTGTTGTAGCTATTAGCACACTCAGGATTGCTTAGCAAGTGCTGTCCAATCACAATCGCATCTAACAGCAGACTTTTTGTTTTGCATTTTGCAAGCAGGAGCTGGCTCAGCATGGTTTGTACTCTGCCTTTTTCACACAACCGAAGGATCATGATGTTTGATTCTATCAATGATTTGGACGTACAGTTTACGTACTTGACATCACACTAGCATTTAAGTTTTTCTCAATGTTGCTTAATTGTGCGGTCGGCAGTACGTCTTTTTGGACTACAGGAGCATCCGATAGTGGAAAATGCCACTTGTGTAATCACTGCACAGCAGCAGTGTGAAATGGCTTGTTTGACCTATTGCTCAAATTTCTTAGGTACTTTGCCTTTCCTGGATAATCTGTGGTAGATGGAGACTTTTGAGGGGCAAAAATGATAGCCTTTGGCTATTTGCGATTTTGTGAGATACACAATAAACAAAGATCTGATCAAGATAGCTATTGTCCTGCAGGTTAGCTTTGATGCGCTCTATTTCTGTTGTGATGAAAGTATAATAATTTTCATTACATTTTTCTGGTTTATTGTGAAGTAGGTTTAGGGGGGTTACTCCTGTCGGGTCTGTCTGTGCGATTTAATTGCATTTGAGGTCAAGTAGACTGCAAGCTTTAAATCATCAAAATAAGTTAGATGCTTGATATGCTCATGAGTAAACATGGATGAAAGAAATTTGCAGAATGAAGAGATTTGTATTTCAAAAGGGATCTTAAGTCTGTTTATAGCTAGCCAGATAAGCAGAGCTAAGGAATGTGTTTATTTTTTGGGTTCATTTTTCTCCAAAAGTTACTGACAATATTGGTAACATGAAAGTTTTTATATTATGAGGAAGATACAGTTTCAAAGACATATGGAACAATAGAATTTACATACTAAAAAGAGAGAAACATACATAAAGGAGAATTAAAGGCGATGTGGGAAGAAGACCATGTGCCTCCAGCCATGTGTGCATAAGTCTGCTATATAACAAAACTGAAGTTGGGGAAAAGCCATTTGGAATGCCACTGGCAAGGGGTATTGTGTTAACTTGCTGGTTCTGTTTAAATTTAAAATCTATTTTTGGACCCTTGCCTTAAAGTGGGTATGTAACTGGAAGTCAGGTTAATTAGGAATTTTAGGAGTTATTATAGTAGTAAGTAATTGTAGTCTTATGTATGTGCTTGAAATCTTTTATATTTTGTTAATAAATATTTGAAATTTAATTTTTAAAATCTCTAAAGGTCTTGGTGGACTTATTACTTTTGAATTCCATGCACATATCTTCTCATAATAAATACAAATTGCAAAACCATTATGATCGCACGACCAAGTTTTCCTTATGGATTTGGTCCACCTGGCATACATCATCTAACATGTCATAATACTGTGTCAAGCTTGCAAGGAGAGCAAATGGCTAGGGCCTTATTTACAATGTTGCTGATAAGCCTAATCTTATAGCATTTGGCTTGTTTTTTCAAAATGACCTTGCTAACCTGTGGCATAACTTTTCATAATTGGTATTTGCACTCAGATTACCTTGTTCCTATACCCAACCTAGACTTGCACCTTCCAAGCAACAAGCCTTCCTATCAAAATATACCACCTCACATTTGTGTGTGTTGAACTTCATTTACCAATTATTTGTCCATTCTGCAAGTTTATTATCCTCCTTTAATTTGTTACAGTCCTCCTCAGTATTGACCATTTTCGCAATTTGTTGTCACCCATGAATTTAGAAATTGCGCTTTTTATTCCATAGTCCAAATGGTTAATGTAAATTGTGAACAGCAGTGGAATACCACTTCCACCTTCTGCAACTCAATTTTATTCTGTCTTGAAGCCAACTAGCAATCCATTCTGCCACTTGGCCCCTGAATCCACATTCTCTGACCTTATTCGTTTGTCTATTATGGGGCACGTTCATCTAAGTCCTTTTGCAAATCCAGATAAATTACTGACAGCATTACCACTGTCTCCTCTGTGACCTTCTTATCGAATTTTTTTGAGCATGGTCAAGCAAGGCTTGCCCAGTAAAATCCATGCATTATATTTTTCATTTCTCAATGTTGTCTTTCCTTTCCTTTGGGAAGGATTCCATAATTTGTCCTACCACCAATGTTAAGCTGACTTGTCAAAATTCCTGCACATGTTCTGTCCCCCTTCTTAAACAATCACATTAGCTATCTGCCAGTCCTCTGGCACAATGCCTTTCTCTAACAAATGATTAAATATGTTTAGCAATGCTTCTGAAATACCTTCCCAAGATTCTTTAAATATGTGTGGATGCCATCCATCCAGACCAGGCTTTGTCTTCAGTTTCTTTAGTTTATTCTACACATCCCCTATTTTAAATATGCTATTATCAAATGTCATGTCCCAGGTAAATACCAAAGCAAAATAATTATTCAACATTTCTGCCATTTCTCTATCGTTACCTGTGGTATTATCATGTCTATCTTTTCATGGTCCGATTCCATGACAGCCATTTAAAAAAAAAAATCTATGCACCCATAAAGTATTTTACTATTTTGTTTTATGTTCCTTGATAATTTAATTTCATTTATTCCTCATGGCCTACCTAATTGCTTTTTTTGACTTCTCTAATTTCTTTGCATCCTCTGTCAGCCTGTTATGTACTTAACGCACGCCTCCTTCCTAATCCTCAGCTGTTCCCTTATGTCTTCATTCATCCAATAGTGTTTAGTTTGTTATTTCCTTTCAGCAGAATATATTTTTCCTGCACTCTGTTGAACACGGTTTTAAATATTACCCACTGCTTTTCTACATCTTTGTTTACCAATGTAGTTGCCCATTCTATTTTACCTAAGTTCTATTCTCAGCCCCTCAAAATCAGCCTTTTTTCAATCTATTAACTTGGTTTCCAATATACTTATGTCCTTCTTCACTATCTTAAACATATCATACTATTGGAAGCAATGTTTCCCTACTTTGGCCTCTTATCTGCTCTGGTTCATTCCCCATTACTGGATCCAATGGCAAATTGTCTCTTGTTTGCCTATTTACATACTGGGTTAGAAAGGAGTCCTGTACACATTGTAGGAAATGCATTCCCTTTATCCCTTTACTTACCTCTTCTGTCCAATGAATAACAGGGTTGGTGAAATCACTATCATTATTATTCTGTTTTTTACTCAATTCCCTAACTGGTCTGCATATTTCTTCCACCACCTCCTTTCCACTGGTTGGTGGCCTGTAGATGTGTGATGGATGCTTGATTATCCTTATGGATTCTATTTTTGCCTTGCTGTTCCATTAGGGTCAGTACTAGGACCACTGCTTTTCTTGATTTACAGGAATGGTTTGGATTTACAGGGCAAAACTTCAAAATCTGCAGATGATGCAAAACTTGAAAGTATTATCAACGAAGGAGGATAGCGATAGACTTTAACCAAACTTAAGACAGGCTGGTGAAATGGGCAGACATGTGGCAGATGAAATTTAAAGCAGAGAAGTGTGTAGTGATGTCTGTCAAAATGTGACAGTCAATGTAAATTAGATGATACAGTTCTAAAGTGGGTGCAGGAACAGAGGCCTGGGAATATACGTGCACAAATTGTTGATGATAGCAGGTAGCTTGAGAAAATAGTTTTAAAAAAGGTAGTTACATCAAACCTTAAAAAAACATGAGTGCAGCCTCAGCTGGCGTATCATGTTCAATTCTGTGTACTACACCTTTGGAAGGAGAGTGCAGAACAATTCACTGCAGTGATTCCAGGGATGAGGGACTTCAGTTATGTGAATAGATTAGAGAATCTGGGATTGTTCTCCTTACAGAAGGTTGAGTGGCAATTTAAGAGAGGTGTTCAAAATCATGAAGTATCTAGACAGGATTGGTAGAGATTGATCCCATTGGCTGAAGGGTCAAGAACCAGAAAATACCAATCTGAAGGTGATTGGTAAAAGTAGCAAGAGTGACACGAGGCAAAATATTTTTACACCAAGTGTTTAGGATCTGAAATGCATTCTCTGCAGCTTTGGTGGAGGCAGATTCAAATGCTGTTTTCAAACGAGAATTAGCTAAGCTAATTTGCAGGGCTATGGGGAAAGTGCAAGTGAGTGGGACTAGCCGAGTTGCTTTTGCTAAGAGCCAGCAGGGACATGGCAGACCAAATGCCCACCTTCTGTGCTGTAATCATTCTATGATTCTATAAATTTCCCCAGAGATAAAGAAAGGCTCATTCAAACATGTGCAAAAAAAGGTATACAGAGGAATTTCCTAGTGTAATTTAACTAATTTGTTTATTACTTACCCTTAAGTTGGCATTATCAGGTGGTCTGCTGGACACATCACAGAATCACACCGCAAAAGGCATGTCTTATTTGTAGAGAGATAATTAGATAAATATTTGAAGGAGAAAAAAGTACTAGAATATGAGGAGGGTGGGGGAGTAAGGCGAACTGGATTATTCTTCACAAGAGTCAAATGGCCCCGTGTTATACAATTCTAACATTATAAGATTAGTTGAAATTATGGAAAAGATTTTATAATTGCTTGATTTTGTCCAATTTGTCTTACTTATTGTAACCTTCTACAGTGATCTACTTCAATGCATTATAACTTTAGGTTCTTAAGAGCTTCCCTTCAATTTTGTAACACACATAGTTACTTATTTACTACACCATAGTATCTTTCTATCCATAACTTTCCAGCTCAATTCCTGGAAGGATACCATTATACCATGGGTTTGAGCTTTACAGCATTTCATGTGGAATACTTATGCACTTACCTGAACTACCTAGAGAAACAATGTCAATGTAACACTAATAATAAAGCCTAATGTGTTTCCAACAAGTAGGCTCAAAACTTGAATTATTGCAATTTAGTCAGGTTCCTACATTTTGCATCATTTTTTAATATATGTATCAACGACTGATTAACAGATGAAACATTTAAAGGTTTCGGAGCTTTAAATTGTCACCACTTACGGAACAATGTATTACAATTTGTTTCAATAAACATCACTGAAGCTAAGGAACGAAAGTTCCCAAATCAATGGTGTTGAACCGACACAGCATACAGTCTATAAAATGGTTGATCATGATTAATTCATTAAAGTAATTTACCGTGCTTGTGGAACTCCCTTTTTGCTGAGGTCAGCTCGCACTTTCTCCCCAACATGACGATAAATTTCCACCATAGCACTCATGGCTGTATCCCTGACCTGTGGAGGTGCAGTGGAAACCCATTACTGTATATTCAATCAAGAGGAATGGTGGCAGGACAAGGTTGGGAGGTGGGTGAAGGAAGTAGGATGGATTAAAAAAGCTGTCACTGATCAGACATTAATGCAATATGACTCATTAGCTACCTCATGGCACACTTTGAACAATAAATACCTAGTGAGTTACTAGCACACTGACATGTTAAGTTATCCTATTTCAGCTGAAGTGGAATTGCAGCATGACAACCAGCTCCAGTGCTGCTTGGTTAGGGGCAAACTAAAGTCAGATCTCTTTATTTTTTTATTATTGTTATTAAGCAAACTCTGCTACAAATGCAGTGTAAACATTTGCCAGGGACAAAATAGGCTGGACAGTAATACTGGGGAAGCTGAAAAGCTAACTAATACTCAATGTCAGGACACACCTACAAATAATAGCTATAGTGAGGTAATGAGAGCCAGCTGCTACATGGAATCTGCTCAGGAGATAGTTTGCTTCTCATGGCATTGTATTCTAACAGATATTTAAAATTAATTCATGGGATGAGGGCATTGCTGGCTAGGCCAGCATTTATCGCCCATCCCTAATTACCCTTGTTCAGAGGGCAGTTAAGAGTCAATCACATTGCTGTGGGTCTGGAGTCACATTTAGGCCAGACCAGGTAAGGACAGCAGATGTCCTTCCCTAAAAGGGCATTAGTGAACCAGATGGGTTTTTATGACAATTGGCAATGGTTTCATGGTCACCATCAGACTTTTAATTCCAATTTTTTATTGAATTCGAATTTCACCATCTGCCATGGTGGGATTCAAACCCAGGTCCCCAGAGTATTACCCTGGGTCTCTAGAATACCAGTCCAGCGACGATAAAGGTGGCAAAACAAATGCAAGCAGTTTGCATTCTCAAACTATTTTACTCATATTTTACTGGTCATTTGTCACAAAGGTATTAACGAAATGAATAGAATGAAGAATATTTCTGTGATTAAGTAACAACTGTCAGAAGCACACAACAAGGCATATAAAAAAATAATGGATGAATTTTCAAATGTCAAGTTTCTGAAGGCAGTGTTTGCCATCACCTGAAACTAGCAGTGAAATTGAAACTGGCAACCTACAGATCAAACTTTCCCATTCTGATACTGCTTTAGATTATCAAATCTAGGTTTCAGAAGCTGTTGGGAATAAAACAATAAAACCATTCATTTGTGGGTGAGGTCAATAATATTAAACAATCAGAAACCTCATTGTGATTTTAAGGAGTATTCTGCAAAATACAGCAACAAAAGAAATACTTCAGCTTGACTCAGTTTCTTTCCAGCATCAGATGGTTTTGGGTTCAAGTTCCAGTCTGTGGGCTGAGGACACTACCAAGGTTGACGCTTTATTGTAGCGCAAACCAAGTGCTGGATTGTTGACGGTGTCATCTTTTATGACTGGACATTAAACAGAAATCTCATCAGTCTGTTCAAGTAGATGTAATAAACCCCAAAACACTATTTCAAACGAGAGCAGTGAGTTCTCCTGGTGTCTAGGCCAGTAGTTAGACCTCAACCAGCACTACAAAACAGTACATAACTCATTTATCACTTGTGTGGCCGATCTGCACACAAACTTGATGCATCTGTTTACAAATCTGTAACATCCTCAAGCCCTGTGACCCTCGGATCTCTGCATTCCTCCAATTCTTGCCCTTTGCATATCCTAGATCTTAGTCAATCAGAGGCAGCCAGGCCTTAAGCTGCCTAGACCCTTAGCTCTAAAATTCTTTCCATAAACATCTCTACCTCTCTCTCCTCTTTCAAGGCCCTCCTTCAAACCTATCTCTGTGACCAAGTAACCGTTCTGTTATCTCATGTGACGCAGTGTCATATGGACTTTGATAAGGCTTAAGTGTTGAGATGTTTAATCACATTTAAGGCAAGATATAGTGCATCATCAATGCCTAATGCAAGTTGCATTATGTACGGATGACGTACTAGTGCAGGTTGTGTGTCTGTCCAGGCAAATGAACTGTGTTAATTTGTTCGTTAGTATATGCACTTATGAGTCAGCTGAAATTATGGCAGAGAAATAACGCCATTAATTAGAAATTGCATCCTCAACCAATAATTAAAAAAGTGTACCAAAACCATTTGCTCAAAGATATTTTGCTAATGATCATGCTTCTTTAAATCAATTTATTTCATGAACTAAATCTGAAATAGTCTAGTTAATGTTAATGGGCATACGATTTACGAAATTTAAGCAACTTACTTTGTTGCACAAAACAGACCGCTCTTTTTAACACAACCATTGGTGTCAACATACAAGTGCAGTTTCAAGCGAATCACCTTACAGAAGACTTCAAACAATGGTGTACCAGAAATTGTTACAGAACAGTAAAACAATTTTATCATGATGCAGATTTGAGCCACCACATTCATTTTGTTTGATGCTGTGAACTGTTGAGAAATCATAAACATACCTGGCTGTTTGGATCTCCGAGTAGGTTGCATATGTGGGGTACTATTTTGCTTAATGTTAATGGTTGTGCTCCATAACTGCAGAAAAAGATTAGATTTATTTAAATGAATTGCATTGCAATTTTTTGGAAAAAAACTAAATACACACAGCACATTATCTATCTCTGCTCCAATCCATCTCAGGAGGGAAACTGCAACAGGACCATTACAATGCAAGTAGGTAAAGCTGGCATGCATTTTAACCCAAAGTATTGTAATCATATGCATATAATTTCAAGAAACTTTACTTTCAGTAATTATGAACAGTTCACTTTTGCCTATTCCTCAGAATTGTCTCAAATTAAACTAATCTACATTTAAAAAAATCTTTTAATCTTGAAATATAAAAAGGAAGAGATGAGCGGGAAGCAGCTTAAATTTTGCAATACAATAATCAACAGATTCAATATGTAAAGTGTAGGGCAAATTCACCACAGATTACTTCCTCACAGATGGGTTACTGCATTTATTAACAAAGTAAACGTGAAGTCCAACATTTATCACTTGCTTCACATGCTCAAAATCAAGGTGTCACTGAAACTGATGATTTTGGTCATACTTAGCAGTGAAAAATTTCTCCTGGAAAAAAAAGCCGCTGTGAAAGCACGCATAAATCGGGTATTCCATTTTTAATGGGTAAAGAGCTCCACCTGAAAATTATCTCTGCTTCAACATATTATTTATTAGGGAAGCAGGCCGTGAACTGTACTAACACTGTAAAACACTTGAAATAAGTCAAACATGTTCTATTAACAAGTCACATAAATGAAAAAAGTACTTCTGACTTACATATTCAGTGTAGTGATGAGGCACAGACAGACTCCTTCACGTGTCCTAAAGTTCTTGTGTTTAAACCCTGAAGTTAATCGTTCCCAAACATACTGAAAAGAAAATTCACTGTAATATTACAGAAGCCACCTCAAACATTACAGTTCTTCATGATACAATCTTCATTATATTGGGAAGATCAAACTCAGATTCAGTGATCACTTTTGCTATGATCCCCAGAGAGACGTAAAACTTTTAAAAAGAAATTTGAACTTCCAGTTAATAACTGAAAGAATAACAAGGAAAGATTTCATGTTTTCAGACATTTACTGTAACAAAACACTCAAAAATACTTCACCAAATACTTGGGAGGCAACTTATACTTACAAATACAGAAATGAAATACCCCTCTTTTTATTTTTAGCACAACCAAAAAAACACACTTCACAGATATATGTTGCACTGTCCTTTAAGATATTCAATTCTCCTGAAATCAGTCTAAAGTGATTCTTAACTCCCAAAGGTTGACTTCTGTTCTTATCCTTTTTCAGCCTGCAAGTTTAACACCAGAACTATTCCTCACAGCAAGAATATGACTGGAGATTCTCCCTCTCGTGCAAGCTAGGCAAATCTTCTAACCTCACTTTAATTCCTCACGAAATTGGCCTTTTTAAACCAAGCTCAAGCTTCCCATTCCAGTGCAGTGAACTGTACAGACTTTCAGACTCCAGCTGATATCTCTCAGCCCTGGGCCCTGGCAGGTTAACTGTCTGTGTTTTCAGGGATATCTTAGAAATCCTTCCCCTTTCAAAGGACATTTCCTTGGCAATGTGAATCACATGGGTCTTGTATCCAGATAGAAATGCTGATTAACTATCCTTGAGAGCTCAACTTTCTCTCACTTTGGAATGAAAATGGACAGTTTAAAGCAACCCAGCATTCTCAAGACTTTACTAGGAGCTTGGAGACTCACAGTCTATCCACTGTTAGTACACAGGCTGCTGCCATTATCTGGAAGCGTAAACACCTTGCACCTTATTCTCTGTAAAACAACCTGGGCCCTCTTTAATCTCAAACAATTAAACCATCCAAGCTTCAGAACAAGTCACATTTTACCTTAAAATTAAAGGCACAGCGCCAAAACACGACAATCTTACAAACATTAAATGCAACACATTGCAGAATACCTCTGTTCAGTCCACAAGCATGCCCCCAAGAATCTGGTCACTGTTATTGCAATTTTTCACTTGACTCCCACTCTGACCTTAACTGTTCTCCTGGACTATTGCAATTGTCACAAGGCTATGCCCCTTTATTTTTGTCTTTTCAACTTTCAACTGACTGGAAATTCTGCAGTTTGAAATGAGACAGGAAGAACTACTTAAAAATGCAAGGCCACCTTCCAAAGTAAAGGTGAAAAAGCAAACAAGTGTGAAGAGAGGGACATGTCCTATCCCATTGAAGCTCGTCACTGTCTAAGCAAGAGACTTAAAAGGCAAAGTGCTGGATATTGAAACAATGGATGTCACAGGCAGATCCACCCAAAACCCCTTACACTTCACCCATTGTGTATGTACAACAGGCTACTGCAAAAAGATTGCTTGTGACACGGAGTGTTAAGGCAGACTTCAGCAGAGGAAACAGGCTGAAAAGCTGCACTCTCTCCCTCTCTCTTTTGGAAAAAGAGTGCGTCACCTGGTCCAAACAGTCAGCTATCAGAGACCTACCAGCAAACCAAGATCTTGTAATCATTGCAACATCATCTACATCTGACCGCATCCAAGAAACCAGCTAACCCAAATCGGCCGCAACATTTAAAATTTATGCCTCAAGGAAAATCAAAGGGCCCTTAACTGTATATTCTTTAAAAAAAAATTTTTTAAATTGGACTCTAACCCCCGCCGTCACCTTATTTCTGGTGTGTGTGTGTGTATACGTGTGTGTGTGTGTGTGTGTGTGTGTGTATACGTGTGTGTGTATACGTGTGTGTGTGTATACGTGTGTGTGTGTGTGTGTGTGTGTGTGTGTGTGTGTGTGTGTGAGAGACACGTCACGTTTTTACCTTTTTTCCCCCCCGCTCGAGTTTAGTGGTAATAAATTTGCTTTCTTTTACTCAACAAAAAATTGTTTGATTAGCTCTGCATAAATAGTTAAACACATTCTGATTTGGAAAGGGCATATCCTCGTGAAAAAGAAACTTAAACCTTTGTTGTGACCAATCGAGGAGGTTGAATAGAGGGGAGCCAATTCACTCCTTCCCACCTGGTCATAACACAATGAACCTCAATGTAAGCTTGGGAAATAGCACCTTATCTTTCAAGTCAGAAATTAAAAGTTTTAAGGACTCAGTGGGTTCTACAATTCTTGATCATAACCCCCTACTCTATTTTCTCTTTGTAATGGTAGCAAATAGTGATAATTCTGTTTTTCACATTTATGCCTCCTCTAGACAAATGTTGTTTCTTCACTTGTCATGAGACAATATGAGATCATCTCATATTGCCTTGTACTTTCGCCCCTTCTGACATTTAATCTTTGATGCCTTATGTTCTGTTCTTTCCTCTCCTTCCTGCCTTTTCCTGGTTTGCTCAAAAACTGTTACATCTGAGTAACCTCAGTTCTGACAAAGGATCATTGACCTGAAATGTTAAAATTATGTTGTCAGACCTGAATATTTCCAGCATTTTCTGTTTTTATTTCACATTTCCTGCATCCACACTACTTGGCTCTCAAGTGTTCTGGGTTCAGCACCACCAGCCTCTCCTATAAGCATCCCATAACCATTGACAATCAGTTTATCTTTGCTACCCAACATCTGATTTTATGATAGGATGAGCTGGAATTGGGTGGGGAGATAACAATGAAATACCCTTGTTGTGACAAAAGTGAACTCGTATCTATCCTCATGTGTGTCCCTATCTTCTGATAGGTAAACTTACCAACACTTCAAAGAAATAAAGTTAATATATGCCAACAGTTTAAGGTTTAATTTCTAACACGACTCATAATAATGCTGCCATTAACTTGTTGAACACATTTCTCATTTCACACTTATGCATGTGACTTCCCAAAATTTGTCTTAAATGGAGGATGATAAATGCTTAACCTTTGACCTTCCTCATCTCTCTATCCCCAAGGAATGGCCTGTTTAGCTGCCAAACCTGCCTCAGCTCATCTGCTGCAAGGGCCCTTATACCTTTGTTACCTCTGGACACTATTCCAATGATTTCCTGACTGGCCTCCCATCTTCTACCCTACATAAACTTCAGCTTATAAGAACATAGGATTTAGGTGCAGGAGTTGGCTATTCAGCCCTTTGAGCATACTCTGCCATTCAGCCATGATCTTATTGATCAGGCTGTGGTCTCAACTCCACTTTCCTATCTGCCCCCATAACCCTCGACTCCCTTGTCAATCAAAAATCTCTAACGTTGCCCTGAATAAATTCAATGACCAGCCTCCACTGCTTTCTGGGTAGAGAATTCCAGATACTAATGACCCTCAGGAAACAAAAATTCTCTTGACTTCTATCTTAAAAGGGAGAATTCTTATTCTTAAAACTGTGACCTCAAGTTCTCGTTCCCCACACAAGTGCAAACATCCTGCTGGTATCTACCTTATCAAGTCCCCTCAGGATTTTAAATGCTTAAATAAGGTCACGTCTCGTTTTATCCAAAACTCTGCTGCTTAACTCACATCATGCTCTGCTCACCCATTGCACCTGTGGTCACTGACCAACAATGGCATCTGACAGGCAATGCCTCAATTTTAAAATTCTCACCCTTGTTTTCAAATCACTCCACAGCTTCACCTCTCCCTATCTCTAACCTCCTCCAGCCCCACAGCTGGCCAAGATCTCTGCACTGCTCCAATTCTGGCCTCTTCTGTATGCCTGATTTTAAATTGCTCCATCATGAGTGGCTGTGCCTTCAGGCACCTCAAGTCTAAGCTCTGGAATTACTCCCTCACTTGGCCTCCTCTCTGCCTCACTTTCCTCCTTTAACACTCTCCTTAAAACCTACCACTTTGACCAAGGTTTGTTGGTCTCAAATTTTGTTTGCTCACACCCATGTGAAGCACCTTTGTGCACTTCCTTACATTAAAGGTCCTGTATAAATAAATGCATGTTGTCATTGTTTAGAATCACATCCAAACATTACAACTATCAGGTGTGCCCTCAAAGATGAGAACATACTCCAAAATATAAGTATGCACACTCTCTGGCAATATACTACTCCCCATGACAAACATCTGGATTAGGCATCTATTGAGCACAGGCCAGTCAATACAAGTTATCTATGGTTGACATGTACAAAAACCCTGCAGCTGAGTTATCCTGGCTTCCTTCCAGATGACTTATATAATGATCCATGTTGAGCTAATGCAGATTGTCATATGTCTCCTTTGTCCTTAAATCCCAGTACAGGAATACCCATTTTAAGGAGTAGATACGTTGCTGGAAGCCACCACTGACATCAAAATTCCTTATATCGAAGCAAGTTTTCCCATTTAAATGTATGTAATATCTGGAGAAGCGTTCCCAACCCAAGACGCCACCGCTGCCTTGGAACAAGCAGAGCCCTCGGCACAGATACAGAAGAACATATTCTTGGTCACCGCTATGAGAAGCATGTTCCAGGGTTGGTGGGGTGGAAAAAAACTAAAATCCAAATCAAAAGCTCTAGAGAATGGAGAAACAGCCCCGTCACCAATTCACCCAGCTGGTAACAATGTAGACAGTTACTCAATAAAGAAACTGCTCTATTATGGGCTACTTGAAAACAGGGTATTTTGAGGTCTTAGCCCAAAACTTGCGATCAGAGTCCAAACCCACACCCAAATCTAATCAGGCAAAAACCTACCCACTTACCTGCAAATGTTGAAAAGGCTCAACTTCCAATGGAGGATCCTGCAGAACTCCCTCAGGGCAGGAATCATCACAGAGAGCAGCGAAGAAAATCTGCACAGAAGCCACATCCCCTTTTTACAGCACTAGCTGTACGTGTCAACCATAGGTCACTTCCAAGTGTTTAAAAGTCCTCAAGATTCTCCGTGTAGGAGTATATGAGAGATTAGGCGAGTATGTAGGTGGGTAAGCCAAGTGGATAAGTGGGTGGGTGCAGATGGTTGGTGTGTAGGAGTGTCAGTTGTATAGTTACCCAGGCGTTAGACTAGATTTTTCTGTCTAACATTTCCTGGATGGCTATCCAGGTAATAAGGCAGGGCTGTCTGAGGATTCGGAGACTTTTGCCAGAGGTTCCTGGGGTGCAGGGGAATTGCCCATCAGAAGTTAAAACTTCACAGGCGATTCCCATGGAGTCATTGCATCTGGACTTCTATAGGGTCCCGAAGTGCATTTTGAGGGGGTACATGCGGTCTCTGATGATCTGAAGACTGGACGATCTGAGCAATTATCATACATCCATTACC
The DNA here is from genome assembly GCF_964194155.1 of Cetorhinus maximus. Lineage (NCBI taxonomy): Eukaryota > Metazoa > Chordata > Chondrichthyes > Lamniformes > Cetorhinidae > Cetorhinus > Cetorhinus maximus. The sequence goes on along the minus strand of NC_135882.1, from coordinate 44,509,544 downwards.
TCCAATACAAGTTCTAGAATTAGGAAACACATGTCTGGGCAATATTCTATTCAATCTAGTCAATGAGACAATGAAATGCAACCCATACCCCATATACAGTAAGTCCTGGACAACATCAAGGCTTGGGCTGACAAGTAACAGCTAACATTCGTGCCACACAATGACCATCTCCAACGAGAAAGAATCTAACCATCACCCCTTGACATTCAATAGCATTACCATTGCTGAATCTCCCACTATCAACGTCTTGGGGGGGGGGGTGGGGTTTACCATGGACCAGAAACTGAACTGGGCTAGCCCAACAAATACTGTGGCTACAAGAACAGGTCAGAAGTCCTGCAGTGGGCACCTCACCTCCTGACTCTCCAGAGCCTGCCCACAATCTACAAGGTACAAATCAGGAGTCTGATGGTATACTCTCCACTTGCCTGCATCAGTGCAGCTCCAACACCACCCAAGAAGCTTGATACCATCCAGGATAAAGCAGCCCACTTGATTGGCATCCCATCCACAAACATTCACACCCTCCACCACTGACATATCGTGGCAGCCATGTGTACCAGCTACAAGATGCCCTGCAGGAACTCACCAAGCCTCCTTAGGCAGCACCTTCCAAAACCACGACCACTACCATCTAGAAGGACAAGGGCAGCAGACTCATGGAAACACCACCACCTGGAAGTTCCCTGCAAGCCACTCACCATTCTGACTTGGGACTTGATCGCCACTCCCTCACTGTCGCTGGGTTAAAATCCTGGAACTCCTCCTAACAGCACTGTGGTTGTACCTACACCACATGGACTACAGCTGTTCAAGAAGGCAGCTCACCACCACCTTCTCAAGGGCAATTAGGGATGGGCAATAAATGCTGGCCCAGCCAGCAACGCCCACATGCCATGAATGAAGAAAAAAATATGCATTGCATGTAATAAGTATCAATTTTAATATTGTAACTCAAATACCAAGGATTCCTTCACAGGGTCACACACCTTGACTACTCAGACTAGCCTCAGAAAAGGGGGGGAAAATGAGCTGGCGAGCAGCAACACTAGCTGAGAAGTAGATCTCCTGGTGCTCACTAAGTATTAATTAACTGCATGGTGAAATACCTGTCCAGGTTACATTAAGCAAAACTACTTATGCAAGGTACCAAAGGACAACTAACTGTGATACGACAATGCAGAACAAGTCACATTTTTCAGGATAGAGAAAAATGGAAGGAAAATTTGTGAACATCACAGAAGAATGTTTTGTCTTGCAGGACAAGATGCCCAGAAAGATATGGTTCACGAGTAGTTCGCCAATTATCAGGACAACGATTTGGACCAATTATGGATATGTCACAAGGAAGATTTTGTTCCATTAAGACCTGTTGTAAAACTATCAGAGGCGACCTGCGTAACCTCAGAACTTCTCACTGTACAGCAACAGACTGCTTGTCGATAGAAGAAAAAGTATCTAGGAATTCTAAGAGAGACTAAAAGGCTACAATAATTCTACGCCATTATTACCTGAAAGTAAAAACATTTCAGAAACTTGAAAACACAAAGATACTACCCCAATGTTTAAGGAATAACTGATCGTAGATGACACAAGTCAGTCCAGTACAGTTGGAAATGCAAAAAACAAACATACCTGGGGTGAAACAGCCTGATCCATTATTCGGACAAGAACATTCTGTGCTTGCTCTCTGACTTGATCTTTTGTATCGCCTAAACGATCTACAAGTGCTGGTACCACTGGAGAAAATAAAGCATGCATGAGTAAACAATCTTTGCAGATGTTACTAATTGTGCATTATTTTTCTTGTTTTGGTTTGTGCTTTCACAGTTGATGTTAAGCAAAACCCAAGAATTTGAGATCTTAAATCACAATTTCAACTGACAAAACAGACAAACAAAAAAATCGTGAAAAGTTGGGACATAACTATTGCAAGTACTGATGGCTGCTGAAATGGTGCTTGGTTCTTCAAGTGTTGACTAGGGTGATGAGAGTGACACAGCTGGGTAATTTTTTTGTTTCTGAACAATAAGGATCTTTATGCCACAGTAAGGATAATATTAGGGCCATTGATTTATGGTGATTGAACAAGTCAAATTCCATTTTTATTAACCTTTCTCTGGTATTTCTATTGGTGCTTTGGACATTTAACTCAACATCTCTGTCCAGTTTCTGTCAACATTGCAAATAAATGCTCTTTTACACAAAATTCTTTTAACTTTATTTGAATACCTTGCTATTTTTAAACTGACAATAAGACAAGATGGCATGCAAGTGACACAAATTTGCAGTAAAAATCTGGTATTTGTTAAGGAAATGCAAGCAAAATACTACAGGTGCTGGAAATTGGAAATAAAAACAGAAAAAGCTAAAAATATTCAGGTCTGGCAGCATCTGTGGAGAGACAAACAGAGTTAATGTTTTGAGCCCAATATGACTCTTCTTCAGAACTGAAGAAAAGTAGAAATGTGATGGGTTTTATGCCATTGAAGGCTGGGAGAAAACAAAAGGCAAGGTCTGGGATAGGGTAGAGGGTAGGGAAGATTAAATGACAAAGATGCCATGAAAAGGCAAACGGAGTGGTAATTGTTGTTGAAAAGAAACCATTTGCCCAGACCAAGTGTGAATGGCAGAGTAATGAATAGCTCTGTTTGAAAGCAAAAACATGACAAACAAGGTTCAGACCAACACATGGCAAAAAAAAATCAAAATGGGGAACAGAGTTCATGGTCTGAAATTGTTGAATTCAATATTGAGTCAAGAAAGCTATAAAGTGCCGAATCAGGAGATAAGCTGCTGTTCCTCGAGCTTGCATTGAGCTTCACTGGAACATTGCAGCAGGCCGAAGACAGAAATATGAGCATGAGAGCAATGTGGTGAATTAAAATGGCAAGCAACCAGAAGCCAGGGGGTCGTGCTTGCAGACTGCGTGGCGGTGTTCCACAAAGCAGTCACCCAATCTGCATTTGGCCTCCCCAATGTAGAGGAGACCACATTGCGATAGCAAATACAGTATACTAACTTGAAAAAGTCCAAGTAAATCCCTGTTCTTGAACAGGGAGGAAAGAGGAGGTAGAAGTGCAGGTGTTATACCTCCTGCGGTTGCATACGAATGTGCCATGAGAAGGGGGACAAGGTTGTAAGGGTGTTTGAGGAGTGAACCAGGTTGTTACAAAGGGAATGGTCCCTTGAAATGCTGGATGGTGGGGGCGGCAGGGATGGGGGTGAGGCATTTGGTGACGGCATCATGCTGTTAATAACCAAGGGTTTTCCTTTGAATGTGGAGGCTCGTGGGATGACAAGTGAGGACAAGGGGAACCCTACCTCTATTCTGAAGGGAGGGAGGGAATGGGGTGAGGGCAGAAATGCAGGACATATGGTGCTCAACTCTGTCTGACCTGTCAACCATAGTGCAGGGGGAATGAGATTCTTAGTTGAGGAAAAAGGAAGACCTATCAGATGCACTGCTGTGGAACTGATCAGAATAGATGCAACAGGACGATGAAATGGGAGAATTGAATGGAGTCCACACAGGAGGCAGGGTGCAAGGAAGTCTGATAGTTGTAGCTGTGATGCTGTTGGGCATATAGTGAATATTAGTAGACAGAATAGAAATGGAAACAAACAAGTCAAGGAAGCGAAGGTAAGAGTCAGAGATGGACATTGTGAAGGTGAGAGAAGGGTGGAAATCGAAAACAAAGTTGAATAAGTTATCCAGTTCGCGGTTAAGAGCAGGAAACTGCACCAATACAGTCATCAATGTATAGTTGGGAAGTGCCCAGAGTAGGACTGGAACAAGGAATGCTCCACATGTCCCACAAAAATACAGACATAACCAAGGCCCACACAGGTACCCATAACACCACCTTTGACTTGGAAGAAGTAAGGCAAGTTAAATGAGAAAAAAGCAAAATACTACTGATGCTTGAAATCTAAAATAAAAACAGAAAATACTGAAAAAATTCAGCAAGTCTGACAGCATCTGTGGAGAGAGAAACAGAGTTAATGTTTCGAGTCCATATGACCCTTCTTCAGAGCCAAAGTAGATGTGATGGAATTTATACTGTTTAAGGGGAGTGGAGCAGGCAAAGCAGGTCAGCAATAGGTGAGGGCTAAGGAGAGATTGACAAAGATGTCATGGACACAAGAGAACAAGTTCAGCCAAGTAGAGGAAGGTGGTAGTTGATGTGGACTGGTTGGGCCTGTTTAAGGGAAAAGGGGAGAGCCCTCAGACTGTTCTGGTGGGCGATGGAGATGCATCGAGATTGGACATTCAGTGGAAGGGGCAGTGGTTAGGTCCAGGAAACTGGAAATTGTTGAAATGACAGTGACAAAAATCATGGATCTAGATGGGAACAGAATGGACAAGGAGAAAAAGAAATAGAGCCAAGATAATAAAAAATAAGTTCGGTGTGGTAGAAACAGGTTGAAAAGTTGGGTCTACCAGGACAGTCCCGTTTGTGGTATAAAAACAGACTCATCATGTCTAGAAGCAACTGTGGAAAGAGAAACAGAGTTAATGTTTCGAGCCCAATATGACTCTTCTTCAGGACTCAAGTGGATTTTGGGAAACAGGTAGAAGCAGGCTGTACGGGATTGGGTGGGTGGGAAGTTGCAGAGGGAAGATCTCCAGTGGAGATGAGGTCAGTGACAGCCCTGGAAACATTGGTTTGATGTTCGGTTGTGGGGTCATGGTCCCAGGAGGTGCTCAGCCTCTGAAAGATAGAAGAAGTTGGTACACCAGACAACAACAGCACCAGCCTTGTCATCAGTTTTCATAAAGGCGTCAGAGTTAGGCCTGAGAGAACAGAGTGCAACAAGTTCAAAGGGAGGTAAGTTAGAAGTGAGGGGAGCAGAGAAATTAAAACAGCCATTGCCATGCCAACAGTTCTCAATGAAGAGATCAAGACCGGCAAGAGACCAGAGGGAGAATCGTGGAGTTGAGTGAAAGTCTGCTGACAGCAGGGTATGGCGGGGTGGGGAGGATTCCTGGCAAAATAAGTGAGCACAGAGGTGAAGACAATGCAAGATAAGCTCAATGTCATGCTGAGCTTGAAATTCATCACGGTGTGGGTGTAAGGGGTCAATGCTGAGGTACTAGCTTAGGGCTTTGCAGTTATCTACATTTAAGGGTGGCTCTGTGCTTGTCTGAAGTTTCAGCATGGAGCATGACAGTTAAGCAACATACAAAAGAAGGATTACTTGAACTAGCATTGCTAAAATTTGGCACACTGGGAGGTTAAATCTGAGGTTGGGCTCACTAGTGTCTGTCAGCAGTGAGGGAACAGTGAGGAATTAGGCCTCCAAGAATTGAGGAGAATTTCAAACCTGGCTTTCTAAATGAATTCTACAAACACAGATTGGTTCCAGAATGAGTATGTGTCTGACTCTGTTTCTGTTGGCCACATGACAATGAAAATATTCTCATTACAGCAACAAAATGGTGATAAGTGTGCTTTAAATTTTTTTATACAAATTTGAAAGCAAAAGACGCAGCTCGAGATTATCAGGTGATGAGTCTACTTAGGCAGTTGACATTGACATGGGAGTCTGAACAGGAATAAGTTAACAGTAAAAATGCCACAGCAACAGGAATAAGTCAATCACCCCCTCCATGCTGTTCCATCATTCAATTGAGACATGTTTGATCTTTATGTTAACTCAATTTACTCACCTTGGTTCCATTATCCATAATTCCCTTGTCAGACAAAAATCTGTCAATCTCAGTTTTGAATTTTCAATTGACCAAGGGTCAACAGCTTTTTGGACCAGTTATCCAAATTTCCGCCAGCCTTTATGAGAGTAAGTGCTTCTCGATATCACCCCCAAACTGCGTGGCTTTAATTGTAAGTTTAATGTTCACTTGTTCTGGGCTCCCCAATCAGAGGAAATAATTTCTCTCTATCCAATGTATCAAATCCTTTAATCATCTTAAGCACCTCACTTACATCACCTCTTCACCTCTATGCATGAGATTGAGATAGGAATATCAAGTAAAGGGCACAGAAGCCGCCACTGAGGTGGTAGGAGAGGAAGTTCAACAGTCTGGTGACACTACAACAGTGTGAGCAAGGGACGAAACAATGCTCAGATCAAACTGAATTTATGCATCCTTTGACTTGACCAGTGCAATTTTGATATCAAAGTAGTGCTCTAAAATAGATTTACTGATATGCCAAGTACCATAGAGCAAGTGGCACTCTGCAAGGGAGTTCCCAACTCGTGGGGAAAAGGCACAGATCTCTCAAACAACCATTGAGACATTTGACATTGGGAATTGGGTGACCATATGAAAACAGCAACAACAACATCATATTTCAGGTATCTGGCCAGTTGTAAACAGACTAAAATCCCTTCAAAATCCAAATCTCCCTTCATCAATCTAAAAAATGCAAGTTCCCTTCACATCTTACATGTTAAGCCAACATCCATGTTTACTCAGGGCCATTTCAAGCATCTAGCTTCTTTTGACGAGTTAAAGCTTGAGTCTACTTGACCCCGAATGTAATTAAATCACACACAGACCCAATTTACTTATCCCCATAAACCTACTTCACAATAAACCAGAAAAACATTATTATACCTTCTTGACATGGACCCATGGGCCATCAACAACAGCAGAATTGCAATCACCACAATTTGCAACCTCATGGCCTGGCATGCATACCCATCACTTTACCACTATCACCGAGCTAGGAATGAACCCTGGTTCAATGAGAGAGTGTAGGAGAACATGCCAAAAGCAGCACCAGGCATACCTAAAAAGGTAGTAAGCTACAACTCAGGACCCTATGCATTTTCAACAGCAGAAGCAGCATGCTCCAGACCATTAAGTAATCCTACAACCAACAAATTAGAACAAAACTCTCGAGTCCTGGTAGACAATTAACTAACTATTGGGGAAGAGGTGGTTCCCCATGCTCATTCGCGTTAGAGCCCAGTATCTGCATGCAAAAGGCAAGCTTGAAGCATTTGCAACCTCTTCAGCCAGAGGTGCCAAGTGGATGATCCGTCTTGTCCTTTTCCTGAATTTATCACCATCACAAGCCTTCAGCCAATTTGATTCACTCCACATGATATGAAGAAATGGCTGAGTTCACTGGATAAAACAAAGGCTACAGGTTCTAAAAACATCCCGCCTCTAGCCAAGCCTGGTATCTACCTGGCCGAATGCAAAATTGTCAAGGTCTGCCCTATCCAAAAAAATCCCAGGGCAAATCCAATCTGGTCAATCCAAAAAGCCAATCCCATCAGACTACTATCTATCAAAGTATTGAGAAATGACATCAACATCACATCAGTGGCACTTGCTCAGTAATTAGCTGCTCAATGCTCAGTTTGGGTTTCCCCAGGACAACATGGCTCCAGGCCTCATTTCAGCCTTTGTCCAAACAGGGACAAGAGTGGAATTCCAGAGGCCTTGACATCAAAGAAGCAGTTGACCAAGTGAGACATCAACGAACAGTGGCAAAATTGAAGACAATGGGCATCAGGGATAAAACTCTCCAGTGGTTGGTGTCATACCTCACGCACAGTCGATGATTGTGGTTGTTGGAGGCCCATCATCTCAGCCCCAGGGGCGGTTGCGCGAGTTACTCGGGGCCGTGTGCAAAGCCCTCCATGTTCGGCTGTTGCATCAATGATCTTCCTTCCCTCAAATGGGATCTCACTGATGATTGCACACTATTCAGTTCCATTCACAACTCCTCAGATAACGAAGAGGTCATGCCCAAATACTACAAGACCTGGACAACATTTAGACTTGGGCTTTTAAGTAGCAAGTAACATTCATATCAACAACTATCGCCAACAAGTCGGAGCATATCCCCCTCCACATTTAATGGCATCAACATTGTCATTCACCACCATCAAAATGCTGGGGGTCACCATTGGCCAGGGAACATTGGTGGACCAGCCATATAAATACTGTGGTTACAGGAATAGATCAGAGGTTGGATGTTCTGCAGTGAGTGACTCACTTCCTGATCTTCCAAAGACTTTCAGCCATCTACAATGCACAAATCAATAGTGCAATGGAATACAATCCACAAGCCTGGATAAATACAGCTGCAATGACATTCAACAAGCTCGACAACATTCAAGATCAAGCAGCTGCTTGACTGACATCCTAGCCATCGCTGCAGCAACTCACCAAGACCTCTTCAATAGCACCTCCTAAACCCATAGTTTACGCCACCTCGAAGGGCATGGACACCAGGCGCATGGGAACTTCACCACCTCCAGGGTCTCCTCCAAGTTACACACCACCCTGACTTTGAAATATATCGTCATTCCTTCATTTGTCTTGGCCAAAATCCTGGATCCCTTCCTAATTGTACTATGAGATGACCTACACCATACAGAATATAGCAGGTTAGGGTGGCTCACCAGCACCTTCTCAAAAGTAATGAGGGATGGGCAATAAATGCTGGTCTTACCAGCAACTCCCACATCTCACGAACAAATAAACATAATATGAACTTGCAGAGATATTTGCTAAGGTATCACATAAGAGAGTGCAAGGAAAAATGGGAGGTGCATGGATTTGGAGGCAATCTTTTGACATGGGTAAGGAATTGGCTAAAAGGCATGAGACAGAGGCCAAGATAATGGGTACTTATTCCAATTGACAGGGTATGACCTTGGTGTCCCACAAGGATCTGTACTACAGATTCAGCTTTCAACTATATTATGCATGCCATAAGACGAAGAAACAGAGAGCCGTATCTTCAAGTTCACTGATGACAAAGTTAAATGGCATAATAAATAAGGTAGATGGAAGAAGAAAACTGCAATGGTACAGTGATAGATGAAATGAGTGGGCAGATCGAATTCAACATGGTGAAGTGCAAGGGCTCAGAAAGATAGATGACAAGTAGTTACTAAATGGGGATAAGCTAGAAACCATGGAGGAGGACTTAGGGACATCCCCTTGTACACAACAAAACCAAAATGAATGGACAGGTAGAAAAAATAATTTAAAGGGCTAATGAAATATTGGCCTTCATCTCAAGAGTACTGTGCTTCAGTTCTATAAAATCCTGTACCAGATCCCTACATCAGACCCCCAACTAGAGTTCAACCAACTCCCGTCATTCGTAAACCCCTCTCCTGCGAATTTGTTTACTGGCATGCATGTATATGTACCCCACCAAACTGCGGTTCGCGGCCCTAAAAGTTCACTCATCCGCTATTTAGAATATTAAACTCTCACCTTTCCCACATAGAAAGTGTGCACTGCGCATGCACAAGTTCACAATTTCACCTTTCATGGGATTTTGCAGGAATGGAACCCCTGCTAATGACAGGAGTTGACTATACTATATTTTGGGCACTGCGTCACAGGAAACGTTTGCTTGCTTTGGAAGGAGCGCAGTTTAGCTTTACCAGAACCATTTCAGTGCTACAAGTTGAGGACCCAGCCTGCATGGACTTAGCTTGTATTCCCTTGAGTATTGAAGTTTAAAAGATAATCTGACTGAGTTACTTAAATTTCGAATGCTCTCAACATTTTATCTCTGAACATTTCTGTCTGGTGGAGGCAGGGGGGAAAAATCAAGAACATCTTAAAATTCAAGCAGCTTCAGCAACAACCTTTATGTAGCGATTTCAACATGGTATAGCCTTTCAAGGAGCTTCACAGGAGTATTAATCAAACAAAGATTTCACACTGAGTCAGACAACATATTAAGACAGTTGACGAAAAGCTAGGTCAAAGAGGCAAACTTCAAGGAGAATGTTGAAGAGGGGGAGTGTGAAGCGGAGAGGCACGTAGGTTTATGGAGGGAATTCCTTCGAACTACACGTAGTGCCATGTCTGCAGCAAGTGATGCAGGTACTTGCAGTTCTTTAAGGCCTATGTTCATTGTGTGGACTGAAGTGTAATTTAACTTTTTACTTGAATTATCATTTGCCGATTGATTCGTCTTTAATTTATCTTGGTTCTGATTCACGTTAAAGCATAAATTACAAAAAGTGAAATCTTGTTGGTAATGCCTTCATTTTAAGGGTTATTCAGTACATTTGGTCATTTTGGTTTATGGTTCCCACACAGGGATCGCAACAGAATCCTTTACACTGTACTTATTCGATCACATCATATACTATATTCAATTATGATGATGGCTGATGAATTCTCACACCGCTTCGGTAGATGAGTGTTAAGCAAGAAGACCAGCTGTTCATCATCTGGATTGGTATTGTCTCCTATGTGATGTTACGCCAAATCTTAGTTTGCAGGTCCAATTGCAAACATAACATATTAAGTCACTGTTGCAAGGCTGATGGAGGCACTGGCTTATCCTGTAGGGTCCTGATTCCGTTCTCAACTGCTGAGTTTGGTTTATGACAGACTTCTGATGGATCCATCCAGGGTTAATTTTTTTTCCATGAGCAGGGTCCAAATTATTGGTTCCGAGTTTGGTTTTCAGAATGCTTTTGTATCCAAGTTTGGGAGGTCCCAAGGTGTGGGTTTCACGCTCAGCTGGCTGTAGAATACTGCCTTAGGTATGTGGAATCTGCCATGCAAACCACATCCCCCAGTAAAGCTGAGCCCTGATAAGCATGCTCTTGATACCAAGTACGTGACACCTTGCAAGAAGCACCATTCTGCATCACACTGGCCATCATGCATTCATGAAGTGAGCAGATGATCCTGATCATTTTTTCAGGGCAGCAATATTTGTACAGCATCATGACAACAGATCTCCTGGTAGGAGTAGTTGCAAGCAGCAGCAGCATATCTGTACAGCACTGCACACGTGCCTTCACAGTTTACTGTGCCAAAGGCCCTGGTCACAGGTCAACAAACACAATGTAGGGGGCTCTTGTCCTATTCACAGGGCTTTTCTTAAATTTGATGCACCGCAAAGATCACATTGACCGTTGATACAAACAGCATGAAAGCCACACTGATCCTGGGTACACCAACCCTGTGGAGAATAACAGTTCAAAGAATTTCTCTCACGTTGGCAAGAAATGAAACACAGCGATTATTGATACAGGTGGGCTTGGTTGCCTTCCATTTGTACAGTTGAGTAATGGTAGCATCCTTTTCATTGTGGGGCATGGTACTCTGGTTCCAGATTAAGGACAAAGGGTTCGTGATTTTCCTAACCACGTGAGCTCCTCCGTATGTGAAAACATCAGGTAGAATGCCATCGGCTCCCAGGAGCTTACTCACAGACAGTTACTTTCTGGCCTTGGTGACGTGGGCTTGAGATGGACTGAGGGCCAGAACACCATGCTATACAACTGATTCATTAGAGTCATCGCACTCAGTGGATTCTTGGCTCAGGAGATTGTTAAAGTGCTCTGCCCAAAGAGAGAGAAACTCATACCCATTCATTAGAAGTGGATGCTGTCTGCTGAGAGGACGGATGTCGTTCTGTTGACTTTGGGACCACCTGAAGTTGTGCAGTCTCCCCACCTCCAACTCCACTCCACCCATGCTGAGATTGTCATAGAATGCTTTTTTGACCTAATCTGTGTGACAATGAGGTGTGTAGGCACAGAGGAGTGTTGCATACTGGTTTCTAGCAATAATTATTCAAAGTACCATGACTCAAGTTCCTGGTACCCTTGGAAAGTGAGTCAAACTTGCCTGCCAAATCAGATTGAATGACAAATCCTACACTTATGCAACCTAAGCCAACTGAAAGGATATATGAGGAAATGTTAAGCTTTATAAGTTTAGCAAGAAATGTGGGCGCACGCAAGAGCGTGAGCATAAATAAAAATAAATAAAAGTTAACCCAGATTGCAGTGCAAAAATATCAAGAAAATAAGACAACCAGCTACATCTATACCAGCTATACCTGCAGTGCGGATAAGAATAAAGCAGATGTCGAATACCTGCAACTCTTGGCCCTTCAACTCCCTTCAAAATTTAAAAATGGACAAAGGCCTAACAAGGCTGGACCCATATCTAAAAGAAAAAAGCAAAATACTGCGGATGCTGAACAAAAACAAAAATAGCTGGAAAAACTCAGCAGGTCTGACAGCATCTGTGGAGAGGGACACAGTTGACATTTCGAGTCTGGATGATGAAGGGTCATCCAGACTCGAAATGTCAACTGTGTCCCTCTCCACAGATGCTGTCAGACCTGCTGAGTTTTTCCAGCTATTTTTGTTTTTGGACCTATGTCCGTCTGTGACCCTTGAACAGAAGGAGCTAACTAGCAGTATCGAAGAAACTCACACCTCATTATCTCTGAAAAGCCACTAACAACACATTGTGGGCTACACAGACCAAATTCAAAGAGAGCTATACAAAGGCCATCTGCATTTCATAACCCAGGCTGGACAACGGGAGTTGACTCATCTGCTAAGAAAGGATCCCGGACCTCCAACTTGTGGAACCATAATATCACCTTGGTGTATTGCAAAGTCAGTCTGCCACTTTACCATCCAACTAGAAGGATCACAGTCAAGGAGCTCTGGCCCAGGTTGGACACTTGGCCCCATCTACACTGCTTCTACTGGAAAGTCTGTACCATCGCCTACAAGACTGAATCATCACTGCATGCCTATCTCATCGTGGGAAGTCAATACCACAGGTAAAGTCAATGAACCAACATCAGTTTTCAGCTCTCAGACCTCCATGAAGGAGTATCCATCAGACTTGAATTCTGGACTTTGGAACCCATGTGAAATATTATTTTGTTTCCCTGTAGTCTCTGCGCTCTAAATCTTTGATCTCTCTATCCATCTTTTAGTCTATGAATGCATGGGAGTCAATGTTGCGAGCCTCCACTCACATTTTGACTAAATCTTTGAATTCACCTCATCTCAAGTTTGCTGTGGCATTACTAATAGAAATTAGATCATGACAAAACCAAGGGGTTGAGAAATATGCCACTGCTTATAAGGGGGGAGCAAATCAAAACACATTTCTGTCTATGGGCAGGTGGTGAGGGGAGAAATTAGTGCTGTTTACATGAACCCCACTCCTGTCTGTTACACAGCAAAGTTAGAGCCTATGGAATAAAAAGGACAATGGCAGCATGAATATGAAATTGGCTGAGTGACAGGGAAGAGTCGTGGAGAATGGTTGTTTTTTTGGACTGGAGCAGCTTACAGCAGAGTTCCCCAGGGGTCTGTTGAAGTATTGTGAACTGCGAGGGGAACAGTGACAAATCTAGAAGGGCAGAGATAGACTGGTGGTAAGAGCAGCCAGATGGCAGATGACATTTAATGCAGAGAATTGTGAAGTGGTTCATTTGGTGAGAAGAATGACAGGCAACATAAAATAAATTACAATTATAAAGGGGGACATAGGGGCATATATACGCCAATCATTAAAGAAGCAAGGAAGGTTGGCAAAGTGGTTCATCAAGCGTGCACGAGTTTTATAATTAGGGGCATAGAATCCAAAAATGAAGATGTTGTAATGAACCTGTATAAAACACTGGTTAAGCCTCAACTAGAGTAACATGTCCAATTCTGGGCACCACACTTTAGCAAGGATGTTAAGGCATTACAGAGGGCAGAAACATTTCATGAGGTTGGCCGCAGGCATTAGGGATTTCAGATAAGTGGATAAGTTGGAGAATTTGGACTGCTCTCTTTTGAGAAGAGTTATTTGAGAAGTGGTTTGAGAAAGGTGTTCAAAATCATGGTGGGTCCAGACAGAGTAAATAAGGAGAAACTGTTCCCTATGGCAGAAAGATCAAGATCTCAGGATAATGGGCAAAATAAACAACAGCGACATAAAGAAAAACAGTTTTTTTTTTTAAATAGCAAGTAGACAGGATCTGGAATGCACAGTTTGAGAGTGAATCTGCTTCCACCACAATCTATTGGAAAGATAATTGGGTGACTAATTTGAGATAAAAAAATTTGCAAGGCCAAGGAGAAAAGGTAGGGGGGTAGGAATAGCCAAGCTGCTCTTGCAAAGAGCCAGTGCAGACATGATGGGACAAATGACCTCCTTTTGTGCTGTAACCATGCTATGATTCTCTTTGTCCCCAAGTTTACTACCTCAGTGCCTTCCAGCACTGTGGCCTCTACCACTGAGAAAATCAAGAAGTAACAATATGTGAACATTCACCTTTAAATTTCTCTTCTTGGGCATATCGCACAATTTAATCAAAAATCTTGAATTTCCAACCAAACATCATTCTAAGGGCATCATCATCACAAAAATTGCAACAATTTAAAGACAAGGCCAGCAATACCTTTTCAGGGTAATTCAGAATGACTCATTAGAATTGCCTAACCAATACTGATCAACTCCCGAAAACAAAATTTAGGAAACAAACAAAAAAAACCATTTGGTGCAAATGGAAAAATAACAGCAATAGCCTTTAATAACATTCTCAATGGCTGACTTCTTGGCATGACCAGCTCTTTTGGGATATTTCAGAAAAAAAACAAATTGGGAAGTAAACTCACCTGTTCCAAGAAGGGGCTTAAAACGATCTTTAATACGATCCACAAGTGCTCCTATAACATCTAGTGCAAGTAACGTAACCTGTAATTATAAAAAAAAAATTAAGGGACCAAGGTTCTACAAATATTTTTTCTTCTTTTGTAAACAAGCACTAAAAAATTTACCATTACATTGCACCTTACATTTGACATGATCAAGTGAATTGATGCAAACACGTGAGATTTTATCACTAAGGTGGCTTCAGGCCAGTCAATATAAAGATACTGTGAAATGCAGTTTACAACTCTAATTTCACCAAGAAAAGCTTGGGTGTTTCATTTCATTTGTCCTGTTATGGCACCAACAATGAAAGACCATATTATGCTGAAATTATTATTTCACAAAGGCCCAATACAACATCAGTGGTACAAGTTCTCTCTCACCCTCATTTGTTTGGTGTTGTACATCATTCACTAATTAGGAACGCCAGACAGCATGTTTGGATAGCAAGATAAGGGAAGGGAAGGGAACATGTGGCTGAAGGAGTGATGTGGGACAAAGTGGTTCGATTTCATGGACCACTGGCACCAGTGCTGGGGCTGGAATGAACTATACCATTGGGATGGGCTCCACCGCTAGGCTGAAACCAGGGTTTTAGCAAAGAGGATACAGAGGACGATTATAATAAGTGTTGGGGGAGGTGTGTGTGTGTGTGTGTGTGTGTGTGTGTGGAGGCGCTGTTTGAAAAAGGTAATGTTATAGTTCAAAAGCAATGAAGTGAACAGAGTAGAGTTGCAGTCAGAAATTGTGCCTTATGCACTACAGGTAGAGGGAAAACAAAGATAGGAAGTGATTAAAACAGGAGAGAGAGAGAGAGAGAGAGAAATAAGAAAAGCAACAAATTAAAACACTGAAGCTGAAGGGCAGGTTAGTGTTCTGCGCTTCTTGTAGCTACTCCAACTAGGATATCTGCTATCGTGGTATCTCTTGCACCATCCTCACACATCCACTGTAGCTCATCTGCAACCATTCTGTAATGTTAGTCACCCAACTACACCTAGTCTCTCCCTCTTTCCCCTCTAGGAGAAATCTCTGAAGCTTTTCAGCTCTGATCAAATGGCCAAAATACTAATATTTTCTTTTCTGGATGTCACCTTTTAGAATTCTTCTTGTTCTTGCATTTTCAAGCACCCATTAATTTATCTTACGGTTTGTTTATGGAATTTTAAGCATATGCCTTAGGATCCACCTTTCAGGTTAGGGTGCATGGCCCAAACTCCACCGAGTATAATGGGACAAATTGAATGAATTGCAGCCACAAATTCAACTTCAAGGGTATAATATGGTAGCCATTGAGATTACAGATACAAGGCTTTGAGGACTGGGGACTAAAATAGCAACTTATAAAGGTCTACAGGAAAGATACAGAAAATCATAAAAGGGGAGGAATAGCCTTAGTGATTAACTTCACTTTAACAATAAGAAATGATAGAGCATGAGGTATGCAGGCAGTGGAGATTTTATGGGCAGAACTAAGAAATAGAAAAAAAAATTAAGACTGTAATCGGAGTTATGTATAAATCCCCTAACTGCAGTGTGATAGATTGCCTTAATGCAGAAATTAAACAAGCATGTAGCAAAGGCAGATTTTAACTTTCATTTAGATGGGGAGAAACAGACTATATCAGAAACTTGGTGAGCTTTGAGCGCATCTGAATAATTTTTGTAACATGTCCTTCAACCAATAAGGGAGTTCATCAAAAGATGAGGTGCTGTTCCTCACACTTTGGTTGGGCTTCATTGCAACAGTGCAGGAGGCAAAGACAGAAAGGTCAGTGGAAGCAAGATGGAGAATTAAAATGACAGGTGACCTAAAGTTCGAGGTCATGTTTGCTGACTGAATGGAGGCTTATTGCAGACTCATCTGTATTGGTCTCACCAATGTACAGGAGACAACACCTTGAGCAGTGAATACAGTATAAGTTGGGATTTATTGACGAATGAGTCAGATTTAGTTAATAGCCTAACAATGCATAAAACTCATCTAACAAGAGTTCAACGGTGTTTGACAGAAGTAAATGCAAAAGATTCTAAATTTAGGGAAGGGTGACTTAAAACGTGATGAGACAGAAACTGTCCACAGTAATCTGGACAAGACTGTTAAGTGGGCAAAACAACTGAGCAGTGAGGGGTGTTCAAAGAAGAATTTGCGATGTAGAACAAGTTTATACATACAAGGGGCAAGAGCTCTAAATTGAGTTAAAAATGGACGATTAATTAAGTATTGCTGAAAAAAAGGAGTCATGCTCTCAAATCTTTTAGTCTTGCACTCAACAGGACAATTTGCAAGAATACAAATTGTAAAGGGAACAACAATTTGTACTGCACGAGAAAAGAGTGCTGACTGGTTGGCAAGTGGACTGATTGGTAGAGGCGTTGCCATGGAGAATGCACCAGGGAATGGCAATCCCCCAATTTTTATTTAGTTGAAAAAGGCGCAATTAATGAAGTAGGAGACAATTTAAAGAAAAAGCATACAAAAATGCAGCATCAGCACAGATTCTGACAAAGCAGAAAAATACAAAGAGCAGCAAAAGGGTGACCAACTTCGTATAAGCTACAGAAGGAAATACGAAAAGAAACTTGCAAGGGATATCAACATAAAGAATTTTTACAATTACATTTGGGAAAAAAGCGGGGTGATTGAGAACAAAGTGGACCTCTTGAAATCTGATAATGGTGAAGAACAAAAGATTAATGGTCATAAAAGGAACAACTTTTTATTAAAAGCAACACAGCAAGTGGTAAGGATCTGGAAGGCACTGCCCAAGAGCATGGTAGAGGCAATTTCAATTGTGGCTTTCAAAAGGGAATTAGATAAACACCCTAAGAGTAAAAAATTGCAGGGTTACAGGGAAGTGACAGGGGTGTGGAATAGCTGAATTTCTCTTGCAGAGTGCTGGCATGGACATGATGGGTCAAATGGCCTCCTTCTGTGCTGTAATCAGGATATGGTGGGCATGTCGACTAATTACTTTGCATCACTATTTACAGTGGACAAAGGACAGCATGCTAGAAATACCAAGCAAACTAATACTGAATCAGAGAAAAGGACTCAAAGTTAACAAAAGCAAAATAATGGCACAAAAGAGTGAGCAAATCCCCAGGAATAAGCGGCCCATCCCTGATTTTAAAAGAAGTCGTTGAGCGCATTGCAGATGGTCTAAGTATAATCTTCCAAAGTTGAAAATTTTCAGCTAATCAGTGAGCGCCAGTAATGATTTGCAAGGGTAGGGCATGCATGGTGAATCCAACCGAATTTTTTGAAGAGGTCACTAGTGCACTAGTGGGATTCCAAAAGGCATTTGTTAAAGTCCCTCACAAGAGAGAGTATCAGCTAAAGTTGAAGCCCATGGAAATGAAAACAAACTAGATGAGCGCTAAGAGATAAAGTAACTATCCCTACTCTAATTGGCAAGATGAGACTAATAGTGTTCCATAAGGATCTGTGTTGGGGTCTCAGACTCTCTCCGTTCATGACTTAGATGATGGCACAAAGATAGACACCATTGTCTGCAATGTAAATGGAAGTACAAAGTTACAAATATTGATAGATTAAGTGAATAGGCAAAACTGTGGCAAATGGATTTCTATGTCAGCAAATGAGAGGCCATCCATTTTGGACCTAGAAAGATAGAACAGGATACTTAATAAATACCGAGAAGCTAGGAACAATGGAAGTCCAAAGAGGCTTGGGTTGTCCAGCTGTCAAGATAATTAAATCTCATTAACATTTGCAAAAAAAGCCCATCAGAAAGGCTATTGGACTAGAATACAAAACGGTGGGGTGGGGGGTTACGGGGGAAGAAGTCATGCTTCAGCTGTACAAAGCTCTGGGAAGACCACAGCTGGAGAACAGTGAGCAGTTCTGGACACATCTTCAGAAGGGTATATTGGCCTTGGAGGTAGTGCAGCATAGATTTACCATAATGATACCTGGATTCCAAAACTCAAATTAGGAGGAGAAATTACACAAACTAGGGTTGTATTGTCTGGAATTTAGCAAGGTTAAGGGACAATTTGGTTTTCAATATACTGAGGGGAACATGGAGGGTAAATGGAAACTATTTCTGCTGACTGAGTCGTCCAGGACTAGGGATCACAATCAAAAATTAGAAATAGACTTTTCAGGAGTGAAATTACAAAACACTTCTACACGCAAGGAATGGAAGAAGCTTGGAACCTCTTCAATAAATGACGATTGATGCTACATCACCTGCAAATTTTATGTGAGGTTGCCAGATTTTCTTTTAATCAAATCTATAGAGGGATACTAGGCAAAGTCAGGTATATGGAGTTCGGTCGCGGGTCAACCAAGAACTCATTGAATGGTGAAACAAGCTCAACGGACTAAATGTCCTACTCCTGGTTCTATGTTCACATAAACTAAATTTACAAAAGATGGCAGGTAACTTGGGGAAGGTTGATTAAGTGGTACTGCTAGACAAACATCCAACAGTATCAAAAAGAATTTAAAACATACTTACACAGAAGGAAGCCAGAACATAAAAATTAGCAGGAGACCAAATGGCCTCTCAAGTCCAGTCTGCAAAATAATAAGACCATGGCTCAACTTCTCCTCAACTCCACTTCACTGCCCTATCCCACAACACTCAGTTCCCCTGCTATCCAAAGATCTGTCAATCTCAGCTTTGAATATGTTCAACAACTGAGCATCCTCAACTCTCTGGAATAAGAAATTCCAAAGATTCAAACCTCGAACGAATAAATTTCTCCTCATCTTAGTTCTCAGATGGCCAACGCTTATCCCAATACCATATACCCCCACTAGTTCTAGACACTCTGGCCAGGGAAACAGACTCAGCATCTACTTGCACACCAAACATATGAATTAGGGGGAATAGGCCACTCAACCCTTCTTGCCTGCACTCCCATTCAATACAATCTAATTTTAACCTCAACTCTACATTCCCAACTACCCTCGAACACACTTCATCCCTTTGCTGATCAAAAATCTATCCACCTCTGCCTTAAAAATATTCAAAGACTGCCTCAACCACCTTTTCAGGAAGAGAATTCCAAAGACTCAATCCTCAAAAGAGGAAAAAAATTCCTCATCTCTGTCTTATATGGACGACCCATTATTTTTAAACAATGACCCCTCATTCTAGATTCTCCCACAAGAGAAAACATCCTCTCTACATCCACCCTGTCAAGTCCCCTCAGGATCTTATATGTTTCAATTAAGTTGCCTCTTAGTCCTCTAAATACCAACAAAGAGAAGCCTAGCCTGTCCAGCCTTTCCATTAATTTAATAAACCTGCTCTGAACTGCTTCCAACACATTCATATCTTTCCTGAAATAAGGAAACCAATTCGGTACACAGTACTCCAGATGTGGCCTCACCAATGTCCTGTACAACTGAAGTATAACTTCTTTTCTCTTGGATACAATTCCCCATGCAATAAACAATAGCCTTGTATTGGCTTTGCTAATTACTTGATGAACCTACATACGAGCCTCTTGTGATTCATGCACGAGGACACCCAGGTCCCTCTGAATTTCAGAGCTCTGCAATCTCTCACCACTTAAATGAGTTTCTTTTTTATTCTTCCTGCCAAAATGGACAAACTCATATTTTCCCACATTATACTCCATTTGCCAAATTTTTGCCCGCTCACCTAACCTTTTGTAGCCTCATGCCCTCTTCACAACATACACAGATCGGTAGGAAAGTGTCATCAGCAAATTTAGTAACCACACCAATCGGTCCCGTCATCCAAATCATTTATATAAATTCTGAAGAGTTCAGGTGACAGCAGTGATTCCTGTGGCACACCACATCCTGCCAACGAGAAAATGTCTAATTTATGCCTACTGTTTCCTGTTCACTATCCTATCCATGCCAATGTTACTCCCCTGCACCATGAGCTTTTATTTTCCACAATAACCTTTGATGTGGCACATTATCAAATGCCTTCTGAAAATTTAAGTGCAGTATGCACTTTACCCTTTATGCACAGTACATTACTTTTTCAAAGAAATCCAATAAATTGGTTGAATATGATTTTCCTCTCACAAAACTATGTTGACTCTGCCTGATCATCTCAAATTATCTAAGTGCCCTGCTATAAACATCTTTAATAATAGCTTCTAATGTTTTCCCTATGACAGGTGTTAGGCTAACTGGCCTGTAATATCCTGCCTTCTGTCTCCCTTCCTTTTTGCATAAAGGAGTTACATGAGCTATTTTCCAATCTCATGGAACCTTTCCCGATTCTAGTGAGTTTTGGAAAATTAAGACCAAAACATCAACTATCTCATTAACCCCCTTTAAGACCCTAGAATGAAATCCATCAGAACCCAGGTGCTTGTCAACCCACAGTTCCAACAACATGCTCAGTGCAGCCTCCCTAGTGATTTAATTTTGAGTTCCTCGCTTCCTACGGTTGGTCACACAGTAAAATAAAAACAAATTGGTTAACTGATCATATCAGCATAGAAATTGAAGTAAAACAATTTTTCCCCCCCAGTTTTAAGGTTAGTAATCTCAGGGGACTAAGGACAGATATCCAACTCAACTTAAGGAAAGGAAGGCTGCTATGAAAGCAGAAAAATTGACAATACGTGTGGCGGTCATAACAATGTCCTTTTCAACTATACTCGACAAGTGAGTGGGCCATTAATAATGGTATAGGACCACTGAAAGGCTCTGGAGGACAAAATCAGGTTAGGTCCCAGAATAATTATCATGGTTGTAAATGGTAACTTTATATTCGCCTTCATTATTGAAAATACTGCTGGGTTGCCAATATTACAAAGAATTGGTGCTATCGTGCAAACACGTTTAAGCCAATCTGGATGTTGTTCTTGCTAGAAGTAGAGCTCTTAAGGTGGTTGGCCATAATTTATTCATCTCGGTGTTCAAAGAATGGGACCTGTTATTCAAGGTATTTATTCATATTCAGACTAGAGAGAGAGAGTCAGTGGTGTCTACATTTAAAAACGTCTTTCAGTCGGAAACAAGAAACTTACTTTAACTCGAATTATCATGGTGCTAGAAGGGAAGTTAGGCACAGTACAACTAGCTTGAAAGAAAAGCTATTTTAAGAGAATCTCAGCATGATTCTGTAAAACATTCATCAACTTGGTAATTTCCTCAAAAATTCAGCCAAGTTGATGGATTGTGGAAATCCAGTTGACATTGCGTGGCTAGATTTTCTTTTAAACAAGCCTGTGCTGATGCACCAGAAGTTGAGTCTTGCAGGATCTCTGATCAATGGCAGAGGCTTCGCATGGGGGTTGGTCACGAGTAGTATTCTGCAGTGACTACTCTGCATCTTTATCAACAATCTGCACAAAGACATCTGCAGTTTTATAGATGATACAAAGATATGCACAAACACAAAGATTTTATCTGGTGAAAAAAAGAGGCAGAGGCAATAGGGTCATAGTTTATGCCTCGCAGGTATCACGTGGTGGGACCTGCAGAACCGTGACTCCGGTATTACATTGTGTATTGCTCCATGTTCAATCGGGGCAACAGTTAAACCACAGGACCATGTAGGAAGTGTATTTGTAGAGGAGGTCAGACATGTGCTTTCTATCAGCAGCTGATAAACAGGCTTGGAATGCCAGAACTAAAATGGCCCTAAGCTTGTAGAATGTGCCTGGATCTAAGGTTTTGGCCAGAAAGCTACTTTGAACTATTTGGACTCACTAGCTTGAGGATTATCAGGCTTGGAATCTATCTTTTCCTTCATTCTGGAAACCAAAATAATTTATAAGTCAAGTCTATCCACATCAGCACGATACAAAGCACACAGCAAAACGCCCAATACATTAAAGCAGAAAGCCTGCCTGGATGTCGTACAAAATTCCCAAGTAGATATTTTGAAAAGCAAAACTGTCAATAGGGAAGATGATGTGATAGTATTTTAATACTAACACCTGTAACTGAACATATTTTATGCTATTTTCTAAAATACTACTGAATAGTAGCAACCATGAGGCGGAGAAACACTACTCAGCTTCACACCATTTGTTTAAGATAATACAATTTCTGTAACTTTTCATCTCAAACCATGTTCAAAAGCTTCAAGATAGGTATCTCTGCATACATTATAATGGTTATGTTAATGGAGGCCTGGACTAATACTCCTAATACTTCAAATTCTGCCTTGACATTTTCTGAATTTAAATTCCATTTATTAATTATCATTAATGCTGACCATGCATCTATCAGATTGTCGCAAAAAACCCAACAGTTTCACTAATGTCATTTCATGAAGAAAATCTGCTGCCTCTACTCAGTCTGGCCTATATGTGACTCCAGATCCACAGCCATGTGGTTGACACTTAACTGCCTTCTGATATGGCCTAGTAAACCACTCAGTTTTATCAACCCACGACAGAAAAGTATAAGAATAAATTCAGACTGACCATGCAGCATCAACCTAAGCAACAGGTTAGGTCACAGCAGTGGCACACCCAACCCAGTCAACCCTTGCTAACTTTTGGGCCAAAATTAGGATAACTTCCCCAGAGACAAGTCAAACAACAGCCCAAAATAGGTACGATTCTGTGCCTAAGACGGTCAGCCAATGTCCCAGGCTCGTTCATCACCATAGCTGGTTATGATCTGTCTTAGCAAAACAACAGACCTACCAGAGGTGGCAGCAGAATAGTATGCAGTAGTGACAGGGTGACCCCAGGAGTCCTCAGCACTAACATTGGAAACTACCTGGCAAAGTGGAAAATTATCCAGTTATATTATGTCCACAAACAGCAGGAAAGACCCCAATCATGATAATTAAAAGAATCATAAAATAGTGAAGCACACAAAGGGATCCTTCGAGTCTGAACTGTTTCTTTCTTGGAGCAATTCAGTTACGTTCACTCCTTTCCCCATAGCCATGCAATTTTTTGGCTTTCAAATATTTATGCAATTCCATTTTGATGCCTGCTATTGAATCTGTACCTAACACTATTATCAGGCAGCGCATTTTAAATCCTAACCACTTGTTGTTTAGAGAAGCTTTTCCTCATATCACCCCTAGTCCTTTTGCTAATCACCTTAAATCTGTGCCCTCTGGTCATCAGCCCTCAAATCATTGAAATTATTTCACTTCATTTATTCCATCTCAACACTTTACAATTTTAAACACCTCTTTATGCTCTTAAGAAGTGTCTTCTTGCACCTCCTTTAAAATTGCACCATTTAGTACATGTTGTCTCTCCACATTCTTCCAACAAAAATGTATCATTTCACACTGCTGTGCTGAATTTCATCTGCCAGATTTCCATCCATCCCACTAAATAGTTCAAAGTCCAACTCTTAACCCAGGGAATTTGGTGAATGGGGAAAGAGGTGCTGTTCTGGTCTAATACAGAACAAGGAGTGGTCCAAGAGGGGGAGCAGGAAATGGCAAGACCTGAGAGATGAAATCCAGCGGGATTAATTAGCTAATTGGTTTGAGAGTTTTCCAGTTTCCATTTTGTCTAAGCTCGGGCAGTCGTTTGAACCAGGACACTAAGTACAGTATTAAATCTATAGCTTAACTAGTTAAACTACTTAATATAATCAGTAATAAGCATTGAAAAAAGACTTTAACTAATTAAATAAAATAACTAAGATATGGCAGTGTGTGTCTGGACTGCAGAACTTGGAAGTTTGCGGATGGCGACACTGTCCCAAGAGATGTTGCCATTTTGAATCTCTCCTGTTCAGTCATTGAGCTGGAATGAGAGTTAAAGAGACTGTGACACACAGGAGGGGGGTAGGAATTTCTGGACAGTTTTAGCCAGAATACAGTCACATCCCTGAGAAAAATAAAGGTTCAGGAAAGGGAGGGTGTGACTGATAGGGAGCCAGGTAGCAGGGTATAGGAGAAGTTGAGGAGGTGGTCCCACAGATACTGTCTGTTGGACAAGAGCAATGTGCTCTCCAACTGCAAGGTCAAGGATAAAGGGAGAACAGCCATAATGCAAACCAAAGCACCATGGCTTAGAAGGCTGAATGAGTGGTGGGGGGGTGGGGTGTAGGTGGTGGTGGTGGTGACGACAAAGTGGAAAGCAGGCAGAGATAGTAGAAATGCGGGGGCTAACTAACGTCCTATGCAGCTAAGAACAAAAGTCTGAAGGGTCTGTTGCCTACCCAGTGCCAGGGCAAGGGTTATCTCACAGCAGCTGGAGATTAACTTGGAAAGGCAAAGGGGTAAATCCAGTTGTGATTCATGTTGGGACAAAACCACATGGAGGTAGGAACAGGGAGGAGATCCTCCTGAAAAGTATCAGGAGTT
This sequence comes from Cetorhinus maximus, assembly GCF_964194155.1. Taxonomy (NCBI): domain Eukaryota; kingdom Metazoa; phylum Chordata; class Chondrichthyes; order Lamniformes; family Cetorhinidae; genus Cetorhinus; species Cetorhinus maximus. The sequence goes on along the minus strand of NC_135882.1, from coordinate 44,484,851 downwards.
TAACTCTAAATTAAAAAGCAGGATCTTGAGGGTTATTATGCAAACCATGTGCAAATTGGCACGGGAGCACACTGATCAAGAGAATTAACATGTGGATTAAGGACTGGTCTGGAAAAGAAGGGTTCTTTTACATAGGACGCTGGCACCTCTTCTGGGATAGGAAGGAGTTATACCGACTAGATAGGCTCCACCTGAACCAGGATAGGGCCTGTGTCCAAGCAGTAAGGGTAAATAGTGAGGTTGTAAAGGCTTTAAACTCGGAAGGAGGGCGAGAGCATCTACAAGAAACGTAAGCCATCTAAATGTAAACCAAACAGGGCAGGAGAGCATCAGGTGGAACAAAGGGAGAGCAGTGATGGCATGGTAATAAATAGATTTATAGAATGGGAGTCTAAAACAATGGTTAAACCTAAAAAGAGAGGAAAACCTGTTAAAAAAAAATTTAAAAGGTCTGGATAACAATGCACAGTACCTGTAATAAAACAGAGAAGCTGGAGGCAATGATCTGTTGGGAGGAACCAGACATAGCAGGAAGTGGTTAGACATAGCTGAAGAAAAATCAAGGCTGCGAATAGAACATTGCAGAGTTGAACATATTGAGAAAAGATAATGAGGGAAAATAGGGAGCTGGAGTAGCTGTACCTCAAGAACATAAACGGAGACGGAAAAAAAGAGGACAGCTTCCAGCAAAACAAAAACGGAGTCCTTATGAGTAGGGATACAAGATAATAAAGAATCAATCACACTAACAAGAGTCATTTACAAACCAGCTAATAGTGGAAAGGAAGCAGAGGAAGAAATAGTCAAACAATTTAGGGATTTGGGTAAAAAGCATGAGTAATACTCATCAGGATTTCAACTACCCAAAACTTATTGGGCAGATGAGGGAGGGAAAAGGATTCAGGAAAAAGACTTCCTGCAACATGTGCAGGACTCCTTTCTAACCCAACATGTAAAAAGCCCAACAAGGAAAGGTTCACCATTGGATCGAGTAAAGGCAAATTAACCAGAGCAGGTAAGTACAAGTAAGGGAACAACTGGGCAATAGTGGCCATAACATAATACGCTTTAAGGTGATGACAGAGAAGGACATAAGACAGACAAAAATACAGTTATTAGAGAAAAGTTGATTTTGAGGGGCTAAGAACAGAACTTAGGCAGATAAAATGGGCAACTGTATTGGCAAAACAATGGTGTATAAAAACAACGTTGAACACTGTTTTAAATGAATCCCAGAGTACTGGAAAAACATATTCCAGTAAAATAAAAGACCAACCTAAACACTAATGGGGCTCCATGGATGAATAAAGACATGAGAGAACAATTGAGGGTGAAGAAAGAGGCATATATGTTAATCTCAGAGAGCAGAGGAGTGCATCATAAAGACTGAATGCGAGACATTTAGGAGAGAAGGCAATAAAACAATAATGAATGCAAAGACCAAATAGGAAATTAAATTATCATGGAAGGTAAAATGAAATTGTTAAATATTTTACAGACACATCAATTAAACAAGGATGGCTGTGATGGGAAAGGATCATGAAGGGATAGGAAGGATAATACCTCAGGTAATGATCAAGAGAGAGCAGGTGTATTAAATTATTCCACTTTGGTGTTTACCAGGGCAATGGACAAGGTTAATGACTTTGAAGTTCAACACAGAAAAATTTGAGTTCGTACATTTTGGTCTAAAGAACGTGGAGAGCGCTTATTACTTGGAAGGCACAACTCTAGGTTAGGCAGAAGAACGAGGAATCTCAGAGTACAAAAACACTGTCATGAACATTGACATCACTAAAAGTTGTGCCAAAGGTTAGCAAGGCCATTAAAAAAGAAGCACTATTTCTGGAGCTAGGATTGAAAAGTAGGGAAGTTACATTAAACTTGTGTCGAACCTTGGTTAGAATACGCCACTGCATGCAGTTCTGGCAGCCGCATTGTAAAGAGGGCAGAGAAGCACTGGAGAGGGTGCAGAGATGATTTACAAGAATGATACCAGAAATGTGTGGGTATACATCATCAGGAGAGGATCGAAGGCTGTGTCTCTTTTGAAAAAGGGGCTGAGGAGTGACCCCGCAGAGGTCTTCAAAATTTTTGAAAGTTTTGATGGAGTGGATACAGAGAGGACATTTTCTCCTGTGGAGAAGAACATAACTAGAGACCATCAATATAAGATAGTCACAAAGAAATCTAATAGGGAATTCAGAAGAAAATTCTTCACTCAGAGGAGAGAATGTGGAATTCACTATCACAAGGAGTGGTTGAAGTGAACAGGATAGATGCATTCATGGGCAATCTAGATAAACATATATGAGGGAGAATGGTACAGATGGCTACAATGGTGGATTTAGATATGGAAAACTGAGCAGCAGACTAGAGTGGAGCATAAACACCAACATGGACTGGTTGGGGCAAATGGCCCGTTTCTGTCTTTCCGATGTGTTCCAACTTGTCTTATGCCCCCTTGTAGTGGACAGTGAGGGAGATGGTAATGGATTTCACTTCCAAGATTCGTGCCATCTGCAAATTTCCAAATTATGTCCAGAACTTCTAACTCCAAGCTATTAATGTGCACAAAAATAGCCATGGTCCTAGTACTTAGCCTCGAGGAACGCCACAGTATATCCCCCTTCTGTCTGAGAAATAGCTATTCGCCACAACTCTCTATTTTCTATCCCTTAGCCAATTTTGTATCCATGTTGTTACTCCTTCTTTTATCCTAAAGGGTTCAATTTTACTAACAAGACGACTATGTGCAACGAAAGCAAATGTGTGGAAGTCTATACATGCATCATTTGCAAAGTCCTCATCCACTCACTCTGTTACCTCATCAAAACAATTCAAATTAGTCAAAAACAACGTATTGGAATATTTGAATGGAAGGAGGTCATTTAGCCCCTTATGCATGTTCCACCATTCAATGTTATCATGGCTGATCTGCCACTTGCTTTTGGCCCATGTCCCTTGATACCTTTGACTAACAACAACAAATCTCAATTTGAGAATTAACAAATGATCTAGAACCAACTGCTGTATGCAGAAGTGAGTTCTAAAAATCTGCCATCCTTGTGTGAAATAGTTTTTTTTAAAATTTCCTTTCTGGCTCTAATTTTTAGTCTGTGCCCCCAGTCCTACACTCCCCAACAAATGAAATAGGGTACACATTAGGACAAACTGTACCCCCTAATATCTTTAATATTTAAATCAAATTACTCCTTTACCTTCTGGATTCTAGGGAATACTTTCTGGTTTACTTCATCTCTCCTCACAGCTTAACCCTTTGAGTCCAAGAATCACCTTGGCAAAGCTATGCTGCCTTCTCTCCAAACCAGTCTACCATGCCAAAGCTGCAGTGTCTAGAATTGCTCACAGTACTCCAACTGTGTTCGTATTTGGGCTGAAGCATGACTTCTATCCCCTCATCTTCAAGGTATGAGCCCAGCATTCCATTAGTCTTTTCGACCACTTTCTGTACCTTTTGACATTTAAATAGATGTGTGTTAATTGGACCTCCACATTGTTGTTAGCTTTTCAACAACTTAAAACACCTTTAACATAAAAATTATCCCAAGACGCTTCACAGGAGAGTTATAAAGCAATTTAGATACTGAACCATTTTAAAGCAATATCGGGCAGATAGTAAAAAGCTTGATCAAAGAGGTAGGTTTTAAGGAACGGCTTAAAGGAAAAAAAAAGGTAGAGAGAGGAAGAGGTGTAGGGAGGGAATTCCAGAGCTTCAGTCTTAAACAGCTGAAGGTTGAGAGTTTTAAAATCGAGGCATTGCTTGACTGCAAACCAGTGTAGGTCAACAGGGCTGACCAGTAAATGGGATCAGGCGTGATTAAGGACACAGGCAGAGTTTTGTTGGACCTCAAGTTTACGAAGGGTGCCAGGAGTGCATTGGAAGAGTCAAGTCTCGAGAGAACAATGGCACAGATGAGGGTTTCAGCAACAGATATGCTAAGGCAGGGGCAGAGTCAGGTAATGTTAGAGGTGGAAATTGGCCACTTTTGCGATAGCACTCATATGTAGTTGGAAGTTCATCTCTGAATCAAACATGACCCCAAGTTACAAATACAATAGTCTGGTTCAGCCTCAGGCAGTTGCCAGGGAGAGGAATGGAGTTAGTAGCTAGGGAACATAGCTTATGTCGGTTCAGAAGATATTGGCTTCAGTCTTCACAATATTTAATCGAAAGAAGTTTGTTCATTCAGTCCTGGATGTCAGACAAGCAGTCTGCTAATTTAGCAATAGTGCAAGCGTTAAAGAGCAAGGAATGGGCCTCAGCACCTCAGCCCTCGTATACTTATTGTTTTTTTTAATGACAATTAAGTATCGTTCCTGGATAACTTCGTTTTAACCTTAAATTATTGGTGCTCTTTTCACCATCAATTCACTACCTCCATTTATCCATCTCATATCCCCACGGTCCTACAAGTTAGCTTGAAAAACAAAATCTTTCCAAAACACTAAACTAGAACCAAAAGTCCCATGTCAAATAACTTCCCCATGGTCCAGAATTTGTTGTAATGCTTGGCTTTTTGAAAAAGTAATCACCTTTGCACCATTTGATAACTCTAGCATTGATCCAAGAGCTTAAACAAAATATGACTCACTGGCCCATAATTTGCCGAAAAAGTAATGATGGGCATCTTGCCCTCAGCCTCCCTGTGTTAGTGTTCAAGCTGCTTCATTTTGCACATGAATTGCTTATAAAACTGACCACAAAGTTAAGTCTCATAATTTCAAATTCAACAGCCTTTTCAAAAGGTGATAATTGTAAATGGCTACCAATCAACCTCTCCTAGCCAGAAAGTAAGCCATTAACAACATGAATCTTATTCCTTCAGGTTCATTGTTGGAGATATTAAAAATTCTTACTTGTCTTTTGTCTCTTTTCTCTCTCTTTTAATCCAATCTTTCTTTCCCTCTCTATTTCTCTTTTTGTACTAGATTTCACTAAATTTATCCAATTTCTTACACCTTTGTTTCTTTCCCAACCCTTAAACCTCATAGCAGAAATAGACTGCGAATTCCCTTGATCACCAAGATTCCAGATGCCCCATTGTCAGTCCACATTCCCAGCAACTAGCAGGGGAAAAATGTTTTTGAGTTGAAGGGCAAGGGAAAAAGACTAAATGAACAGGACACACTTCAGCAAAATCAGGGCCACGTTAGTGAACATGCCAGCCTTGGTCAGTCCTTGCACTCTCATCTCAGAGTCGAAAGATTGTGGATTCAAAATCCACTTCAGAGATTTGAGCACATAATCTGGCTGAAACTTCAGAGCAATAGTGAGGGATTGCAGGTCCTTCGGAACTGCTGTCTTTGGACGAGACATTAAACTGAGGCCTTGTCTGTCCTCTCCAGTGAATGCAATAAATCCCACGGTACCCATGGCAAGAGCAGAGTTTTTCCCCAGTGCCTTGGTCAATATTCATTTCCTAACCAATGAACATAACTAAAAACATTATCTAACATTAGCACATTGCTGTCTGGTGATACCTGGCTGCTGTGTGTAAATTAGCTACTACATCTGCAACATTTACAACAGTTACTACACATCCATGGATGCAAAGTGCTTTGGGACGGACTGGTGTTGTGAAAAGTTCATAAATCTAAGTCTTACTCCTTTTGTCTATTAAGGTAATGCTACACTATTACAGAATTGCTAAGGAAGGTAACAGTTTATCAAGGTAGTAATAGATGCATTAAATATGCATGCCAACATCACCTCCAAGTGCTAATGACATGTTCATTTTAATAAAAATATTATTTGCCTAATCGACAAGTATTTTCCCAAAAACATTTAACAAGGTGAGTAAAGTTATGATAAACATGTCAAGCACATATCTAACAGGAAATTTACAAAATATTAACATTTCAAAAGAAAAGAGTAAGTCACAAAGCCATAATGCAAGATTAAGTGTGCCAATTTACAAGAAAGCAGGTGCACTCAACCCCCCACCCACCCCAGAACCCCTATTTGCTCAAGATGTATGCACGATTGAAATGTGAAAAATCACCCAACAGTAGAGCTAAATTTTCTACTTTATCTTTAAAAACTTGGGTTGTGTCTGGACAGTGTTTGTGTTATGTGACCCTATGGTAACTGAGTTTATCACTCTAAGTTTCTTGCCTGAAGCGCGATTCTTTTCTTCATACCAATCCAACAAAAATGCTTAAACAGACAAACGATGCACTTCTAATCTGCACTGTACTATTATTACAATACTTGGAACAAATTTCAACCATTTTAACCATAAGTTAGAAACTCAAAAGTCAATTGCAAGAATTAGTTTGACCTTCCACAGCTGAGCCTGCATTATTTGTCCCATCAAATCATTTCTATCAAATGCACAGTGAAATCTGTAAATGATCAAAACCTGGGGCTAGCATCAGCTATCTTGTTTTTTGCAGGTGCTCATTTTCACAACGGTCATTATATACACAGCAAAAATTTTATGTAGAATTGGGAACTTTCTATCCAACATCCATAACAGCAGAGAAAACACTATCTATGGGATACAGCAGAGAGCACTCAATCCCTGAGAGGAGTGGATCCTCTGCTGTGCATTTTTAAAAATGTATTCATTCATGGGATGTGAGCGTCACTGGCTAGGCCAGCATTTATTGCCCATGCCTAATTACCCTTGAGAAGGTGCTGGTGAACTGCCTTCTTGAACCACCTAGTCTATGTGATTCAAGTACACCCACAGCACTGTTAGGGTGGGAGTTCCAAGATTTTGACCCAGCAACAGCGAAGGAATGGCGATATATTTCCAAGTCAGGATGGTGAGTGGCGGTGGTGTCTGCTCTCACCCTTCGAAATGGTAACAATCGGAGTTTAGAAGGTGCTATCTGCAGTGCATCTTGTAGAAGAGTTAGGTACTTGTTTGACTGGCGCAGACTCGATGGGCCGAAGGGCCTTTTTCTGTGCTGTAGATCTCTATGACTCTAGATGGTGCACACTGCTGCCACTGTGCATCAGTGGTGGAGGGGGTGAATATTTGTGGGTGGGGTGGCAATCAAGTGGGCTGCTTTGTCCTGGATGGTGTCAAGCTTCTTGTCAGGATGAGTGCAGCTCATCAACACTCAAGTCCATCACGCTCTTGACTTGTGCCTTGTAGATGGTGGACAGGATTTGCGGAGTTAGGGAGAGAGTTACTTACCACAAGATTCCTAGCTTCTGACCCGCTCTTGTAGCTACAGTTCAGTTTCTGGTCAATGGTAACCCCCAGGGCATTGTTACAGGGGGATCCAGCAATGCTAATGCCATTGAATGTCAAGTGGTGATGGTTAGATTCTCTCTTGTCATTGCCTGACACTTGTGTGGCGCGAATGTTACTTGCCACTTGTCAGCCCAAGCCTGGATATTGTCCAGGTTTTGTTGCATTTGCACATGGACTGCTTCAGTATGAGGAGTCACGAATGGGTGAACATCAGCGAATGTCCCCACTTCTGACCGAATGATGGAAGGAAGGTCGTTGATGAAGCAGTTAAAGATGGTTGTGCCGAGGGCACTACCCTGAGGAGCTCCTGCAGTGATGTCCTGGTGCTGAGATGATTGACCTCCAGAACTCCCCATTCAACGCAAGCCATTTCTTTCACAAAACCCGCTGCTACCTTACGCTAATTCACATGTATTTGTCTCACGAGAATTTGCAAACACCAACTAAACCATCTTCCTGGGAAGTTCCAGTGATTCCAATGAAAATTCCAGATACAAAATGGAACACAAACTGGTAAAACTGATTAAGTTGTAAAAAGGACTTGGGGTGCACTTAAGGTAGTTCATATTTGCAAGTGTCCATGGTTTCAGAATGCCTCTTAAATAACTGGGTTAAAATGTGAGTCGCGCAATAATCAGCTACTGTTTTTTAGGTTTCACCATAATTTGCTTCTCCTACATGGAGGATGACATGCTGGAACAGAACTTCACAACAAGTAGCCACTTTTTGGTGCTTCTCCAAGTGATCGTCATTCTCCACGTGAGAAACTGAGCACTCAGTTCACAATGGGGGTCATCGGAGCTTAGCCTGGTTTTCTTCGTGTCAACCATCCACACTTTCAGCAGGGACAACAGAACAAATGATTATTGGATATGTGTTAATCAATTTTTCATTCTACAGCCCATGTAACACCCCCACTGGTAGAGTGTCCAAAATCAGGTAACTCATGAGAAACCACAAAACTATATTTGACGGCCTTTCTGACTCTCTTCTGGATTCACATCCTAGAAAAACAAATGCTTTGCTTTCAGGAGTATAAGTTTTCACATAAAACACCAGAGGGTCTTATATTTCGAGAGTGAGGAAAATCAGAAACATGGCTCAGATTTTTCAAATTATGCAGTTGTGATGACAGCAAAACCGTCAGCATTCACCATTTTCACAACCAACAGCAGCTTCTGGCATTCATACATGCACAGTTAAATGCAGAATTCCAAAATTTGTATCACTGATGCCTGCTCTTCCAAAGGTTGTGCTGTTGAAGTCCCTGCAGATGGAGGGAGAAGCAGGTTGTGCTGGGTTAGAGGATAATGAGATTAGAACTCTTGGAGCAAAGACCTCCAGAGGAGAGGAGGTCAGTGACAGTCATGGAAACAATGGCTTTTGATGTTGAGTGGTGGGATCATGGTCTAGAGAAAGGTGTCAGAGAGTTGCCATTCTACCTCTATGTCAAACAACAACAGCATCACCCTTGTCAGAAGATCTGATGACAAAGTTAGGGTTGGACCTGAGAGAATGGAGTACTGCAAGTTCAAAAGAAGACTGAACAAAAACAGCAGAAAAATTAAGGAGGCCAATGTTACACTGACGGCTTTCTCTATAAGATTCAAAGAGAAGAGGTCAACCAGAAGGCGAGTCCAGATGGTTTGAGAATTCTCAAATCAAGAAACAAAAAAAGGTTTGCTCTGCAAAGGGAAGGTTTCTGGCCAAAGTGGGCATGTGGCAAGAGACGGTGATACAAGAAGAACTCACATGTCACGTCTGGCTTGAAATTACTTGAGCGTGCACACAGGGATTCAATCTGAGCCCTTGGCTAAGGACTGATCACTCAGCGTCGGAGGGGGGAAGACAGAACGTCAGATGTGGAGTGGAGTGAGATTGGATGGGATCAGAGGAATGCGAAGAAAGAGGATGATCTATAGGGGCATTAATGTCCACGGGTAGAAGCTTGCTGTCCATGATGCCTGAAAAAAAGGAAGAAAAATAGTTTATTGAGGTGAAGGATGAAAAAGGAACTACAGGCCAAGGCAGCTTAGAGACAGAATGAGTTAGTGCTGCTAATGAAGAAGGCCAACAGCGTGTATATAGTGGTGCAAAGCATTAAGCATGGGTCTCAGGTTATGGCAAGAAAAGTGGTTTGAGAACTGTTGAATGTTTGGAGCTATCTGGATTTGTGGGTGGAACTGAAATATGAGGGGAGGATTTCAGTTGGAATCCACATGGAATCATCTGAGCTGGAGACAATTGCTGAGGAAAGAAGAAATGTGGCTTAAATATCTGATTAAACATCAGTGAAACAGAAAACAATGAAGATGAGCAAGTTAAAAGGGACAAATGGAAAACACAGAGAGAGGAGCTGAACTTCATGGTGGTGATGCCTGGAAGGCAAGTGGCAATCCAGTGAGTAATAATTATTCATGTTTAATTTCAGGACTTTGTCCTTTGTAGAGGGCTGAGCACTTCTATTTTGCCATTTTGGGACACAAGTGAGAGAAAAGTCATGCTGCAGTAAAATCTAAGATTTTAAGAAAATCGATAAAATATAAGCTTAAGCTTGCCTCACTCTCAAATGAATACAGTAGCCTGCCTTAGACTCAAATTTATATTTCAGATTGAAACTGAAACTATAGAGCGCTTCATTCTTCATACACTAATCCCAGCACCTTGAAACAGAGACAAGCCAGGGAATTACAGGCCAGTGAGTCTCACGTCAGTGATAGGGAAACTATTGGAGAAAATTCTGAAGAATCTATCTCCACTTGGAGGGGCAAGGTTTGATCAGGGATAGTCAGCATGGCTTTGTCAGAGGGAGGTCATGCCTAACAAATTTGATTGAATCTTTTGAGGAGGTGACCAGGTGTGTAGATGAGGGTAGTGCAGTTGATGTAGTCTATATAGATTTCAGCAAAGCCTTTGACAAGGTCCCACATGGGAGACTTGTAAAGAAGGCAAATGCACATGGGATACAGGGTAATTTGATGAGGTGGATTCAAAATTGGCTTAGTTGTAGGAGACAGAGAGTGGTGACAGAAGGATGCTTTAGTGACTGGAAACCAGTGTCCAGTGGCATACCACAGGGATCTGTGCTGGGTCCCCTATCGTTCGTCATTTATATAAACGACATGGATGACTATGTGGGGGGAAAGATTAGTAAGTTTGTGGATGACACAAAGATTGGCCAGGTGGTTAACAGTGAGGTTGAGTGTCTTGGGCTACAGGAAGATATAGATGGGATGGTCAAATGGGCAGATAAGTGGCAGATGTAATTTAACCCTGAAAGCTATGAGGTGATACACTTTGAAAGGAGTAATTTGACAAGGAAGTATTCAATGAACAGCATAACACTAGGAAGTTCTGAGGAACAAAGGGACCTTGGCGTGTGTGTCCACAGATCTCTGAAGGCGGAGGGGCATGTTAGTGGGGTGGTGAAAAAGGCAGATGGGACACTTGCCTTTATCAATCGAGGCATAGATTACAAAAGTAGGGAGGTCATGTTGGAGTTGTATAGAACCTTGGTGAGGCTGCAGCTGGAGTACTATGTGCAGTTCTGGTCGCCACATTATAGGAAGGATGTGATTGCAATGGAGGGGGTGCAAAGGAGATTCACCAGGATGTTGCCTGGAATTAAACATTTAAGTTATGAAGAGAGGTTGGGTAGACTTAGGTTGTTTTCGTTGAAGCAGAGAAGACTGAAGGGTGACCTGATCGAGGTGTACAAGATTATATGGGGCATGGACAGGGTGGATAGGGAGCAGCTGTTCCCCTTAGTTGGAGGGTCAGTCACGAGGGGACATAAGTTCAAGGTGAGGGGCAGGAGGTTTAGGAGGGATGTGAGGAAAAACTTTTTTACCCAGAGGGTGATGACTGTCTGGAATGCACTGCCGGGGAGGATGGTGGAGGTGGGTTGCCTCACATCCTTTAAAAAGTACCTGGATGAGCACTTGGCACGTCATAACATTCAAGGCTATGGGCCAAGTGGTGGTAAATGGGATTAGGTAGGTAGGTCAAGTGCTTCTCACGTGTCGGTGCAGACTCGATGGGCCGAAAGGCCTCTTCTGCACTGTGTGATTCTGTGATTCAATGAACTAGCCATTTCCATCTTCTGGATCCTAAACTGGCAAACCAACTATCAAACTACTCCTTCCCAAGTGTATCACCTCTCAGTTTTCAAGGGTAAATTCCATCTGCCACTTATCTGCCCATTTGACCATCCCGTCTATATCTTCCTGTAGCCCAAGGCACTGAACCTCACTGTTAACCACCCAGCCAATCTTTGTGTCATCCGCAAACTTACTAATCCTCCCCCGCACATAGTCATCTATGTCGTTTCTGTTTCCTTGACAGAATATGGTTTACAAACAGAAATGCAACTGCGCCTGGTTATGAATAATGACAATAGAGGCTGACAGAACCAGCCATTTGACACTGCACAGTGCTCAAGAAGCAAACGTTACACTATATATTCCTACATGTTGCTGAAAACAGAGAGCAGGTTACAAACAAGGGTTCTTTGTTCATATTCTGAAATACAAGCCAACTTTAAAAAAAAAACGAGAATGCTTATAACAAGCACTCCATTTCAACAATCCAAATGGCAAGGCCCATTTTTTTTACAAGTGAAAATCAATCCAATCAACTTAATCAGACTGCTCCAGACCAACCCAGATACAAATGATGGAATTCAAGTTTAGGCTATTTGAAAGATGATGATGCATTTTTCATTGCCTAATAAGACAAATGAAACAAGGCAACAGGTGTGGCAAGTTAATTGGAATGAGTTAACAGGCACAGACATGAAAATGGCAAGGAAGAGATCTTTGTTTCCGAAGGCAAAACTTCAAATTATCCATGACTTGCACAGTAAAAGGAACAATACATGCGACAATCTGCAAAGTAATGAGCTTAAAAGGAGCTCAGTTGCAACCGTGTGGGCTAACAGAGCAGAATCAGGTCTATTATTGCCAAAGATTTAGTGAATTAAAAAATTTAAACAAAACGAATCCAGACAGCAACTCCAGAAGACATTCATTGCTAGTTTGAAGAAAAAGCAAAATTGCAGTGTTGGAGCATGTGTTGCACAAAGCTTGAAACATCTGCCTGTTCTTTTGGCAACAAAAGCTTCAAATGGATGATTGGATTTAAGCAGCAATGTAACTTCAAATATAAGGCAGTCATCAGTGTGGGGTCATAACATGAGTAACACATAGCTGATAGCTCTCTGGTTTAGCATTGAGTTCAAGAAAAAAGTTCAGTTTTGTCAATGTTGATGAGTTATTTCGGGCCAACGCTGGTGATACCTGCGCTTGCATTAAATAAAGCAAACAAGTCATCCTTCGATAAGGTGAAACATGGACATAGCATGCAGCAAGTGCAGTAGTTACAAAGAAACACCATTAGTTCCAAGATGCCCTTCAAGTAACTCATCACCCTGACCTGGACAGACATCAGCATTAGTACATAGTCTCTTGGTCAAAATCCTGGAAGACCCTAACTGTACTAAGCAAGTATCTTGACTGCATGCTGAAGGATCATGGCAGTGGCTCACCACCACCCTCCCAAAGCAGCCTCGAGACTGGTTGAAGACAAAAAGGTTTAAAAACTTGGGTGACAAAGAACTATGTAATTATAGCACTTCTTACGATCTACAGCGAATGCTTCTCGGCCACTTCAAATGGATGGAAGTATTAGACTTCAAGTGATAGAAACATCAGTTTTCCCCATCATTAACATCAAGACTGTGGACCAATGCATTTGCATAAAGTCACAGAAGTGATCTCTGCATTTTAGCATTCAATGCAGTTAGTGCGTTAATACAGGATGAAGTTCATACTAACAACAGAACAGGACCTTGATAAATTATGTACATGTGAAGCGAAGCAAAGAACAACAGCAGTGCTTCTCAAACTATTTTCCGAGATGACCCCTCTTAACTCACTGCCTCAGGGGCAATTAGGAATAGGCAACAAATACTTGCCCCAACGACACCCACATCCCATGAACAAATATATAAACAAGTGAAGAGGGCAGTCATTAAAGTGCATACCTCTGCCATGCTATATTGTTATTACAATTACGCAGCTCTTCATTGAGGCTTTTCCCTGCTGAATTGATGCTTTGCAATTATAAAGCTGTAAAAAGAAAGCTTTTTCCGAAGAGCTTCCAATCACTGACGTTTTATGCCAATACACGTCCAACAACCTGCTCTGAAAACTGCTCACATTTTGACAGCAGTAACAAACCCCACCACTGCAACAGAGACAATCCACAACATTCTAAAGCAAACAGCAACATTCTAAATAAAACAAGCCACAAAACTCTAACACAAAAGTCAATTTACCCCATCTCCCAACGTGAGCAGATCTGGATCTGCACCTTCGCCAAGAGCTTATCAGTTCTTCCTCGGACCATACTCTGCGTACCAAGTTTAGTTGAAATCTGTCCGTTAGCTTTTAAAATATCTTGTGTACAAACTGACTAACCAGGGCAAAAACAAAACCTTGAATGGTGGAGGTAAAAAGAACTTGAAAATTAACGTGACCCCAGACGCCAGCAATAAAGCAGCACAGGTAACATTCAGTATATTATTGAGGTCCACACATTATAAATCAACATACAAGATCATATAAAAGGTGGAAATCGTGCTTTTGAAATACTTTGTAAAAATGTTACTTTATGTACTACAAGTAGGTTTCAACCAAATTCTCCATATGCCCTAATGACACGACTCAGTGAATTCCCTCACCAACCACTTAGTCAACCCCTCTCCCCCCACTCAACCACTCAGCAGCCCCTCTTCTCAAACCCCACCCCACCAATCATCTCCCTCCTCCCCACTCATTTGCCTCATTCAACTGCCTCGTCTTTCCAACATCCTTACAACAATCTGAGCCATACTGGGGCCCCACAGGCCCCTTAATGGCCAGGCCACCCAGACTGAAAACCAGTACCAATTCACTACAACCAGCAAGACTCAGGCTCCCTCCACACACCCCAGGTTCCCAAACTCAGCTCCACCAAATGGCCAACAGCAGACCACATCCCTCCATGGGGGTGTTGGCATGAGGCTGAGTGGCAGCAGTTGGGATTTCGATCCGGGCCTGAACTGCAATAGGGCTCCCCACTCTGGATTTCATTGATTGTAGCCTAGCAGCCAGACTACAGGGATTGGGTGGAAGTACAAGGACTCACACACCAATAGCTAGAGAGGGACGGGCACCAGAAAATCATTTCCGAAGGCGGAATGCGACACTTGAAAAGTTGGAATTCCGCCAAATGGCAAAAATTTATCATCCTTACAAAGGCAACTAGAAATGGGCAGAACTCAGTGCCCAGGCCAGAAACATCACTTTTTTAAAAATTCATTCACGGGATGTGGGCTTTGCTGGCTGGGCCCTAGTTGCCCTTGAGAAGGTGGCGGTGAGCTGCCTTCTTGAACTGCTGTAGTCCATGTGGTGTAGGTACACCTACAGTACTGTTAGGAATGGAGTTCCAGGATTTTGACACAGCGACAGTGAAGGAACGGCGATATATTTCCAAGTCAGGATGGTGAGTGACTTGGAGGGGAACTTCCAGGTGGTGGTGTTCCTATGCATCTGCTGCCTTGTCCTTCTAGATGGTAGTGGTCACAGGTTTGGAAGGTGCTGTCGAAGGAGCAATTATGGCCATTATCGCCAGTTTCCCTTCGTTATAAAGATGGCCATTTATTGTGTGCATCAAGTCACCAGCTGTGTGTTCTCACGTGGCTGTAGAGTCTGATTGCAGACTGACGTAGCTTTCCACAGTGCAGGCAAGAATGATTTGTCTGACTGCCCAGTCTTTCTAGCTTGCCTTCTGTCTGTAGCAGGCAGTATTCTTCGCTGTTCGAGGGAAGTAACACAACTATTGAGATAGCTTCCCAGGTAGTTCTTTCTTGTGCATTTTTCTCCCAGTCCATGGCGGACTTGCCAAATTTCCTGAGGTTCTCCTTCAAGGAGTCCTTGAGCATTAAATTTCCGCTACCTCTGCAGCATCAGACTTGCTAGCAAAGTCGACACCTGCCCTTCTCTTTAACTTGCCTATCCACAGAATGGGTAAACTACTGACAGGTCTCTTAGCTGGCCCTACTCCACTAGGTTGGTTTTGTTTCAAGCAGCAATATCAATATTGTACCATGATAGCTCCCTGCCCACCAGATGAGTTCTGCGGTGGGGTCAGGAGTTGTTGTCATTATCAAGTAGAGTTCCTCTTCTTTTTGCCTCACCTGCAATATACTGTGCTCTGTGGACAAATACTAAGGGAGTGCATTTTGGGATATGGATGTGTGTGAGGGAATTGGTAAGGAGTGCACACAAGAAACATCTTGTAAATTTGTTCTGTGATTTTAGATTATTACTTCATTTATCACATCTTCTAAAGGAAATCAAAATTGAAAGTCTACTTCTCAGAACTTAAGAAAAAACCATTCAAAAATTGACTTAGTTGATAAAAAAGATTTCTCGTCACTCAATCCAAAATGTTGCATGGTATGTTGTTGATAGGAGTAGGATATAATCTTAGTTTTGCACATTTGTTCCCAGTGGCTTGACAAGCCAAGACAACTGGAGATGTGGTGGACTGCAGTGGATGATCTGCAGCACCTTCTGCGCCCATACTGAGCTGTCCTACAACACTTTTTGTACCAGTAAGGGATTACTATTTCTTCTACCACATCCATCAAGGCAACTTTTCTTGCCCCCCACTGCAAACAGATGTGCAAGGCCAAGAAACATCTGTGTGTGAGTTGATTACCATGGAAATGGATTCAGCTTGACCAGACTCACTCTTAGTCTTGCTTTTAAGTCCAGAACATTCCAGATGGATATTTCAGATAGGAGTAATCAAACAAGTGTATGCTAAGTCAACATGAAAGATAACAGGAGTTGTGACCAAAAGCTTGATCAACAAATTGAGGTCAAAGGAAGGTCTTAAAAGCATCAGTGTATGGACAGGCAAAGGAGCTGAGTAAATTCCAGAACGTAGAGCTTAAGCAGGTGAACGACTGACTGTACCTTGTTAAAACAAAATGAGTTAGGGGAGGAGGTTGTGGGAAGAAGGTACACAGGAGGCCAAGAGACAGAGGCACCAAGACTTCTGAGGTACTGCAGGGTAAATCATGTAAATAGAGAAAAGCAAAGCAATCAAGCGATTGAAACACACGGATGAAAATTTTAATTTTGATGCATTGAGAGATTAGGACCCAACATTGGTCAGCAAGGATCAAAGAATGGGTGAGTGGCACTCAGTGTTTGGTAGGATATACACAGCTGAGTTTTGGATGGCCTGAAGGTTGAGGGTGGAGAATGGGAGGCTGGTCAGGAAAGCACTAAAATGGTCAAGCCTGGGAGGTGGCAAAGGCATGGAGGAAGGTTTCAGCAGCAGAGCTTGTGCCAGGAGTTGATGATCAAAGCTTCAGTTTTCCGAGTGGAAGGAGTTGCAGCACATCCAAGATCAGATGTCAGACAACCATCCAATATCGCAGTTGATGGAGTTGAAAGAGGTGGCAAATGTACAGATGGGCATGGTTAAAATACAAGCAAAAGCTGACCCCAAATTTGGAGACAATGGGCTGCAATTTGACAAAAGGAATAATAGTGTGACAAAGACATGCACCATTATTGATGTGCAAATCAGCCAGTTTGAAGAGGAAGGCATATGCCACAAGTTGCTGGATGATTTACAACATGTCAATAGCTTTGTGAAAACACTATCTTAACACTGCATCACCTAGTGAATTTCATGAAGTTGTATATTAATTGCGTTGTGTTTAGTAAACATGTCACAAAAAGTTAAGTCTGATAATTAACAGCGTAGCACCCTTTCAACGATGTGATAATTATTAATGACACATTCTTTCTGGTAGCAAATTGTGGGAGACTTTAAAGGAAAAAAGTTTTTATTTTTCTCTTTCAGAATCAATCTTTCTTTCCACCTCCATTCCTCATTCGGTGGCTGATCTGACATTGATTTACAAACTAATTCACTTGCTTCTTGTCCTTGGATTTATTTGTCAATCCTTGAATCTCATTGATTCTGTTGCTCACCAGCCACAAAGCGTCCGTCTACACTTCCAGCATTATTGCGGGCAAACATTTTCTGAGCTGATAGGTGCATGAACAAGTCTAATACGGGGCATACCAAGAGAAGCCCCAATATGGACCCAGAATTTGCTGAAAAACTGCTTGAAGAGAGGCTGAGGGAAAGCTTCTGGGGGGAACTACAGGGGGAATTGGGTGGGTGGTGGTGGGGCAGCGGGGGGAAGAGAAGCTATTGCTCGTGATGCTTTGCCTGGAATCAGGTAGCTAAAAATGGAGCCAGGTGAGGTAGTCACACTGAGCTGGACAATGGAGAAGGTGCACTGGAGGTCAGTGATAGAATTTGTTGGTGGTTAGAGCCATTTTGGTGCTGCAGCAGGAATGGAAGGCTGACTGAAGAAATTCAAACAGCAAGTATGATGAATGTGGCGTGCATTCATTTGGAGCTTTGAAAACACTAGAGATGTCTGATGGTGACATAATCAGTACTTCAAATGGCAAAATAGCTTTGCCAGCTAAAACAAAAAAAAAATGATTCTCAACTTCTCATGTCCATTCCCTCCAAGGTCTTGTCCATCACTATCACAGTACCTTCTGCCAGCCTTACAAACACTCCGAGAAGCCAGGACTCCTCCAACACTATTCTTTTGTGCTTCCAACTTTCGTCACCTCAAAATTGGTGGCCGTGTTGTTTTGTCTGTCAAGGCCCTCAGTTATGGAATTCCTTCCCGTTCTTTTAAATCCTCCTTACAATCCACTTCTTGGACCAAGCTTTCAGTCACCCATCCTAATAGATCAGATTTTGCCGTCAAAATAACGATGAAGCTAATTGCACTCATCATTATTCATGTGCAAATGGCACAGCAACAGCCATGCAGTAAGTGCATGGTTAAACTTAAAAATTCATAAACTGCTGTCCAAATGAGGCCGTTCACAAAAACAGCATCTTGCTACCTGGCTCGCCATTGAAATGCTCCAAATGGTGTTATGTCTCTGTACTTGCATGGTCAATACGAACTAAACTCACCAGAGAGTGAGGTCAACTAATTTCAAATCCAAGATAGCTAAGTTAATTACCAGTCAACTTCAAGTCTGGCATTACAAATGTTGGAGATTTTTTAAATTCACTAAGCAATTATTCCTTTCGGTTGCCTTTAACAGAAACTTTCTTTTCTCTTTTTATATCTGATTGGACATGAAATTCACCCACTCTGATTTACACTTGCTTCACAGTCTTTCAGAATCCTTCAGTCAGATTGGTTCTAGAGACACACAGTTGCTTGTCCTATTCACTCAGGTCCCAGATGCCCTGCTTTCTTGCTGCACCATTATCAACAGGCACTTGCAGTAACTTGCCACAGAAAAAATTGAAAGCCAAAACATGCAAGGATCTACCTATCAGCCAACACTGTCGGATATCCTGCTACAGCAAATTATGGCCCTGTATCTCCTTTGGCTGTGTGTCAATTTGTCTGTTTATATTCCTGTAAACTGCTTCAAGTCTGAACTAAAACAAAGGCACACTTATGTCTCATACTTAAACACATTTTCGGTCAACAACAGGTTCTACATTCAACAACATAAACTAATTTACAACTTAACACAAAGTGCTAGAAAAACTCAGCAGATCTGGCAGCATCTGCAGAAAGAAACAGAGTTCATGTTGAGTCCAAAATGACTCTTCTTCAGAGCTCCTGTATGACATTTAGTTTCTTAAAACCTAAATTAAGCTGTTTCACGAGGAAAGGAAACAGCCTCCCTTTGAAAGGTAGAGAAATAATCCTGATTATTGTTAAAACTATTAGCCTTTATTCAGTTCAATCTTCTCTAACAGTGTATCTCAAACATTTTGGTTCTGCCAAGATATTAAAACCAGACAGTGGCTATCCCCTCAAATGCAGTGAAAGACATGATGGCATTACTTGAAAAAATAGCATGCGAGTTCTCCAGATGTCCAAGCCAATTATCCTCAATTGACATTGCTTATAAAAATTGATCAGCTTGTGGGCATGACTGTGCGCAAATGGGTTGCCACGTTGCCCCACATTACCGAAGTATTACACTTTACAAAAAGCAAGTCATTGGTTGTAAAACACTTCAGGGCCTGAGGTCATGAAATGCATTTACAAAGACAGTTAAGATTTTTTGACCATACTCATGTCTACTGTAGTTCACAGATGTACAATTGTATTCAAGATTAATAACAAAGTACAGTTTTGCACAGACTAACTTCCCTTAGATTTGGGTGAATGACAACCAGGAAGTTCTGCTTGCAGAACAAAAGGGGTCTTCTTCCAACCCAGGTGGAAGTTATGAAGCCAACTGTTGGAATCTTGGAGTATTTCATGTTAAAAGACATTAACCAAAGAACTTACACCAAAGTTAGTTTTATTACATAAGATCAAAAGAGATAAGACAGCAACATAGTCAATCATACAATCTTAGCTAGTTCTAATATTCAACCCCAACAGCCACACATGAAGCCTTTCAGGCTCTACCTAGATTATTCAGATTACTATCCAAGTGTGCTTTCAGTGAGAACATGAATTTTAATTGAATTGCATATTTTCAGACAGTTTACCTAAAGCATCCCTTATTGCCAGAAACAAGAGTTCAGATTTCATGATGATTCCATTCTGATCCCTTTTTGAGTGGAAAACAACTAAAAACTGTGTTCCTTCAAATACTTTTTCTCAACTCTTTTTCACTCAAACTAGAATTCCAATTGTTCTTGTAAATCACTTTACAACAAGTCATACAGTACCTTTCATGTAACAAAATGACTCAAGGCGCTTTCCAAGGCAAGTGGTCGACTAGTGAAATTTAATAAAGATACAGATATGATCATGGCTTTATATCTGAAACATTAACTCGCTTCTTCTCTCCACAGATGCTGACAGACCTGCTCAATGTTTCCAGTGTTTTCAGCGCAATTGGATACAAAGTTCTACATTCATTGGGGCTTGTGTAGAAATCTAACAGAATGAACTTCGTCTGCAATCATAGTGACAAGATGCAATCGGTGACTTAACAAGATATTGTCAGTGCTGTAAATGGAACTAAAAACCCAAATGGGAGGTACCTGCATACATAAAACAATGGAAAAAGGTGGAGAGAAAGATCTGGTGGTACTTACTAGTCATGTACCCAACCAGGAGGCAGGTTTCATATTTTAACTCCTTTAATGCCACAGGTGTACAAATTATAATACACATATACTACTTCAACAATGGCTTAATAGTTTTACTCACCTTTAATGTGATAGATGAAGTTGTCTGTTTGAGCAGAAGTACATAATATTTGAAGTGACAGGTGATAGTTTGAGCCATAAGTTGCTCAGTACGTTAGTCATTTAAGTGTAACAACAGTTTTTTGTGAACTTACACATTTGGATGACCATGGCCTTTGTTCACCCTCTGCAGCTGTGCCTACCCCAGACTACTGTCCTCCTCTAATTGCTTTCAGTCATGGTTATGCAAATTTTTGCCAAAGGTCTGACTATGGGAATACACTCTCAGTGCCTGCCATCACTTCATACTATGCTGTGGGGTCAGATAAAGATCAAAGTGCAGCCACAAGCTCTGCTCTCTTAGAATCATTGAATCTTACAGCACAAGAGGCCATACCCAAGTCCAGGTCATTTAAATAAAACAGGAAAGACAATGATCACAATGCCAAGACCTGGTGGATCCCACTACATCCTTCTCCAAACACTAATTTCTGTGCCCTCACTTCGACTAAAACAAACTGTGTGGCATTCTATATCACACTGAGCTGAGTTTCAAACCCCATATCCTGACCATGATCATCAACATCTATTTCCACCTCAAAGATTGCCACTCCACTGTCACTGAAACCCATATCCATTCTTTGTCACCTCTATCAATTATTTCAATGTCCTCCTATCCTCCACAAAGCCCCACTTGTCAAAATACAGCAACCTGTAACTTGTTCTGCGCTAAGTCCCATTCACCAATCGTTGACCTACATTGGCCCCAGCCCCATAACATGTTACACTTGAACAACTTATCAAATTCATTCACAGCTTTATTGCACTCATAAACATAAGAAATAGGAACAGGAGTAGACCATTTGGCCACTCGAGCCTGCTCCACCATTCAATAAGACCATGGCCGATCTTGTGTTTCGATTTCCACTCCATCTCTGCAACACCCTCCCCCAGTCTGAGATTAGCTTCCAAGGCATCCTTCAGTCCTGATTCTTCTTTTATTTATGCAACTCCTTCCCTTTGGTGGCATTGGCTCCACTCTCACCCCAACCATCTTTGCATATCCACCACTCTCAAAAACAATCCTTTTCAGTCTACTTTTGGCCATTCCCTGCAGATCTTTCCTCTTTCCCTCCAGAATTCACATCCATTTCCCTGCCAACTTCCACTTGTGAAGCCATGGGAACATTTTTCTTTATGTTATGGTGCAACCTTTTGTTTCATATTGTGTTGTACCTGCACACAAATCAACTGAACTTCTTTCATCAAGACAACATTCCTTTAACATTTTATATAAGTGTTCAGGATGGTACCAGCATTTAATAATACATTGCATAAGTGGAGTGGAATGATGCGTAGATTTTACGACGCTGTGATACTAAGAGTCAGATTAGAAAATATAATTATTAACACTAAATTTATTCCTAAATTGGTGAAGTTCACAGCTGAGTCTTTCGCCCACCCACCTGCCTCACCCAGTCCTCCTGGCTGCTTTGCACCAATCATCAGCTGTGGGATCCTAAAAGAACCAGGCTCCTCTTAGGGTGCAAGAGGCACCAGTAGTTTGGATAAGCATGATGCCTTCATGGAGACCTCTGATCTGTGCTGGGAAATTCCCAGTCTGGGCTGATGAGTCACTGGCAACCAAATGGTAGAGAGGCCTGTTCCTCCACCCCACTCAGGACTAATCTACATCCATTCCCCTGTATGCTCTTGATTTTGGGAAAAATACAAACAGTGGATAGTTTTTTTTAAACACAAAATGATTTTTTAAATCATGAGGGAAAAATAGTCCAAATGTTTGCAATAGATCCTAAATCCATCCACCATTGGACAATTTCTCCCACATATCCCCCATAAGTGTCCTGTTACCTCCAAAAGCACATATATCACAATATGGGAACCGATGATAAATGAGAGTTGGAGGAGTGGTTGGAGAGGGCAGAGGATTTGTGGCTAAGTCATGGACGAAGCTCAGAAAGGGATTTTGACCATGTCACTGAGTATTAAAATCAAAAAGTGGTATTGAACGCGTCAGGTGGGAATCAAAGGAGCACAAACCAGCAGCTCAGAAAAATGGAGTTATTATGAATGCAATGGGGGTGGGGGAGGGAAAAGAAAATGGAACATTTTGCAAATTTTGATGACAAAATAATCCAGGAATGTATTGAATCAGATTGTACAGAACTTATGTACAGAAGCAGACCATTTGGCCCACCTTGGGTATGCCAGTGTTGATGCTTAATGTCTTAAGATCATCATCTAATCTCCAAGAGACCCACAATACATGACCAGATACAAACTAATCACCAACCCTTCTCTCCGACAATATCCAAATTTTGAAGATCATAATGACCTCAAAAGTACAATTGCCCCAGTGTCACAGATTTGTTCCCCACTTCAGCTCTCATACTCAAGCTCAAAAAGACAAGACAAGATTAAAACATTTCAACCATCTTCAATCAGAAGTGCCATCTGGATGATTCATCTCTGCCTCCTCCCGAGGTCCCCAGTATCACAGGTGCCAGTCTTCAGCCAATTCGATTCAACTCGCGTGATGATGTCAAGAGATAGCTGAAAGTACTGGATGCCGCAAAAACAATGGGTCCTGACAATATTGTGACAACAGTACTGGAGACTTGGTGCTCCAGAACAAGCCACACCCTTAGCCCAGCTCTTCAATACAGCTGCAACACTGGCATCTATCCAGCAATGTGGAAAGCTGCCCAGGTATGTCCTGTCCACAAAAAGCAGGACAAATCCAAACCGGCCAATTGCTGCCCCATTGGTCCGTTCTCAATCATCAGCAAAGTGACGGAAGGTGTTATTGACAGTGCTATCAAGTGGCAGCTGCACAACAACAACCTGCTGCCTGATGCTCAGTTTGGGTTCCGCCAGGGCCACTCGGCTCCTGACCTGTCCATGTTTGAACACAGACAGAAGAGCTGAACTACAGAGGTGAGGTGTGAGTGACTGCCCTTGGCATCAAGACAGCATTTGCCCAAGTGTGGCATCAAGGAGCTCCAGCAAAATTGAAGTGCTGGTTGGTGTTATACCTAGCACAAAGGAAGATTGTCATGGTTGTTGCAGGTCAATCATCTCAGCTCCAGGACATCAGTGCAGGAGTGACCCAGGGTAGTGTCCTAGGCCCAAGCATCTTCAGCTGCTTCATCAATGACCTTCCTTCCATCATAAGGTCAGAAGTGGGGATGTTCGCTGATGATTGCACAACATTCAGCACCATTCGTGACTCCTCAGATACTGAAGCAGTTCACCATCTACAAGGCACAAGTCAGGAGGATTTTGATGGATTACTCTCTACTTGCCTGGATGAATGCAGCTCCAACAACACAAGAAGCCTTGACACCATCCAGGAGAAATCAGTCGGTTTGATTGGCATCCCATCCACCACCTTAAACATTCACTCCCTGCACCACTTACAGACAGTGGCAGCAGTGTCTACCATCTACAAGATGCAGCAATTCACCAATACTCCTTCAATCTCTACCATCGACAAGGACAAAGGCAGCAGGCACATGAGAACACCACAACCTACAAAGTCCCCTCCAAATGACACACTATTCTGACTTGGAACTATATCTCCATTCCTTCACCGTCACTGGCTCAAATTCCTCAAACTCCCTTCCTAACAGCACCATGGGTGTATCTATACACCACAAGGACTGTAGCAGTTCATGCAAGTGGCTCATCACCACCTTCTCAAGGGAAATTAGGGATGGTCAACAAATGCTGGCGAAGCCAGTGACACCCACATCCTGTGAAAATTAAAAAAACTCTGACTTGGTCAAAAATTCTCTGCTATCTTAAATTTGTAACCCACACCTTTTCTACTTCATTTCTGAATAGGCTATGCCACTATTTTATCCCTCTGTATGAAAAAAATTAACCCTTAATCGTATTTTGCCCATTGTGTTCATCATGGGTTCCACTTCTGTTTGCTTTTGGAAGATTTTAAATATCTCTATCACTTCTGAGTCTCTTTTCTTGCAACGTAGATATTTATAGTACATTTAATCTTTTCTTGTAGATCTACAGCTAATTCCACACATTACATATGATTAGATGAAATAAGAAAATACTGGAAATACTCAGGTCAAGCATCATCAGTGGAGAAAAGAACAAAGGCTGATGACCTTTTGTTAGAACTGGCAAAAGTTAGAGATTAAAAGGTTTTAACTAAGTGCAGAGGCCGGGAAAGGTCATTTGGTCATTTAAATCTCTCCTGCCTTGGAACGTATCACAGAGCTTGCCTTTTGTTTGCCTCCCTTCAGTACTGGCTTGAACAAATTTCATACATCTCTAACCTTTGCCAGTTCTAATGAAAAGTCACCAACATTAAATAATAACTTTCTCTCTGCCTGACCTGCTGAGTTTTCCCAACATTTTCTGTTTATATTTCAGATTTCCAGCCTCGACAAAATCTTACACACCCAAAACAAAAGCAAAATTAAGTTGGTTTTCCTTGTATTCCTTTAAAATCAAGGAAATTGGCCGCTAATCCAGTGGTATACTGCCCAGGATTCAAAACCAAACTGAAAGTAGGTTCAAAAAAGTATTTTTCACAAACAAACTTAAGAAATGTGCTTCATGCCTTGGGCTATACAAATTACTATGAGCAAAATGTTATGAACAACAATCCTTCTTGCACAGCATGGAAAGATTTCTGGCTGTGTTACAACACAATTTAATGCACATTTTGCATTCATGGCATGTGCTGCTTTGTTACATCGGTACCAAAATTTCCTGCCTGGCAATGTTAATTTTCTCTCCCCTGGCAATCAACTGGAACAAGTTGTCTTGCGCTATTTCTGTTCCGCAAGTAAAAGTACCCTGGGAAAGCACACATGACAAGTATTAAATGAAAAAGAAGTCTTGCATTTACAATCTCCAGGTCGCTTACTTACCCCCACCATCACAGCCCAAGGCAGATGGAGCACCACTATTGTACAACACCCTGCCAGGAAAGCAAGGGAGTTAATCACAAGCAAGAGCCTTCTAAATTAGCTGGCAAGCAAGTTTAAATGATTTCCTGTACATAGTACAAAAATAGTCACAAAGGACCACTGGCCCAATGTGCACATATTTGTGTTCTATTCTATAGTAAAAAAAATCTGCAGTACAGACCTAGGAAGAAAGTTTGTTCAATCCAGATTCAAGGAAATGCTGTCAGAATAGCAACACCAATTGTTACTTCATTCAATGCCCAAAGTTCCTTCTTATGAAATGATAAAGCATAGGGTTAATTTCAACGCAAGTTCTGTGTAGGCTTACAACACCCAATTCTATCTCTTCCCACCACCACCACTGACTAGAGGGCTACTGTTGTATTTTTGAACTGCCAACTCATCATTAATTTCTGGATGACACTTGACCTATGGTATAACTCGCTGTGTCAGTGGCCGCTTGTAGGTTGAAATTCAACTTCAGGTACTTTGAGCACAAAAGCCAAGATGAACACTTCAGTGCACTTTGGGAGATGCCATCTTTCAAATGAGACCTTAAGCCAATGACCCTCCTGTCCTTTCAGATGGGCATAAAAGTCCCTTGGCAATGATAAGGGGAGTTCTTCTGGTGTCCTCCAATACTTAACACTCAACTAACATCAATAAAACAGATAACTTAGTCATTAACACATTGCGACTTGTGTGATCTTGCTACCTTACAAACTGGCTGCCGCATTTCTAAGATTTCAACAGTGACCACATTTCCCAAGTACTTACTTGGTCGCAAGGTGCTTTGGGATGGCCCAAAAAATGCTCCATAAACACAAATTCTCTTTGCCCCACACCCCCCAAATTACTTGCGGCTTTTAGCTCGGGTCTCACCAAGATCCTCGGTCAAACTCCTAGGATATATTCCACTGTGAACGATGAAAGTGCAACTTGTACCTGCTGTTAACTTCATACATTTCAATGTCATTAAACGGGAGAAATTTCTGTTCGATGTTTAACAGTGTCATGTTTCTTTTATCCTTTCCATCTCCGAATGTTCACCCAAACTGAACCAGATGGCATGCAACCTCAGCTTTTGTCGGACCTTAGAAGAAATATGGAGTAGTTCGCCCATACAATCTTCTAACAGTAAAGGCCTTCTTCCACTTGCAAAAGATGGCCCACTTATGCCCATACCCATTAACTCCACTAGTAAAACCATAATCGAGACTTTCATCATCCAAAGCAGGGGTGTTTTTGTTGAATGACCCCTTTTCAAATGGATTAGTAATCATGGTGCACCCCCATCTAAAATTATGATATAATAGAATACATGAATTTCTTTCATTTTGAGTAAAGAATGTTTGAATTTTTTTTAAGGTATCCAAGTAAATACCTGCTATCAGTGAAATGGGTGTGGCTGCTTCTCAGTTGTTACGAACACTGGGCTTACAAGACGGTTATGAATTAAAATGACTCCTTTAATCCTTTAATTGAGAACTCTAGAAGGGGGGAGGGCAGCTGCTTTTTGAGAGAGAAAAAGAGACACACACACACACAGACAGATACAAATAAGATACTGCTGTGTGGAGAAACAAGGCAGCTACTACTGTGGAGAAGCAGAATGCATGAAAGTTTGTTTTCTCTTTGAAAGGAAGGGGACAGATCCAATGGAACCAAAGAGATTTGAAGGAACAGAGGGTCACTGAGGTGGTCCTTGCTGATGAAAATTGCATCTGGAAAGCTCAAGCTAAATGGAAAGCAAAAAACTGCGGATGCTGGAAATCCAAAACAAAAATAAAAATACCTGGAAAAACTCAGCAGGTCTGGCAGCATCTGCGGAGAGGAACATAGTTAACGTTTCGAGTCCATATGACTCTTCAACAGAACTAAGTAAAAATAGAAGAGAGGTGAAATATAAGCTGGTTTAAGTGGAGGGGGGAGGTAGAGCTGGATAGAGGGCCAATGATACGTGGAGATTCCCAAAAGATGTCATAGACAGAAGGACAAAGAGGTGTTGAAGGTGGTGATATTATCTAAGGAATGTGCTAATTAAGGGTAGAAAGCAGGACAAGCAAGGTACAGATAGCCCTAGTGGGGGTGGGGTGGGGTGAAGGGAAAGGATCGAAAGAGGCTAAAAGGTAGAAATAAAACAATGGATGGAAATACATTTAAAAATAATGGAAATAGGTGGGGAAAGAAAAATCTATATAAATTATTGGGGGGAAAAAATGGGGGGGTTCAGAAAGGGAGTGTGGATGGAGGAGAGAGTTCATGATCTAAAATTGTTGAACTCAATATTCAGTCCAGAAGGCTGTAAAGTGCCTAGTCGGAAGATGAGGTGCTGTTCCTCCAGTTTGCGTTGAGCTTCACTGGAACAATGCAGCAGGCCAAGGACAGACATGTGGGCATGAGAGCAGGGTGGAGTGTTGAAATGGCAAGCGACAGGGAGGTCTGGGTCATGCTTGCGGACAGACCGAAGGTGTTCTGCAAAGCGGTCATCCAGTCTGCGTTTGGTCTCTCCAATGCAGAGGAAACCGCATTGGGAGCAACGAATGCAGTAGACTAAATTGAGGAAAGTGCAAGTGAAATGCTGCTTCACTTGAAAGGAGTGTTTGGCCCTTGGATGGTGAGGAGAGGGGAAGTAAAAGGGCAGGTGTTGCACCTTCTGCAGTTGCATGGGAAGGTGCCGTGGGAGGGGTGGAAGTGTAGGGGGTGATGGAGGAATGGACCAGGGTGTCCCGGAGGGAACAATCCCTGCGGAATGCCCCCAGGTGGGGTGTAGGGAAGATGTGTTTGGTGGTGGCATCATGCCGGAGTTGGCGGAAATGGCGGAGGATGATCCCTTGAATGTGGAGGCTGGTGGGGTGATAAGTGAAGACAAGGGGGACCCTATCATGGTTCTGGGAGGGAGAGGAAGGTGTGAGGGCGGATGCGTGGGAGATGGGCCGGACACGGTTGAGGGCCCTGTCAACCACTGTGGGTGGAAAACCTCGGTTAAGGAAGAAGGAAGACATGTCAGAGGAACTGTTTTTGAAAGTGGCATCATCAGAACAGATGCGACGGAGGCAGAGGAACTGAGAGAATGGGATGGAGTCCTTACAGGAAGCGGGATGTGAGGAGCTGTAGTCGAGGTAGCTGTGGGAGTCGGTAGGCTTGTAGTGAATATTGGTGGACAGTCTTATCACCAGAAATTGAGACAGAGAGGTCAAGGAAGGGAAGGGAAGAGTCAGAGATGGACCACGTGAAAATGATGGAGGGGTGGAAATTGGAAGCAAAATTAATACATTTTTCCAGGTCCAGACGAGAGCATGAAGCAGCACCGAAGCAATCATTGATGTACCGGAGAAAGAGTTGTGGGAGGGGGCCAGAGTAGGACTAGAACAAGGAATGTTCCACATCCTGGCGGCATTCTGCAGGGATTGTTCCCTCCGGGACACCCTGGTCCACTCCTCCATCACCCCCTACACCTCCACCCCCTCCCACGGCACCTTCCCATGCAACCGCAGAAGGTGCAACACCTGCCCCTTTACTTCCCCTCTCCTCACCATCCAAGGGCCCAAACGCTCCTTTCAAGTGAAGCAGCATTTTACTTGCTCTTCCCTCAATTTAGTCTACTGCATTCATTGCTCCCAATGCGGTTTCCTCTACCTTGGAGAGACCAAACGCAGACTGGACACCTTCGGTCTGTCCGCAAGCATGACCCAGACCTTCCTGTCGCTTGCCATTTCAACACTCCACCCTGCTCTCATGCCCACATGTCCGTCCTTGGCCTGCTGCATTGTTCCAGTGAAACTCAACGCAAACTGGAGGAACAGCACCTCATCTTCTGACTAGGCACTTTACAGCCTTCCAGACTGAATATTGAGTACAACAATTTTAGATCACGAACTCTCTCCTCCATCCCCACCCCCTTTCCGATCCCCCCCCCCCCCTTTTCTCCCCCAATAATTTATACAGATTTTTCTTTTCCCACCTATTTCCATTATTTTTAAATGTATTTCCACCCATTGTTTTATCTCTACCTTTGAGCCTATTTCGATCCCTTCCCTTCACCCCACCCCACCCCCACAAGGGCTATCTGTACCTTGCTCATCCTGCTTTCTACCCTTAATTAGCACATTCTTTAGATAATATCACCACCTTCAACACCTCTTTGTCCTTTTGTCTATGACATCTTTTGGTTATCTCCACCTATCACTGGCCCTCTATCCAGCTCTACCCCCTCTTAAACCAGCTTATATTTCACCTCTTTTCTATTTTTACTTAGTTCTGTTGAAGAGTCATACGGACTCGAAATGTTAACTATGTTCCTCTCCGCAGATGCTGCCAGACCTGCTAAGTTTTTCCAGGTATTTTTATTTTTGTTTCAAGCTAAGTGGAACAACTTTTGAAGGATACCTGAAGCTTTGACCTGGCATGGCAGGGAGAAGTGAGCCTGCTGGAGAGCTGGGAGTAACTTTCAATTTGCTCCTGTAATGCTACCTATCTGCCAGAAGTATGGTGCACAACCCAAGGTGGCAAGACACGTGTCAATCATGTTAAATTAATGTGCAAGCGCCTTTTTAGTTTGGTGTATTAGTTGCCTGTTAATGAATGTTTGATCTATGTTGATTTTAGCTCATCTGTTATAGTAAAAGTCCTAAAATGCAAAAAAGTTGTCTTTCAGTTATTTCCATTGGTCGTTTGGGGAAGTCAACTATTTTCCCCAAGTTTTCAATCTCTACGCAGATGATAGCACACTGCAGGGTCTGTGTATTCCTAGGTGCACCCCTGCTCAGGGCAGTTAGCCCATTCCACATTGCGCAAGTGGCAGCTGCATTCTACACTTGCCTCCAAGCTTACATTTCATCTTATTTCACAGACTCCCTGAGGTCTTCAAACCCAATTTTGATAACCATTGACAGGGAGAATGAATTTCTCAAACGTACATATTGCCAGTCTCAAGCAACACCTCTCAAATCAGATAACGCAGAACACCACAGTCCAAGTCCTCTCCTAAACTAAGTCCAACACACCTACTAAAGCCCATCCTCATCCAGCTCCATTGACTTCCTGTGTCCCAACCAATAAAGTTCAAGGTTCTCATTTCCAAATCAATTTAGAGTGTATCTTTAGCTTCTTTAGATAATATTGCCCAGCCGACACCCCCACCCCACCCCCCCGCCCCCCTACCACCCCCCACCACCCCCCCCCCCCCCCCCCCCCCCCCCACCCTGAAAGAACATTTTTCGCATCATTCCATGATGTTCCCTAAATAAAGAGGCAAACAATACCCAAGGAAAGAATGGGGCCTAGAGATCAAAAAGAAAACCTGGGTGTGGTGGCGGAAGACATGAGCATTAGTCTTAATGCAACAGGCTTTGCGTCTATCTTTGCAGCACAGGATGGTACAGACAGGGCAGTTGTAGAGGAGACTGAAATACTGGTTGGGATAAAGATAGTGAGGAAATAACAAGGGGTTTATGATCTTTGAAAGTAGGTACATCACCAGGCCTGGGTGAAATGCATCCAAGGATAACAGAAGCAAGGGAGAAAACCAGCGGAAGCTCTGACCATCATTTTCCAATCCTCTATGGCTACAAGTGGATGCCAGAAGACGGTTGCGGGGGCTGCTAACACTACAATTAAAAGGGGAGAAAGGGACAAATCAAGTAATAAGTCGGTCAACCTAACCTTGGTGGTGGGCAGGATTATTGAAAAAGAGGGACAGTATTAAGGTGTTAATGTTTGGAATTCTACCCCCCCCCCCCAGCGAGCAGTGGAGGCTGGTTCATTGAATCTAGTCAACGCTGAGTTGGGCAGATTTTTGATTAACAGAGAAGCAGAGACAACGACGGTTATGGGGCACAGGCAGGAAAATGGAGTAAGGCCACATCAGGTCTGCCATGATCTTACTGACACGCAGAGCAAGCTTGAGGGGCCAAATGGCCTATACTCTTGCTTCTATTTCTTATGCTCTTAATCGTCATATAGAAAAACATGGATAGCATGTCTGATGTGTCTGCATGGATTTTAGCAAGGTGTTTGCCAAGATCTCATATGGCAGAGGTCAAAGAACAAAAAACCATGGGATCCAAGGAAGTGGCAAGTTTGATTCTAAATTGACACAATGGCAGGAAACAAAGGGCAATAATCAACTGGCAATTTTGTTACTGGAAGACTGTTTCCTGTTGGATCCCACAGGGCTGAGCATGAGGTCCCTGGTTTTTCATGCCATTTATCAATGATTTGGACTTTAAAGTCAGGCGTATGATTAAGAAGTTTACAGAAGATGTAAAAATCACTGATGTGGTTGATACTAAGAAATAAAGCTATAAACTGTAGGAAGGTATCAACATACTAGTGAAGTAGGCAGAAAAGTGGCAAACATAATTCACCCTGGGGAAAAAAAAGTGAGCACTAAAGCACTTGAGGAAAGCATGCAAAGCAAAGGAATATACAATAAATGATAGGATACTGAGAAGTGTAGGGGAATAGAAGGGCCTTGAATGGCATGTCCACAAGTGCTTGAAGGTAGTGAAACAGATCAATAAGGTGGTTTAACAAGGCATACAGTCTACTTTCCTTTATTAAACAAGGCATAGAATATAAGAGCATGAAGGTTATGCTGAAATGGTAGCAAACACCTAAATTAGACCACAGTTCAAGTATTGCATACAGTCCTTGCATACAAGAAGAATATGATAGCACTAGAGAAGGTGCAAAGGAGATTTACAAGGATGCTGCCAGGGCTGGTAAAATTTGCAAGCTAGCAAAAAAGATTGAATAGGCTGGGGTTGTTTTCTTTGGAACAGCGGAAGTTGAGGGCAGGTTCATTTAAGGTGTTTAAAATGCAGTTGTGTAAATAAAAAAGGCCCATTTCCCTGAGCAGAGAGAACAATAACTGGAGCACAGATTCAAATAATGGACAAGAAGTTTTAGAGGGGAGTTGAAGAAAAGCACTTTCGGCCAAAGGATGGTGAGAGTCTGAGAATCACTGGCTCTAAGGTTGGCAACGGCAGAAATCCTTGCTGCTTTGAAAAAACACTTGAAGTGCCATAAACTACAAGGCTACGGACCAAGAGCAGGAAAGTGGGATGAGGCGGAATAGCTGTTGTTTTTGGGGCTGATAGAGTCAATGGGCCAACCTCTGCAAGTGCACTTCTTTGCTCCTATGATCGAAAAATACATGCAAATTTTTTTACTACCTTTCTCTGTTTTCAGAGTCTCCGTAAAGCCCATCACTTCAACTTTGCCTTCAATCTCCCCTTCCCCAACAACTTCCTTAATGACTGATTTTTGTGATAAAAGTCTCGAAGGTTTTCTATTTCACAAGCAGTGTTTTCAGCTTCCCTCCACAATTCAGTCTGGCATGTACAGAAAAGTGACAGTAACACAAAACTGGCTGCAAAAACAACACAACTACTCTTACTGGATTCCTTAGGCAATTTTACTTTTTATACAACCAATGGAACTCTATGCTGCACCATACACTGAAGAAAGAAATATACTGTTTATCAGCAATGTGGAAAATTGCCCTGTACACAAAAAACAGGACAGATCCAACCCGGCCAATTACCGCCCCATCAGTCTACTCTCGATCATCAGTAAAGTAATGGAAGGGGTCATCAACAGTGCTATCAAGCAGCATTTGCTTAGCAATAACCTGCTCACAGACGCCCAGTTTGGGTTCCGCCAGGGCCACTCAGGTGCTGACCTTATTACAGCCTTGGCTCAAACATGGACACAAGAGCTGAACTCCAGAGGTGAGGTGACAGTAACTGCCCTTGACATCAAGGCAGCATTTGACCGAGTGTGGGGTCAAGGAGCCACTGGAGTCAATGGAAATCAGGGTGTAAACTCTCCACTGCTTAGAGTCATACCTAGAACAAAGGAAGATGGTTGTGCTTGTTCGAGGTAAGTCATCCAGGTAAAGCTCCAGGACATCGCTGCAGGATAGTGTCCGCGGCTCAACCATCTTCAGCTGCTTCATCAATGACCTTCCTTCCATCATAAGGTCAGAAGTGGGGATGTTTGCTGATGATTGCACAATGTTCAGCACCATTCATGACTCCTCAGACACTGAAGCAGTCCATATCCAAATGCAGCAAGACCTGAACAATATTCAGGCTTGAGCTGACAAGTGGCAAGTAACATTCGTGCCACACAAGTGCCAGGCAATGACCATCTCTAACAAGAGAGAATCTAACCATCGCCCCTTGACATTCAATAGCATTACCATCGCTGAATCCACCACTATCAACATCTTGGGGGTTGCCATTAACCAGAAGCTGAATTGGACTAGCCATATAAATACTGTGGCTACAAGAGCAAGTCAGAGGCTAGGAATCCTGTGGCGAGTAACTCACCTCCTGACTCCCCAAAGCCTGTCCACAATCTACAACACTCAAATCACGAGTGTGATGGAATACTCTCCCCACTTGCCTGGATGAGTACAACTCCAACAACACAAGAAGCTTGACACCATCCAACACAAAGCAGCCCACTTGATTGGCACCCCTTGCACAAAAATTCCCTCCCTCCAGCACCAACGCACAGTAGCAGCAGTGTGTACCAGCTACAAGATGCACTTCAGAAACTCACCAAGGTTCCTTCGACAGTACCTTCCAAACCCATGACTGCTACTATCTAGGAGGACAAGATCAGCAGACACATGGGAACACCACCGTCTGGAAGTTCCCCTCCAAGCCACTCACCATCCTGACTTGGAAGTATATTGCCATTCCTTCACTGTTGCTGGGTCAAAATCCTGGAACTCTCTTCCTAACATCACTGTGGGTGTACATACACCACATGGATTGCAACGATTCAAGAAGGCAGCTCACCACCACCTTCTCAAGCGGCATTTAGGAATGGGCAATAAATGCTGGCCTAGCCAGCAAAGCCCACATCCCTTGAATAAATGAATAAGGACAAAAAAGCAGGACACAATAACCCAGATCTTTTGGTCTCCACATCGGAGGCCGGACATAACCCCCCACCCAAAAGGGCTACAGAGTACCTTGAAAGTCTCAATGCACTGAATCAGTGGGAATTGCCCGGGAAGGAAGAACAGGGCATTTCCTCTGGTCCCTAGAACCACCCCCCCACCGCCCCCAAAAAGTCTCCAACTCTTGAGTTAGTGTCTGAGACTTTGAACAGTTGTAGGTTACTTACCTGGATAGTTACCCAGGAAGTGGTCAACAGAAAAATTCTCATCTAACTCCAAGGTAATAACATGATTGACCCACCCACCTCCGACCCTGCCAATATCCCACCTGAATAGTACCATCTCCCCTGACCTGACCTCAGCATCCTACCCAGCTACCACCTACTTCCTTACCCACTCACCTCACCCACCCTACCCTCTTACACACCTATGCATTCACCCATTCATTTACTCAGCAACTAACACACTGCAAAGCTTTGGGACATTCAAACTCTTAGAATATGGCTGTTCCCTCCAAGGTTTCCTGCTCTGTCCAAGTTCTGTAAGCTTCTCTATCATGCGATATGCCAGAAAAAAAACTGAAGTAAGGTAGGTGGGTAGTTTTTTTTAAAAAAAATCTGATCAGATTCAAAAACAGGGGTTCCAATCCTTGATCAGAAGATTTGGACCTTGATTTCTTAAGCAATACTTAAGAATAAACACTGTAGCATAGGTTGATAGTTAGCCTTGATCACAGTTATGTAGTTTCATCAGAACAGTGAGCAGATTTATCAGAAGCATGTGATCCCGAAATACTGGTAAAAATTCTACAATCAAAATATAAGAAAATTTAATTTGATTCAGTAATAAAAATCAGTGGCCTTGGTCATCATTTCTCATCTTCATTTAAGCAAATGAACCATTACTCAATTTTATGTAGCT
Source organism: Cetorhinus maximus (assembly GCF_964194155.1). Lineage (NCBI taxonomy): Eukaryota > Metazoa > Chordata > Chondrichthyes > Lamniformes > Cetorhinidae > Cetorhinus > Cetorhinus maximus. Next base: position 44,449,536 of record NC_135882.1, on the reverse strand, counting down.
GTTCAGCTAAATTTTTCTTTCAGCTAAATGTTTCTTTCCATTCCCTCAAATATTTGCTCCTTCTGTAATGTCTCTTGCCCTCCACCAATCCAAAACTTCCTTGTTCACTTGGGAAAGCTAACAAGTTCTGCTAATGCAACTCATCAGTCACATGAAGTCACAGTGGATCACTTTTGGTCATCATAATTTTTATCCTCTATAGGGAATCTTGCCATTCTCTCGTAGTTTCCCCTGATGTCATGGCACAAATTAAATTATGTCACAAATTGTAGACAGTTGTGCATTATACTACCCTACAGCACAGCGCACTGGAGCATGAGGTGCACTACAGTGTCAAATGATTTGAAGAAACAAAAGCAAACTCGTGTGCAGATCTTCACAATAGCATGACAAATTTAGCCAGTTTCACTTTAATTGCAAAATGTGATAAATGTTGTGCAAAACTGGCAAAACAGACTCGATGTGAATTGTGCAAATGTTAAGATTTTCTAAATAAACTAAGGTAATCACTTCAAAATCAGAAAAGTGTCATCTGTTACACTGACACGTTCAAAAATGATTTTTATTAACACATTGACGTATGTTACTTAAAATGGCAAATTGGCAAGTGGAAATATGCACTATCAAATATTAAGATATTTCTTTGAGCATATCGAGAGAAATTTGCAAAACCAGTGTTTAATGAAAACATGTTTGCTTCTACGGTGAATATTAAAAAAAAACGATGTTTTCAAAAAGTCAATTTGGTCGTCAAACACAGCCCCTTGTTTTGACCTGGTGGTTAACAATAAACATGAAATTTCAAGGAAAGCTAAATCTTAGACTTCGAACGCTGAGCTCGATTCTGTAACTACAGTTTAGCTGCTCGCTTGGCTCTAAATTTGGACCCCAGATGTATCATTTTCAATCGACACGCCCAGACGTGTCACCATTACGTCAATTACCCTGCAAAAAAGTTCCCGAGCAGTCAACAGTCTCTTATTTGTAATGACCGTTCACTGAACCTGCCAATACTGTTTTAGCTGCATGCACCAGAATAAGCAGAAATGCAAACTCACCATTCTTAACATTTGTCTTAACATTCATTAATTAATATCTTAACATTTCTCAACTATGGAAATAAAGTCGCCTCATTGTAGCTAAATAAAATTAGATTTTTGAGTATTGAGGCCACAACGATGATACAAATACTGGTAAATTCCACGATTCAAAACAGTGCAACACTTTGCTGGTCACAAGATACTGCAACAACTAGGGATGCAAACATGTGCAGATTCTGCCATCCCAAAAATGCCCAACATTTTGTCCGTTACTGGACACTACTGCACCGCAGGGATATCCACACCAGGAACTCGAAGACGTCGCAACTCGCCAACTCAAATATAGCAGTTAATCAACAAAAATATTACACCACCCCCAACCCCCACTTCAGCGTCTCAAATGGATATGTGATGCCTATAGGCCCTGGTGAATTTCAGAGCCGTGCAGACCTGCGGACCAGCTTCCGGAAATCTCTGCCTACTATTCGCACATTTAACGTGTTCCCGAAATGTACCCTTGCCAGCAATGAATCCGACAATCACAACAGCTCCGAAAAAAAGGCCCCACCTACTGCCGCTAGCAAGCCCAGCCCCGAACAGCTGAGTAAACCCAAAAAGGATGTGGGGTCAACCAGCTCAACATGAAGATGATGGAGAGGAGGGTGGGGGTGTGAAGGGATGATGGATCGGACTCGCCGGGGTGCAGGGGGAATCGCTTCAGCAGCCTCACTGGGCTCCGCCTTCTCTTACCTTGAAGTTGCTGGAGTTCACCCATCCCGTTAGCTCGTCCACGATACCGTCCAGAGCCCGTTTTGGGTCATGATCCACGTCCAGGGACCTCTTGGGGTCGCCCAAGTAATCGATCAGCTCCTGGCCGACCTGTAGTCGTCGGCTAACATCCTTTTGCGCCACTTGCTCCAAGAAGTAGTCCAAGCTGCTTTCAGGCTCCATCTGTGCCAGGGCCGGGAGGTTCTCTCAAAGTTACCCTCGGCAAGCTTCCTCTCCACCACCTGCCTGAACTTCAGGTGACACTTCACACCTCCTGCAGCCTCAAAAAGAACAGGTTGCGCGGGGTGCCCTCTGTTTTTATCCGCCTGCCCTCTTGCAGTTCTCGGTGAAGTAGCGAGCCCTTCGCCCTGGTCCAGGCCCTTTCACTCCTCACTCCTCCCAGACTCTTCACTCCCACTCCCCTTGAAGCAAATCCAGCCGTAACAGCGCCTCCTGACACGAAATACGTCCAATCCCTCTTCCTCTGTGCCCCCGTGAACTCCCTAAAGACGGATTATAAATAAACCAGGGCACGCACAGCAGCAGCGAGTGACGAGCCCCTGCGTCCCCCCCCCCTATAGCAACAGGCCCGTCCCCGGCCGCCCTCTTAACCCGTGTGCGCACGCGCGCTGGCGGGGCCGGTCTGACGCAACGATGGTCTGCCGGCGCTCGCGTGCTCGAGCTCGCGGCCTTTCACCCGTTAAAACTCGGGGGTGTCTTGAGCATTGCAGAGCTGTCCGATAGAATGCCTGGGAAACCGCGCTCAGCAACAGCAGGAAAGAAAAAAAAACACTAACGATTGCAGTTATTTCATTTACTCGACAATAAAAGGATGGGCAAGTGCGGGTTAATTAAGGAAAGCCAGCTTTTCTTCAGGGAAAATTTTGCTTAACTAACTCGCCGGAGGTTTTTTGAAGAAGTAACAGAGGGTTGGTGAGGATGATGCTGCTGATGGGGTGTACATGGACTTCCAAAGGCATTCGATATAGTGCTGCACAACAGACTTGTGAGCAAAGTTATAGCTAAAGGAATAAAAGGGACAGAGCAACATGAATATAAAATTGGCTGAATGACAGGAACCAGAGAATTAGTCGTCTCAATTTCTCTGCTCCTCTCACCCACTCTAACCTGCTTCTCTCTGAACTTGCTGCACTCTGTTCGTTCAGGTCCAACCCTGACATTGTCATCAAACCTGCTGACAAGGGTGGTGCTGTTGTTGTCTGGTGCACTGGCCTCTACCTCGCAGAGGCTGAGCGTCAACTCGCAGACACTTCCTCCTACCTCCCCCTGGACCATGACCCCACAACTGAACATCAAGCCATTGTTTCCAGGACTGTTACTGACCTCATCTCCTCTGGAGATCTTCCTTCCATAGCTTCCAACCTCATAGTCTCCCAACCTCGGACAGCCCGCTTCTACCTCCTACCCAAAATCCACAAACAGGACTGTCCCGGCAGACCGATCGTGTCAGCCTGTTCCTGCCCCACGGAACTCATTTCTTGCTATCTTGACTCCATTCTCTCTCCCCTTGTCCAGTCCCTTCCCACCTACATCCGTGATTCCTCTGACACCCTACATCATATCAACAATTTGCAGTTCCCTGGCCCCAAACGCCTCCTCTTCACCATAGACGTCCAATCCCTCTACACCTCCATCCCCCACCAGGATGGTCTGATGGCTCTCCGCTTCTTCCTCGAACAGAGGCCCGAACAATCCCCATCCACCACTACTCTCCTCCGTCTGGCTGAACTTGTTCTCACACTGAACAATTTCTCCTTAAACTCCTCTCACTTCCTCCAAATAAAAGGTAATGGCTATGGGTACTCGCACTGGCCCCAGTTGTACCTGTCTCTTTATGGGGTATGTGGAACATTCCTTGTTCCAGTCCTACTCCGGCCCACTCCCACAACTCTTTCTCCGGTACGTTGATGATTGCTTCGGTGCTGCTTCATGCTCTCGTCTGGACCAGAAAAAATTTATTAATTTTGCTTCCAATTTCCACCCCTCCATCATTTTCACATGGTCCATCTCTGACTCTTCCATTCCCTTCCTTGACCTCTCTGTCTCAATTTCTGGTGATAGACTGTCCACCAATATTCATTACAAGCCTACCAATTCCCACAGCTACCTCGACTGCAGCTCCTCACACCCCACTTCCTGTAAGGACTCCATCCCATTCTCTCAGTTCCTTTGCCTCCGTCGCATCTGTTCTGATGATGCCACTTTCAAAAACAGTTCCTCTGACATGTCTTCCTTCTTCCTTAAACGAGGTTTTCCACCCATGGTGGTTGACAGGGCCCTCAACCATGTCCAGCCCATCTCCCATGCATCCGCCCTCACATCTTCCTCTCCCAGAACCATGATAGGGTCCCCCTTGTCCTCACTTATCACCCCACCAGCCGCTGCATTCAAAGGATCATCCTCCGCCATTTCTGCCAACTCCAGCATGATGCCACCACCAAACACATCTTCCCTTTACCCCACCTGGGGGCATTCCGCAAGGATCGTCCCTCCGGGACACCCTGGTCCATTCCTCCATCACCCCCTACACCTCAACCCCCTCCCAGGGCACCTTCCCATGCAACCACAGAAGGTGCAACACCTGCGCTTTTACTTCCCCTCTCCTCACCGTCCAAGGGCCCAAACACTCCTTTCAAGTGAAGCAGCATTTCACTTGCACTTCCCTCAATTTAGTCTACTGCATTCGTTGCTCCCAATGCGGTTTCCTCTACATTGGAGAGACCAAACACAGACTGGGTGACCGCTTTGCAGAACACCTTCGGTCTGTCCGCAAGCATGAACCAGACCTCCCTGTCGCTTGCCATTTCAACACTCCACCCTGCTCTCATGCCCACATGTCCGTCGTTGGCCTGCTGCATTGTTCCATTGAAGCTCAACGCAAACTGGAGGAACAGCACCTCATCTTCCGACTAGGCACTTTACAGCCTTCCGGACTGAATATTGAGTTCAACAATTTTAGATCATGAACTCTCTCCTCTATCCCCACCCCCTGTCCGATCCCCCCCTTTTTTTCCCAATAATTTATATAGATTTTTCTTTTCCCACCTATTTCCATTATTTTTAAATGTATTTCCATCCATTGTTTTATCTCTACCTTTTTGCCTATTTCGATCCCTCCCCTTCACCCCACCCCCACTAGGGCTATCTGTACCTTGCTTGTCCTGCTTTCTACCCTTAATTAGCACATTCCTTAGATAATATCACCATCTCTTTGTCCTTTTGTCTATGACATCTTTTGGCTAACTCCACCTATCACTGGCCCTCTATCCAGCTCTACCTGTTCCACTGCCCCCTCCCCCAACCCTTAAACCAGCTTATATTTCACCTCTTTTCTATTTTTACTTAGTTCTGTTGAAGAGTCATATGGACTCGAAACGTTAACTGTGTTCCTCTCCGCAGATGCTGCCAGACCTGCTGAGTTTTTCCGGGTATTTTTATTTTTGTTTTGGATTTCCAGCATCTGCAGTTTTTTGCTTTTAATCAGTCGATGTTGTTTGAGCTGGAGGAACGTTTTGAATGGAGTTCCCTAGGTGTCATTGTTGGGGCCCTTGCCCTTTCTGATATGTATTAATGACCCTGACCTTGGTGTACAAGGCACAATTTCAAAATTTGCAGATAGTACAACATTTGGAACCAATGCAAACTGTGAGGAGGATAGTGTATAATTTCAAAAGGACATATAAAAGTTGGTAGAATGGGTGAACAGATGACAGATGAAGTTCAATGCAGAGAAATCTGAATGTATTCATTGTAATAGGAAGAACATGTAGAGACAATATACAACCATGGAACCAGAGAAAAGTTACGGCACAGAAAAAGGCCATTCAGCTCATCATGTCTGCGCTGGCCAAAAAAAAATAACAGACTACCTGCCCATTCTCATCCCACCTTCCAGCACCCGGTATGTAACTTTGCAGGTTACAGCACTTTAGGTGCAGGTCCAGATACCTTTTAAATGAGTTGAGAGCTTCTGTCTCCACTACCAGGCAGTGAATTCCGAACATCTACCACCCTCTGGGTGAAGACGTTTTTCCTTATGTCCCTTCTAATCCTTCTACCAATCCCCTTAAACCTATGCCCCTTGGTAATTGACCTCTCTGCAAGGCGGAACAAGTCTTTCCTGTTTACTCTATCTAGGCCCCTCATAATCCTGACCCCTCAATCACGTCACCCCTCAGCCTCCTCAGTTCCGAGGAAAACAAGCCCAGTCTCTCCAATATAAAAGCAAAATATTGCGGATGCTGGAAATCTAGAACAAAAATACCTGGAAAAACTCAGCAGGTCTGACAGCATCTGCGGAGAGGAATACAGTTGATGTTTCGAGTCCGTATGACCCTTCATCAGAACTAAGAAAATAGAGAAATGAGGTGAAATATAAGCTGGTAGAGAGGGGTCGGACAGGTAGAGCTCGATAAGGTGCCAGTGTCTTTGGCAACCTCTTCTTTGCCTTCACCTATCACTGGCCCCCTATCTAGCTCTACCTGTCCCACCCCCATCTACCAGCTTATATTTTCACCTCATTTCTCTATTTTCTGATGAAGGGTCATATGGACTTGAAAAGTCAACTGTATTCCTCTCTGCAGATGCTGTCAGACCTGCTGAGTTTTTCCAGGTATTTTTGTTTTTGGCCCAGTCTCTCCAATCTTTCCTCACAGCTGCAGCTTTCAAGCACTGGCAATATTCCTGCACATCTCTGTACTCTCTCCAGAGCAATTATGTCCTTCCTGTAATGTAGCGACCAGAACTATACACAAAATTCCAGCTGTGGCCTAACCAATGTTTTATACAGTTCCATCATTACATCCCTGCTTTTGTATTCTACACCTTGTCCGATAAAGGAAAGCATTCCATGTCCTGCCACCTTCAGAGACCTGTGGACATGCACTCCAAGGTCTCTCACTTCCTCTACTCCTCCCAATATCCTTGCATATATTGTGTAATCCCTAGCTTTGTTTGCCCTCCCCAGATGCATTACCTCACACTTCTCTGGATCGAATTCCATCAGCCACTTTTCTGCCCACTCAACCAAACCATTGATATAATTCTGGAGACAACAGCTGTCCTTTTCACTCTCAATAACACGGCCAATTTGTGTGTCATCTGCAAATTTCCCTATCATGCCACCCACATTTAAGTCCATATCATAATATATACAACAAACAGCAAGGGACCGCACATCGAGCCCTGTGGAACGCCATTGAAAACCATTTTCCATTCACAAAAACATTCATCAACCATCATTTGTTGTTTCCTAAGCAAAAACAGAATTACCTGGAAAAACTCAGCAGGTCTGGCAGCATCGGCGGAGAAGAAAAGAGTTGACGTTTCGAGTCCTCATGACCCTTCAACAGAACTGTTGTGTTCTGTTGAAGGGTCATGAGGACTCGAAATGTCAACTCTTTTCTTCTTCGCCGATGCTGCCAGACTTGCTGAGTTTTTCCAGGTAATTCTGTTTTTGTTTTGGATTTCCAGCATTTTTGTTTTTATTCATTGTTTCCTGTCAGTTTTTCTTTGATTTTACCTGCCAATATTTTTTCATTTTATTCCTTTTTTTACTTCATCCCTGTGCTTTCCATACTCATCTAGGCTTTCTTCAGTATTAAGTTTTTTGTGACTGTCGTAACTTTCTTTTTCTGCTTTGCCGTACCTTGTATGCTTCTACATAACCAGGGGGCTCTAGATTTGGCAGTACCACCCTTTTCCTTTGTGGGGACAGGTCTACACTGTGCCTGTAGAATCTCGCTTTTGAATACCTCCCACTAGTCTGTCACTGATTTCCCTTCAAGGAGCTGTAACCAGTACACTTTCGCCAGATCACCTCTCAGCTTCGTAAAATTTGTCTTTCCCCAATTCCCCAACTCCTGTTCTAACTTTATCCTTTTCCATAATTGTGCTAAGCCTAACTGCATTGTGGTCACTATCTCCAAAATGGTCACCCACTGCAACTTCATCTACTTGCCCAGCTTAATTTCCTAAAACTAAATCTAGAATTGCATTCACTCACTGGACTTGTTACATGCTGGCTGAAAAGATTCTCTTGAATGCAGTTCAAGAATTTTGTGCCCTCTGTGCCTATTACACTGTTTGTATCCCAGTTGATATTAGGATAGCTGAAGTCCCCAACTATTATTGCCCTATTGTTTTTGCACTCAGAAATTTGTCTATATATTTGCTCTTCTATCTCCTTCTCACTATTTGGGGTCTACAGTGCCCTCCTAGACGTGTAGCTGCCCCTTTTTTATTTCTGAGCTCAACCCATATAGATTCATTTGATGGTTCATTTAGTACATCATCCCTCCTCACAGCTGTAATTGATTCTTTATCCAACAATGCTACACCTCCACCATTTTTAGCTCCCTCTCTGTCCTGCCTGAAAACCCTATATCCAGGGATGTTGAGCTGCCATTTTTACCCCTCTTTAAGCCAAGTTTCCATTATAGCAATTATACTATGCTGCCATGTGTCTATCTGTGCCCTCAGCTAATTGGCTTTGTTTGCTATACTCTTTGCATTTAAATAAATACCTTATCACATTGCCAAATTCCTGTGCTGTAAACCTTTAAACCTTTGCTTCTTCTGTCTTTCAAAGTCACAACTAATTTTCTGTCTCCTGCTCCCTGCCCTGAATTTATCTTATCAGAATCTCCCCTCAGGTTCCCATCCCCTGTCAATCCAGTTTAAACCCTTCCCAACAACACGAGCAAATTTCCCTGCAAGGACATTTGTCCTGGTGTAGACCGTCCGGCTTGTACAGATCCCACCTTCCCCAGAAAGAGTCCCAATGCTTCAGAAATCTGAAGCCCCCCCACTCCTGCACCATCTCTCCAGTCACGCATTCATCTGATGTATTCTCCTATTTCCATACTCACTGGCATGTGGTCTTGAAAGTAATCTGGCCGTTACTACCTTTGAGGTCCTGTTTGTTGATCTCTTTCCAACTCCCTGAACACAGCCTGCAAGATCTCATCCCTTTTTCTACCTATATTGTTGGTAACAATGTGAACCATGACCTCTGGAAAGCACCCTCACCCTCAAGAATGCTCCAAAGCTACTCCGTGATATCCATGACCCTTGCACTGGGAAGGCAACATTCCACCCTGGAACCATGTCTGCAACCGCAGAAGCGCCTGTCTGTTCCCCTAACTTTAGAATCCCCTATCACTATTGCTCTCCTGTCTTTTTCCCTCCCTCCCTGGACAGCTGAGCCATCCATGGTTCTCTGGTCATGACTCTCACTACTCTCTGCAGAGAGACCCTCTCCCCCATTGGTACTCAGAGCCGAGTACCTGTTAGAGAGGGGGATGTCCTCAGGGGTCTGCTGTACTACCTGCCTTTTTTTTCTAGTCAGTCTAACAGCCACCCAGTCCCTCTCTGCCTGCTCTTTCTTAAGCTGCGGGTTCTGAAAAGTGCTATCCACGTAGCTCTCATCCTCGCGAATGGTCCTCAGTGACATCAGCTGCTTCTTGAGTTCGAAGATATGGCACTTGAGTTTTCCCATTTGGTGGCACTTATTGCACGTGTAGTTGTCCAGGGCATGAGTAGCGTCCTGCAGCCCCCACATGGTACAGGATATGCACTTGACGGGTATGAGCAGCCCTGCCATGCCTCAAATTATTTATTTAATGCACCAAAATTGGAATTTAAGTAAACACAATAAAATGTTAATTAACTCTCGCTCTGTGCTAGCACCAGTTATTTTTTAAATCCCCGACTCTCGCTGGAACTCTTGCCCTGTCCTCGTGCTGATTATTTTTTGAAATTCCCAACTCTTGCTCTGTCTTTGACCAGTTTTTATCAAAGCCCTGATTCTCGCTGGAACTTTCGGTCTGCCTTCGCGCTGGTTTATTTCAAATCCCCGACAGCAAATTCTAATTCACTGTCCATAACCGTTTTTTTCTTCTTTCTTGTATAAAATAAAGGGTATAACTCTAATGGATGAGAGTCAGAGATTTAAATGTAGGAGCAGGAAGACCTGGGTTTATATGTGCATAAGTCATTGGAGATACATGGGGAGGCTTTGACGGAATGGTAATGTCACTGGATGAGTAATCCAGAGGCCCAGGCTAATGCTCTGGTGACACAGATTTGAATCCCACCATAGCAACTGATGGAATTTAGATTCAATTTATAAATCTGGAATTAAAAGCTAGTCTAATGATGGCCATGAAACCATTGTCAATTGTTGTTAAAAATCTATCTAGTCCACTCATATCTTCTGGGAAGGAAATCTGCCATCCTTACCTGGTCTGGCCTACATGTGACTCCAGACCTACAGCAATGTGGTTGACTCTTAACTGCCCTCTGAAATATCCTTGCAAGTCACTTGGTTGTATCAAACTGCTAAAAAGTCTAAAAGGAATGAAACCAGAAGCACCACCCAGCATCGACCTAGGCACCAGAAACGACAACAGAACACCCAATCCTGTTGACCCTGCAAAGTCCTCCTCACTGATATCTGGGGGCTTGTGCCAAAATTGGGAGAGCTGTCCCACAGTTCTCTGTGGGACAGATCAGTCAAGCAGCAGCCTGACATAATCATACTCATGGAATCATACCTTACAGATAATGTTGCCGACACCACCATTACCACCCTTGGGTATGTCCTGCCTCACCAACAGGACAGACCCACCAGAGATGGCAGCACAGTGGTATATCATCAGGTGGGAGTTGCTCTGGGAGCCCTCAACATCAACTCTGGACCCCATGAAGTCTCAGGGCATAAGGTCAAACATAGGCAAGGAAACCTCCTACTGGTTACCACCTACCACTCCCCCCTCAACCGATGAATCAGTGCTCCTCCATGTTGAACACCACTTGGAGGAGGCACTAAGGGTGGCAAGGGCACAGAATATACTCTGGGTGGGAGAATTCAATGTATTTCACTAAGAGTGGTTCGGTCGCACCACTACTAACTGAACTGGTCGAGTCCTAAAGGACATGACTTCAAACTGGGTCTTTGGCAGGTGGTGATGAATCAACAAGAGGGAAAAACCTGCTTAACGTGTCCTCACTAATCTACCTGTCAGAGATGCATCTGTCCATGACAGTATTGGTAGGAGTGACCTCCATATAGTCCTTGTGTAGCCAAGGTCTTGTCTTCACATTGAGGATGCCCTCCATCATGTTGTGTGGCACTACCACCGTGCTAAATGGGATAGATTTTAGATTTCAGCTTCTGACCTCATTATAGCCTTGGTTCAAACATGGACAAAAGAGGCGAACTCAAGAGTTGTGAGTGTCAAGAGGTGAGAGTGATTGCCCTTGACATCGAGGCAGCGTTTGACTGAGTGTGGCATCAAGAAGCCCTAGCAAAATTGAAGTCAACTGGAAACGGGGGAAAACTCTCTACTGGTTGGAGTCATGTCTAGTACAAAGGAAGATGGTTGTGGTTGTGGGAGGTCAATCACCTAGGCCCAGCCATCTTCAGCTGTTTCATCAATGACTTTCCTTCTGTCATAAAGGTCAGAAGTGGGGATGTTTGCGGATGGTTGCACGATGTTCAGCATCATCTACAACTCCTCAGATACTGAAGCAGTCTAGTCCATATGCAGGGTTAATATTCAGGCTTAGGCTGATAAGTGGCAAGTAACATTCGTGCCACACAAGTGCCATGCAATGACCATCTCCAACAAGAGAGAATCTAACCATCGCCCCTTGACATTCAATGGCATTATCATTGCTGAATCCCCCACTATAAACATCCAAGGGGTTACCGTTGACCAGAAACTGAACTGGACCAGCCATATAAATACTGTGGCTAAGAGCAGGTCAGAGTCTGGGAATTCTGTGGCGAGTGACTCACCCCTTGACTCCCCAAAGCCTGTCCACCATCTCCAAGGCACAAGTTAGGAGTGTGATGGAATACTCTCCATCTACCTGGATGAGTGCAGCTCCAATAACACTCAAGAAGCTCAACACTATCCAGGACAAAGTAGCCCACTTGATTGGCATCCCATCCGCCACAATAGACATTCATTCCCTCCACCACTCATGCGTAGTGGCAGTAGTGTGGTAACATCTGCAAGATGCACTGCAGCAACTCACCAAGGCTCCTTCAACAGCACCTTCCAAACACGCAACCTCTACCACCTAGAAGGACAAAGGCAGCAGATGCATGGAAACACCACCATCTAAAAATTCCCCTCCAAGTCACACACCATTCTATATTGCCATTCTTTCACTGTCGCTGGGTCAAAATCCTGGAACTCCCTTCCAGCACTGTGAGTGTTCCTAACAACACTTGGACTGCAGTGGTTCAAGAAGACAGCTCACCACCACCTTGACAAAGGCAATTAGGAATGGGCAATAACTGCTGGCCTAGCCAGGGGCACCCACATCCCATGAAAGAATATTTTTAAAAATCAGGACAGGTTAACAGAGTGGTTAATAAAGTATACAGTATCCTAGGCTTTATTAATAGGGGCATCAAGTACAAGAGCAAAGTGGTTATGTAGAACTTGTGTAAGACATTATTTCAGCCTCAGTTGGAGTATTGTGTCTCGTTCTGGGTGCCGCACTTTAGAAAGGATGTGAAGGCATTGGAGAGAGTACAGAAAAGATTCATGAGAATCATTTCAGGGATGAAGAACTTAATTTAGGAAGATAGATTGGAGAAGTTAGAAAAGAAGGCTGAGAGGAGATTTAATAGAGCTATTCAAAATCTTGAGGGGTCTGGGCAAAGTAGATAGGGAGAAACTGTTCCCACTTTTGAAAGGATTGAGAATGATGGGGTACAGATTTTTTTTAATTGGCAAAAGAAGCAAAAGCAATACATTAAAACCTTTTACATGCAGCGAGCTGTTAAGGTCTGGAATTCACTGCCTGAGAGTGTGGTTGGAAGCAAGTGCAATCAAAACATTCAAAAAAGAATTACACTATTATTTGATGAGGAAGAATGTGTAGGGTTATGGGGAGAAGGCAGAAGAATGGCACGAAGTGAATTGTTCATTCGGAAAATTGGTGCAGACACATGGCAAATTGGCAGTAGTAGCCTGGATGAGGAGTTCTTAAAATGCTTTCAAGATAGCTTCTTTGAACAGCATGTTCTAGAATCAACCACAGGGCAGGTTATAATAGACTTGGTATCGTGTAATGTGACAGGATTAATTAATGACCTCAGAGTAAAGGCACCCCTAGATAGAAGCGAACACAATATGATTGAATTTTACATCCAGTTTGAAAGGGACAAGAGCAGGCCTAAGACTAGTATTTTAAACTTAAGTAACGGCAACTGTGTGGCATGAAAGCTGAGCTAGTTGAAGTGAACTGTGATACTAGGCTAGAGGATAGATCAATAGAGAAGCAGTGGCAGGCATTTAAGAGGATATTTCAGATTATTCAGAATAAGCATATTCCTACTATAAAGAAAAATTCTAAGGGTTGAACCCACGATCCATGGTTAACTAAAGAAGTTAAGGAAAGCATCAAACATAAGTAAAAAGTATATGCACAAAGATGAGTGGCAGGACAGGTGATTGGTCAGAATATAAAGAACGTCAGTGAATGATTAAAAGGTTAATCAGGAAGAATAAATTAGAGTATGAGAGGAAGCTAGCTGGAAATGTAAAAACCGTTTGCAAGAGTTTCTACAGGTATTTAAAAAGGAAAAGAGTAGGTAAAGTGAATGTTGGTCCTCTCGAGAGTGACAATGGGGAGTTAATAGTAAACAATAAAGAAATGGCAGATGAAATGAACAAATAATTTTGTTTCTGTCTCCACTTTAGAGAATTACAAAAAACACTGCAGTAATAGCTGTAAATCTGGAGGTGGAAGGGAGAGAGGGACTTGGTGAAATTGCAATCACAAGGGAAGTGGAACTGAGTTAATTGATGGAGCTGCAGGCTGACAAGTCTCCAGGTCATCATGGACTTCTTCAAAGAGGTGGGTAATGAGGTAATAGATGTGCTAGTGTTAATTTTCCAAACTTTGCCTAGATTCTGGAAAGGTTTCATCAGACTGGAAAGTAGCAAATATAGCCCCTCTATTCAAGAAGGGAGGGAGGCAGAAAACAGGAAACCATAGGCCAATTAACTTGACATCTGTCATGGTGAAAGTGTTAGAGTCGATCATTAAGGAGATTGTAGCTAGGCACTTAGAAAAACTCAAGGTAATCGGGAAGAGTCAGCGTGGTTTTTTAAAGGAAAATCATGTTTAACCAATTTATTGGTATTAGAGTTTTTTGAAGGAGTAACATCTGCTATGGATAAAGAGGAGCCTATAGACATACTGTACTTGGATTTCCAGAAGGCATTTGAAAAGGTGCCACATGAAAGGTTATTGCAGAAAATAAAAGCTCATGGTGTAGGGGGTAACATATTAGCCTGAATAGAAGATTGGCTGGCTAGCTGGCAGAAAACAGAGAGTATGCATAAATGGGTCTTTTTCTGATTGGCAGGATGTGACTTGTAGAGTCCTGCAGGGATCTGTGCTGGGGCCTCAGTGTTTTACAATTTACATCAATGACTTAGATGAGGGGAGCGATGGCGTGGTAGCTAAATTTGCAGATGACACAAAGATAGGTAGGAAAGTATGTTGTGAAGAGGACATAAGGAGTTTGCAGATGGATGTAGATAGGCTGAGTGAGTGGGCAAAAATATGGCATATGGAGTATAATGTGGGAAAATGTGAATTTGTTCATTAAAAGTAAGGATGTTATGCTTCAGTTATACAGGGCGTTGGTGAGACCACATCTTGAATACTCTGTACAGTTTTGGTCTCCTTATTAGAGGAATGATGTAAATGTGTTGGAGGCGGTTCAGAGGAGGTTTACTAGATTGATACCGGGAACGAGCAGGTTATCTTATGAGGAAAGGTTGGACAGACCGGGCTTGTTTACACTGGAGTTCAGATGAGTGAAGGGTGATTTGATTGAAGTATACAAGATCCTGAACGGCCTTGACAAGGTGGACGTCGAAAGGATGTTTTCTCTTGTGGGTGAGTCCAGAACTAGGGGGCACTGTTTTAAAATTAGGGGTTGCTCATTTAGGACAGAGATGAGGTGAACTTTTTTCTCTCAGAGCAACTTTGGAACTCTCTGCCTCAGAAGGTGGTGGAGTCGGGTCATAAAATACTTTTAAGGTGGAGGTAGATAGATTCTTGTTTGGCAAGGGAATCAAAAGTTATCGGAGGTAGATAGGAATGTGGAGTTCAAAAAACAAGCAGACCAGTCATGAACTTATTGAATTGTGGAGCAGGCTTGAGGGGCCAAATTATCTACTTCTGCTCCTAGTTCTTATGTTCTTATGATAGGCCAAGTGGCCTCCTTCTGTGCTGTGACAATTCTGTGATTCTGTGGTTATTCACATTATTAGACTGGGAAAAACTGAAGAAAGTAATTTTCAAATGGCAGGCACTATCTGAACACTGACAAGTAGGAGTGTTATGTGTTGTGGTTCCCAGAAGTTTGAAAAATGACACTTTTAAACTCAAATGCTGGAGCTCCATCTAATGTATTTCTCAGATCACACCATGTGCTGCAGACTAACACATTGTTAGTTCAATACAGAGATTGGAGTGCAGTAGTGAGTGGTGTGACACTCTGGATACATACCCATGAACATCCTCCTTCTTCAAGTACCATGCCCTAAGAGGGCGTTGGCGACCATGGACTTTCATTGAATTGGTTCATGATTATGCTTGGCAAAGTCCTTCAGTGGTTTGCCATTGCCTTCTGGAGTACGGCTGACCAGGAGACACTCCCGCTCTTATCACCTGCCATCAAATATATTGAAAAGATTTAGAGGCTGATAATCAACCTGCTTGGCTATGTTATGAATGCATCTTCTGTGGCCACCAAGTCCTGAAGTGGGCCTTTACCTGGAGCTGTGGTACCACAAGATCTCCCATCCATGAACATATAGTTCCTAAATCACACTGAGATTAAATAACAATATAACAACCCTCTTTCCTTAAAAACAAATCCTCTTTATATCAATCTAACTGTTCCAATCATTATATATTTTTATATTCTGTCTAAATTAAAGAAAATTAACAATCAAGTTTACAATTTTTCATGAATGCTGAATTTTACAAGATAGTTATGTTTTGAAATGTATCTTTAACTCAAAGTAAAACAGAGAATTCCCGTTAAACATCTCAGCTCAGAGACATGCCCATGTAATCCAGTTGCCACGGGGAGAGAAACTCAAACAGAAACCCATTGAACTGGGGTGGCAGTTTTAATACCTTTTCACAGTATCTCACAGAAAAAGGACAGCTGTTTTTTGAGACCCAGAAAAACTGGTTACTGCTGCGAAAGAGCAAAAGCAACAACCAAGCAGGATGTTCTTAAGAGTTTGGTTTCTGTTCAAAAGAAAGATAATAGAACGGACAGGGCTGTTGAAGATTTAAGGAATGGAGATTCGCTAAGTTGTGCCTTGATGGTGGTAATTGTATCCAGGAAAATGTGGGTAGAGTAGAACATTTGTTGAAGGACACTCGAAGTTTTGACTTAGCACAGTGGGAAGTGAAGCTCTGTTGGTGAGCCGGGAGTTACTTTGGGACTGTTCCTGTCATGCTACATATTGACCAGAAGCGTGGCATTGAGTAAAAGTGTTTAATAAGACATATTTTGGTTGTGTTCGTTAATGAACGTGAAACTTACCTTTTTCTTTAGTTTGGTGCAGTAGTTGCCTGTTAATTAACATTTGATCCATGTTGATTTTAGTTTGTTACAGTAAAAGTGTTAAAAAATTAACTCTTGTCCACTGGTTAATTTTCATTGCTCATTTGGGAAGTTTATCTCTTTTTAAAAGTTACTGGTCTCTATAAGGATCATAACAAATTAAACTGAAACCTTTAGTTTTCTTTCCTCAAAAACATTATTCAGGGTATTGCTTAGGTTGCAAAATATTGCAAAGCAGTTGGCCACACGCAATCACTCTCTGCATAAAGAAATGTTTCCTCATCTCCCACCCTCTGGTTCTTTTGCATTTATCTTAAACCTGTGTCCTCTGGTTACTGATGCTTCTGCCAGTGGAAACAGTTTTTTTTCCTTTTTACTCTAACTAAATAATTCATGATTTTTAACACTTCTATTAAATCTCCTCTTAACTTTCCCTACTCCATAGAAAAAGATCCCAACATCTCATGTCTTGCCACATAACTGAAATCTCTTATCCCTGGTACTATTCTAGTAATTATCTGTGCACCCTCTCCAAATCTTTGACATATTGTCTAAAATATGCTGCCCAGAATTGAAAACAGTTATCCAGCTGCAATGATTTATAAAGGTTTAGCATAATTTCCTTGCCACTGTACTCTCTGCCTCAATACGTAATATAGATATGCAAAGGCGATGGCCCGGCCAATCATGCAGCAGAGATGGGAAGAAAGTCACCAGCCTTGTCCTTACCTCATGGGTCAAAGATCTGGGCACCCAGACAGACATCCACTCCCTACCATCCAGCAGAATCAGTGTTGCTGCTTGTGAGTAGATGGTGATTTTGGAAACTGCTGCGACCATTCTCCCCAACCCCCCCACCTTCTAATCTGTCACCTCCCACTGCATTTTTAGAAGTGCTACGACCCTGCCACTAGTTGATACCCATCACCTGACATATCCAGGTACAGACAACATGTGGTCTAAGCAATATCTGCCTGCAGGTCTCCTCCAGGCTGTCCGGGAATGCGGGAGGTCCTGTTTCTTGGTGATAGCAGCAGAAGATCCTCCCATCTGACCAAGGTGGCCTGGACAGAAATGGCAGCAGAGTTAGCAGCCTTGGGGTCCGAAAGCGTGACTGGGTCCAATTCCGCAAAAGGGTGAATTCCTGCGCTCCACAAGGGTAGGTGGCACCATGTAGTCATTGCAAAGTGAGATTCATAAGGGCATTAAGCAATGTATGTGTGCGAGTGGAGGAGGACGCCAGACAAGAGTTTGGGTTGCAGGCCTTGCATCTGTTAAAACATGTGGAGTGAATGTTGGGAGCCAGTTCATCCTGTGAAAGTTGTACCAGTTGCATGACAGTGTATGTGTGAAACACTTACTAAGGAGGGCACAGGAGCTGTCATAGGCATGCATGCTCATAAAGGGACCCACTGGAATGACACTCAACCTTTCTGTCTGCCTTAAGGACAAACACATAATGCAATGGAGCACTGCAAGACTGACGGCAGGGTGCCGGACATCCCCATTCTGACCCCTGCTGAAGACGAGGCAGCCGAATTAGCTGGCAAGCAAGCTGGGCTCTTGTGCAGGTGCAGAGGCCGGAATATCAAGGCATCTGAGTAAGGATGTCTCCAGTCTGGTTTTGACAACTGGGCAAAAAAGGAGATACATGTGATACTTTGAAGGGAAAAAGAACTGTGCATAACCCATGAGCTAATTCATTGTGTTCTCCACTGCAGGCCCTTGTAGCAGGGTGAAATGCAGAGCCAGCCTGCACTTAGCTCGACCTTCATCCCTGAGGATGATGACACTAAACATTCAGAGAATACACCATAACACCATTTCCTCACACCCTCCACCAGCGCAATCACTTCAGTGGGTGTGCATTTACAATTAGGATTGGGGTCACAATTTGGTGAGCACATCACAGACACACCCCTGCAGCTGAGGAATGATGAGACAGCTGAGGTCCCTGACATTCAGAGGACTGCTGGAGACCAGGCCCATGTTAATCCCCATGCTAATGATGTGCCTCTGGAAACGGCCATAAGAAACCTGGTGGAGATGCAGAGACAGGCAGGGGAACATCTGGCAGAGAAGCCCGAGGCTGTGTGCATTCTTGAGCAAAAGGTGGAGGAGTCTGTCCAAGTTCTGAGTGCTGCCATGGCTCCAACATGCAAGCGCTTGGTTTCCGCAATGGAAAAGTTGATGACAGTCACAGAGAACCAGGCCCAGCAGAACAATCAGTGGCTGCTGGATATGCACTCAGACCTGCATTCCATCACTCTGGCCATGGCCCTATACAGCAGTGGCGAGACAAGAGGCTCCTCGAAAATCCTTCTCCTCCTGGATTCAAGGAAGTGTCATCATGCACTGACAGGGAGGAAGAGCACCAGCAAGCTGAAATAGGGGTGTCATCTTAGGGCTGCTCCTCCTCCCCTCTACCAGTGACCCCAGTGCCTCCAGCAGGTGAGAGCTAAGAGGGTGCACCTGCGCATGTGCAGGAGACGCTCAACAGGTCAGGCCACCAGAGAACGGTTGCCAAGATCATCTCATGCAACGGGGCATAGCATTCAGCAGGATGCCTTAATCTCAGCTGCAGTTGTTGGGGTATTGCCAAGGTGTAGTGGATCCATAAACTTAAAAAACTATAATAGCACAAAAGTGGCATGAATGTCCAATCATTTCAAGGATTTGCTCAGTTATATTTAAATGTATAGTTTGAAGCATTTTATTTATGTGTTGAATGTTCATGATTTTTGGAGATTGTTAATTGATGGGGACCTTTAAAGGGTTGGTACCTCACTGACTATCAATAATGGGTGATCTGGGTTTATGGAAATACATTTATTGTGGGGCATCAGAAGTAGTGGCATCTCGGAGTCTCTTGACAAATGCAATTTTCTACATTTGTCACTCTTTGTTGGTTTGGCTGTTTGAAACCTAACTGGCAAGCTAGACTGCGGTGCTCACCCCTTATCATGCATCACAGACCATTGCCTCATCACCATCTGCAGCGAAAACATTCTACGTATTGCAGGTGCACGCATAGAGTTCTTAGTAAGGCCTTGTCAGCATTTGGAGCATGTGTCATTGAGTCATGGGTGACCTCTTGCAATTCAAATGTGTGTGTGTAGATTTGGCAGAACCTGCATTTGGGCTTTCTCATGCCAAGGGTCTACACCATTTTTCCTTTTGTAGCAGAAGCTGCGGGCCTGTATGTTGGTCTTGAGGCAATGTGCCAGTTCCGCTGGCACTTACACAGTGATATTTTGTGAGGAGATTAAGAGATCTTGTGGGGCCTCATTCTGGTTGGAATCGGGATGCAATGAGGGTGTCACAGGCCTGTCTGGCACATCGCTCCATCACCCTGACACCTGCAACTGGAGCCACACCATTCACATCCTCATGAACATCAGCTTCTCCCCAGCTTCCTCCTTGAGTGAGGAGACTCCCTGTCTGCAAATTCATCACCTCTTTGCTGCATGAGGCTGTGTAGGGCACCCCAGACCACAATGATCCTGGAGACTCTGTGGCATGTGACCTGAGTGGTCCAGGCAGCGAGCGGAACCTCATCTTCAGCAGTCTGATGGTCTGTTCTATTGTTAGCCTTGTTGAGGCACGAGTGGCATCGTACCTCTCCTCTGCTGGCTTTGTGGGTTCTACATTAATCAGGTCTTGTGACAATATCCCCTGTCACCCAGGAGCCACCCTTGCAGTTGCTGAGGAGGAACAAACAGTTGTGGCACCTGAGAGTGACTGAGGATGTAAGAGTCATGAGAGGTCCATGAGAAGTGAGCACACACCTGCAGGACTTGTTTGCGATGGTCATGCGCCAGCTGCACATTGAGAGAGTAAAAACCCTTTTGGTTTATGAAGGCTGCTGGATGATCTCAAGGAGCTCTTCGCACCAAGTGTACAAGCAATTGCCCCTTGTACCTGTGGAAATCCAGTGATGGCACCGAGTCCCACAGCTCTGGCTGCCTGGCTCTCTGTGGTGAATTGCAAAAAATCATTGGCTCTTCTGAACAGTGCATTGGTGACCTTCCTGATGCATTTGTGAGTGGCTGATTGTGAAATCCACAGATCCCTGGAAAGACCCGCAGGCATTGACATTCAATGCCGCATTGACTTTTAAAGCTACTGGCATTGGATTGCCTACCAATCCACAAGAAAGTAGGTCTTCCTGAAGGAGCAGACATTGGTGAGTGACAGAAGCCCGTGACATCCTCAACCATCTCTGACATTGCCTCTCCAACATATGCAGGTAGTTATACAGCCTGCAGTATATTCTTTTATGTGCCAATGCATCTCACTGGACCCTTGTTACCAGCATCCTGAGCTGCCTGACCCTCTGCTGGCACCCCTTGTTGGTGTTCTGCTCATAGTTACACCTGGCCCTGAGTCACCCTCTGCCAGTTCCTTTCCAGCTGCCCCAGAGCCAGCAGAAGCACTGGGTGCACTTAGCTCATCTTGTCTTCCTGAGGTGAGCTGCGAACAAAAGCAAGGCAAACATCTGCTCAGTACTGTCTTAAAGGTCCTCCCTTCTGTTTAAGGATTTTTACCTACAGGGAGTCCCATTCTTTGCATCGGTTCTCATCTTTACCACCCCACGATGGACAAGTCCATCCTTGAGCTTGAGTCCAGATAAATCTTTGCATTGTCGCAGCCATTTCCATGGACACTCATGAAGTCACCCTGAAACTGGAAACCACCAACTGCACCCTCCCTCAGTCATCTTTGACATTCCCTCCATCACCCTCAACCTGCCTTTGGTGTCCCACGATACACGCCCATTACCCTTGACTAAGAATATTCAGCTGAAAGCTTCCCTTGTCACCATTGCTCAGCCCCCCAGCACACTGGAACAGTCCCCATTACCCTCAAGCTGCCAACCATCATCTTGGACCCTCCCTCTAACGACTTTGATCTGCCCTCTGTTACCCTCAACTCTCAGGACCTGCAACCTCCCCAGAAACATGCTTGACCTACCATCTGCAGACATTGACCTTCCCTGTATAGTGCAGCTTCCTCCCTCTGTCCCCCACGAGCCTTCATACAGCTGCCACCTCCCTTCCTCAGTCAGACATGCCTCTTTCCCCTTTCATAACCACCACCCTCACTCCCTCGGTCAGCCATGCCCCATTCCCCTTTCACAGCCGCCATCCGATCTCAAAGCATCAATGCCTCCTCTCCCCTGGTTCAACAAAGCTCCCTCTACAAGGAAAACAGCTCCTACTCAGTTCAATTCCACCAGGAAGACTAGCTCACCTGCTGCACGCCACCTTTGACCAGTCATGAATTTGAATGCACGTTTCTCGTTTGCTGTGTACTTAATTCAAAAGATACAATTTAAATCTGGCAAAGTTGTGTTTTAAAGAGCATGCATGACATGGCAATGTATTAAAAAAAGGTTCCCGCCACTTACCATCAGGAAACATGATCCACCTTCAATCCAACTTTAAATTTAAATTTAAAATCAAACTTTATTCCCATCCTGCCATCAGGGAGCTATATTTTGCCTCCCGCTGAATTAAGTTCCCTCTCCTGCCTCATTTCCCATTTCACAAGTTTCTGCCCCATAGGTATAATGTTGATCTTAACCTGTTGTTCTCCTTCATCCACCACCACCTCCCCCATTGCCCATTTCAGCCAGCCCAATTATTATGCTTTCCTATGCCAACTCTAATGAAGTATGTGCACCTGAAATGCTGCCCTTTTTTTCAAAATGCTTATGGTCTAGTTATGTACTTCCAGCATTTTCTATTTCTACTTCAGATTTCCAGCATTTACTACTTCTCTTGAACAAGTCAAAGAATTCAATTCTAAAAGCTAATAACACTGAATAGAAAAATGTTTGCACGCTGGGGTTAGCATTATGAAAACCAGCTATTAGACTGTGGCAAACTGGCTTTTGTCACTTAGTTACAACTATTAATGACTCACAATCTAGTATCAGCTCACCGGAAGTACATGCAATGGCTATTATACCCCATCACTCACTTATGCCACTCCCAGGATATCAGATGGCTGCCAGTGGGTGCTGGATGTTGTAAAATTATGATGCTTAGGGCATCAGATCTGTATGGGACTGGCTGAATAAACCTGCCATTCTTCTGCTGTTCAACATGAGTTATTATAGCACAGAAGGAGACCATTTTGCCCATCAAATCCATGCTCTCTGTTGAGCGACCCAGTCAGTCCCATTCCCCCATGCTATCTCTGCAGCCCTGCAAGTTTATTTCCTTTTGAAATCAACAATTCTCTCCGCTTCCACCACCCACATGGATAGCAAATTCAGGTCATTACCATTCACTGTGTAAATAACTTTTTCCTTCCATCCGCCCTCTTTCTCTTGCCCAAAGCCTTAAATCTGTGTTCCCTAGTTATTGTGTTAGCAACTAATGGGAACAACTTTTCTTTGTCTACCTTATCTAAACCTGTCATAATCTTGTACACCTCAATCAGATCACTATTTTTCCTTATGCACCTGTACAGCACCTTGGGGGATTATTTTCTCCATTAAAAATACCATAATAGCAAGTTGCTTTTGTTGTTTATTCCACAATTTCTCAAAATCATGTGCCATTTCAAAATGTTTTTGCAATGATAGTAAATGAAATCATAGTCTCCTCTGAATGGATGAAATGTAAACAAGATATGTTATTATTCAACTTTTAGCAAAGCTATAATTAGATTTACTTGGTGGAGCAAAAACTATTGGGACTACTTTCTGCAGCTGCCAATACAGAGTCAAGAAAGCACAAAGGGGAATACAAAACAGAGGAAGTTATGTTTCAAGTGTACAGAGCCTTGATCAAACCCTATTTGGAGTACTCTATGCAGAATGGAGATATATAAAGCTCTGATTAGGCCACAACTAGAGTATTGTGTCCAATTCTGGTATCTACTCTTTAGGAAGAATGTGAGGATCCTTGAGAGAATGAAGAGGAGATGTACCAGAATTGTTCCAGGGATGAGAGATTTTAGCTAGATGGTTAGGTTGCAGAAGCTGGCGTTCTTGTCCTTTGAGCAAAGGAGGTTGAGGGAAGATCTGTTAGGTTTTTGATAGGTTTAGATAAGGTAGACAAAGAAAATGAGCTGACACAAAGGACCAGAGGACACAAGTTTAAGATTTTGGATAAGAGATACAGGGAGAATGTAAGGAAGAACATTTTATGCAACAAGTGGCAATGACTGGAACTCATGGAGACAATGAATGATTCCAAAAAGATTGGATGGGCACTTGAGAGAAATAAACTTGCAGGATTGCAGGAATAGAGAGAGGGATTAGGACTAACTGGATTGTTCTACAGAGAGAAGGCCTGGACTCAGCGAACAAAATGTCCTCCTTCTGTGCCGGAATGACACTCTGACTCAATAACTTTAATTTTAATGAGTTATTTTTCTATAGATTGGTCCAATGCCTCTACTTTGTTATCTTATGATAGTTTTACTCTTATAATTGCCATTAGACTAAGTGAAACGTTTAGCAATAAGTCTGCTTTTGATTCAGTACTATTTCAGAACCAGTCAACCCAGATGTTACCTTTTGCAGAATTGGTTGTTTTCCCTGCACTTGTTATGAACGAATTAAAGTTGCCTGAAATATCTCAATCAGTATGCACTGACATGTCTTTTAATTAGGTTTACTGAAATTAATTGATTTAAGATCTAGCTCCATCACCCAGTGATACTGTAAATTGACATAACCTTCCCTGCTTAACAGGCAAAGGCTGAAGGTTACAATTACTAAAATATAGAGAGAAATCAATTGCAGTATGGCATTAGCAGACTTCAAGACAATCTGATCAACCTGTTCATTGTATCCACCCCTTTAAAAGATTTGTTCGGAATTAAAAGGAATTACAACCTCACTTTGGTTGAATACCCAGGTTATCTACTGTCTAGCATTGGTAATACATCTTAAATTGCTCTTTGGTAGCACAGAACTTGAGTATAGCAAAAAAAAGACATGCTGTTGAAGCTTTACATCTTGCGTTCATCAGAGCAGTTCACAAGAATTCCAGTTATGAAGGGTACATCAATTTATACTGCATGAAAAGAAAGTGCTTATTGATTGGCAAGTGGACTTTGATTGGTAGAGGCATTGCCATGGAGAATGCACAAGGGAACAGTTAGCTGCCAAGCTTTTGTTCAAATTCAAATCAGGCAGGTCAACTTTGATTGGTCAAGGCATTGCCACAGGGATTGAACCATGGAATGGCTGTCCCCCGAGCTTTTGTTTAGTTGAAAAAGGCACAATGTGTGAACATGCTCCTTCTGTCTGCAAAGGACAAGGCCCTGTGTGTGAATATATCTAACTTTAAGCACCAGAAAGTGAGCCACACTATTAGCCCAAGGTCGTGGTTAGTGCTTTTTTTTAGCACTAACCACTACCATTAACACTCCCTTTTTCCTTTAGTTTATGACATCTTTGTTAATCCCTCCTTTGTCCCCACCTATCGCTGGCCTTCAATCTAGCTCCACCCGTCCTACCCCCTTAA
Source organism: Cetorhinus maximus (assembly GCF_964194155.1). Taxonomy (NCBI): domain Eukaryota; kingdom Metazoa; phylum Chordata; class Chondrichthyes; order Lamniformes; family Cetorhinidae; genus Cetorhinus; species Cetorhinus maximus. Next base: position 44,424,595 of record NC_135882.1, on the reverse strand, counting down.
ACAGTATAAATTTCATCACATTTCCACTTCTCTTCAGCTCTGAAGAAGAGCCGTACGGATCTGAAACGTTGATTGTGTTTCTCTCTCCACAGATGCTGCTTGACTTGCTGAGTTTTTCCAGTATTTTCTGTTTTGGTTCAGATTCCCAGCATCCTCAGTATTTTGCTTTTATCGCACTACGAGCCCGACTGATAATATTAAATTGGTTGTCAGTGTAAATCTTAGCATAATCAGGATTGTTTACCAAGTGTTGTCCAATCGCAGAATCACATCTAATGTTGGGCACTTTAATCACATCTAATGTTGGGCACTGAGTTTTTCAAGCACTGGCTGGTTGGGTACAGTCAGTACTTTGCCTGTTGTAAACAGCCAAAGGGACGTGCTATTTGATAGAATCCACCAGTCATTAGAATACGTACATACGTGGGATCACACTGGCACTGAAATTCATGAATAACGTGGTATATGAATTTCAGTGCTGGTGGAGGGAATCAGTATAGTGAACACTTGTTGTACTTCCTCCAAGGCAAGTATATCTTTCCTTTGGTAAGGTTACCAAAACTGAACGCAATGTTCCATGGTGTGATCTTACCGAGGCCCTGTGCAATCACAATCGGACCTTTTGGAGTGAAATTGGTCTACGCCAGCAAAGCAAAATGGCTTGTCGTGAATCAGCAGCCAATTTTTCACTCCGCCCAATTTTCTTTCCAATGAATTTCACAGAACAATAGTTCAAACTCTTTCTGGATTCAGGAAAGGTTCCATTAGATTGGAAAATAGCAAATATAACTCCTTTATTCAAAAAGGGAGGGAGACAGAAAGCAGGAAACTACTGGCCAGTTAACTTAACATCTGTCATAGGGAAAATGTTCAAAGCTATTATTAAAGATGTTATAGCAGGGCACTTAGAAAAGTTTAAGGCAATCAGGCAGAGTCAACATGGTTTTATGAAAGGGAAGTCATGTGTAATCAATTTATTGGAGTTCTTTGCAGGAGTCACATGTGCTGGTGGGTGTACTGTACTTAGATTTCCAGAAGACATTTGATAAGGTGCCACATCAAAGATTATTGCAGAAAATAAAAGCCCAAGGTGTAGGAGGTAACATATTGGCATGGCTAGCTAACAGGAAACAGAGGGTAGCCATAATGGGTCTTTTTCTGGTTGGTGGGATGTAATGAGTGGTGTGCCCTCAATTTTTTATAATATATCTAAATGACTTGGATGAAGGGACAGATAGTATGGTTACTAAATTTTCTGATGTCACGAAGATAGGCAGGAAAGTAAGTTGTGAAGAGGATGTAAGGAGGCTACAAAGTGACATAGATAGCTTAAGTTAGTGGGCAAAGATCTGGCAAATGGAGTATGATGTGGGCAAATGTGAAATTCTTCATTTTGGCAGGAAGAATAAAAAGAAGAATATTATCTAAATGGTGAGAGATTGCGGGACCCTGAGATTCAGAAGGATCTAGGTGTCCTAGTGCATGAATCATAAAAGGCGAGTATGTAGGTACAGCAAGTAATTAGGAAAGCTAATAGAATGTTATCGTTTATTCTGAGGGGAATTGAATACAAAAGTAGGGAGGTTAGTTATGCTTCACTTGTACAGGGTAGTGGTGAGACCACATGTGGAGTACTGTGTACAGTATAGATTTACTTATTTAAAGAAAGATGTAAATGCACTAGAAGCAGTTCAGTGATGGTTTACTAGGCTAATTCCAGGAACGGGCAGGTTTTCTTATGAGGAAAGGTTGCACAGGTTAGGCTTGTGTCCACTGGTGTTTAGAAGAGTAAGAGGTGACTTTATTGAAACCTTTAATATCCTGGGGGTCTTGACAGAGTGGATGTGGAGAGGATGTTTCCTCTTGTGGGAGAATCTAGAACTAGGGGTCACTATTTAAAAATAGGGGGTTGCTCATTTAAGACAGAGATGAGGAGAATTTTTTCTCTCAGAGGGTCGAGAGTCTTTGGAACTCCCTTCCTCAAAAGGCAGTGGAAGCAGGGTCTTTGAATATTTTTAAGGCAGAGTTAGATAGATTCTTGGTTAACAAAGGATGAAAGGTTATTGGGGGGTGGGGGATAGGCAGGAAGTTACAATCAGATCAGCCATGATCTTACTGAATGGCAAAACAGGCTTGAAGGGCTGAGTGGCCTACTCCTGCTCTTAGTTCATATGTTCGTACGTATGCAGACTAGGGGCAGAGTATTGCATTTGTCGGGCAGGTGTAAAATGATGCACGATGACGTCGGGCGAGTGTCCCAATGTCATTGCGCACTCGTGTGATATTTTGGTAGGCAGGCACAAGCGGGAGTCAGCAGCGCACCCGCCGACAATTAAATGGCCAATTAAGGTCCTTAATGAACTAACTGATTGGAATTTTTTGCTGCCGTCCAGCCGTTTGGTTGGTGGGTGGGCGAATAGGCCAAGTGGCCTTTGCATTTTTGGTGAAACTTCATCCATGGACGGGATGAGGTTCCGTCCAGTGATTTAAAAAAAAAAAATTTTTGTACTCATCTCTAACACGTCCCTGCTCATGTGCCAGAGTCACATGAGGGGACATGTTTTTTAACATTTTAAAATTCTTGCTTGTTTATTTGGAAAACCTTCAGCTCCCAGAGGCAGCTCTGTGCCTCAGGGAGCTTTTACTGCCCACTTCCGCACCCGCACTCCTCCCACCCCCACACAGGGAGCGCTGAGCACTGCAGCGCGTGTTTCACGCTGGCTGGCCGTTAATTGGCCAGCCAGTGTAAAGTCACAGTTGGGGCCCGATCACCAGTGGTGGGGGTTTGTTTCGCGACCGCTCCCGTTCGCCCCCACCAAGCCTACCTGATGACTGGAAAATCCTAGCCTTGATTCCTAGTCTCACTGTTGTTTTCATTTTGGTTTTAAATTAAGAATCTTGGCAATATTTCTCAAACAAATAGAAAATAAAAACTGGCGCAGTGAAAACTTTGGCTGCCAATTCACTATGAACCCATTTGACAATGCTGATCGATTCCAACCCCCTTCACTTTTAATCTCCAGTCCCTTTGCAATAAAGGCTAATATACAATTTGCTTTCCTAATTGCTTGCTGTTCCTGCATGTTAACTTTCTATGAGTTATGTACAAGGACACCCAGATCACAACCAATGTTCTCTTGAATGTTTTTTGGAGCGTGTAGGTGATTTAATTAAGCATGTGGCCCCTTTAAATTGAAAGCAAAATACTGAGGATGCTGGAAATCTGAAATAAAAACAAAACTGGAAAAACTCAGTAGTTCTGGCTGCATCTGTGGAGAGAGAAACTTCAAACTTCAGAGCTGAAGAGGAGTAATACGGAGTCAAAACGTGAACTCTGTTTTTCTCTCTCTGCAGATGCTGCCAGAGCTGCTGAGTTTTTCCAGCATTTTTTGTTTTTATTATAGCTCCTTTAAATGTTTTTTCATGTACGGGAACTTTCACACTGCTATGCAGCTTGTAGGGAACATTGGCCACAACCCCAATTCACAATCAAAAATCGTCCCACATCTTATGTTATGGACCACCATAATGCTGAATAAAAACCACTACAAATCAAACCCTCCAAACTAACTTGATCAAACAAACCATGCAATATTCTATGCAAAAGTCCACTAATCATCCTTTTGTGTTTCCGAACTGGCTGTCTTCTATGTGCCAGTGCCTGTCTTGTGCTCCTATGTAATACTACCCCAGTGGCTGCAGCTGGTTGGCAGAAGGTTTTCAGTGGGGGAAACTGCACGTGGCCTTGCAGTAAGAACTCGGGCAGCTCTGGCCTTGAAGTTTCGGCTGCAGATTACAGCAGCTCAACATGGGTACCATCAGTCTGGGCTGGCTGCAGTAGGCTGCAGTAGAGTAATCAGACAAAAAGCGACACCGAGTCAGAGAGAAGATTTTAGGACATGGAGCTGAAAGCTTGGTCAAAGAGATAGAAGAGAGAGGTGAAGAGGTTTAAAGAAGGAATTTCAGAGCTTAGGGCCTAGGTAGTTGAAGGCAGGCTACTAATGGTGGAGTGAAAGAATTCAATGATGCATGAGAGACACGTATTGGAGGCGGTTTGTAGGCTGATGGAGATTTTGGGGATAAGGAGGGGAAGACCATTGAGGACTTTGAGCATGAGGATGAGAATTTTAAATTGGTGGGAATGGTGACTTGGGATCCAATGTAGGTCAGTAAGCACAAAGGTGAATTGGTGCAAGTTAGGATCTGGGTAGTCAAGTTTATAGAGAACTGAAGATAAAAAAAGCAGGCAAGAGCAGGCAAGGAGGCATTGAATACTTTAGTCTGTCATAATAAATGCATGGATGCAGCTTTCAGTAGCAGACAGGTTGAGGCAGTCGTGCAGAAGGATTATATTAAGGGAGCGGAAGTGGGCAGTCTAGGTTATGGAGAGGTTATGTCTTTGGTAACTCAGCTGAGGATCAACTAGGATGGCATGGCTGTGAACAGCTGCATCAGCCCGAGACGCTGGTCGGGAGGGGGAATGAATTTTGTGGAGGGGGCTGAATACAATTATTTTGGTCTTCCCAATGTTTAATTGGTGGAAATCTCTGCACACCTAATTCTGGATGTTGGACAGGCAACCTGGCAATACCGAGACAGTGAAGAGATTAAGAGGGGTGGTGGTGAGGTCATCAGTTACACATGGAACCTAATGTTATGTTTTTGGACAATGTTGTTCAGGTGCAGCATGTAGATGAGGGCCAAGGATAAATCCAAGGGCATGCCAAAGATAATAGTGTGAAAGTGGGAAGAGAAACCACTGGTTACAACTGATTAGATAAGAATAGAATCAGTGGGGAGAGTCCTTCCTTGTTGAATGATGAAGGAGAGACATTGGAGGAAGAGGATCTGGTCAACCATGCCAAAGGCTGCAGACAGGTTGAGAAGGATAAGGAAGGATAAGAGACCACAGTCAGAGAGGATGCCTTGATGACTTTTATTAGGGCTGTTTCATTGCTATGGCAAGGGAGGAAATTCAATTGGGGAGGTTCAACAATTGAATTGCAGGAAAGATGAGCATGAATTTGGAAAACGCATTCGGGTGCTTTGGAGAGGAAAGAGATGTAGCAGATGAGATGATAGTTTATCAGAACCTGAAACCATGCAAAATAGATGTCAGTAAGTGGAACAACATGTCCAAGATAAAACAGCATGGCGAAAAACTATCCATGAAGGCATTTCTTACTATGAGGATCGTTGCATTGTTGATGGTAATGTCAATATCAGCTGAGGATATATTACCTTAAAAATCAATATCCCCAACCTGGCACATTCATAACTCATTGTTCATTCTGCAGATGCTCATTCCAAGCAGAGATTAACCTCATCAGTTATCAAAGAACTCACTGCAGAAAATTAGGTGATATTCTTTGATGTCAAAGGATGAACAAGCAAAATATGAATGCAAGTTTTTTTCTTCCTTTCTCTTTGTATATGTGGCTAAAACTATTCCATTGAACATGATCAGAGAAGATAGGTGATGGCCACCTGAAATTACATCTTGTCATACACCTAATTCTTGAATTTGAAGAGGATTCCTTTTTCCATTTAAGTGAAGACTCTGTTGTCAAAATAGAAAGTAGACAGTCAAGTTATTATAAAAAGAATTGGTACTATCCTCCAAGCATCAGAAAACTCATATTCTCCAGATGGGAGACTGGATTTTAGGTGGAAATCTGTTTCTACAACTCCAATTTCAACGCAGTGGTAAAAAAAAACCCTCATTGTCACCTGTTCTGAGAAGTGGACCTAATCAGCTTTCAACTTGTTGCATTTGTCCATATAGGCTGCAAATATCCACCTGCAGTGTGATTTAGGCCACTTTTAACCAAGTGCAAAAGTCATCCAGTTTGTGAGATAGAAAAGAGGAACTATTTTCTTCAAAATTAAACATTGCATTAAGGATATTGTGCACTTCACTTTTCTTTTACTTTATAAATAAGCACTCTTGTATGCCTGACTGAGTGCTAAAGCTTTCTCATGGAGATCTTGCCATTACAATTATACCATTGCAATTTTGGGATGGACATCCTAGTAAAAATATGCTTGTAAAACTTCATGGATCTATAAATTCTGCCAATTCTTGAAATGATCTAACCCACCACTGCCTGACTTGCAGCAGCACCGTTACAGATTCAAGATCTTGGGGTAGCGATTGATTAGAGGCTTAACTGGACCTGGCTATCAACACCATGGTTACAGGAGCAGAGCAGAGAGTACAGAGTTAGAATGAGTACTTTGTGATGAGTGGATCATCTCCTGACTTTTTTAATCATTCATGGGATGTGAGCGTCGCTGGCAAGGTCAGCTTTTGTTGCCCATCCCCAGTTGGCCTTGAAAGGCATCTTTAACCACTGCAGACAACGTGGTGTAGATACACCCCCAGTGGTGTCAGCAAGGAAGTTCCAGGATTTTGACCCAGCGACAGAGAAAGAGTGGTGATATAGTTCCAAGTCAGGATGGTGTGTGACTTGGGGGGGACTTGCAGGTGGTGGCGTTTTCATGTGCCTCCTGTTCTTGTCGAGGTCACAGGTTTGGAAGGTGCTATCAAAGGAGTTACTGCAGTGCATTTTGTAGATGGTATACACTGTTGTCACCGTGCACCAGTGGTGGAGGGAGTGAATGTTTAAGATGGTGGATGGGATATCAATCAAGTGGGCTGCTTTGCCCTGGATGGTTTTGAGCTTCAAGTGTTTTTGGAACTGCAATCATCCAGGCAAGTGGAGAGTAGTGCGGCTCACTCCTGACTTGAGCGTTGTTGAGTGGACAAAGTTTGGGGAGAAAGGAAGTGAGTGTCTTGTTGCAGAATCCCCAGTCTCTGACCTGCTATTATAGCCATAGTATTTATGTGGCTGCCCAGGATGTTGATGATGGGGGATCCAGCAACAGTAATGCTGTTGAATGTCAGGGAGAGATGGTTGGAATCTCACTTAATGGAGAGGGTTCTTTCCTGACACTTGTGTGACATGAATGTTGCTTGCCACTTATCAGTCCAAGCCTCAATGTTGGCCAGGTCTTGCTGCTGATGGGCATGGACTGCTTTTGTATTGGAGGAGTCATGAACGGTGCTGAAAATTGTGCAATCATCAGCGGACATCTCCACTTCTGAACTTACGATGGAGAGGAGATCATTGATGAAGTAGCTGACGATGATTGCGCCTAGGACACTCTCCTGAGGAACTCCTGCAGTGATGTCCTGTAGTTGAGATGATTGGCCTCCAAAAGCCACAACCATCTTCTTTCATGCTAGGTATGACTTCAACCAGTGGAGAACTTTCCCCCAATGCCCATTGGCTTAAATTTTGCACATGAAAACACCACCACCTACAAGTCCCCTCCAAGTCACACACCATCCTGACTTGGAACTATATCACCACTCTTTCACTGTCACTGGGTCAAAATCCTGGAACTTCCTTGCTAACACACTTGGTCAAATGCTGCCTCTGGAATTCAGCTCTTTTATCCAGGTTTGAACCAAGATTGTAATGACGTTGGGAGCCAAGTGATCCTGGGGGAAGCCAAACTGAGTGCTAGTGAGCAGGTTATTGTTGACTGAGTGCCACTTGATGCAATTTCGACGACACTTTCCATCACTTTGCTGATGAATGAAAGTGGACCGATGAAGTGGTGAGTGGCCGGGTTGGATTTGTCCTGTTTTTTCTAGATAGGATGTACCTGGGCAATTTTCCACATTGTTGGTTAGATGCCGGTTTACCAAATGTACCAAATAATACCAAATATAATATTTCCAAGTTTGCTGATGACATAAAACTTGGTTGGAATGTGAGTTATGAGAAGGATGGAAAAAGGCTTGAAGGGGATTTAAACAGGCAAAGTGAGTGGGCAAGAAGATGGCAGATGTAATATAATGTGGAAAATGTGAAGTTATTCACTTTGGCAGGAAAAACAGAAGTGTGGAGTATTTCTTAAATGGTGAGAGATCGGGAAGTGTTGATGTCCAAAGGGACTTGGGTGTTCTTGTTCATAACTCACTGAAAGTGAACATGCAGGTGCAAAAAGCAATTAGGAAGGCAAATGGTATGTTGACCTTTATTGCAAGGGGATTTGAGTACAGGAGTAACTAAGTCTTGCTGCAGTTGTATAGAGCCTTGCTAAGACCACACCTGCAGAATTGTGTGCAGTTTTGGTCTCCTTACCTAAGTAAGGATAGACTGGCCACAGAGGGAGTGCAATGAAAGTTCACCAGACTAATCCCTGGGATAGTGGGATTGTCTTGCAAGGAGAGATTGAGGAGACTGGGTCTGTATTCTCTAGAGTTTATAAGAATGAGAGCTGACCACATTAAAGTGTACAAAATTCTTACAGGGTTGACAGTGTAGATGCAGGAAGGAGAGTTCCCTTATTTGGTGGGGTCTAGAACCAGGGGATACAATCTCAGAATAAGAGGTAGGCCATTTAGGACCGAGATAAGGAGGAATTTCTTCAGAGGGTGATGAATGTTTGGAATTTTCTACCCCAGAGGGCTGTGGAGGTTCAGTCATTGAGTATATTCAAAGCAGAGGTTGATAGGTTTCTAGGTACCAATGATATCATGGGATACAGGGATAATGCAGGAAGATGGCGTTGAGGTTGAAGATCAGCCATGATCTAGTTAAATGGCAAAGCAGGCTGATGGGGTCAAATGGCCTACTCCTGCTCCTATGTTCCTATTGTAGCTATACTGGAACAGCTTGGCTAGGGGTGCGGCTAGTTCTGGAACACAAGTCTTTCATACTACTTCAGGATGTTGTCAGGACCCATGGCCTTTGCTGCATCCAGTGATTTCAGTCATTTTGTGACATGTGAAGAATTGTATTGGCTGCAGCCTGGCATCTATGATGCTGGGGACCTCAGGAGGAGGCCAAGGTGGATCATCCACTTTGCGCTTTTAGCTGAAGATGTCTGCAAATGTTTCAGCCTTGTCTTTTGTACTGACCTGCTGGTCTCACCCACCATTGAGGGTAGGGAAGATTGCAAAGCCTCCTCCTCCCATTAGTTGTTTAATTATCCACCATCATTCACAATTGGATGGAGCAGGATTGCAGAGCTTTGATTTGATCTGTTGATTATGAGATTTCCGTCTATAGCATGCAGTTTTTGCTATTTAGAATCCATGTAGTCCTGCATTGCAGCTTCACAAGGTTGGGACCACATTTTTAGGTATGCCTGGTGCTGCTCCTGGCACGTTCTCCTACACTCCTCATCGAGCCAGAATTGGTCCCCACACTTGATGGTAATGCTAGATTGAGGGATATGCTGGGCCACACTTGTTACAATAACAAGTGGTTAAATATAATTCTGCTGCTGCTGATAGCCCACAGCACTTCATGGATGCCCAGTTTTGAGTTACTAGATCTGTTCTGAATTTAATTTAGCACAGTGTTAGTGCCACACAACACAATGGAGCATGTCTTCAGTGTGAAGACAGGACAGTGTAATGAACTTGATGTACTGGACAGGTTTCTACTTGAAGCAGATAACTTTATTACAGTGACCTTTTAGAAGCTACATGCTTGAACCAGGTCCATGACTGAAAGCTCCGCCCTCTGGATTACTTGCATTTAGGGCTCATTTGTCACTAAAAATCACATTACCCCAATAGGCAGTAGGGAAGGTTATACCTTCAATCACTACATTTAATCCCCCTTTAGTTTTTTTACATTTCCAATTTACAGAGAATATTTTAATCCATAACATATACATATATACACAGGTCATGTGATTAAAGATTAAGTCTCTGAGGTGGTTTTCTAATTTGGTTAGAACAGCGTAACTCTGCCGCTTGAGGTTCTCCCACTGGATTGACATGATCAGGAACTGCAACATTGGGTACATCATTACAAAGTGGCAGTTCAGGGTTAGGCAATTCAACTGAGACATGAGGTCTGTCTATTCTAGGCTGAACTGTCACCTCAGGGATTAAAGATTTAATTACAGGCAGAATAACTAGTTGTTGGAATGTCTCTCTACTCCTTAGATGATCCACATGTTTTCAAACAATCTGGCCTTTCACTTGGAATGACATGGGTCCAATTTCCACGTCAATTTTACCAGGAACCCACAAGGTCCATTCCCAAAATTCCAGACGAAAACTGTATCTCCACCAGTAAATCTTTGAGCTTTGCTATGAATATTGTAATTCAATTTCTGACCAGTCTGGTTCTTCTCTACCTTCCCCTCTTAAGTTTGGAAACACCAGACTTAACCTTATACGAAGGCAGCATATCATCAGTAATTCAGAAAGTGTTGAACCCATAGTTGCATGAGTCGTCGTACGATAATGAGAAGAAAACGGAAAAGTCAAGTTTCTAGAATACCTTCGGATAATCTCTTCATTCCTGATTTGAAAGTTTGCACTGCTCTTTCAGCTAACCCATTTGATGATATGGTACTGTTTTAATAAGTTTAATTCCATTTGAACTCAAGAATCTCTGGAATTCTGTACTAGTGAAGACTGTACTGTTATCTGAAACAATGATTTCCAGTAGGCCATGTATACCAAAACATTGACGCAGCTTTTCAATAGTCGCACTCGATGTTGGTAATCTAACTTCATACACATCCATCCACTTAGAATGCGCATTGACAATCAATAAAAACATGGTACCTAAAAAAGGACCCACATAATCAATATGTAGTCTAACCCAGGGTCGACCAGGCCACTCCCACACAGGCACTGGAGCTGAAACGGGCAACTGCTGTTGTTGCTGACAGTGGAGACAGTGCTTGACTATGCTTTCAAAGTCATTGACTACGCCTGGCCACCAGACATAGCTTTGCGCAAGCACCTTCATCTTTGATATGCCTGGACGTGCACCATGAAACTTTGTCAAGGGTGGTTCTCTTCCTTGCGAAGGGACGACGACTCTTGATCCCCACAACAATATTCGATCTTGACAACTTAACTCTGTTTTATTGACATGGAATGGTCTTATCTTTTCAGACACTGGTGAATTCGACCACCCTTGCAATACAAGGTCCCGGACTTCTAAAGAAATTGAATCTCTGTTTGTCCAATTCCTTATTTGCTTTGCACACAGAGGCGAGAGTCCAGGAAATTCAGCAAAAGTACAACTTCTTGTGGCACTGCAGTATGTACAATGCTATCTGGTAAAGGGAGATAACGGAGTGCATCTGCATTTGCAATATGCACGCCAGGACGGTGCATAAAGGTGTACTCATGCGCAGATAATATCAAAGCCCAACTTTGAATTCTTGCTGAGGCTATTAGCAGAATAGCTTTATCCTCACTGAATTAATGGTTTATGGTCTGACACAACGGTGAAATGTTGTCCATGCAAGTACTGGTGGAGTTTCTTCATTCCAAATATGGCTGATAAACCTTCCCTTTCTAGTTGTGAATAACCCTTCTCGGCTGCAGAGGGGGTTCTGGAGACATAGCCGATTGGCCTTTCAGAACCATCTTCGATTCTGTGTGATGACACAGCTCCCACGCCGTAAGGAGATGTATCACAGATTATTAATTCTTTTGATGGGTCATAAAATGTACCAGTAGACATTATGAATGTAATAGCTTTTTAACTTTCACAAAGGCTTCTTTTTGTTACGAATTCCATGACCAATGATGATTCTTTTTCAATAGTAAGTGTAAAGGTGCTAACACTATTGACAAGTTTAGCAAGAAGAGTCTATGATAGTTAATCATGCCCAAAAAAGAGAGGTCAGTGACACTGGAAGGAGAAGGCGCCTCTTTGATTGCCCAACTTTATCCTCTACTGGATGCAACCCGTGGCATCCATTCAGTGACCCAGGTAAATGACTTCTGGCACTTGGAATGTACGTTTCTCTTTCTTTAATCATACACTTGCTTCCAAAAACCTTCTTAAAACCTCTTCTAGGTTGGCCAAACGTTCAGCTTCCATTGACCCTGTGACCAGGACATCATCTAAGTATGCTAATACTCGGGGAAGTCCTTGTAAAACACTTTCCATGGTCCTTTAGAAGATTGCACATGCAGATGATACACAAAGGGTAGGCGTGTATAGTGATGCAGGCCCTTGTGCGTGTTGATGGTTACATACCCTCTAGACTTGCTATCCAGCTCTAGCTGTTGGTATGCATTGCTCATGTCCAGTTTGGTTTAGCATTTGCCTCCAGCTAGCTTTGCGTACAAGTTGTCTACCCTCAGGATAGGATATTTATTTAATTTAGTTGCCTTGTTCACAGTCAATTTGTAGTCCCCACAAATGCGAATAATTTGATCAGGTTTTATCACAGGCACTATGGGTGCTACCCATTGGAAAATTGGACCAGCTGGATGATGCCTAGCTTTCCTAAGTGGCAGGATTTTGCATCCAACTTCTCCTTTAGGGCATAAGGCATAGGTCTGGCCTTAAAGAAACGGGGTGTCGCCTCCGAATCTACATATATTTTTGCTTGTAAGCCTTTTAGCTTTCCCGATTTGTCACGAAATACACTGTTGTATTTCCTTAACAGCTCAAGAATTCCTCCTTCTCTCACTTGAAACATTTCTGACCAGTTGAGCTTAATTTTTTGTAACCAGTTGCAGCTCAGAAGACTAGGTCCTTTACCTGTCACTATGATCACTGAAGTTAGGTTGTCTGTTGCCTATAGGACACAAGTACTGTGGCGATGCCCTTTACCTGTATGTCTTCAATGGAGCTCCAGAATCGGTGGCTGGGTACCTTCATTTAGGTATTTAAAAGTATGTTCTCCCACCACTGTGGTTGAGGCTCCCATATCTAAATCCATGATTAGAGGCTTCCCATTCACTTGAACGGTGATGGTTATTGGTTCAGCTTTTACTGCTTTGACACTGTACAGGGAATAAATATCAATATCAGTAGCTTCAGGTTCCGTTATATTATTCACTTCATTCATCTTGGTCTCCTGTCTTATGGGCAGTCTCAATTTCACCCTGCATTGCTTCATTACGTGTCTTTTTTTGTGGCAGTAATGGCATTCTGTCTCCTTGAATCTGCAGGTGTCCAGTACATGGTTACCCCCACATCTCTAACAAATTAACTTTGGAATCGCTGTTGAAATGCTTTCACTAGGCCTTTTTGTTTTTTGAGCAGCACCGATTGTCTCTCTGGTTTTCACGCCGTGCCCAGCGGTAGGTTCCCTCCCCAACTGAAGAACGGTGTCATGTTGCACATTCTGTAAAGCCTGCGAGTCCCTCACAGTACTTTCTATGGTTAGCACTGTTTCCATGGCGCGCTTCAAATTGTTGTTAACTTCTGCAAGTAAACAGCACTGAATGGCGTTGTTGTTGGCCCCGCAAAATGTCATTGAGTGTGTGTGTGTCTCTGAAGTCGCAGTGCTCACTCTACTCCTTCAACTTCGCTATATAAGTTGCGATAGACTCTCCCGGGGCCCTTGCTCCAGAGTTAAACTTAAACCTCTGCATTATTACTGATGGCTTCAGCTGAAAATGCGTCTTCATGAGGCCTATCAATTTGATAAAAGATTTAGAATGGGGCGCGTTTGGGGCCGTCAGATCATGGATGAGGTTATATGTCTTGCTCCAACAGACACTCAAAGAATTGCTTTCTGCTTCTGCTCCACGGTTATTTCATTTGCCACAAAATAAAAACCTAGCCGCTCTACATATTGGCTGCAGTCTTCCATGGACGCATCATAAGGGTCGATTCTGAAGAGTGGCATGGCTGGTGAGCATACTTTACTGTTTTACCTCAGAACTGATGTACTCATATTCACAAGGCAAGGTGCAACGTCGGAGCCATTTTACCCTCGTCGCCAAATGTAATGAACTCGATGTACTGGACAGGTTTCTGCTTGAAACAGAACTTTATTACAGCGCTTTTTTAGAAGCTACATACTTGAACCAGATCCATAACTAGAGAGCTCCGCCCCCTTGATTAAATGACCCCTAATAGGCAGGAGGGAAGGTTATACCTACAATCACTACAGATTGCATTTCCACAAGAACTGCATGTGGTCACTGCTAACAATACTGTCATGGACAGATGCATCTGTGATACGTAGATTGGTAAGGATGAGGTCAGGTAGATTTTTCCCTTGTGTTGATTCTTTCATCACCTAATGTGGCAGATATGTCCTTCAGACTTAGCTAGCTCAGTCAGTCCTGGTACTACCAAGTCAATCTTGGTGATAGATATTGAAGTTTCCCACCCAGAGTACATTCTGTGCCCTTGCTACCCTCAGTGCTTCTTCTAAATGCTGTTCAACATGAAAGCTCATTTTCATCAGTTGAGGGAGGGTGGTAACTGGTAATAAGCAGGAGGTTTTCTTGCGCATTTTTGACCCGATGCCATGAGTCTTTAAGGGGTCCAGAGCTAATGTTGAGGACTCCCTCCTGACTGCATATCACTGTGCTGCCACTTCTGGTGGGTCTGTCCTGGTGGTGGGAAAGGACATATTAAGGGAGGGTGCTGGAGGATTTTTAAAAACTCTTAATTAACTTTTCAGTTGTAGATTGATACAACTGAGTGGCTTGCTAGGCCATTTCAGAGGGTATTTAAGTATGGATCACATTGGAGTCACATGTAAACCATACCAGATAAATCTGACAGATTGCCTTTCCTGAAGGACATTACTAAACCAGATGATGCCACCATCTTCCCCTCCCCTCTTCTGTCAGCATTCCAAAGGGACCATTCCCTGTGCAAGACCCTGGTCCACTCCTCTGTCACACCCAACACCGTGTCCTTTTCCCACAGCACCTGCCCATGCAATCCCAGGAGGTATAACACCTGCTCTTTTACTTCCTCTCTCCTCACTGTCCCTAAAATATTCCTTCCAGGTGAAACAGTGATTTACTTGTACTTCTTTAAATTTAGTCTACTGTATTCGCTGCTCACAATGTGGTCTCCTCTACATTGGGGAGATCAAATGCAGACTTGGTGACCGCTTTGTGGAACACATTCCCTCAGTCTGCAAGCACGATCCTGACTTTCCGATTGCTTGCTATCTTAATTCACCACCTTGCTCTCGTTCACATTTCTGTCCTCAGCCTGCTGCAATATTCCTCTATTTTGACATTTTTTTTTTTAACCAAAGGCCAGTCTGTATCTTGTCTGCACGTTTTTGCTTTCAGACAGAGCTGTCCATTATTTGGCCATAAACACCTATGCTAGACCAATGCTTCTTTCTTTACAACAACCATAACCACTGCTTTTCCTTGTGGTTCCGTGACATCCTTGTTATTTCATCTCTTCTGCCCTTTAACCTATACCAAACCTTTGCTTTTGTTCCACCTCCTCCTTTCAACAGTACAAAATCAATCACATTTCTCCCTCCCTTCAGTTCCAAAGAAGAGTCATATTCAACTCAAAACCTGAACTTTGTTTCTCTCTCTAGATTACTGAGTTTTTCCAATACATTCTGTTTTTATTTCAGATTTCCAGCATCTGCAGGATTTTGCTTTTATTTTAGTGAACCAAATGGACTTTTATGACAATCTAGTAGTTTCATCATCATCAGAGACTAGCCTTTGATTCCAGATTTATTAATTAACTAAATTTAAATTTCTCCAGCTGTTATGGTGGGGTTTGAACTCATGTCTCTGGAGAACTAGTGCAGACTCGTCCACTAACTTTAGCTACCATTCCCGTCAAGACCACAGAACATAATAACACAAGAATGATCGGGGTGGAGAAAAAGCCATTCAGCCAACTGAAGCTCACTCCTTAGGTAGTTTAGCTCTTTTGTCATTATGACTACACCCAGGTGGATTGAAGTCAAACATTGGTAGGCAAAACAGGGAGACTTTCAAAGAGGAGACGATTTGGGTACAGAGTTTATATATTTCCATGAGGGGAAAAGAAGGCTATCCAAAAGCTACAGCTCCCTGGATTATTCAAGATATGGCTGTTAAAATGAGACAGAAATAGACTTAGGATAATTGTGAGGTTCATAATACAGTTGAGAACCAAGCTGAATGTAGAGGAGATCGAAATAAGAGAATTAGCAACAAAGACAGAAGGCGGAATTTTCCTTTCTGGAGACAAGTGCAGTGGGGGGTGGGAAAGTCGGCGTGATTCCCACTGGGTGTCGGGGTGGATTTTCGTGCAATATCTTATGCTTTTCAGCTCATTAATTATGTGAGGAGCTCATTGAATCTCCTGGCGTGGCAGGCAGTGATTCGTCCACCCTACTGTTACCTCATAGTGTCAAAGGTCCTGGAACCATATTTAAATGGCACTTACACACACATTCACTCACTGCAGGCCAGGAGTGGGCTGAACGTCTACATGAGCATGGTGCCCAAAAGAATCAAACCCTCCGCTCCACAGTTCAGTGAGGCCTCCCTGGAGAATCTTTTCCAGGCCGTCCAGGAAAGGTGGGAAGTCCTCTTTCCTTGGCCTGGGAGGAGGTCGCCAGGGAGGTGAGCACCTGTGGGCAACAGAAAAGGACTGCCCTGGAGTGCCAAAAAGGGATGAATGATCTGATCCGCTCCACCATAGTAAGTGAACCTTCTTCTCACTCCAAACTCAACACTCTCATAAGGGCACCAGACAGTTTAAGGGTTAGAGTCCACAGGGATGTCACACACTACCAGCAGATGGGACAACAGCACTGAATGTCTGTCAGCCACTTTAAGTCCCCATCTCATGTAAGGTCCTGCACCAACGGTGTCTTCACCACTTAATGGGGAGAGCTCAGCACATACAGCAGGCACGCATGCTTCTGAACTGCTTTTTCATCCGTAGTGCTCACAGTCAATCCATCTGTCTTTATGCAGGATAAGATTGCCCAGGACAAAAAAGGGAGAGATCGAAGACCGCAGGGGAAACTGAGTTGAGGACACTCTCACAGTACGAGGAGCAGACCGCAGAGCTGGCTGGAGAGGATCAGGATCATTCCTGTGTGGAAGGCGAGATGGTCCTCCCCCAGCAAGCCAGTGAGGGTCCATCTAGTATACATTGGCCACACGCAGACAATGACTGTGAGTGACCTATAGTTTAGGAGCTATCTAGTCAATCACTAATTATCTCTTTCATCACTTCCAGCCACCAGCAAAAAACAAAGCGAAGGATGTCCTCCTCCAGACGACTTAGCCCCAGCCTCCAGGCCACCTCAGATGAGGAACAGATGAAGGAATAATGTTCAGCCTTAAAAACATCTGATGAAGACCCGTCACTGCACCCTCCACCAGCACAGATACACACACCTCGGTAGGTCTTAGTTCTAGAGCAAGCTCGAGTTCATAATCTGATGATCACCTCACAGATACAGGGTCCACAGCAGGTGGAGGCAGTGGCAGCCAAGGTCCCTGACACTCAGAGGACTGCTGGAGACCAGGCCCCTGCAGAGTCCGAGTTCAATGATGAGCCTCTGCAATTAACCCAAAGAGAAATGTTGGAGATGCAAATACAGGCAGAGGAACATCAGGCAAAGTTGTCACAGACCATCAACAGACTGAAAAGAAGGATGACTCAGTTCACATTCTGTCTGATGCCATGGTTCTAGCCTACGAGTGCATTGAAATCTCCATGGGTAGGATGGCAGCCATCTTGGCGACCCAGTGGTTTCTGCTGGATTTGCACTCAGACCTTCTCACCATCGGTCTAGTCATGGGTGTGTTCCAGCAGTGGCTAGGAAAGGTGGGGGGAGGTAAATGGGGCACCTCGAGCATCCTCTAGGTGCCCTGTCTCCTCAAGGAGTCAGGGAGGGGCCTTCAGGCACCAAAAGGGAGGAGGGGCATCAGCCAGACACCCCAGGCCCATCCGCCCAGGAGTCTCCAAGGGTGTCCTGCTGCTCCAGACCCCCTCTGCCTGTGACCCCATCTACTCCAGCTGGTCAGGCTGAGGAGGGTGCACATGCACCAGAGCAGGAGACCTTTAGCAGCCAGGCCCTTCCAGGTCTCGGACCTCCGGAGGACGCCGACCAAAGTCATCTCAGATAACAGGGCATAGCAGTCAGCAGGCTGCCTCCACCTCTGCTGATGTCGATGCTGCACCTAGACGTAGTGATAGAGTAAGGAAAATTAATAAGTTGTGAATACACAACGGTGGCACGGGTGTTCATTCACTGTAGATACATTTTCCTTTTTGTAAATATATTTTGCTTTTATCCCTCTCCAAGCCTCAGGTATTGAATGGCTCATCGATGTGATTCAATGTCCTGCGTTCATTCAAGGGTACCAAATGACAACCCCCGCACACCCCCTGCCACCCGACCCGAGTTATCTCCGACCTTGTCTGTCAGTTCCATGAAGTCTCACTCAATGTCATCATAATCAATCGCCTTTAGTTCCACATCAGTGACATGAACAAAGGCACTTCCTATGTGAAAATAGTGGATGGACAATACACATGTGCAGACACAATGTGCCAAATGGCCTCCTTCTGCGCATTAAGATTCTGTGATTCTATGATGTACCCCTTGCATCTGAGGCATTGTCTGTTCAGAACTGTTCATGGAACGTTAATGATTATCCTGATGCTGCTGCACTGAAATCTACTCTTTGTGGATGTTAGAAGTATTTATCATGACTCACATTGGAGTCTTTCCACCCAAGTACACTTTACAATGGCCTTTATTTTATGACTGCGAGGTTTTGGTAAAAGCATTATTCGTCATTGAGTGCCACAGCCTTTCAAGTCTCCCTGCAGTGTTATTTTGTCTCTGTTTTTAAGGCTGAACATTATTCCTTCATCAGTCCCCACTACCCCCATGCATGACAATGGGCGATGGAAGTTGGTTCCACTCGGTGACATTTGATATGTCTGCTAGACAGGGATGTGTGTGTGACGTCAGAAGTGTGTGCTCATCCTGATGAAGCTGTCCAATTACCTGTGAGGATGTTACTTTGCTCCTGAACGGCTGCCTAGCTTTTCTTGACGGAATCCCTCTGCGAGGTCACAGAACGCCAATCTTTACGGAATTCATTACATGACTGCAAACAGTGTATTAGGGTTCATACCAAATATCAACCTATGGTGAGATGGACAGTCTCAAGGACTGTAATGGTATGAAAGCGATGCTCTGGCACCTCTAAGTGCTCCTCAGTGTTCGTTAAGGGACTAAGTAATCATTGACTGTTGTGTCAAAACTGACTGTGCCACATCTCTCGCAGATGCCAAGGCAATGCAAGATGGAAACTGGGCAGGCTTCTGACAAATGCAAACTAACGAGTGTTTGTCAATAATCACACGATGGTCCTTCTGAACCACTCAGAGTACAATGCTAACAAAACTCCAACGTGAGTTGCGATAAATACTTACAACATCCACAAAGAGCAGATTTCAGTGTAGCAGCATCAGGATAATCACTAACATTCCATGAACAATTCTGATGAGGGCACATAACGGGTGCCTCAGATGCGAGGGTTACATGTGTATTGTCCAGCCATCATTTTCACACAGCGGTCACGTGCTCCCTAGGCTACTGCATCTTCCAAGGCTGTTCCCATCATTAGGGTTGATGGTGACTTATGCTTCCTCCAGTATAATTTTGAGATTGTCACCTTCAACATCTCACGAAAATTCATCACTGAAGGTCTTATTGTTTCCCCTTCATTGAAGCGTGAGGAGAACTGCACTCACATCAATTTGCCTTCCTCTAATTCCTCCTGGAATGTTGTAGCTATGAGGTTATCTGGGTACATCTTCCACATCATGCCTTGAGGTGTCAGCTGTGGCTCAGTCCATAGCACCCTCGCCTTTGAATCAGAGGGTTGTGGGTTCACGTCCCACTCCTGGAAAACCAAGAACTGTGATTGTACTCGAAAGAAGTTGCAATCTGTGACTGTTGGTAACTCGAAAGAGTTTCCACATCATGCCTGTGCAATGGCATCCTCATGTGGCTCGTCTGAATCCTCGCCCTCTCTAAATTTATCCCCTTCAACATCCTCCTCATCTGAGGAGATGTGTAGAGCTCCTCCATATTTCCCTGTGGCAAAACATCTCGCTTTGCAATGCTAGGTTATGCAGGACACAGCAAACAATGATGATACTGGACACCCTATGTGGTGAGTATTGGAGACTCCTACCTGATCGGTCCTAACATCTGAAACACATCTTTAAGAGGCCAATAGTCTGCTCTATTAAGCAATTTGTGGCTGATTGCACAGGACATCGGACCAAGAGTAGGCCATTCAGCCCGTCGAGCCTGCCACACCATTCAATTAGATCATGGCTGATCATTTACCTCCACACCACTTTCCCGCGCTGGACACAGGACATCGGACCAGGAGTAGGCCATTCAGCCCGTCGAGCGTGCCACACCATTCAATTAGATCACGGCTGATCATTTACCTCCACACCACTTTCCCGTGCTATTTCCATAATCCCATGATGTCATTAGTCTCCAGAAATCTATCGATTTCTGTTTTGAACATGCTCAATGATTGATCTTCCATGGACCTCCGAGGTAGAGAATTCCAAAGATTCACCACCCTCAGTGAATAAATTCCTCCTCATTTCAGACTTAATCTCCGAATAAGAGGTAGGCCATTTATGTCTCCTGGTTTTAGACTCACTAGCCAAGGGAAACATCTTATTTACATCTACCCTGTCACACCCTGTATGAATTTTGTAAGTTTCAATGAGGTCACATCACATTCTTTGAAACTCTAGGGAATACAGACCCAGTCTCCCCAATCTCTCCTCATAAGACATTCCTACCATCCCAGGGATTAATCGTTTGAACATCCAATGCACTCCCACTCTGGCAAGTATTTTTTGATTCATTCAAGGGATGTGGGTGACACTGGCTAGGCCAGCATTTATTGCCAATCCCTAATTGCCCTTGAGAAGGTGGTGGTGAGTTGCCTTCTTGAACCACCACAGTCCATGTGGCGTAGGTACACCCACAGTGATGTTAGGGAGGGAGTTCCAGGATTTTGACCCAGCAACATTGAAGGAATGGCAATATATTTCCAAGTCAGGATTGAGAGTGGCTTGGAGGGGAACATCCAGGTGGTAGCGTTCCCATGTGTCTGCTGCCCCTGTCCTTCTAGATGGTAGTGGTCATGGGTTTGGAAGTTGATGTCCAAGCAGGCTTGATGAGTTCCTGCAGTGCATCTTGTAGATGATACACACTGCTGCCACTGTGTGTCACTGGTGGAGGGAGTGGACATTTGTGGATGGGGTGCCAATCAAGCGGGCTGTTTTGTCCTGGATGGTGTCAAGCTTCTTGTGTTGTTGGAGCTGCTCCAGGAAAGTGGAGAGATTTCCATCACACTCTTGACTTGTGCCTTATAGATGGCAGACAGGCTTTGCGGAGTGAGGAGTTGAGTTACTTGCCACAGGATTCTGAGCGTCCGACCTGCTCTTGTAGCCACAGAATTTATACGGCTAATCCAGTTCAGTTTCTGGTCAATTGTCACCCCCCAGGTTGTTGATAGTGGGGGTTTCAGTGATGGTTATGCCATTGAATGTCAAGGGGCGATGGTTGGATTCGGTCTTGTTGGAGATGGTCATTGCCTGACACTTGTGTGGTGCGAATGTTACTTGCCACTTGTCAGCCCAAGCCTGGATATTGTGCAGGTCTTGCTGCATTTGGACATGGACTGCTGCAGTATTTGAGGAGTCAAAATGATGCTAAGCATAGTGCAGTCATTTCCCTCCTTAGATCAGGGGACCAAAACTGCACACAATATTCCAGGTAAGATCTCACCAAGGCACTATACAATTGCAGCAAGACATTTTTACTCCTCCACTCAAATCCCCTTGCAATGAATGCCAACATACCATTTGCCTTCCTAATTGCTTGCTGCACCTGCCTGCTAACTTTTAGTGACTCATGAACAAGGACATCCAGGTTCCTTTGGACACCCACAATTCCCAACCTCTCACCATTTAAGATATATTCTGCCTTCCTGTTTTTTCTACCAAAGTGAATAACTTCAGTTATTGTCATATTTCATCTGCCATGTCCTAGCCCATTCACTTAGCCTGTCCAAGTCCTCTTGAGGCCTCCTTGCATAGTCCTCACAACTTACATTCCCACCCAGTTTGGTGTCATCAGCAAATTTGAGAATGTTATAATTGGTCCCTTGTTTCGGGTCTGAAGAATGGGTCGGAGCAGGAGCCACTCCCCGTGGAGAGAGTGCTGTTGCTCGAGGGCAACATCCAGGGAGAGGGAGCAAGCTAGGCGGCGTGAGTGCTCCAGGTCATGAGAGCGAGACCGGGAATGTAGGCGGAGTAGCTCGAGGTCACCTCACAGAAGACAGTCAAGGTCCCCACGATGACATAAGTCGAATTCAACATCACCTTCAAGGCAAAAAGATCAGAATTCAAAAGAGCATGAGATCTCGGAGGCCGACATGGAGGGAAAAACTGAAGAAGAGATTGAACTGCTGAAGGTGATGGGATTTGAAGCTTTTGACAGTACGAAGGGCAAGAAAATGGATGGCTCTGTTAATGCTTACACTGTTAATATGCAACAGAAAAGGAAATATCGGCAGTACATGGACAGAAAGGGTGGATTTAACAGACCTCTGGATTTTATTGCATAACTCCTTTTTGACTTGTAATGGCATGATGATAGCATGATGTTCTTTACACTGTGGCCGGCCAGGGCGACAGCAGCCATTCCTCATCTGACACAACTTCCAGGCAGACTCCTGCATTGTTTCTTTGCACCCCAGAGTAAGACACTGGTGGTAGGATGGTCTTCAAGTCTGACAGAGAAGGTTTGACTGCATTTGTGATGTTTATTCTGTATATTGTTTTCAAATTACTGTACTATTAGCAATGAATAAAAATGCAAGATGACAAAAAAAAATCCAAATCATTTATATAGATTGTGGACAGCTGTGGACCTGGCACTGATCCTTGTGATACCCCATTAGTAACAGCCTGCCATCCTGAGAATGATGCATTTATTCCTACTCTCTGCTTTCTGTCTGTTAACCAATTCTCATTCCATACTAGTAGATTTCCCCTGGTCCCATGCACTCTAAATTTATTTACTAACCTCCTGTGTGGAACCTTATAAAAAGTCTTCTGAAAACCCAAATAAATCACATCCACTTGTTCTCCTTTATCAATGCTCAAAGTGGCAGGAGTGAGATAGTGGGTGAAAACAGTGATGAGAGAGAGTGAATAAAGAGCTGGGGAGAGAAAGAGAGAGACTCCACTATTAGTGGCATAAACAACGGCGGCCCTGGGTGAAAAACAGTGTGAAGAGTGAGTGAATAAAGAGTGGGGGAGAGAGGCACAGGCCCCAAACAATGATTCAAACCAACACTGAAAAAGCAAAGTGACATCACAGAGAGCAGGCAGGTGATTGGCTGGCAAGTATTTCAGCTTTTAGCTTTGTTTTAGATTTAAATTAGCAGCTGAGTAACTATCACTTGTTGATTATTATTAACTTAGTAACTTAAGGATAGGGGGAAATTAAATAAATAATAAAGGTCAAACCATAAAAAAGAGAGCAGAGTGGCTGTATAAAGAGCAACAGTTTATCTATGAGGAAACGGAGCAGGAATGAGAATGGCTGTATAAAGAGCAGGAGTTTACCTGTGAGGGAGTGGAGCGGCTGTATAAAGAGCAGAGCAGGGTTTACCTGTGAGGGAACCAGTTCTCACCCAGACACTTGGTGGCCTTGGAATTCGAAAGGAATGACGTCAGGACAAGGGAGAGAGCTGATTGGTAGGTAATGGGTAAGTTGTCTTTTTTCCACTTTAAAGCGACATTACACAAGGTAAGAGTCTCAGCATTTTTTTTTAAGAAAAACTAAATAATTTTCTACTCGGCTTAAATTTAAGGAAATAGTCTTTTAATTAAAAACAAACAAAAAGTATGACAAGGGAGCTCAGTCCCATGTGTTGTACGGCCTGCAGCATGTGGGAATTCTTAGACACTCCTTGCAGTCTGGATGACCACATGTGCAGGAAGTGCCACTGGCTTGACCAGCTTAAGCAACGGGTTTTGGAGCTTGAGCGTTAGCTGGAGACACAGCAGTGCATCCGCGAGGCTGAGGGTTACGTGGATACACGTTTTAAATGTGGTCACTCTATAACTTAAGGAAGTGCAGTCAGAGAAAAGGGGTGATCAGCAGTCAGAAGAAGGGAGGCAGGTAGGTAGTCAGGAAAGCCCCAGAGTGCATCTCACTCAAGAGCTGTTTTTCTGTGTTGGGAAACGGTGAGGATGAAGGTTCCTCTGGAGAGTGCAGCCAGAGCCAAGTTCATGACACTGTGGGTGACTCAGCTACTCAAGGGGGTAGGAGTAAGGGTGCAAGAGCAATAGTGGTGAGACTCAATAGTGAGGGGTGCAGACAGGCACTTCTGCGGCCGTAGACTTGACTCCAGGGTGGCATGTTGCCTTCCTGGGGCCAGGGTCAAGGACGTCACAGAACGGTTGCAGGGTGTTCTGAAGGGGGAGGGCAAACAGTCAGAGGTCGTGGTTCACATTGGTACCAACGACATAGGTAGAAGAGGGAGGAGGTCCTGCAACAAGAATTTAGGGAGCTATGTAGCAGATTGAAAAGCAGGTCCTCAAAAGGTTGTAATCTCTGGATTAGTCACAGTGCCACGTGCTAATGAGTATAGGAATAGGAGGCTGGAGAGGATGAATGTCTGGCTGAAGAGATGGTGCAGGAGGGAGGGCTTTAGTTTTCTGGATCACTGGGTTTGATTCTGGTGAAGGTGGTGCCTATAAAAGTCAGTCGGGTTGCACCTGAACTGGAATGGGACCAACATCCTTGCAGGGAGGTTTGCTAGTGCTGTTGCGGCGGGGAGAGTTTAAACTAATTTGGCAGGGGGGATGGGATATAGGAGTGGAGATACAGTAGCGGGTGATGCACAGCCAAATATAAAAGAGAAACTAAGTCAGTCTGGAAGGCAGTGCAAATATAGACCTGTTAAGGCACAAGGTAATAATGCAAGGCTGATTTGCATCTATTTTAACGCAAGGAGTCTTACAAGGCAGATTAATTGAGAGCGTTGATTAACGCATGGGAATATGGCATTGTTGCTTATCACAGAGACATGGTTGTGGGAAGGGCAGGACTGGCAGCTCAATATTCCAGGGTATAGAATCTTCAGGTGTGACGGTGTGGTGGGGGTGGGGGAGTGGCGTGGGGTGCAAAAGAGGAGGTGGCATTGCACTATTGAACAAGGAGTCAATTACTGCAGTAAGGAGGGATGGCATCTTAGGAGGTTCCTCAAATGAGGCCATAGGGGACAATCACTTTGCTGGGAGTGTACTATAAGCCTCCAAACAGTCAGGGGGAGATAGAGGAGCAGATATGTAGGCAAATCTCAGAAGTGTAAAAATATTAGGGTAGGGGATTTCAACCTCCCCCATATTAACTGGGATAGTCTTAGTGTGAAAGGCTTAAAGGGATGGAATTCTTGAAGTGCATCCAGGAGAGCTTTTTGACCCAGCACTGTTGAAAGTCCTAGACGAGAAGGGGCGGTATTGGACCTAATCTTAGGGAATGAAGCTTGGCATGTGGTAGAAGTGTCAGTTGGGGAACATTTTGGGGATAGTGACCATAAATCAGTAAGATTTAAGGTAGTTATGGAAAAAGACAAAGATGGACTGGAAATAAAGGTCCTGAATTGGGGGAAGGCCTATTTCAATATGATAAGGCAGGATCTGGCCAAAGTGGCCTGGGAGCAGCTACTTATAGGAAAAATTTACATCAGAGCAATGGGAATCATTCAAAAAGGAAATAGAGAGAGTTCAGGGCCAACATGTTCCCCTAAAGGTGAAGGGTAGGACCAACAAGTCCAGGGAATCCTGGATGTCAAGGGATATAGAGGATTGGATAAGAAAAAAAGGGAGGTTTATGGCACATACAGAGGGCTGAAAACAGCAGAAGCCCTAGAGAAGTGTAGGTGGGTATTTAATAAAGTAATTAAGAGAGCAAAGAGGCAGCATGAAAAAACACTGGCGGGCAAGATAAAAGAAAATCCCAAGGCATTTTATAAATATATTTTGGGCAAGAGGATAACCAGGGAAAGAGTAGGGCCCATTAGGGACCAAAGTGGCAGTCTGTGCGTGGAGCCGGAGGACGTAGGTGAGATTTTAAATGATTACTTTTCATCTGTATTCCCTATGGAGAAGGACGATGTTGGTGTAGAAATCAGGGAGGGCAATTGTGATATACTTGAACAAATTAGCATTCAAAGAGGAGGTATTAGCAGTTTTAGCGGGTTTATAAGTGGATAAATCCCCAGACCCAGGTAAGATGCATCCCAGGCTGCTATCTGAGGCAAGGGAGGAGATTGCAGGGGCTCTGACACGGAATTTTCAAATCCTCTCTGGCCACAGGAGAGGTGCCAGAGGACTGGAGGACAGTGAATGTGGTACCATTTTTCAAGGAGGGTAGTAGGGATAAACCAGGTAATTACAGGTCAATGAGTCTGTGGTAGGGAAACTGTTGGAAAAAATTCTGAGGGACAGGATTAATCTCCACTTGGAGAGGCAGGGGTTAATCAGGGATAGTCAGCATGGCTTTGTCGGGTAGATCATGTCTAACAAATTTTATTGAATTTTGAGAGGAGACGACTAGTTGTGTAGATGAGGGGAGTACAGTTGATGTAGTCTACATGGGCTTCAGTAAGACTTTTGACAAGGTCCGTCTTGGGAGAATGGTTAATAAGGTAAGAGCCCATGGAATCCAGGGCAATTTGGCAAATCGGATCCAAAATTGGCTTAGTGGCAGGAGGCAGAGGGTGAGGTTGTTTTTGCAATTGGAAGCCTGTGATGAGTGGTGTACCACAGGGATCAGCGCTGGGACCCTTACTGTTGTGAGGAACCCTCACAACATTTAAGAAGTATTTAGATGAGCACTTGAAATGCCATAGCATACAGGGATATGGGCCAACTGCTGAAAGTGGGATTAGAATAGATAGGTGCTTGATGGCCGGCATTGACACGATGGGCCAAAGGGCCTGTTTCTGTGCTGTATAACTCTATGACTCTAAGTTATATCCTCAAAAAACTCCAAGTTTGTCAAATATGATTTCCCTTTCACAAATCCATGTTGACTCTGCCCAATGTTACCATTCTTTTCTAAATGTCCAGTTAGCACATCCTTTATAATAGATTCTAACATTTTCCCTGCCACTGATGTCAAACAAACAGCACTGTAGTTCTCCATTCTTTCTCTTCCTCCCTTCTTAAATAGTGGGAATACATTTGCTATTTTCCATTCCTCAGGAACCTTTCCAGAATCTATAGAATTTTGAAAGAAAACCATCAATGCATCCACTATCTCTCTAGCAACCTCCTTCAAAACTCTGGGGTGAAACCATCTGGTCCAGGGGATTTCAATCCAGTTAACTTTTCAAGTACTACCTCTGCTAATATTAATTGCTTTTCGGTCCTCAGTTTCATAAGTCCATTGGTTGCCTAGTATTTCTGGGAGATTTTCTGTATCTTCTTCCATAAAGACAGATGCAAAGTAACTGTTTACTTCTCCGCCATTTCCCTGTTCTCCACTATAAATTCTTCTATCCCCACCTGTAATGGGCCCACATTTATCCTAGCTAATCTTTTTCACATACCTAATGCAGTATTGTATCTATCCTCAAATGCACTCGATGGACATCAAACGGGCATCATTAGCCATGTCTTTAGGGGGTACCTCATATCACTGAGGAGCCAACCCTCTAAGCGCAGAGTGCCCTCAAAGATCTGTAGCACATGCGAATGACTCAAGATGTAAGAGTTGAGAGAGCTGGGTACATGGCACAAACATACATGACCTGCCTTCTGTGATCACAAATTAGCTGAATGTTCAGAGAGTGAAATCCTTTTCAATTGATGAGTCTCATTGGCTGCTGCCAGGGAGCTGTCAATGCCACAAATGTACAGCCCTGCACTTGTGGGAAACCAGAGATCGCCATGAAATCACAGCTCTGCTAGCCTGGCTTGCATTGAACATGCGGAACTGGAGATAATAGTGAGCATCATTGAAAAGCACATCGGTCACCTCCCTTAAGCATTTGTGTGTTGTCAATTGCGATATTCTGCAAAGGTCCCCAGTGCAGCCCTGGAAAGACCTGCTGGCAAAAAAATTCAGTGTGGCAGTCACCTTCAAAGCCACCGGAATGAGATGCCCTCCAAGTCCTTGCAGCATTAGTTCTTCATGGAGAAGATGAAGAATGTGAGCTGCTACATCCCTAAACAAGCGAAGGCGATTGTCGCATTGTCTTTTGCTCATCTGTGTATGAGCTGCGTCTATGTACCCTTGGTTGTGTCACACATATTCATCGATTTTGCCCCTGTTTGGGAGCATCTGGGACTCCCTGGGACCCCACTCCCTCTAGCTGTTCAGGGTGATTTTCCTGATGAGCTGTGCCAATCGGTAATAGGCCCTCCTTCGGATTACAGCTAGCAACAAGGCAGCATTGCCCGCAGCCTGCATTCTCCACTCCTTGTATCTGTGGTTGAATAGATTTGAGACATCACTGCATCACCTTCCCCTAGAATGCTCTCCCTCCATTTGCAAGCCAGGAAGCCAATGTGAAGCCCTTGGCCTGCTCTCAGTCTAGATATGGCATTCCCATGAGGTGAAGCACATCCTGGAGGTCCAAAGGTGGCTGAGCATCCCCCTCAGGCATGACTGCACATTCACAAAGAAGGTCTTGATCAGGGTGAATACACCCATGTGCTATAACCTTCAGTCAGGTTATTGTCAGTTTGCCTCCATTAGCCTAGATACTATTGATAGCCTGGTTTTGTACTAATGTCATTTGACTCTGTTAGGGACAGGGCAGGGAGGCAAAACTGAACTTATTAATTTTTTTTTTGCTGTCTGTCCATAAGCTTTTTTTAATATAGACTGTGGCGTGTTTCCCCAAACCCTCTGTTTGAGAGGTCAATATTTACATGACTCTGAACAAACTCTCTTTAGGGTTAAATCACACATTCAAACCCAGGGAATGGTTGCAACTTCATACACTCCTATCTTTTTATTGTGTTCTTCTGTGTAAGAGGAGTTTTTACAACTATGAATAACTTGAAGAAAAAGCACCACAGATGTGGATATCCGTTCACATGATTGCCAGAGTCCAGAAAGTCAGAGCCCAGTGAGGGTTCTTTCACAGAGGAGCTACAGTTCAGCTAGTTGAAGCAGGAGTTTGCAGAATTCCTTGTTAGTGTTGATGGTGATGCAGCAGGATGGTATACAGAGACTTTGTCTACTTGGCAGATGATTCCAAGGACCTTCCAGAGAAACAGGGTTTGAGGAGGCTTAGACTTGATGCAGACTGTTGATCAGCCTGCAGTCCTGCTTTGATGTTTGCAGGTTGGAGTTTAAACAGCAGACTAAGTTGGAGTCTCGAAATGTATTATTAAAATTTTCCTCAGGCCAGAAGCTTAGGTCATGTGGTATTGCCCATAATGAGTCAGTTGCAGGCTAACAAGCTGTTTCTATGCCTCTGGTCAAAATCCATTGTTCACCACAGGAGATAAATGGTGGCTTTTGGTGCCTTTGCAGGCATAACAAGTTTCAATGGCTTCCCCTTTGTTATAGTTCAGGCTGGGGAGATGAATTGTCAGCTGGTCCCTCATTTTGTTGATTGTAACGTGCCCTCACAGGACGAGTGTTGAGCTTTTGTCCTGTAACTGCTGTTGGAAATTCACAGAAACTGTAGTCAACTTGTGAATCATGTGAATTGTAGCAGCCATTGTTTGGTTCAGCAAAGTTCACTTTTTGAAAGAAGCAAAAAGGCAAGGTTTAATTTAACAGTTCATGATCCCTTTCATGTCTCAGGGGCATGACAACTATAAGCATTGTGCCCTATAAGCTATGACTATTAAAATAAGAATATTGAGACTTATATTGTGCATGGAGCTTCTGTCCAGCAGCCTTCTGGCCTCCGTCAGGAATAGATGGCCAATCAGACTAACTCAAATGCAGCCCCAAAACTTAATATATTCTCACACGAATGTGCACCATTAGTAAAGGAGCAATGCTCTTTCAATGGGCATTTGATCCTCAAAACCAGTACTCAGCTGAGCCTTGTTCTCCATGGCTTGAGCAAATAATTAATAGGGCCTCTTTAATCGGCCCAAAATAGTAGTTCTCAACTCCTCCCACACACCTTGAGACCCCTTCCATATAATTTTTTTCCAAGCTTGTTTTTCCAACTGTGTCATTACTTAGTAGAGGTGAAGATGGTGCTCCTAACCTTAGTGAATGCGACCAGCATCTTCTAAACTTCCCCATCACCCACCAATTTCCTTCCATCTTCCTCCAGTCAACACCTCCTCATTCCTGTCCTTCCTTTTACTCTCCAGCCACCCGTTACCCTTCACCCCATCATTGTCCATGTGGATATTCCTGTTCTCCCACCATTCCCTTCAATGTTGATGTCCCCATGTCCTTTGTTGATCTGACCGCTCCCCTTCTAAAGGCACCTGCACCCCTACTTTCTGAGACCCATCCCATGAGACAATCCAATACCCTCCCATGACTTTACAATTGCCGACTTACTGAATCCTGATGTCTCCCCTGAATGTAACTATGCCTTCTGCTACCCAATACTGTGACTCCAACCCCAGGACCAAATGCCTTGTTTGAGTGACATGCCCTACACATCATTATGTGCATGACTGTCACTGCCCAGATGCCTTTCCCCGCCCAGGACTGGGACCAAGACATGCGTGCCATGCACTGCCCTTTAAAATAGCCTGCACAGCCACAGGACAGTCTGCTCAATATGCCCCCGACAGCATGGCCTCAGCCCCAGGACAGTCTCTGACTCCACTCTGTTCCTTGACACCACCTTAACATTCAATGGCATTACCATCGCTGAATCCCCCACTAGCAACATCCTGGGCATTGCCATTGACCAGAAACTGAACTGGACTAGCCATATAAATACTGTGGCTACAAGAGCAGGTCAGAGGCTAGGAATCCTGCAGCAAGTAACTCACCTCCTGACTCCCCAAAGCCTGTCCACCATCTACAAGGCACAAGTCAGGAGTGGCTGGATGAGTGCAGCTCCAACAACACTCAAGAAGCTTGACACCGTCTAGGACAAAGCAGCCCACCTGATTGGCATCTCTTCCACATTCACACCCTTCACCACCAGCAAACAGTGGCAGCAGTGTGTGCCATCTACAAGATGCACTTCAGAAACACATCAAGGTTCCTTCGGCAGCACCTTCCAAACCCACATCCGCTGCCATCTAGAAGGACAAGAGCAGCAGATAGATGGGAACACCACCACCTGGAAGTTCCCCTCCAAACCACTTATCATCCTGACTTGGAAATATATTGCCATACCTTCACTGTTGCTGGGTCAAAATCCTGGAACTCCATCCCTAACAGCACTGTGGGTATACCTACACCACAGGAACTGCAGCAGTTCAAGAGAGCAGCTCACCACCACTTTCTCAAGGGCAATTAGAGATGGACAATAAATGCGGGCCTAGCCAGCGACACTTACATCCTGTAAATGAATTTTAAAAACCCCACAGTCCTGCCTCCATCTTCCCCTCCCTCCCTCCCACCCATGTTCCACCACCCCCACCCCGCAGTCTTGCTCCGTCTTCTTCCTCCCTGCTGGTATTGACTCCCATGCCCAACTTCGGCACGTTTTGTGATACAGGCACATGAAAACTCACAGCAACGCTGTTAAAAGGTAGACAAAAGCAGCATTTACATAATTCGAAGTCGATGATGAAATGAATCTCGCCAGATGCATGCCACTCATATACAATCAGGAAACAGACCATTCTAATTATCCACTGGCTGGGCACTTAATTTGGAGAGGGAACATCATTTCAGTGAGTTGGCCTTTTAATGAGCATTCATGAGATGCAAATGAATGTAAATGTGGTTCTCGACATAGATCAGCAGGAAAATCGAACCGCTTTTAACCCACCATTGGGAGAACAAAATTCCAAACTAATTTCCCGCTGGTGAGAAACTAACTTTTACCACCACCCCAAGCTTAGTGCTCCATCTGCCCTGATTTCCATCGCTGACGGGAGCAGAAAATTCTGTCCAGAGTATGAGTATCGTTTAGTTTCTAACATAAAAGCATTTTATAAACATAAAAATATTTAAAGGGTAATCAAAGGAAGGACAAGGCCAATTAAGGACCAAAAAAGATATCTTCTTGTGGAGGCAGAGGGCATGGCTGAGGTACTGAGAGTATTTTGTAACAAAAGAAGAGAATCCTGCCAATATAGCAGTAAAGGAGGAAGCAGGAACAATATTGTACAGGACAAAAATGAAGAGGATGTACTTAAAAAGGTTGGCAGCCCTAAAAGTAGTGAAGTTACCCTTCTAAAGATACTGAGGGGTTTAAGGATGGAAATTGGTGAGATTTTCACTTATTCAAATATTCCTTATTATTAAAATTATTTAAATTTTCCTCCCTTCATGGGGGTGGTCCCAAAGGATTGGAGAATTGCAAATGTTACCCCAATGTTTAAAAGAGAGTGGGATAAACCTGGCAACTCCAGGCCAGCTTAATGTTGGCAATGATGAACTTTTAGGGACAATAATCCAGAACGGAATTGACTGGCATTTGGAAAATATGGGGTAATGAATGCGAGTTAGCATGGATTTTTTTTTAAAAAGGCAAATCATGTTTGGCTATATTTGAATGTTATATGACGAATTAAATGGTCAACCTATT
The DNA here is from genome assembly GCF_964194155.1 of Cetorhinus maximus. Taxonomy (NCBI): domain Eukaryota; kingdom Metazoa; phylum Chordata; class Chondrichthyes; order Lamniformes; family Cetorhinidae; genus Cetorhinus; species Cetorhinus maximus. The sequence goes on along the minus strand of NC_135882.1, from coordinate 44,392,068 downwards.
CCAGCATCCTTTCACTTAGGTTTATTTTGTTATAGCAATAGTGAAGTGAAGGGAAAATCTTTAACTTGTTTCTCTGTATGAATAACAGACAGTTTTAGAAATGCAAGGGTACAGATTAATAAACACCCAGGATGACAAAAAGGTTCATACTGTTCAAAATGCCAGTCAGATGGGTAAGTGAAGTTGAAGGTTCTGCAAGGGGCTGCTCCTCTAATCACAGGTCATTAATCTCCTTCGTTTGCTGTTGATTGAGCTCAGTGAGCCTTTCAGCAGTAAATATGGAAGAGAAACAATCTCTGATTGGATGAGCAGCAATCACTGATGGCAGTAAGTGTGCTGTGGGGCCCGGTGGCAGGGGGGGGGGGGGGGGGGGGGGGGGGGGTGCGGCAGGGGCGGGGAGTGGGGGGAGGGAGTGTGAGGGAGAACGCGAGAGGGGGGCTGTGGGGGAAAGGGGGTGGGAGGGAGACAATGTATGTTGCCTGGCTCACTCCCAGTCTCCCACCAACACATACTCTCACCTACCCTCAGTGGGCGAGGGTGAGTGAGTAAACACACTCTCACCCTCACACTCTAATGGTCATTTTTATTAATTACTCTTAAAATTTATCAATTTATTGCTTTGACATTACTTTATTTTTGCTCAGCAAGTTGTTTATTTTCTTCATACTCAACTCTTTATTGAAATTCATGTATCTTTCCGAAATCTGCTCATCTGCCCCTTGAGTGAGAAAAAAATGGAAATGTGCCCCCCCCCGCCATGCAAAAAGGTTGGACAAGCCTGCTCTATATATTACTGTATTATGTAATGGGGCTAAGAAAACTGGACAATGACATTTTAAGGTGACTGAAGCTATGTCTGGCAGTGACCGTAAACAAAAAGGCTATCAGAGCAGTATCATAGAGGCTTGTGGCTCATTATCTCTGAAGTGACACTAACAGTCCCTGTGCACTGCAGAGACCAAATTCAAAGGGAATTATACAAAGGCCATCTCCATTTCATAAGCCAAGCCTAGCCAAACTGAGATGATTCGTCAGCTAGGACAAAGGACCCTGCAACCTTACTTTCAAATTCTTAATGGGTGGAACATTAACAATCTCAGGAACCTAGACAAAGGAATTTACACCCTTTGTCAAAGCCAGGGTGGAGAGGTGGGACTCATGTGACATGACCCCTCCCCACAGAGAACCAGTGATACTGTCTTGCTGCACTACAAATCAGTCTGCCATCTTCCTTCGACAACACAGCAGAACAGAAAAGGGGTTTGCTTGCCTGACCCCCATCCACATTGTTTCTACTGGAGCTTCCTTACCATTGCCTACAAAACTAATGCATCTCTGCATGCCCATTGTGGAAGTCATCTCTACTGGATAAAAGTGAATTATCCAGCATCAGTTTTCAGTCTGCCAACCGCCGTGAAGGAATACACCTTTGGATTTTGATTCTGGACTCATATGCATCAACAATTCTTTATTCTGTGATCTTTGTCCTGTAAATCTTTCTTTCTCTATCCCTCTTTCATTCTATGAATGCACAGGGGGCTATGTAGTGAATCCACGTTTTGTGTCTGTGCAAATAAACTAACTCTGAGTTCATCATATCATGAGTTTGCTGTGGGGTTATTACTAGAAATTGGATCACACCAAAACAGAGGGGTTGGGAAATATGCCACCACGCATAAAGGGGGAAATCAAAATACCTGTTTACAAATGGGTAGAGAGAGGAGAAATCAGGGCTGTTTAAATTAAACCATCTTCTGTTCATAACAAGTATTTAAAAAAAATTTGAAGAACAAGCAAAGACTTTAAAAAGTATAAGCAGGGTAAAAATGCAGCCTTATTTAAATATGTAATGTGCATAATATGTAGGAACAAGCCAAGGTTGTATTACAATATAAGAATAGAACCTGTTTCCCCTTTAAACAGAGCATTCTCAGGAGGCTCAGGAGCCATGCAGCTGGTTGCTCCAGATCATGGAAACAGGATGTTTTGTTCTTTGGGGTCAGGTCATACTCTTGAGGTCGTCACAGCCTAGAAACATGATTTTATTATTTGGATCTCATCTTGTCATTTAGTATAATGGCAAGCCAGTCATGTATTAAAGCTGGTTAGATAAAAACCACGAGGGAATCACAAGTGGAGTTATTGTTGCTGGACGAACAACCTTCTGATGTGATGGTAACCACGGAGGAAAATCTTCAACAATTGAGTTCCTTGATGCAGTGGAAAAGGTTGATGAGGGTAGTGTGATTGATGTTATGTATATAGGCTTTCAAAAGGCATTTGACAAAGACCAGAGGCTTGAACAATGATATCAGGAAACTTTTTGTTTTGCACAGCGTGCTGTAATCTAAAATGCACTGTCTGAAAGAATGGTGAAGCAAATTTCATTGTAATATTCAAAAAAGATTTGGCTAAAAACTTAAAGCGAAAAGTTTACAGGGCCTTGGGGAAAGAGGAGAGTAGAATTAATTGGATAGCTATATCAAATAGCTGGCACAGTCACAATGGGCCAAATAGCCTCTTCCGTGCTGTATGAATCTATGAATACTGATGTTAACTTAGCTCCTTGAAGTATCTTCCCTATTACCTGCAAGGCTCAAGGTAGAAGTGTAATGGAGTATTTACTTTTCACCCGGTTGGAGGCAGCCACAACAAAACAGAAGAACAAAGCAGGGCACCTGATTGGAAATATGGTTGCCAAATTTCCAATCTACAGGTTGCAGGACAGCAAATACCCAAGCTTAGTTCAATGGAACCTCCATGTCCTGCAATTTCTACCACCAGGGAGGACAATAGCAACAACATCATGGAAACACCTTCACGTCCAAGCTCACCTCCAAGTCATACACTATCCTGATGTGCACTTGTGTCATCATTCATTTAATGTTTCTGAGTAACAGTCTTGGAAAATTCTCTACCTAACATCAGAAGTGCAGTGGTTGAAGAACTCGGCTCATTCTCACTTTCTCTAGCTCTCCCTGCTCCTTCTGACATACTCTTGATATGGCACAGTTCCATTAGAAATAAATCACTGGTTTGATTAAAGAAGAACTCTAATGCGCTGCAGAAAGTGACATCACTGTTCCTGGCCAGAATGGGGATGATAATGGTAATTCCCAAGTCAATCACACCAAAGCCCTCACTACTGAAAGCGACAGGGGTTGATTTTATGCAGGCAATTTGTATGTAACTATCCTCTGCTCAATGCAATTTGCTTGAGAAATAATCAGTTTCTAAAATGTAACTATCACCATGCTTTGATCAGGAGCAACTGGTGCAGTTTTGGTCATGAGTTCGGTTTGCTGCACTGTATTTTGTAGATATGCTTTTTAAATAGTGTCTGTAAACTTTTTCCGTCGTGCTCCATTCAAACAGACTTTGCTGAGTAAATAGATCTCACTTGATTCCTGCCATAATTATTGTCCTGCCTCCAACTTATTGGCCGACACAGTGGTGTCAATAGATACTCTGCTTGCTTTAGCTGCATATTATAGGAAAGGAGGTAAATATTGGTGGGCAAATTATCGTGGACCTACACATGTGCTTTGTGCAGAGTATACCTTGCAAGTTGCTTTAATCCAGCCCTCAATTTCTTTGTTATTTCAGCTGGGTGACTTTCAGCTTTTGACACTTCATGGGTTGGAGGATGAGAAAAAAAACTGCTCCTGGAAGATTTAGATGAATGAGGGTTCAGATCCTTGGCTTCAAACAGGAATTTGCAAGATGTCTAGACCAGGTAGATTTAAGCAGAAAGACATAACTTGCATTTATATTCAGTCTTTCAAAATTTCAGGGTGCCAAAAATGCTTTCCCATACACATAAAATGAATGATTAGATAATCCGTTTTTGGTGGTGTTGAGTGAGTTGGAGCACAAGAGTAAAATAAATCAAGTTGGAGTAAGCCATTTGGCCCTTCAAGCCTGCCCCATCATTCAACAAGATCATGGCTGATCGTTTACCTCAACTCCACCTTCCTTCATGATTCCCATATCCCTTTGTTCCCTTAGTATCCAAAAATCTATTAACCTCATCTTAAATACACTCAATGGCTGAACATCCACATCTCCCTGGTGTAGACAATTCCAAAGATACACATTCAGTTGTCAGACTATGACCCAGTGTTCGAGATTCCCCAGCCAGAGGAAACTTTTTCTCAAGCATCCACCTTGCCAAGCCAGTTTCAATTAGATCACCACATTCTTCTAAGCACGAGTTGGAATGTGCACCAGAACTCCCTACTCTTCTTTAAGTAGTACTGTGGGATCTTTTATGCTCACTTAAATACATGTTACTTTTTAATGTCTCATCTAAAAGACTAAATCAGGCTAGATCATGTGCTTAAGTCCATAATAGGTCTTGAAGCTACAAGCGTACTAACATCTCACCCAAGCTGACACAGTCAGAAGCTCTCAAATTTTCACATCTTGGGCCATGACAGTGGAGGAAAAGGAAGCAGAGGAGATCACAACAGGGAACCAGCCAGAGTGGATGACAGTAGATGGTCGTGATCATGCCAAGCTAGATGGAAAAAAATGACAGCCACTGGCAGTAAAGTACATTACATCAGGAAATAAAATGAAAAAGTTAACAGAGGAACATGATGCCAGTCAATATTTGTGCATGCTGAGAAGGGAGGAGCTTGAATGCTTTTCTATATCATTGCTTAACTATTTTGTAGATCTCTGTTTTGCATTTGCCATGTGGATCAGTCAGTGGCAAGAACATATGCACCCTGCCCCCTATTCTGAAAGATTGGATAATCATGTTTAAACATCAGCATTGTCAGATTCCTAATGTGCAGCAGGTCATTTGCCTGACTTCTTGGCCAGAGAATAATGCGGAAGCAATTTCAATGGGCAGGGTAGACTATTATAATATTTTATTTCCCAGTATTTGCTTTGCATGCGTCGTTAATATGAAAACACCCTAATCCAGGGGCGTGTTGACATGAAATACCCAAATAGCCCAGAAGGTGACACAACGTAGATAGGAGCAACCTGATCCCATATTTGAGGGGTCAAAAATGTGCGGCCAATGCAAGAGATTTAAAACAAAATAAAAACTTCTTTAGACTTGTGAAACTCACTTCCAGGTTTAGTGACTAAGACAAAAACTATGTAAACATTCATGTTTAGGTTGGAAATAATGCTGAATGAGTGAAGAGGGGTTGAAAGTATATGTGTACAGGGTAGGTAAATATGATTAGAACGATTTACTCATTTGAAAACTAAACACCAACATGAACTGGTTCGGTCGTACGGCCTATTTCCATGTCATAACTGACAGATATTAAGCTTTGCTAGCGTTTTTCTCCGCCTACTCTAACCACACTCGTCCTGTTTCCTCAACCACCCTTCAATATTAGCCTTCTTCAAGCTTTAGTTTGTGGTTGAAAGCTCAACATTCTAATTTTGTGTGCAAGCAAATGTTAGTATTTCACGTTTTAATTTGCGGAAACGACCACAAAAAGGAAAACCCTTCCAAACCACTCTTACATACTGCACTGCACAAAACTACACTCCTCACCTGTTGCTCCACAGGAGCTGCTTTATGCAACGTAGAGGAAGGAGACGTGGTGACATCATTCCGGAAGTGACTGGCAGGGGGACGTCGGGAGTTTGTCTCGAGCTCCTCTGTGACTGTTTTCAGCTTCCTCGGGCTTCGAGTGCGGGAGACCATGGCGACCACTTTTGTGTCGGTGCCATTGAAGAAATCGTCCGAGGTGGACCTGGCGAAGCCTCTTTCCAAGTTCATCCACGCCACTTACCCGAGCGGGGACGCACAGGCCGAGTACGTCAGGGCGGCTGAAGAGCTGAACAACCTGCGGAAGAACGCTGTCGGAAGGCCTCTCGATAAGCACGATAGTTCCTTGGAAATTTTGCTGAGGTAAGTTTGGCTCGGGACTGTGAACTGGACCTAAGCCTGCGGAAAGGCTCCGGAGAGGTTTCGGGGAGGGAGGGAGGGAAGGGAGGGGGGCTAGAGCTATCTAGAGGTAGAGTGGCCACGGATGGACTCAGGCTGGCGGGACGCACGCAGCCCCAACACCAATTCAGTATTGAGGAGGCCGCCTTCTGGATTGACCCTGATTTTATTACCAATTTTAAAAAAGGAAAGTTTCGAACTTAATTGCCTATCCAGGAAAATGGATCGCGCAGCTTACTGTGAACCATTGGGAATTGCGCGCATGATTTTTAATTTGTGTGGTAATCAGTTTGGCTGGACGCACAGTTTATATTGTTATCTTAGTCACCGGCGTGGATTGGTTGGGCGAAATGGCCTGTTTCTATGGCACATAGCCTGCATGTAATCCTCGTCGGTTGGGCATTGAAAGTTCTTAAATTTTAAAGCAAACTTAAGAATCATTACAGAAAAAAAAACGCCCGAGCTGCCTTCCAAATACAAATTTATTTTATTGATTCTACGAGTCAAAGTTCACAAAGAATAAAAGTTTGAGATTCTCGAGAAGTTTATACGTATGACTGCCAGGGATATACAAAGTAGTCGGGAAATAACATGTGTTTGTGTCAAGTCTGTCAAGTAACAGAGCACGGAATGATTACACTTCAAAAAGTTAGGTAGGCAAACATGACAGCTAATCTTAAGGGTACCTGCTTTTCATTTGACGCCACAGCATTTTACCAGGTAGATGTTTTACAGCCCATGTGAAAGACCAGACTTCAAATAGCCTATTGCCTCCTCATTAAAATGCTACTATAGATTATGTACTTGTGCTTAAGTGGGGCTCGAACCCCCGTTCTTCTGATTTAGATGAGCCCTACCATCGAACCAAGCTGACACTAATTCAATTTGTTTGATATTCTTGTGTACATTTACTTCTGGGTGAATCATTTGTTCAGTCATGTAGAAGACAGTTTTGGAGATGTCAAATTGCAATTTGAGTTCAGCATATCTTAACTTCACATCTTTCTCCTGAGCACTCAGCAGTCTTTTGGTCTTAAAATTGACCTTAATAACGGCAAGCTACACTCCTTATTCTCTGAAGAACAGTGGATGCTTGTGATGTGGGAGACTCTGTGACTGGGGAGGATGAGGATGTGTGTTGACATTTAAATTTGAAGAGCTATGGTGAGAGCAGAATGTTGATGGATGTTTGAGCCCATGATATGGACCCATTCCTTTCCTCTTGAGATAGGTATATTCACTTTTGTTTGTTTTTTTTTTGTTTGTATATTTACTGATTTTATATTTGCTCTGCTTGAATTCTTCCTCTTTATTATGCTTTTATTTAACAGCATCTCTCTTGGGTATTTTGCATGTCCAATTATTATTATCTTGCTGTTTCAGAATCTAGAAGGTTCTGGTTCAAGCCCCACTTCAGGCCTTAAGCAAAAAATCTGGACTGACACTCCAGTGTCATACTGAGTGAATGCTACACTGTTGGAGATGCCTTTTGGATGAGATGTCTTGTCTGCCCCCTCCGTTGGGTGTGAGAATCCCATGATACTATTTCAACGGAGAATAGGGGAGTTGTCCCTGGTATCCTGGTGAATACTTATTCCTTAATCAACCTCATAAAAAGTAGATTATCCATAACTGATTATGGGAACTTGCTTTGCTAAATTGACTGCTGCGTTTCCTATAGTGCAAAAAGTGACAGCAGATTTTAAAAAAAAATACTTAATTGGCTGTAACGTGCTTTGGGACATCAGATGGTTGTGAAAAGCGCTATATGAATATAGTCACCTGTTTTCTATGTTTATAATGCTAATCCTCTTTCTTTAATTAGTTTAATTGTTGATTTGTTGCCCTCTGCTCTCAATTTCACCAAAATACTGATTATCTAGTTTTTATTCTGACCTGAAGCAACACCATGACTTGTCCTTTCTCTTCTCAGAAGCTGACTGATCTGAGTATTTTCAGCATTCTTTGTTTTTATTTCAGATTTGTAGCATTTGCAGTTGATTTCTTTCTTTATTACCCAAATAACTTATTGTTGGTTGGTCTTCTGCCAGATGGTGTTTAAATTTGTATGAATTGTGTGCTTCTCAGTTGTCCCTTGATAATTTAGTGATTATCCTCATGGAAAGGGGTTGAGCAGTGGGGCTTTGGGCTGAGTTGGCTCCAAGGCTATGTTTGTTCATGTGAGATTGAAACAACATCAGTCTCCTGTAGATCAGTAATCCAGCAGGTTTGTAGTTCTGCAGCATGTTTGACCAGTCAGCCTGGTTTCTTGATGGCATCAGGAGGTGTTGCCCTATCACTGATGGGTGGGATTTTTCCCATAGGGCACCTCAAGTTTATGTCCTAATCTGTAGTGTGATGCTAGTTGGAGAAACAGTAGGAAGTTTACCGTTGGTCCATTGCTGTTGAGCTGTTTGAGTTTACCTGTACTATGTCAAATCGCAGTAATGCTTATGTATCTTGGAGCATCTACAGCCTGGATGCATACCAACTGCTTACATTCTCTGGGTTTAGGTAGTGGGATCTGCCTCTAATAAGGGCGAGGATACATGACATGTCAGATAAAAGGCCATTTTCTTTTTGGGAAGTAAGCTTACTGACTCTATATTTAAAATTTGTTCACACCATTCTTTTGGACATCTGTATAAATATTATAGGTTTCATGTTACTGTTTGTAAACATATGCTCATGAAAATGGCATCCATTAGTTTGAGAACCAAATTGGTCATAAGCATAGACTGGTTTAATGTACGTTTTTATCTGATGGAAACCATGTCAATACTGACTCAAGGTAATCACTGGTTCAAAGTAGGTGAATGCATTTCTCTCAGCTAAATAGAAACAGCAATCTAAAATGGGAAAATGCAAAAAAAAATCAAACCTGAAATGAGGTTGCATTATGATGCGAGTGCAGTCTCTTTTAGGAGAGCAGTGTACTTAAAATGAGTAGTCATAATGCAAAACAATATCAATGGTTCCATGAAAAGTTGGTAAAATTGTGGAGTGTGATCTCAAAGCACCAGTAGAAAGCATGACTTTCTCGGTAACTAAAATGGAACCTGCATTATTGATCACAATTTGACTATAAATTGGCACAGTTATAGAATATGTCTGCCAAAACTCTGGTTTAAGATACCTGAACCCCATGTAACAAACTTAATGTGACTAATTGGTTAATGTTAATTAATGGCCTAATTATATTCCTAGGTTTACATCAGAGGTTATGGGCAGAGCTAAAATCTATGTGGTAAAGGAATGTGAGCCACCTTCATTCTTTACATTATTTTTGCCATGCTAATCTCTTTGTGTAATTTTGCTTGAGTTTTTATCCTGCTGTTCTTGGTCACCTCTCAATCATTGGACCACTTGCCCCATATGTTCATTTAATTTGGATTGGTAAGCTTTCTTCATCTCCTTTGTGTTCGGATCAGTTAAAATAAGACCCTGTCTGCATGATCAAGTGGATGTTAAGTATCTGCTGCAGCACTATTTGAAGAAGAGCAGCAAGTTTTCTTGGTGCCTTGAGCAGTTTTGTTCCCTTGGCTAACAACACCAAACTTAAATTAACTGGTCATTCATCTTATTTGTAGGACCTTGTGTTTTTTATTCTTTCAATGGATGTTGGCATCACTGGCAAGGCCAGCAATTGTTGCCCATCCCTAATTGCCCTTAAATTGAGTGGCTTGCTAGGCCATTGCAGAGGGCAGTTAAGAGTCAACCACATTGGTCAGGATCTGGAGTCACGTGTAGGCCAGACCAGGTGGCAGATTTCCTTCCCTAAAGGACATTAGTGAGCCAGATGGACTTTTAGGACAATCCATGATAGTTTCACAGTCACTATAACTGAAACTAGCTTTATGTTCCAGATTTTATTAACTGCATTTGAATTCCACCAGCTGCCGATGTGGGATTTGAACCTGTGTCTGCAGAGCATCAGCCTGGGCCTCTGGATTACTAGTTTTGTTACCATTATGCCACCATCTCCCCATGTGCTAAATAGATGCTGCATAGCAATTATGACTGCAGTAATTTAATGTAAACGATTAGGGATATGCTGAGAGAAATTGAAAGGTATTAACATAAATTTAAGTTCTTACCACCTTTTCATATTCTTTTAGTTGTCAGCACAGTTTTTTCAGATGTTTTCTAAGCTTTGTTTTAATAAGATGAAACTTTGGACCTCATTATTCATTTGTAATGTACCTGCTGTGGCTAAAAGGTTGGATAAGCGACTGCAGTGCTTTCAGTTGAAACAAACTGAACTGAAAATCATTGGTAAGGCCATATTTATAATGTTTTGTTAATTTTGGTGGGTATTGTTGCCCAGATGACTCTTGAACTTGTGGCTCCAAGTTATAAAGAGAACCTTGGCATCAAATTTGTTTTAATCTAAAACAAAGATTGAAGGATGATCTAATCCAGGTCCTTTTTAAGATTCTAAAAGGCACCAATGACAAAAGCAGATACTTAGCTTGCATTGTGATCAGTGAATGCAGTTCGACAGTGAACAAAGTTGGAGCAAGATTGGAATTTCTACTCCCCTTTCCTTTTGATCAAGGGATATTGTTACGTATGCAAGGCTTTTTATAAGATGCTTTAAACTCCTTAATTCAAGGTGAAATGGAGTAATGGAAAGGGGCATGTGATTTACAAGTTCTGTCTGTCTCAGTAAAATGGAGAAGCAAGCCTATTTGAAGCTGAGAGTAACTTTGGGCTGGTTCCTGTAAAGACTACAATTCTTTGGAAAGTGCAGCATAACATATAAATGCATTGTGGGGTTTTTGGTTATGTTAGGAAGTTAAGAGGGGTATCTTTTCTGTAGTTGTGTGTACTGGTTGGCCACTCCCTAACAGCTGGTTGATCATTTTGGTTAATTTGTTACAGTAAACATCTTAAAGCATGAAGTCATTTCGGGTGATTGTTTGAGTAGGTCAATGGAAATTCAAATCCCTTTTCAAAAGTTATTGGTCTCTACGGGGGTTGTAACAATATGTGTAATGAGGTGCCAGCAAAAACATTGTGTTATATCAATGGACTCCTTTCAATAACACTTGCACTGAAGGTTCAGAAATGGATTCAAAGTAAGAAATGCTGCATGCCAATGGAATGCAACTAATCAGGGCTAAAAAAAATTGTTAGGACTGTATGCTAGCATTTGACTTGAGATTTTGTTGCAACTTGAGTTGAATCACTTGACATTTTTAGCCCCTTTTGCTTGAGGTTAAATAAGTTGAGCAGCCTGAAAAGGGGCAAATTGTATGGGTTTTACTTGATGTGTCATGTATACTTGTTAATTTATTTTACTCTTAATATCTTCTTACTGGTATGACATTAGTTGCTGAAATGTTGCAAGACTTTCCCAGAAAAGGGGGCCAATGGGTGGGCAGAGAAACCAAGTTACTGTGATAATGCACAATCAAGATTGGGAACTGTGTGTGTGACTATCTCAACCCACCCTTTGTCTCAGTGCTCCTAGTATACCATTTTGGTGTTAAATTGATTGTGACTGTCACTTTCTGTTAAATATTATAATATATTTTTTGAGTTCATTTGGTATTTATGTTTTTTGGCTGGGTGGAGGAGGAGAAATGTTTTTAATTGCAGAATATCAGTCTTTGTAACAAAAGGTGGTTCCAGTGATCATTTCTTCACTGTCACATGATAATGATTTTGAAAGAACAATCATTATCAACTTGTCTTAACTGAGAAATTTCCTACTGACTCTGGCATTAATTGCAAGGAATTCTGTATTTCAAAAAGCTAACCCGTTTGTGAGTGAAGTCATTGTTTACTCATTACATGTTTTTTCTTCCACTTGAAGATTTTTGCTGTCTAAAATCAGCAAAAATCTGGTGCTCTATGCGGGCACTGCCAGAACAATTGTGTTTTTAAACAAACTGAACACTTATTTTGTTATTTTCAAATAATTTGACTTTTAATCTTTCCCCAAATATTGCAAGTATTACTGCTTTGAAAGCCCAATTCCAAGCACCTAATTATTTCGTCATATATATATCAGCACTCGTTATGTTGTGAAATGCTACATTTGAGACCTTCAGCAATTCCTTCATTTTAAACGACATTTGGCCACTTTTATATAGTTGTCCATTGTGAATGTTTTGTTTCTCAGGTGAAAGTACTCTGCTGCCTTATTTTATGCTATCATTATGTTCATTATTACCTCTTGTGCTGTATTCCATAACTTTTGCTGATTGCACCTTCCCTCCCCAACTACCTGACAATGAGTCCTTTTTGTACTGCAGCTTCTGTCAGTGTGGTTAGTGGTCTTGTAACTTTACACTTTTTTGATTCCTGACACTGATTGTGCTGTTGAGTCTGTTATGTTGCGCATTTCCTGTTAGCTATTGACTGGCACCTGATCTGTGCAGTCACCTTGATCTGACACTTGACAAGGTCCAAATTGTGGAATGGTGGGAACTGATGACCAAAATTTTAAATTATTGATCAAGTTGGGATGAATTCGAGTTTCTTGCACAGTTTTTTGCTTAATTGTTACATGATACTTTGTACAGTTGTATTTCCTTGTGATTTTTATACCCTTTTTAAAACCTCCTCCTAGTTCGTCTGCATAGATTGATTTTGTGCTTTATCCCATATTTGTGTTGAACCTGGCAAATCAATTTGTCTTTCTTATTTGTTTGTGGGATGTGGATATTGCTGTCAAGGCTAGCATTTATTGTCCATCCTTAATTTTCCTTAAGGTGGTGAGCCGCCTTCCTGTAATGTTTTCATTCCATGTCGTGCATATCCACAGAGCAGTTAAGCTGAGAGTTCCAGGACTTCAACCCGATGCCAATCAAGGGATAGTGATAAATTTCCAAGTCAGCATGGCGTATGACTTGGAGGGCAACTTTTAGGTGGCGATGTTCCCACCTGCTTGTTTTTTCAGACGGTAGAGATTGCGAGTTTAGAAGATGATGTTGAAGAAGCCATCGAGTTGCTGCATTGAATCTTGTAGCTGAGCCACACTGCAGCCATGGTGCGTTGTTGGTGGAAGGGATGAATTTTACCATTAAGAATGGGGTGCTGATTGTGGGTTATTCTGGGCTCAATGTTGCAAAGCTTCTGCATGTGCCACGTAGATGGTAGAAAGGCTTTGGGGAGTCAGGATGTGAGCCACTTGCAGAATATTGAGCCTCTGACCTTCTCTTCTAGCTGCAGTATTTGCGACTGTTCCAGTTCCGTTTCTGACTCCCAAGATGTGGTGATAGGGGCTTCAGCTTTGGTTAAGTGTTGACTGTCAAGGGGCGATGGTTAGACTATCTTATTGGAAATTATAATAGCCTGGCACTTGTGTGGTGCAACTGTTACTTGCCATACCAGCCCAAGCCTGAATGTTAATTCGTTATCTGAGGAGTTGTTCAGGATCATTCACACTGTGCAATCATCATATGGAGGGCTATTAATGAAGCAGCTGAAGATGGTTGGGCCCAGGACCTTGTCCTGAGGAACTCCTGCAGCGATGTCATGTGGCTGACATGATTAACCTCCAACAGGCACAACCATCTTTCTTGGTGCTGTGTATTGCTTCATCGAGTTGAGTGGTTTCCCTGCTTCTTGTTGACTTCAGTTTTGCTTGGCTTCCTTGATTGCACGTTTGGTCAAATATTGGCTTGCTGTCTTAAGTAGTCACTCACCTCACTTCTGGAATTCTGTCCTTTAGTCCATGTTTAGGCTAAGGCTGTCTTGAGGTCTGGAGTTGATTGATCCTAGCACAACCTGAACTAAACATCATTGTACAGGTTATTGGTGAGTAAGTGCCAATGGATTGCACTGTTGACAAAACCTTCCATTGTTGATGGGATGGTAATTGGCCAGAAAGGATTTAGAACAGAGAAACAGAAAATTTATAGCACAAGGAAGTTATTTGCCACATTGTTTGTGCCAAATGAAAAATAGCTATCAGCCTGATCCAATTTTCTAGCCCTTGGTCTGAAGCCCTATAACTTGGAGCACTTGTATATCCAAGCGTTTTTAAATGTGATGAGGGTTTCTGCCTCTCCAACCTTTTCAGGCAGTGAATTGCAGGCCCCCACTGCGCTCTGGGTGAAAGTGTTTCTCCTTAACATCCCTGTAATCTTCCTTATACTTCAAGTCTATGCCCCCAGTCATTGACCTTTATACTAAAATACATCCTTCTATCCACTCAGTCCAGACAATTCATAATTTCATACAGCTCCCCTTGGCCCCCTTTTTTTTTTTGAAAGAAAACAACCATATCCCTTCCAATCTTTCCTCATAGCTAGAGGTAGCTATTCCTGGCAACAGCCCTGTAAATCATCTTAGTACCCTCTCTAGTGTGATCATATCCTTCCTGTAATGTGTTGACCAGGACTATGCATTGTATTCTAGCTGTGGCCTGACTAATGTTTTAGACAGTTACAGCATAATTTATCTGTTCTTATATTCTATGCCTCAGTTAATAGAGGAAAGTATTCTGTATGCCTTTTTAAAACCATCTTATCTACCTCTCCTGCTACCTTCAGGAATTTGTGGACATGTACTTCAAGGTGTGTCAATTCCTCTGCATTTCGCAGTATCCTACCATTCCTTTCCATTTCCTTGCCTTATTTTTCCTCCCCAAGTGCATTACCTCACAATTCTTGATTGAATTCCATTTGCCACCTTTTTGCCCACCTGACCAGGCCACTGATATCTCCCTGCAGTCTACAGCTTTCTTCACTGCCAGCCACATGGCTACTTTTTGTATGATCTACATCTAAGTCTAAATCATTGATACATATCATGACAAGTAAAGGACCCTATACCTAGACCTGTGGAAACCCACTGGAAGCAGCCTTTATGTCACAAAAACATCCATTGGCGAAGTCAAGAAAATGAGGCAGAATATAAAAAGAACAGAGGAGAAATGAAAAAGGAAACGAAAAGAGCAAATTGACAGTATAAAAGTGAATTTTGTGGCTAACGTAGAAGGAAATGCAAGTTAACGTAGAAGTTTTCTATGGGCTATTAACAGTAAAAGGATTGTCAGGAGATATGGAGCCAATTAAGGACCAAAATAGTTGGTGGAGGCAAAAAGCATGGCTGAGGTATGAAATTAATTTATATGAAATCAATTACTTTAAATGGCAGAAACAGCTGCAGCAATCTTGGATTTGTCTATTGCCAGCCCTTGGGTCCAGTCTTTAGCCTGCTTGCACTCTATCGCTCTTTTTTATCTGGTTTCAACCAGCTTCAGTTTTACCAGAAACCCGAAGTTTCAGCTTCCCTCAATCTGAAGGTTCAATTTCCTTTTCAGTTAGAGTCTGACTGAAAAAAAAAGCTTTGATGGATTTCCTGGTTTTAGTGTAATTGACAATAATCAGTTAATAAATGAACATAGCAAATATTGAAGAAACAATTTGTAGCAAAAATTATGTGGAGTATGACAGAAACAAATTATTGCATTTAACCCTGGGTGGCTGCGATCAAACACAAAAGTAATGTGACCAGAGCAAAATTGCCTATGTGAATTGCTTGAACAATTATACATAGTGAGCAACATAGTTTCCCCCCTGGTAATATCAGTTCATTGTTTCAATGTTTTGAGATCTGAAAGCATTTTGCTACTTCCTGAAGCTTTCTGAAGTCCTTGTGCACAAGATTGTGGTTCAGCAATCTTGGGCTTCAAATTTAAAGTCATTCTCCATCTGTAGTGAGAGTTTTGCTTATCCATTATGTAGATAAGCACATAATTTGATTGACATTTTGAATACTCTTCGGTTAAAGCACGAAACTGAGGCCTCATCTGCTCTGCACATGGGCATATAAGATAACGTTATTCTGTTCAAAGAAGAGCTGGGGGGCAGGGGGTGCGGGTGGGGGGTTCTCTGTGTTGTATGATTAAATCTCAAAACAGGTGAATAAACAGATATACTTCATGTTTTCAGTATTTAGTTATAACTGATTTGCTTCTCTTTCAGGTATTATGATCAACTGTGCGCCATTGAGCCCAAGTTTCCATTCTCAGAAAATCAGGTATTCAAAGTCTGTATGTTTACCACTTTTAGTAGATGTTTTGCATTGATGTGAAGACCTTTCATCCCTGTACATAGTCAGTAAATTCTGCATGAAAGTAGTCTTGTATATTGCCCATCTGTTGTAATGAACTGTGGTCGTCCTCTTCACGTGGGCATAAAAGATTCCATTGCACAATTGAAAGAGGAGCAGTAAAGCTTCCCTAGTTTCCTGGCCAACAGTTATGTTGACGCTGCTTGCAGCCTGAAAAAGCTAGGAGCGAGTCATTGAAATGAACCAGCATAATTGAGATGCAATGTCTGATCATTCACCTCCTTTCTGATTGTGGGTCCTTGTTATTTGCAAATTGACTGCTATATTGGCCTACAGCGCAACAGTGAATGAATTTCAAAAGTCATTCATTGGCTGTGAAGCGCTTTAGAGTTTTTTTTTCTTTATTCTTTCAAGGGAAGTGGACATCACTGGCAAGGCCAGTATTTGTTGCCCATTCCTAATTGCCCTTGAACTGAATGTCTTGCTGGGCCATTGGAGAGGGCAGTTAAGAGTCAACCATATTGTTTTGGGTCTGGAATCATATGTGGGTCAGACTTGGTATGGATGGCAGATCTGCTTCCATAAATGACACTAGTGAACCAGATGGGTTTTTACCACAATTGTTGATAGGCTCATGATCACCATTACTGAGACTAGCTTTATATTCCAGATTTATTAATTGAATTTAAATTCCACCAGCTGCCATGTTGGGATTTGAACCCATTAGAGCATTAGCCTGGGCCTCTGCCATCATCTCCCCTAGTGTTTCATGGTCATGAAAGGCCCTATTTCTGGCTGCTGAAAAGAGTCATTACCTGCTTCATGCTGATTCTGTTTTAAGGATTCATCTAGGTGTCTGGTGCCTGTCAAAGGCATTTGCTGTCTCCCATCTTGAGAATTTATTTTTCGTGTTCCTGTTGCTCTGGTTATTAAAATTTTGCTTGGGTATTAAAATTTGATACTGAATGGTCATTTATCTTTGCCTGTATTGATATCAAATGGAAATAAACATTTTAAAAAGAAAAGGTGTCAGATAAAGATTCCAGCACATAAATTTATATGTTTCTTCCTGCGGTGCTAAAGCTTGAAAATTATAGGTTTGGAGAAATAGCCAGTTGTCCAGTCTATTGAACTTTTTCTTAATAGTTACGTGCAACAAAGTAAGCTGAAGTTTTACTTGCATTCCCAAATCTGGGGCAGAATCGTCCATGCCTGCTGGCATCGGGCAAGTCCGGCGGCGTGAGCCGGCAATATGGCTAAAAGGCCAAAAATTGGCTTTGCAACATTGTGAAACCAATTTGTGATCGTCTTTTCAGCTTGTTGATGGCGGGCCGCGTTTCCTGCCATTGGACTTCGGGGACCTCATTGTAATACATCTGCATGTCATTATAAGGCTCGCCTGCTGAACTCATCCCCCTGAGCTGGATCGTCCGCCCACGGCGGCGTGATTACAGCCAGAGCGGGGTTTGAGGACATCATGGCAGGCCTCCATCATGGCGGATCCAAAAGGCGCTCGAGGGACGCATCACTTAACCTGGGTGCTGCAGCCTTTCGGGGCTATATCTTATTTGCAGATGTCCCGGGCTGGAAGCACTGAGAGGTGTGCGCACGGCTGCACTTTAAATATGGTGCCCGGCGTGATGAAGCAGTGAGGTGACAGCGTGGCGGGCAAATTGCAGCCCGTCTGCTATGGAAACTGCGTTCTTCTCAGGAATGCATAATGAATGCGGTGGGTTTGGGACGATATAGCATGAGAAGCCATCATTGCGGCTGTTACTGCACTTGGTGCAAATCTGGGACGATTCCGCCCTTGGTGTTGAGAGCATTTTATGGATCCTGGCTTTGTGTTGGTGCATCCTCTATTAATTCCATGGGAATCGAGGGATTGGCTGGGAAGGTAGACTTGAAGTAGAAGATCAGGCATTGCCTCATTGAGTGGCATGAGGGCACCTGTGGCCTATTTCTGCTCCTATTTCTTATGTTCTTTACTGGCACTCTGTTGCACACCTCCAGGAGTATGAAATTTATACCAGATGGGCCCACAAGTAAGACAAGCAGACTTAAGCCATTCGGCCCATTGAGTCTGCTCCACCATTCAATGAGATCATGGCTGATCTGATAATCCTCCAAATCCACTTTCCTGTCTTTTCCCCATAACCTTGTTGATTAAAAATCTGTCCATCTTGGCCTTGAATATACTTAACGACCCCGACAGCCCTCTGAGGTAAAGAATTCCACAGATTGACTACCCTCTGAGAGAAGAAATTTCTTCTCATCTCTGTTTTAAATGGGCGTCCCCTTACTCTGAGATTATGGCCTCTGGTCCCAGACTCTCCCACAAGAGGAAACAACCTCTCAGCATCTATCCTGTCAAGCCCCCGAAGAATCTTATGTTTCAATAAGGTCGCCTCTCATTCTTCTAAACTCTAATGAGTACAGGCCCAACCTACTCAACCTCTCCTCATAAGAAAATCCCTCCATACCCACGATCAACCGAGTGAACCTTCTCTGGACTGCCTCCAATGCTAGTACATCCCTCCTTAGATAAGGGGACCAAAACTGTTCACAGTATTCTAGGTGTGGTCTAACTAGTACCTTGTATAGTTTTAGCAAGACTACCCTATTTGTATACTTCATTCCCTTCGAAATAAAGGCCAACATTCCATTTGCCTTACCTATTACCTGCTGAACTTGTATGCTAGCTTTTTGGGATTCATGCACGAGGACCCCCAAATCCCTCTGTGCTGCAGCTTTCTGCAGTCTTTCTCCATTTAAATATTATTCAGTTCTATTATTCTTCCCGCCAAAGTGCATAACTTCACGTTTTCCCACATTATATTCCATCTGTTAAGATTTTGCCCATTCACTTAACCGTCTATATCCCCCTGTAGATTGTCATCCTCACCGCTTGCCTCGCCACCTATTTTTGTCATCTGCAAACTTGGCGATTGTATGTTCACTTTCCTCAACCAAATCATTATTATATATTGTAAATAATTGTGGCTACAGCACTGATCCCTGTGGCACTCCACTAGTTACAGGTTGCCTGTAAAAGCCCCCCTTATCCCAACTCTGTCTTCTATTAGCCAGTCCTCTGTACATGCTAATACACTACCCCCAACATTATGGGCTGTTAGCTTATTAAGTAGCCTTATGTGTGGTACCTTATCGAATGCCTTTTAGAACCCCAAATAGATTACATCTACTGGTTCCCCTTTATCTATCCTGCTTGTTAGCTCCTCAAAGAATTCTAATAAATTTGTCAGGCATGATTTCATGAAGCCAAAATAAAAGCAAAAAACTGCGGATGCTGGAAATCCAAAACAAAAACAAAAATACTGGAAAAACTCAGCAGGTCTTGCAGCATCTGCGGAGAGGAACACAGTTAACGTTTCAAGTCCGTATGACTCTTCAACAGAACTAAGGAAAAATAGAAAAGAGGTGAAATATAAGCTGGTATTAAGGGGGGTGGGACAAGTAGAGCTGGATAGAGGGCCAGTGATAGGTGGAGATAACCAAAAGATGTCATAGACAAAAGGACAAAGAGGTGTTGAAGGTGGTGATATTATCTAAGGAATGTGATAATAAAGGTACAGATAGCCCTAGTGGGGGCGGGGTGGGGGGAAGGGATCGAAATAGGCTAAAAGGCAGAGATAAAACAATGGATGGAAATACATTTAAAAATAATGGAAATAGGTGGGAAAAGAAAAATCTGTGTAAATTATTGGAAGAAAGGGGGTGGGGATGGAGGAGAGAGTTCACGATCTAAAATTGTTGAACTCAATATTCAGTCCAGAAGGCTGTAAAGTGCCTAGTCGGAAGATGAGGTGCTGTTCCTCCAGTTTGCGTTGAGCTTCACTGGAACAATGCAGCGGGCCAATGACGGACATGTGGGCATGAGAGCAGGGTGGAGTGTTGAAATGGCAAGCGACAGGGAGGTCTGGGTCATGCTTGCGGACAGACCGAAGGTGTTCTGCAAAGCAGTCACTCAGCCTGCGTTTGGTCTCTCCAATGTAGAGGAAACTGCATTGGGAGCAGCGAATGCAGTAGTCTAAATTGAGGGAAGTGCAAATGAAATGCTGCTTTACTTGAAAGGAGTGTTTGGGCCCTTGGATGGTGAGGAGAGGGGAAGTAAAGGGGCAGGTGATGCACCTTCTGCGGTTGCATGGGAAGGTGCCGTGGGAGGGGGTTGAGGTGTAGGGGTTGATGGAGGAGTGGACCAGGATGTCCCAGAGGGAGCGATCCCTGCGGCATGCCGCTGGGGGGGTAAAGGGAAGATGTGTTTGGTGGTGGCATCATGCTGGAGTTGGTGGAAATGGCGAAGGATGATCCTTTGAATGTGGAGGCTGGTGGGGTGATAAGTGAGGACAAGGAGGACCCTATCATGTTTCTGGGAGGGAGAGGAAGGTGTGAGGGCGGATGCGTGGGAGATGGGCTGGACGCGGTTGAGGGCCCTGTCAACCACCGTGGGTGGAAAACCTCGGTTAAGGAAGAAGGAAGACATGTCGGAGGAACTGTTTTTGAAAGTGGCATCATCAGAACAGATGGGACGGAGGCGAAGGAACTGAGAGAATGGGATGGAGTCCTTACAGGAAGTGGGGTGTGAGGAGCTGCAGTCGAGGTAGCTGTAGGAGTCGGTAGGCTTGTAATGAATATTGGTGGACAGTCTATCACCAGAAATTGAGACAGAGAGGTCAAGGAAGGGAAGGGAAGTGTCAGAGATGGACCATGTGAAATGAAGGAGGGGTGGAAATGTGAAGCAAAATTAATAAATTTTTCGAGGTCCAGACGAGAGCATGAAGCAGCACCGAAGCAATCATCAATGTACCGGAGAAAGAGTTGTGGGAGGATGCCGGAGTAGGACTGGAACAAGGAATGTTCCACATACCCCATAAAGAGACAGGCATAGCTGGAGCCCATGCGGGTACCCATAGCCACACCTTTTATTTGAAGGAAGTGAGAGGAGTTTAAGGAGAAATTGTTCAGTGTGAGAACAAGTTCAGCCAGACAGAGGAGAGTAGTGGTGGATGGGGATTGTTTGGGCCTCCGTTCGAGGAAGAAGCGGAGAGCCATCAGACCATCCCGGTGGGGGATGGAGGTGTAGAGAGATTGGATGTCCATGGTAAAGAGGAGGCGGTTAGGGCCAGGGAACTGGAAATTGTTGATATGATGTAGGGTGTCAGAGGAATCACGGATGTGGGTGGGAAGGGACTGGACAAGGGGAGAGAGAATTGAGTCAAGATATCAAGAAATGAGTTCTGTGGGGCAGGAACAGGCTGACACGATCGGTCTGCCAGGACAGTCCTCTTTGTGGATTTTGGGTAGGAGGCAGAAGCAGGCCGTCAGAGGCTGGGAGACTATGAGGTTGGAAGCTGTGTAAGGAAGATCTCCAGAGGAGATGAGGTCAGTAACAGTCCTGGAAACACTGGCTTGATGTTCAGTGGCGGGGTCATGGTCCAGGGGGAGGTAGGAGGAAGTGTCTGCGAGTTGACGCTCAGCCTCTGCGAGGTAGAGGTCAGTGCGCCAGACAACAACAGCACCACCCTTGTCAGCAGGTTTGATGACAATGTCAGGGTTGGACCTGAGAGAATGGAGTACAGCAAGTTCATAGAAAGGCAGGTTAGAGTGGGTGAGAGGAGCATTTCATGAAGCCATGCTGACTTTGCTTGATTATATTATGTATTTCTAAATGCTCTGCAATTAAATCCTTCATAATAGCCTCCAACATTTCCGTAATGACAGATGTTAAGCTAACTGGCCTGTAGTTACCTGTTTTTTTCTCTCCCTCCCTTTTTGAATAAGGGTGTTACATGGACAGTTTTCCAATCCTCTGGGACTTTCCCAGAATCTAAGGATTCTTGGAAGATTACTAACAGTGCATCCACTATCTCTTTAGCTACTTCCTTTAATATCCTAGGATGCAACCTATTAGGTCCAGGGGACTTATCGATCTTTAGCCCCATTAGTTTCACTAGTACTTTTTCTCTAGTGATAGTTATTGTTTTATTTCCTCTCCCTTTTGCTCCTTGATTATATAGTATTTTTGCAATCCTTTTAGTGTCTTCTACCGTGAAGACTGATGCAAAGTATTTATTCAACTGCTTTGCCATTTCCTGGTTCCGCATTATTATTTCCCCAGCCTCATTCTCCAAGGAGCCTGTGTTCACTTTGGCCTCCCTCTTCCTTTTTATATATTTAATGAAGCTCTTACTGTCCATTTTTATATTACTTGCCAGTTTACCCTCAAAAGTTTATTTTCTCCCTCTTTTTTTGGGTCATCTTTTGTTGGTTTTTAAAACTTTCCCAGTCCTCTGGTTTACCACTAATCTTTTCCACATTGTTATGTTTTTTTCTTTCAATTTGATTCTATTCTTAACTTCCTTGTTTAACCATGGTTGGTTTATCCCCTTCCTAGAACCCTTCTTCCTCACTGGGATATATCTTTATTGTGAGTCATCAACTATTTTCTTAAACGTCTGCCGTTGTTCATCAACCGTCTGTTCTGCTAAACTCCTTTCCCAGTCCACTCCAGCCAACTCTGCCTTCATTCCTTTGTAATTACCCTTATCTAAGTTCAGCACAATTGCTTCTGACCCAAGTTTCTCACACTCAAACTGAGTGCTAAATTCTACCATGTTATGGTCACTGTTTTCTAGGGGATCTTTTACTCTGAGATCATTTATTAAACCTGACCATTACACATTACCAGATCCAAAATAGCCTGATCCTTGGTTGGATCCACAACATGTTGTTCTAGGAAACTGTCCCAAATACATTTGCCTGTGGCTATCTCTGCCAATTTAATTTTCACAATCTACATGAAGATTAAAGTCACCCATGATTAATATACTGCCTTTTTTACATGCCCTCATTATCTCCTGATTTGTTCTGTCCTACAGTATAGCTACTGTTAAGAGGGCATGTAGACTACTCCCACCAGTGACATCTTCCCCTTGTTATTTCTTAGCTCCACCCATATGGATGCCACATCTTCCGATCCAAGATCATTTCTTGCTATCGTACTTATTTCATCTCGTACTAACAAAGCTACCCCACCACCCTTTCCTTCCTGCCTGTCCTTTCGAAAAGTCACATACCCCTGAATATTTACTTACCAGCTTTGATCTCCTTGTAACCATGTCTCCGTAATGGCAATAAGATCATACCCATTAACCTCTATTTGTGCCGTTAGTTCATTTATTTTGTTCCGAATGCTACGTGCATTTCAGTAAAGAACCATTAATTTTGCTTTTTTAGCATTTTTTTCCCCTCTTTGACCCTATTTACTGCTTTTATGCTTGCGCACTCTGTCCCTTCCTGCCACATTTGGCTGCCCTGCAATGTTGCCATATCCTTTAGCTTTGTCAGTCTACGTATCCCCTTTCCAGAACCCACCTCCCCCTCTGTTTAGTTTAAAGCCCTCTCTACAGCCCTAATTATTCAAATTGCCAGGACACTGCTCCCAGCACAGTTCAAGTGAAGCCCGGCCCACCGTAACAGGTCCCTTCTACCCCAGTATTGGTGGCAGTGCCCCATGAACTGAAACCCATTCCTCCCAAACCAATCTTTGAGGCATGCACTTAACTCCTTTACTTTATTTACCCTATGCCAGTTTGCCGTGGCTCAGGTAGTAATCCCAAGATTATTACCTTGGAGGTTCTGTTTTTTAATTTAGCTCCTAACTGTTCAAATTCTTTCAGCAGAACCTCCTTTCTAGTCCTATCAATGTCGTAGGTACCATCATGGACGATGACAACAGGATCCCTCTCCTCCCACTTCAATTTCCCCTCTAGCCCTGAGATGTCCTTAACCCTGGCACCAGGCATGCAACACAGCTTTCATGACTCAAGCTCATGGCTGCAGAGAACAGTATCTATCCTCCTAATTGCACTGCCCCCTATCACTACTACGTTCCTATTTTCTGCCCCCACTTGAATGGCTCTGAGTACCACAGTGCCATGGTCAATTTGCTCATCCTCCTTGCAGTCCCTGCTCTCGCCCACACAACTTTTAAGAGCCTTGTAACTTGGATAATTGCAGAGGCTGAGCCTCCTTGAATGGTACCCCCTGGGTCCCCATACCTGCATCACCTGCAGTCACACCCTCCTGTCTCTGATCACATTTGCCTAATCTGAGGGGGTGTGACCACCTCCTGCAGCAAAGTGTCCAGGTACCA
Organism: Cetorhinus maximus; assembly: GCF_964194155.1. NCBI lineage: Eukaryota > Metazoa > Chordata > Chondrichthyes > Lamniformes > Cetorhinidae > Cetorhinus > Cetorhinus maximus. Next base: position 44,367,937 of record NC_135882.1, on the reverse strand, counting down.
TTACCCCGCCCTGATGTGGCGTAAGTCTGCAACTCGGACTCCAGCTCCTCAACTCGGATCCGAAGTTCCTCGAGTGGCAAACACTTGCTACAGATGTGTTTGCTCTGGATCACCTTGAACTTGAGTTGCTTGCATTTGGTGGACTGAGTTGCTTAATCTTGAGGGCAGCATATGTCATAGTTCAGAAACCCCCTTTTCTAGAGATGCCTCGTCAGTCCTGGAGTATTCACATTAGGTAAACTCAAAATGATCATACTTTGTACACCTTTTCTCCAGCAAAATCTATTCTGTTCTGGAATATGGTTACTCAGTTGAACCCAGCCAAATTATGCCAAGGGAAGAAATAATCAGGTTAACAACTCCCCTGATAGTGTCCTTTGATAATGATGATTATACTGCTTAAGCTGCAGTGGCTGGTTCAGAAAATAGAGTGGTATTCCACCAATTCAGGGTAAATGCGTGGAATTGAGGGCAGATACGTTTAAGGTGCTTTCACAATTTGTGAACTTCCCAGAAACACAAGTGCATTTTATATGTAGAAAGCTGTCCTTTTTGCTACATGAAGTTACATGGTCTCTAGTAATGCAAGAACTTGGCCAGCGCAGGTAGTTGCACAGGTATGGGTTTGCACCTTGCAGTTCAACACACACACACACACACACACACACACACCCCCCCCCCCCCCCCCCCCCCCCCCCCAAGCAGTTCCCAAAAAGAGAGTCATTCTCTACACACAGTGCTGCAGAATTGTGCAATTTAGGAGTGGCATTTGTAATCGATGTTTACGGAATTGCTTCGAGAGGCTGAGGGAAGGACTTGTTGAGTGACTGAAGAAAAGTAACACTGACATGTCAGATGAAGCTACAACTGAAAGTTGTCACTTAAGACTTGAGTGCCCATTAAAAAGAGTGACCTCTGCATTAAAAAAATTACTCTTTATCTAGCAAAGTCTTGATTTCATTCTCACAATCTTGGTACTTGGTAAGGTTCCCCTCCATCATCTTCCACTTGGGAATTTTCACAGGAGGTGCACAATGAGTACAATCAATGATTGCATTAATTTAAACTTATAGATTTTCCTTAAATGAGTCCTTAAAGGGTGTGGAGGTTAAGTTTAGTGGGAGATTGTTCTTGTCTTCAACTGCTCTTGGAACTTAGAAACTACTAATAGTACAGCTGTGGTGGAAGATAGGAACAGGAGTAGACAAGCAACCTCTCAAACCTGTTCAGGCATTCGATTAGAATGCAAATGCAGTTGAGCAGGAAAAAAAACTGGTCATACAAAGGCATCGGTTCTTAAACGCTCTCAGCGTAGAGAACATTTAATCAACCAGAGTTAATTGCAATTCATTCATCCATAACTGTTGGATTTTTTTTAACATAGCTAGAATTGAATGTCATAGCATTTTACTGCATAGAAACAGGCTTTCAGCATAGCAGGGGTTATGCTGGTGTTCATGCACCACATGAGTCTCCTCCCATTTTAGTTAACAAAGTGACCTTATCAACTCTTCCTTACTCCGTTATGTATTCAGGTAGCTAACTTTTCCTTGTTAGCATCTGTGCTAGTGGCCTCAACTGATCCAAATGGATGCAAGTTCCACAGATCCATCACTTAATTTTCTTCTTCATTCCTTTTTGGATTCATTGGTAACTATCTTGTACTAATGGTCCAAGTCTTGGACTGCCCCACAGGTGGAAACATTTTCATTACCTCTACCCTACCAAACCCCTTCACTAATTTGTATAATCAGGACACTTGAGTATTGCTTAAAAAAAAGACATGCTGTCGAAGCTTTTTGCCTTGCACTCACCAGGACAATTCACAAGAATACCAAATGTAAAAGGAACAACAATTTATACTGCATGAGAAGATTGGTTGGTAAGTGGACTCGGGTAGAGGTGTTCCGATGGAGAATGTACCAGTTCGGTGCAATGAGGACACTTCTCAATCTTTTATCTTTTGAGAGAAAAGCGCACCAGCTTGTTCGCTCTTCTGTTCTCCAGAGTACTAATTCCGCTGATTCTTTTGCATCTGATAAATGAACGATCTTGGGGAAGCTAATGTCCCTTTTAAAACTAAATACTATTGCCCCTGGTGTCTCCTCTTTTGTCATTCACTTTCTAGCACAGATTGCAACTTTACTAAACGAAATGGTCAGCCAAGATCATTGAGTAGTGCCTTTGGAGAGGAAAGAAATACATTTATTCTTCTCTACTCCAGCAAATGTCACTGGGGTAAAATTTCCACTTTGGGCACAATTGGGATACTGGGCCCAAATTGCATTGATTTTCAGAATTGAGGTTCCAGTTCAATTTCTGCAAAAACACCTGACATGAATTGTACACCTTTTTTGTTTTTGGTTTCATCATATTCTTGTATCTCCTTGGTCATCCAAGGAGCCCTGGCTTTTGTTCCCTGTCTTTTGCTTCTTGTTGGAATGCACCTCAAAGATCTCAAAGGCCTGTACCTCAAAGATCACGCATTGTTACATTACGATCCTTCCTGTCAAGCTTTGGTTCTATTTTAGACTGGATGGATCTCCTCTCCCCTTATTGAAGTTTGCCCTCTTCCAATTTGCAAGTTCAACTTAAGATTGTTCATTGCTCTTCTCCATTACTAAGCTAAACTTTGTGTTCCCCAACAGACACTTGGTCTAATTGGCCCACCTCATTCCCCAGTGTCAGATTCAGCATTCCCTCCTTCCTGGTTGGACTGAAAACATACTGATCAAGGAAGTTCTCCAGAAAACATTTCAGAAATTTTCCCCCCCCTCCTTTCCCTTTACCCGAACATTACCGAAATTTAAATTGGGATCAAGTCCCACAATATCACTACTCTGTAGATCATGTATGTCTGTTATTTCCTTGCAGATTTGCTCCTCTGACTATCACGCACTAGTTGGAGGCATATATAGGCCAGTAGCATGATGATACACTCTTTGCTTTACAACTCTAAACCAGAGAGATTCTGGCTTTGACCCCTCGAGGACATCCTCTCTTTCCAACACTAGAATGTGTTCCATAATCAGCACTGCCACCCTATCTTCCTTTTTTTTCTCTTCCCTATCTCTTTTGAATAATTTTTAGTCTTGAATATTAAGCACCTGGTCCTCAACATTTCTGGGCCACATTTCCATAATTGCCACAACGTCATTTTCCCACTTCAATTTCCACTTGTACCTTATTCACCATGCTTTGTGCGTTTATATACATGTATTCTAAACCTTTATTTTAAATTCATTCATGGGATGTTTATTTATTGCCTATCCCTAACTACCCTTGAGAAGGTGGTGGTGAGCTGCCTTCTTGAACTGTTGCAGCCCACATGGTACAGGTATACCCACAGTGCTGTTAGAGAGGGAGTTCGAGGAATTTGACCCAGCAACAGCGAAGGAACGGTGATATATTTCTAAGTTGTGATGGTGAGTGGCTTGGAGGGGAACAGGCAGGTGGTGGTATTCCCATGTATCTGTTGTCCTTGTCCGTCTAGATAGTAGTGGTCGTGGGTTTGGAAGGTGCTGTCTAACGAGGCTTAGTGAGTTCCTGCAGTGCACCTTGTGGATGGCACATACTCTCTGTGCATTGGTGGAGGATAACGTGAATGTTTGTGGATGGGGTGCCAATCAAGCAGGCTGCTTTGCCCTGGATGGTGTCAAGCTTCTTGTGTTGTTGGAGCTGCACTCATCCAGGCAAGCGGACAGTATTCCATCTGCTGCTGATGGCCCACAGCACAGCGCCTCATGGATTCCCAATCTTGAGTTGCGAAATCTGTTCAAAATCTATCCCATTTAGCAGGGTGATAGTGCCACACAACACTATGGAGGGTATCCTCAATGTGAAGGCAGGACTTCATCTCCACAGGGACTGTGTGGTGGTCGATAATGTCATGGACAGATGCATCTGCGGCAGGCAGGTTGGTGAGAATGAGGTGAAGTATGTTTTTCCAACTTGTTGGTTCCCTCACGACCTGCCACAGACTCAGTCTAGCAGCTATGCCCTTTAATACTTGGCCAGCTCAGTCTGTGATGGTGCTTCTGAGCCACTCTTGCTGATGGACATTGAAGTCCCCCACCCAGAGCACTATCTGTACCCATGTGGTGTTCAACATTGGACTACTGATTCACCAGCTGGTAGTGGAGGGGTGGTACATGGTAATCAGCAAGCGGTTTCCTTGCCCATGCTTGGCATGATGCCATGAGACTTCATGGGGTCCGAAGTATATGCTGAGGACTCCCAGGGCAATTCCTTCATGTCTTAATATTCCATGTAGCCCTTTTTACTTTGCTCTTAGCTATGTAGCACTACTTCCTTCTCTAGTACTATCCAACACTGACTCCTTTATGCACTTGATTCCTTTTCCCCCACATGCATAGAGCTGGTGCCCTCCCAACCCCACAAGCTGATCTGCTTTCAACCATACCAGTGAATGTCCCCATGAGGAATTTGGTTCCAGTCCTGTTCAGCTTTTGAATGGGTGCCTCCTGCCCCTGAATTGTTCCCAAAGAATCCGAAACCCTTCTTCCTCCATATTCAAACCACAGATTGATCCTCTCTATTTTCCTTTTCTACTCTCATTTTGTCTTGGTGGACGATATCGGAGTATACGATGGAACATTGGTAGGTTCCAAGTTAAACACTTCCCCACTAATTTGCCCCCCCTGGCAGCTCCAAAAAGCTTAGTGTCTTCCAATTTAATAGAAGGAACTGCATTGATTTCTGAAATCATTGCGAATGGATCTGGCGATTCAAGATTCATTGTCCCACTTCTCCCACACAAATTGTAAAATGGTGCAAGAGAAAAGCTGAATTGCTTTTGAACAAAGTAAAGATTTTCCATGTAGTTGAGCTGCTGTCTGTCTGCTCTCCTCACTACATTTAAGTCTTTTGTAGAATTGTTGATCAGAGAACAAGTTTCTCTAGGGATTGAGAAAGTTAGGCACTATGGGTGCTAATTTTTGCCTGTCCCAGGAGCTGAATCAAGATTAATAGAAGCAGAAGCTTGATCGGCATAATATTTACACCCCGAGGGCTGACCAGTGATATATTTATCTGTTTACCTTGCTGTTTATCATAACTTTGCTTTCCAGCCAACCACTTTGGAATCTTGAGCAGTTTCGCATTGCCTTTTATTAATAACATATATCTGTGGATCCATGGTTATCTTAGTACCATCACATCACTATCAATGTTTTGCTAGATAAAGAATAAGCTTGTGTGCAAATCATTTGAAGCTTTTTTTTGGGACAAGATAATTGTTTTATTGGAGTCAAATGCTTGCTTACCTATATCACTCTTAATTTAACTGCTACTGACCTAGTTATCATCTCTGTGTCAGATGTCCTTCACTAGACTGTCCAAAGTTGCATTTGTTAGAATTCTAGCTATTACTAGAGTTTCTCCTGCTTGGCCGTCATAAATTATATTGAAGCTACAGCAGTTTGCCTCGTGTAATGTTACTGGATTTCCTTTATAGTTAAACATCTATAAGGGAGTGTTGCAAGGGAAGGTGTTTACTTTCAGGTTTGACCAAGTAGAGTGTTTTAGGGGGATGTTTGTAAAACTTAAGTTTAACCATGTAACTGTGATTTTGTGCGCTTAAGTTTCCTTTTATTCTTGTTAATAAAACTTTTTAATTTTTAAAATCCCTGAAGTGTTACTGGACCTCTTACTGCTGAGATTGGTACGTTGTCGTCTTGTTTTCAGAATACAAAAAAGGGCATGGTCTGTTAGCCAAATTTCCCTCTGGGATTTGGTTTGTGCAGCAGTTAACACCAACGATGGTCATAGTGAGTACTGGATGAGTGGAAGTTCCTCCAATTAAATATTGGGAAGACTGATGACATTGACTTCATTCCCTGGTTCCAAACTCCATTCCCTAATGACTGACCCCATCCCACTTGCTGGCAACTGTCTAAGATTAAACCACACTCTTTGCAATTTTGGTGTCATATTTGACCTCGAGATGAACTTCCAACCACATCCACTCCATCATTGGGCTGCCTACTTCCAATTCTGTAACATCACCTGACTTAGTCCCTGTCTCTTCTCATTTCTGCTGAAACTCTTATTCATGCCTTTGTTATCTCTAAACTTGACCACTCAAATATACTGCTGACTGGCCTTCCTCACTCTTTCCTCTGTAAACTTGAGGTCATCCAAAACTCTGCTACCCATATCATTACTCACACCAAGTCCTATGTGCCTATTTCCTCTGCTATCAGTGACTTACATTGCCAGCTGGTCAAGTAATGCCTTGACTTAAAATTCCCATCATTGTTTTGAAACCCCTTCATGTAGATCCCTCCACACTTATTTAATTCCCTTTACCCTCAAATCTCTGAGATATCTGTACTGCTCTAATTCTGGCTGAGTGTTGCCAATTTTAATTGCTCCAACATTGGTGGCCATGCCTTCAGTTGTCTACACCTTTAAACTTTGGAATTTCCTCCCTACACCTCTCCATTTCTCTACCTCTCTAAGTTCCTTTAAGACACACTTTAAAATCTATCTCTTTGACCAAGTTTTTGGCCATTGACCCTGATATTTCTTTATGTGGCTGTGTCCAAGCTTCATAGAAACGTAGAATGGTTACAGCACAGAAGGAAGCCATTTGGCCCATCATGTCTGTGCAGGCTCCCTGGAAGAGCCATTCAACTGGGATACTCTGTCACTCTTTCCCCATAGCCTTGCAATTCATTTTCTCTTCAGATAATTATCCAATTCCCTTTTGAAAGTCATGATTGAATCTGCTGCACCACACTCTTTGGGCAGTGCATTCCAGACCCTAACCAGTCATTGCATAAAAAAACTGGTTCTTTTGTCAATTATCTTAAATTCGTGTCCTCTGGTTCTCCGCATATGGGAACAGTTTCCCTCTATCTACTCTGTCAAGACCCCTCATGATTTTGAACACCTCTTAAACCTCCTCTCAACCTTTGCTGAAGAGAAAAACTCAAGAGTCTCCAATCCATCCACATTGGTTCCAGCGATGAGGGATATTCTCATAAATCTTAAAACTTTATAATCCCCCTGTGAAACACCTTGGGAGGTTTTTATTATGTTAAGCATGCTATATAAATGCAACTTGTTGAGCATCTTGCCTTGTTCCACCCCTTGTCAGCTCTTGTTTAAAATGCACGTTCTCTCCTGCCTGCTCTAGGACTAAACCAAGATCCTCTCTCTCAGATATATTCATTGCCTTCCTACCTCAACCTTTTGCAATCTTTCACCCATCTCAATTCATGGTTCTCTTTCCCCGCTCTCCCAAGTTCAATGCCCTGTTATATTTTCTTAATCTCACCTTCCATAGAAACTTCCCAAACCCTATTCATAGCCAAAACCTTGCCTTGCTACTTTCTGTAGCCTTGCTGCCCCATTGTCAGTCACTGATCATTTTGTTTTAGCACGTTTCACCCAGGTCCCCATTTCCTTCCCCTCTAAACCCTACTTCCTTCTGTGCCTACTAATGGGGAGAAAACTCTCTTCCATTGCACTTCAAACTGCACTTTCAAAATCCCACCTGTCCAGCCTTTGGCCTTGGTTCACCACAACATTTCTGCAGCTACTCGCCATTTTCATGCCTTAGCCCCCATAAAAACCATTGCTGTGGTACTGCCTGCATCTCTGCTCCCAAGGGGTCCTTCTCTTCTCTGTAGTAAATGGTTGTCCTACATCTCTCTCCCCTGTTTTCTCCATCCTCACCTTCAGGAACAAGCCTGAAGTGCTTATGGACTTCTTTATCACTAAGATTGAGACTATCCTATTAGCTGCCTCTGCTACCTTCCTTCCTTCCCCTTGCCCACTGGGCTAAACTTTGCTTAAGGTGCCCCCCTGAAACAAAGGTAAACTGCTTCTCATTATTTTCAATCTGATTGCATCCTTTGACAAAGGTAACCAAACCATTCTCCCCCATCATCCAGACTGCACTTAACCTGATTCCAATCTGAAAGTCAAAACTGTAGCTAGAAATTTGCCTATAATGGTTTCTCTTCCTCCTCCCCAGTGTCCATCAAGGATCTATTGTTGGTCTGCTCTGGTTTTTCATTTTCATGCTTGCCCTCGATGACATAATCTGAATATACTGCACCAATTTCCACATGCACACTTAAACACCCAGCTCTGCCTCACTACCAGCTCCATTGTTTCTAAATTGTCAAACTGCTTATCTGACATACAGTACTAGGTGAGCAGAAATTTCCTCCAGTTGAATTTTGGAAAGACTGAAGCCATTGTCTTTGGCCCTGTCACAAACTCTTGCTCCCTAGCCACAAATTCCACCCCTCCTCTTGTCATCTGTCTGAGGCTGAACCAGACTAGTTGCAATCATACTATTGTGTTTGACCCTGAAATGAGCTTCCAACCAGATTTCCACGTGATCACAAAGACTGTTTTCACCTCCATCACATCGCCTGACTCTGCCCCTGCTTGAGCTCATCTGCTGCTGAAATCGTCTTCAAGTCCTTTGTTACCTCTAGACTTCTGACTATTCCAACTTGCCCCTGGCCAGCCTCCTGTATTCCACCCTCTAAACTTGAAGTATTCAAAACTTTGCTGCCTGTCTCTTAACTCTCACCAAGTCCTTTTGACCCATCACACCTGTGTTCGCTGATCCACATTGGCTCCTGGTTAGGTAATTCCTCAATTTTAAAATCCTCATCCTTGTTTTCAAATCCTTTGTCATTCTACCTCTCTAATGTTCTCCAGCTTTAAAACCTTCAGATATCTGCACTTGTCTATTTCTGGCCTCTTCGGTTTCTTAAAAAGAAGCCTTGCATGACCGTTGTAGAAATGTTGGCTTAAATGCTGGCTTAGATCTCTTCCTGTGGCCCCAGAACAAAATCCATTCCTTATTGCATTCCCTGTGCACCTGGAGGTGCAGGAGTGCTGCCCACAGACCTTGCATGGAAGACTACCTTCCCCAGCTTCAATGTCGTGGCTGACCCCTTCCCCTCTTCCCTCCCCCTCCAGTCAACTTCTACCAGGGGCCATCTGCATAGGTCCTTGACTCCAGTCTCTTGAAGCTTGTTTGTGCTCCTGGCTGCCAACCATGCTGCCCATTTGGCTGGCCGTCGGGCTGGAGTCTGCAGAAGGTGATGGCCCTGAGATTGAGATCCCTTGGGTTTCCACACTATTGTGGTCCCTGTCACCCAGAGTAATTAATGCCTGGAAGGGTTCAACGGAGAGAACAGGGAAGAAGTTCATATTAATATAGTTAGGTGCTGTGAATGGAGATAGTTTTCTTTTTAGTTTTATGCAATATCGAGCTAGCTGTGTTGGGTAGCCTATATCACTTGTAGTTAACTTATCCCAAATTTAAGGAGGGGTTCTGCAGGGCTTAGTACTAGGTTCCCTGCTTTTTGTGGGATGTAGTAATGATTTGGACATAAATGTAGGGGGCATGATCAATTAGTTTGCAAAGAACACAAAAATCGGCACGTGGTTGATATTGAGGGAGGGTAGCTGTCAACTGCAGGAAGATATCAATGGACTGGTCAGGTGGGCAGAAAAGTGGCAAATGGAATTCAACCCGGAGAAGTGTGAGGTGATGCATTTGGGGAGGTCAGACAAGGCAAAGGAATACACAATAGGAGAATACTGAGAGGTGCAGAGGAAGTGAGGGACTTTGGAGTGAATGCCCACAAATAGCTGAAGGTAGCAGGGCAGGTCAATAAGATTTAAGAAGGCATATGGAATCCTGTCCTTTAACCGAGGTATAGAATACAAGAGCAGGGAGGTTATGCTAGAACTGTATAAATAATTAGTTAGGCCATAACTTGAGTACTTTGTGCTGCTCTGGTCACCTCATTACAGAAAGAATGCAGTTGCACTGGATAGTGTACAGAGGAGATTTAGCAAGATGTTGCCAGGACTGGAAAAATGCAGCAATGAAGAAAGATTGGATAGGCTGGGGTTGTCCTCCTTGGAACAGAGGAGGCTGAGGGGAGATTTGATTGAGATGTACAAAATTGTGAGGGACCTGGATAGAGTAGATGGAAAGGGCCTATTTACCTTGACAGAGAGGTCAGTAACTTGGGGGTATAAACTTAGGTTTAAAGTGATTGGTAGAAAGATTGGAGGGGAGATGAGGAAAATATTATTTCACTCACAGGGTGATAGGGGTCTGGAACTCACTGCCTGAAAGGTTAGTAGAGGCAGAAACCCTCAACTCATTTAAAAGGTGTCTGGATATGCACCTCGAGTGCCATAACCCGCAAGGCTGCAGACCAAATGCTGGAGTGTGGGATTAGACTGTGGCTTGTTTTTCGGCCAGCGCAGACACAGTGGGCCATGTGGCCCCTTTCTCTGCTGTAACCGTTCTATGATCCTTTGGTTTTATGATTACAAAAAGATTTGTTGTTTGTTAACCTAAGAATCAAAGGCCGTTGGTAAAATTCAATATGGTTCTTTAAGCAGCCTGCTAGAAAATAATGGCTGACCACAATCACAGTACTATCACAGTATCTTTACAGTGCAGAAGGAGGCCATTTGGCCCATCAAGTTTGTATTGGCTCCCTAAAAGAGCATTCCACCTAGTCCTACTTCCCTGCCTTATCCCAGTAACAAAGAAGCAGAAAATAGGAGCAGGAGTAGGTCATTTGGCTTGTCGAGCCTACTCCGCCATTCAATATGAATATGGCTGACCCTTTATATCAACACTGTGCTGTTACACTCTCCTCATACCCCTTGACATCTTTAGAGTCCAGAAATCTATCCATTTCTTTCTTAAATATATTCAGTGACTTGGCCTCCACACCCTTCTGTGGTAAAGAGTTCCATAAGTTCACCACCCTCTGAACAAAGAAGTTTCTCCTTATCTCAGCTCTAAATGGTCTACCCTGTACCCTGAGACTGTCACCCCTTGCTGTAGACTCCCCAGCCAGAGCAAATATCATCCCTGCATCCAGTCTGTTCATCCCTGTCAGAATTTCATATGTTTCAATGAGAACCTTGCACATTCTCTCTTTTCAGTTAGCAATTCACAGAATTACAATATCACAGTGCAGAAGAGGCCCTCTGGCCCATCGAGTCTGCACCGACACGTGAGAAACACCTGACCTACCTCCCGAATCCCATTTACCAGCACTTGGCCCATAGCCTTGAATGTTATGACGTGCCAAGTGCTCATCCAGGTACTTTTTAAAGGATGTGAGGCAACCCACCTCCACCATCCTCCCAAGCAGTGCATTCCAGACCGTCATCACCCTCTGAGTTAAAAAGTTTTTCCTCACATCCCCCCCTAAACCTCCTGCTCCTCACCTTGAACTTATGTCCCCATGTGACTGGCCCTTCAACTAAGAGGGACAATTCAATTTCCTTTTGAATACTTCGATTGAACCTGCCTCCACCACCCTTTCAGGAAGTTTTTTCCAGACTACAGCCGTCTTCTGGGTGAATAATTTTTTCCTCACATCACATTTACTCCTTTTGCCTGCTAGTTCTTGATGTTCCTTTGAGTGGGAACAGTTTCCCACTACTTACCCTGTCCATACCGCTCAGGATCTTGAATACCTCAATCAAGTCTCCTCTCAGCCATCTTTTCTCAGAGGAAAAGAGTCCCAACCCCTCCAATCTATCCTCATAGCTACAGCCCTTTACCCCTGGAATAATTCTCGTGGACCTCCTCTGTACTTTTTCCAAAGCCTTCACATCCTTCCTCCAGTATGGTGCCCAGAACTTGATGCAGTACTCCAGATGAGGTCTAATTAGTGTCTTCTACAAGTTCTTGTACTCAATGCCCCTATTAATAAAGCCTAAGGTACTTTATGATTTATTAACTGCTCCCTCAACATGTCTCAACTGCCATCTCCAATGTACATATACACTGAGTGTTCCTGCACCTCCTTTAGAGGCTGTCCCTTTATTTTATACTGTCTCACCATATCTTTCCTGCCAAATCGAATCACCTCACACTTCTCTGCATTGAACTTCATCTGGCACTTGTCTGCCCAATCCACCAACATGTCTATGACCTTTTGAAGTTCAAGACTATTCCCATCACAGTTGACAATCTTCATATCGTCTGCAAATTTTGAAATCATGCCCTGCACACCACAGTCTAGGTCATTAATATATATCAGTAAGAGCAAGGGTCCCAACACTGACCCCTGGGGAACTCTACTACAAATCTTCCTCCAATGTGAAAAGCAGCCATTTATCAGTACTCTGTTTCCTATCATTCAACTAATTTATTATCCAAGTGCCTACTTTTCCTTTTATTCATGACCTAGAATTTTGAGCTCAAAATTCTTGACTTGTCCATGTGTGCGCAAATAGAAAACGTGAGTTCTGCCAGAACAGTATGTCATGGTGAATTGATAGGTAGTTGCAATGGTGAGATTGGGTCATCTCTTGTCATGGACAAGATGGTTGCAATTGGCTTTTGAAGCATTGCTTGCATTTATAAAGCAACTTTAATGTAGTGAAATATTGCAAGTTGTTTGACAGAAGTGTAATCAGATGATAATTGTCACCACACCAGATATTAAGAGGGATGACAAAAGCTGGCTTGAAGGGTTAGGTTTTAAGGAGAATCTTCAGTGAAGGGAAAAAGGTATAGAAGTTCAGCAAGGAAATTCCAGATATTTGGGCCGAGATGATTGAAGTCATGACCATCTATAGTGGGGTGAGGGGAGTAGGGGATGTGCCAAAGGGCTAAAGTTGGTGGGCTTTCGGTCTTCAAGAGATTATATAGATACAAGAGTTTGACCAAAGATTTGAGCACAAGGAAGAGTATTTTGAATTTCAACATTGGTGACCCCCAGTTTTTTAAAAACCCAGAAGTCATCCAGACTTGGTGAGGGTTAGGGCAGCAGAGTTTGAGCACATCATGAGTACTTTTGGTCTACACTTAGTTTCATTTGTAGGCACTTAGATCACAGGCTTTCACGGATCAAAGGATTATGCATCCTTTTGAGAGCATCATTCTCAACAAATGAATACCAAGCCGTATTTCCACAGAATAAATAAAAATTCATGATATTGGGCATATGATTTTTAAAATTTGAAATGTTATTTGATCTCCGTGCCCAAAAAGGGCTTTACAAGGTGAAAAAGGTTTAATATATTCTTGAGGCAAATTTATATCCTTTGGGAATGGGATATCCAGCCTTGAGCTGGCTTTTTTTTGCACAGTCGCTCCCCACCCATCATTTAATTGAGAGCGTGGTCAGGTGCTAAATTATGCAATTAAATATTTAAAAAGCACATCCAGCTTTGAACATATCAAGTAAATGAGACAATCTCACTGGGAACTCGGTCACAAATTGTGCCCGTTAATTGGTGGTGCAAGCGATGAAACTTTTAATTCTTAGTGTTGATGTTACAAGAAACCTAACAATTTGAGACTTAATGTTTTTTTTTTCCCCCCTTTAAAGCTTTGTTTAACTTTCACCTGGAAAGATGCATTTGATAAGGGATCCCTGTTTGGAGGATCTGTTAAGCTTGGTAAGTACTTGTTTATATCATGGTATTTCCCAGGGACAAAATAAAAAAAAAGCTTTGCTGTCTTAATTTTTCTTCTTCCGCTTCAATTATTTCACTACTGTTCTATTCTATCTAGCACTCCCTTTTCACTTTTCTCCTCTCAATTTCTCTTTATCTAAAACTCTCCTCATCTGGTATCTTTTCCTTTGTACCATCCCACCTCTTTTGCTATTTCCTGGTGGTAGACTTTTGGCTCCATAGCTCCAAATAGCCCCAGAAATTATCTCCTTTCTTATTTTTGTTCCCATTTTGTCTCCGAAGAAATGCACTTGACTTGCACTTGATCGACACATATTATATTCGCTGCTTACAATGTGGTCTTAGCTAGATTGGGGAGAGCAAACGCAGAATGGGTGATCACATTGCTCAGTCTGCAAGTGTGACCCCCCGCTTCAGGCCACCTCTCTTGAATTCTCCACCAACTCTGACGTTTCTTTGACTGGCTTCCTACACTGTTCCTATGAAGCTCAACTTAAGCTTGAGGAACAGCACCTCATCTTTCGATTAAGCACTTTACTGCCTTCCATACTCAACATTGAGTTCAAGAATTTCAGATCATAACCTTGGTCCCATTTTTTGTTTTGGAAGACAGCTGCTGATAATTCTGCTGTTGTTATTTATATTTCCTGAGGCCATTTTTTGTTTATTTACTTGTCCTCTTACTATCTCCTTTTCACTTGCACTATCATCCCTTTTGTCATTTACACCTTCCACCCTATCACAGACCTTCCTTTTGTTCTTCCACCTCTCCTTCCTTTCCATGCTTCTGTACTTGCTTAAAAGCTGTCATTACATCTTTAGCCTTTTGCTGTTCTGAAACATTGACAGCATTTCTCTTTCCTTAAATGGTGCCTGATGTGCATATTTCCAGCATTTTCTGTTTTGATTTTAGATTTCCAGTGTCTATAGTATTTTGCTTTTGTGTAAGTAAATCTTTAACTGTCTTACAGACTGCCAGTCAACCTCGGTAGCACTGAAAATGAGCTTTTTTTAAGTGTGGAGTCCATTCCTTCAGATTCTAATTATATTGAGAGAATTTAAAAGATAAAAAGTTGAAAAATTGTTTTCTTTTACTTGTCTTTTATTACTCTCTCTTATTGCCATCTTTCTCTTACTCTCTATTTCATTTTCTATACCGGATTTGACCTGGAATATTTTGAATATTTAATTCAAAGTACAGTAACTTGCACGTAGTACTGTCAATGCATTGAAACATCCGATGGTTTTTCATGGTGGTGGAGAATGAAGGGGAGAGATGGACAGCCATCCATCAAGTAACTACATCACAGGACTTTGAGAAAGAGAATTCAAGACTTGCAGGGACATGATGAGTGGATGCAAACCATTGTTGGGAGATGTAGTCTGCAATGTAGGGCTAGGGAATGCTTTTAATTCGTTCATGGGATGTGAACATTACTGGCAAGGCCAGCATTTTTTGCTCATTCCTAATTGCCCTTGTGAAGATGCTTTCTTGAACCACTGCAGCCCGTGTGGCGTTGTACACCCACAGTGCTAGTAGGAAGGGAGTTCCAGGTTTTTGATCCAGTGGCATTGAAGGTCTAGGAATACAGTTCCAAGTCAGGATGGTGTGTGACTTGGAGGGAATTTGTAGGCGATATTGTTCCCATGTGCGTCTTGTCCTTGTTCTTTTGGATGGTCGAGGTAAGAGTTTGGAAGGTGCTGTTGAAGGAAGCTTGGTGAGTTGCTGCAATGCATCTGGTAAATGGTACGCATTGTGTGCTGGTGATGGAGGGAGTAAATGTTTTAAGGTGGTACATGGAGTGCTGATCAAGCAGGCTTCTTTGTCTGGATGGTGCTGAGCTTCTTGAGTGTTGGAGCTGCACTCCACCAGGCAGGTAGAGAATATTCCATCACACTGAGGAGCTACATATGAACATATGATTAGGAACAGGAGTGGGCCATTCTGTTCCTTGAGCCTGCTTTGCAATTCAATAATAGCATAGCTAATCTGATTGTGGTCTCAGCGCCGCTTTCCTGCCAACCCCCTATAGCCTTTGACTCCATTGCTGGTCAAACGCTAGACCCATTAATTTTAAACGGTGGTCCCTCGTTCTGGTCTCTCCCACAATGGGACACTTTCTCCCAGCATCCACCCTGTCAAGTCCCCTCAGGATCTTGTAAAACTCCTATGGATACAGTCCCAACCTGTCCAACCGTTCCTCATAAGATAACCCCCACATTCCAGCAATAAGTTGAATGAAATTGCTCTGAACTGCTTACAATGCATTTATGTCCTTGTTTAACTAAAGAGGCCAAAACTGTACAGAGTACTCTTGATGTGGCCTCACCAACCCCCTGTACAGCTGTAGCAAAACATGCCTACGTATTACATTCATTCTCCTTGCAATAAATGACATAATTCCATTTGCCTTCTTAATCACTTGTTGTTCCTGCATACTAACTTTTTGTGATCTGTTTATCACGACACCCAGATCGCCCTTTACCAGAGTTCTGCAATATGTCTCCATTTAAATAATATGCTGCTTTTCTATTCTTCCTGCCAAAGTGGACAAGCTCACATTTTCCCACATTGTACTCATTTTGCCCACTCACTTAGCCTATCTATTTACCTTTACAGACTCCTTATGTCTGCTTCGCAACTTACTTTTCTATTCCTCTTTGTGTCATCAGCAAATTTAGTGACCGTACATTTGGTCCCTTCACCCAAATCATTGATATAACTTGTAAATAGTTGAGGTCTAGTAAGAACATGAGAAGTAGGAACAGGAGTAGACCATTCAGCCCATCGAGCCTGCTCCGCTATTCAATAGGATCATGGCTGATCATCTTGTGTTTCGATTTCCACATTCCCATTTAACCCCGATAACCTTTGATTCCCTTGCCTAACAAAAATCTATCTACCTCTGCTTAAAAATATTCAGTGACCCCGCCTCCACCACCTTCTGAGGCAGAGAATTCCAAAGTTGCACAACCATCTGAGAGAAAAATATGTCTCCTCACCTCTTGTTCTAAAAGGGAGACCCCTGATTTTAATACAGTGTCACCTAGATCTGGACTCACCCACAAGAGGAAACATCCTTTCGACATCCACCTTGTCAAGGCTATTCAGGATCTTGTATACTTCAATCAAATCACCCCTCACTGTTCTAAACTCCAGTGGAAACAAGCCCACTCTGTCCAACCTTTCCTCATAAGACAACCCACTCATTCCAGGCATCAATCTAGTAAACATCCTTTGAACCATCTCCAATATATTTACATCCTTTCCTTAAATAAGGAGACCAATACTGCACACAGTATTTGAGGTGTGGTCTCACCAATGCCCTGTATAACTGAAGCATAACATCCTTAGTTTTATGTTCAGTCCCTCTCGTAATAAAGGATAGCATTTCATTAGCCGCCTTAATTGCTTGCAGTACCTGCATACTAACTTTTTGTGACTCATACTAGAACACCTAGATCCCTCAGCACCTCAGAATTATGCAACCATTCTCCATTTAAGTAAAAGCAAGAAGAATCATATGGACTTGAAATGTTAACTCTGTATTTCTCTCCGTAGATGCTGTTAGACCTGAGCTTTTCCAGCATTTTCTGTTCTTGTTCCATTTGAGTAATACTCTGCTTTTTTGTTCTTCCTACCAAAGTGAACAATTTCACATTTTCCTACATTAAACATCATTTTCCAGATCTTTCCCCACCCACTCAACCTATCTATATCCATCTGCAAACTCCTCATGTCCTCTTCACAACATACTTTCCTACCTATCTTTTTGTCATCTGAAAATTTAGCTACCATGGCTTCACTCCCGTCATCTAAGTTATTGATGTAAATCGTAAAAAGTTGAGGCCCCAGTACAGACCCCTGTGGGACTCCACTTGTCACATCCTGCCAATCAGAAAAAGACACATTTATGCATACTCTTCACTTCATGTTACCCACTACACCATGAGCTTTTATTTTCAGTAATAATCCTTGATGTGGCACCTTATCAAATGCCTTCTGGCAATCTAAGTACAGTATGTCTGCAGGCTCCCCTTTATCCATTGCGCATGTTACTTATTCAAAAAAGCTGCAATAAATTGGATAAACATGATTTTCTTTTCACAAAACCATGCTGACTCTTCCCAGCTATACATCCTTAATGATCAACTGTAATAACTTACCCGCAACAGATGTCAAGCTAACTGGTCTATAGTTTCCTGTTTTCTGCCTCCCTCCCTCCTTGAATTAGAGGGGTTATATTTGCTACTTTCCAATCTGATGGAACCTTTCCAGAATCTAGCGAATTTTGGAAAATTAACACCAACACATCTACTACCTCATTAGCCAACTCTTTTAAGACCCTAGGATGTAGTCCATTGGGACTCATAGACTTGCTAGCCTGCAGCTCCATTAATTTGCTCAGTACTGCTTCCGTAGTGATTTCAATTTCACCAAGCTCCTTTCTCCCGTTCACCTCCTGATTTGCAGCTATTACTAGAATGTTTTTTGTATCCTCTATAGTGAACACAAGCAACATATTTGTTCATTTCTCCTGCCATTTCCTTATTATCTACTATTAACTCTCCACTGTCACACTCTAGAGGACCAACATTCACTTTACTTACTCTTTTCCTTTTTAAATACCTGTAGAAATGCTTGCTATCTGTTTTTTGCATTTCTAGCTAGCTTCATCTCAGAGCTCTAATTTCTTTCTCCTGATTAACCTTTTAGTCATTCTCTGCAGTTCTTTATATTCTGTCCAATCTGTCCTGCCACTCATCTTTGTGGACTTGTATGCTTTTTCCTTAAGTTTGATGCTTTCCTTAACAACCTTAGTTAACCACGAATGGCGGGTCCTCCCTTGAGAATTTTTCTTTATAGTAGGAATGTGCTTATTCTGAATACTCTGAAATATCCCTTTAAATGTCTGCCACTGCTTCTCAATTGATCTATCCTCTAGCCTAGTTTCCCAGTTCATTTAAGCTAGCTCAGCTTTCGTGCCCATATAAACTTGAATAAGGACAATTAAGATACTAGTCTTAGACTCGCTCTTCTCCCTTTCAAACTGAATGTAAAATTCAATCATGTTGTGGTCACTGCTACCGAGGAGTGCCTTTACTCTGAGGTCATTAATTAATCCTGTCACGTTACACAATACCCAAGTCTAACATAACCTGCTCTCTGGTTGGTTCCAGAACATGCGGCTTTAAGAAACTATCTCAAAAGCATTCTAAGAACTCCTCATCCAGGCTACTACTGCCAATCTGATTTTTCCAGTTAATATGCAGATTAAAACCACTCATGATTATTGCCGTCCCTTTATCATAAGCACACAATATTTTCTCTTGAATACTTTGACCCACACTGTAGCTACTATTAGGGAGCCTATCGACTACTCCCACTAATGATTTTTCTCCCCTACTATTCCTCATCTCCATCCAAACTGATTCTGCATCCTGACCTCCTGAACTAGGTTCATCTCTAACTATTGCACCAATGCCCTCTTTGATTAACAGTGCTACCCCTCCACCTTTACCTAGCTTCCTATTCTTCTTGAATGTCATGTGCCCTTCAATATTAAGGACCCAATCTTTGTCGTCCTGTGCCATGTCTCCGTAATTGCTGGCGGATCATATTTATTTACTTCGATGTGGGCCATCAATTCATTTACTTTGTTATGAATGCTACGTGCATTTAGATGGAGAGCCTTCAGTTTTGCCTTTTTGTTACCTTTGTAACATCTAGTCTTGACCATTGATGTATTCTTAGATTTTTTTCTCTCTGCCCCTACCTGCCATTCTCTGACCCTCATATTACTATTTTGCTCTCCTGTCTTGACTCTACACCTTGAATTGCTACCTTTATTCAAGCTTGATCCCTCACCCCCTCTAAATTAAAGCCTTCTCTACTTCCCTAGTTATGCGATTTGCAAGGACACTCGTCCCAGCACGGCTCAGGTGTAAACCGTCCCAATGATACAGCCCCCACTTTCCCCAGTACTGATGCCAGTGCCCCACAAACCGGAACCCATTTCTCCCACACCAGTCTTTGAGCCACACATTTGCCTCTACTCTTATTTGCCCCAATGCCAGTTGGCATGTGGCTCAGGTAATAGTCCAGAAATTATTACCTTTGAGGCTCTGCTTCTTAATTTGGTACCTAGCTCCTCATACTGACTTGGCAGAACCTCTTCCCTAGGTCTACCTACGTTATTGGTACCAGCATTAATCCCTGTGACATTCCACTCATCACACCCTGCCTACCTGAAAATAACGCATTTATGCCTACTCTCTGCTTCCTGTTAGCTAACCAATCCTCTATCCATGCTAATATGTTACTTCCTACACAATGAACTCTTAATTGTGCAGTAAACATTGATATAGCACCTTGTCAAATGCCTTCTGGAAATCTAAGTGCATAACATCCACAGGTTCCCCTTTATCCATGTTGCTGGGCACTTCCTCAGAGAACACCAATAAAATTGTCAAATACTATTTCCATTCCACAAAACCATGTTGACTCTGCCTGATTGTATTAAGCTTTTCCAAGTGCTCCACTATAACCTCCTTAATAATAGGTTCCAGCATCTTCCCTATGCCAGATGTTAAGCTAACTAGCCTGTAGTTTCCTGCTTTCTGTCTCCCTCCTTTTCTGAATAGAAGAGTTACATTCACTATTTTCCAATCATGGATCTTTACAGAATCAATGGAATTTTGGAAAATTAAAACCAATGTATCTAATTTCTCAGCAGCCACTTCTTTTAAGACTCTAGGATGAAGTCTAGCAGGACCTGGGAACTTGTCAGCTTTTAGTTCTAATAATTTTCTCAGTACCCTTTCCCTGGTGGCTAATTGTTTTAAGTTCCTCCCTCCCTTTCACCTCCTTGATTCACAATTATTTCTGGGTTATTTGCATCCTCTGTGGTTAAGTGGGCCTTGTATATTGAGGACAGGCTTTGGGGAGTCATGAGGTGATCACAGAATTCCCAGCCTCTGATCTGCTGTAGTTACAGTATTCATGTGGCTGGTCAAATTGTTTTTTGTTAACCTCCCAGATGTTGATAGTGGGGGATTCAGCGATGGTAATGCCATTGAGGAGAGATGGTTAGATTCTCTCTTGTTGGAGATGGTAATTGATGGCGCATGTGGCATGAATGTGACTTGCCACTTATTAGCCCAGGCCTGAACGTTGTGCAGGTCTTGCTGCATGCAAGTACGGACAGCTTCAGTGTCTGAGGAGTTGCAAAAGGTACTGAACAAACATCAGTGAACATTCTACTTCAGAACTTATGATGGAGGAAAGGTGATTTATGAAGCAGCTGGAGATGGTTCGGCTGAGGACATTACCCTGAGGAACCCTTGCAGCAATAACCTGGGCCTGAGGTGGTTGATTTCCCAGAAGCACAATCACCCTCCTTTGTGTTAGATATGACTCCCTCCTGATTACCTCTGAATCAATTTTACTTTGGTTCCTTGATGCCACATTGTATCAAATGCTGCCTTCATGTTAAGTCCAGTTACACTCAGCTCACCGCATGCTGTGATGATGGCGGTGGTGGAGAAGGGCCAAGATTAAATTTCCAAATCAATGCATTATGGGAATATGGTGCCAGTGTAATTTGGTGAGGATGTGAATAATAGATGCTGGGACCTAATATGGAATGCTAAGTGAAACAGAACATAAAGGTACTGTATATAACCTGCAACATTAAGAATTCGGAAAAAAAATACTCCGCATTCAAATTTATAACTAAGTAAATGTTGAGGCACTGTTTAGCTGTGCTATTAACCTATCTACAGCTTATGAGAGTGACCTCTGGAAAGAAATACAGTGGTTAAATTAACCTAAAATGATCAAAATTAATTTTTTTTTCACTGAAAAAACCTGCATTTATTTTTGTGCTTCTTATGAAGGAGCTAAGCTGTTGTGTTGCTGGGGTGCACTGAGAATTTGTTTGTTCACTGACTTTGAGGGCAGCCAGTTACGATAGTGTCTCTAAGGCAGTGAAATGTTACAGGTATAGGGCAGGACTCTCTGCATAAGGCTAGTTGCTCTAGCGGTTCCAAGGCAGAGGATGGCAATTACCGAAGCAATCCCAAACTAGTTTGCCTGTATTTAGAACAATGTTCAAAAAGTCAAGGGAAATGAAAATTCACCATCACTGTTTTTTTGCTGGTGATTGAAGTTAAAATTATTCCCGATATGTTTAGTATGTACATTTTGTGCATTACTGACATAGTTGTGACACATTGGGTTTGTTCATACTTGTTACTGAATCTTAACATAGCGCTGAAAATGTACTACTTCTGTTAAGTGCAGAAAAGATTTGACAATAGCAACACAGGTTAGCTTTTTATAAAATTTATAATTGGAAACTATAATACCCAAACTATGAGATCATAGTTTAGAGAATTTTAACTACTGTACTGTGTTTTTATAATTTCTTGCATTTGATTGCAGCCCTTGCGAGTTTGGGATATGAAAAGAGCTGTGTATCGTTCAACATTGGAGCTCTTGCCAGCCAGATTGCAGCAGAGCAGAACCTGGAGAATGATGAAGGGTTGAAAGCAGCAGCTAAGTATTACCAGGTATGCAGACTTCCCTTTTATAAAATCTGTTGTCATATTTTTCATTCGTATTTTTTTTTGTTGGTAGTCTCACTCTCTTGCTACGAAGCTTCATACCAAGTTTCTTCCTGACATATTTTTGCTCCTTTTCCTCATCAGCCTCTCCATTGGTGGACTTCTCACTTTTGATAAATTTCAGCTGGAGCTACTTGGTCATCTTCGCCTTTATGCCCTTGTATCTTTTACTCTCACCCATCTTGTTATCCCCTCTGCTGGATCCCCATCTTCAGTTCCTCGAGTCCAAGTGGTGCAATCTTAGAATCAAGGAGTTTTTCGGGACAGAAGGAGGTGATTTGGGCCATCATGCCTGTGCAGGCTCTTTGAAAGAGTTATCCAGTGTGTCTCACTTGCCTGATCTTTTCACTTAACCCTGCAGTTTCCTCTTATTGTACTATTTATTCCATTCCTTTTTAAAAGCTGCTATTAAATCTATTTTCTTTGCGCACTCATGCAGTGTGTCCACATCATAATGATTTGCTACCTTAAAAAAAATCACCATTTCACCTCCTGGTTCTTTCGTCAATTACCTTAAATCTGTGACCTTTTAACCTAATAGTGTGATCACTATTTTTCAAAAGCTCCCCCAGACTTAGATCCAACACTGCTTCCTTAAAAAAATAAAATGCTCCCTTAAAAAAATAAAATGCTGCAGATGCTGGGTATCTGAAATATAAACAGAAAATGCTAGAAATATTCAACAAGCCAGGTAGCAGCTGTGCAGAGAAAAACTGAGTTAGCAGTTCAGTTTGATGACCTTGCTTGTTGGAATGGAAACATGCTGATCAAGAATGTTCTTATGTACACAGTTCAGGAATTCTTCCCCCTCTTTGCCCTTTGCATTGTTTTTTTCCTACTCTCTTCCTATTGTCCTTGCATCTCTTTGAAGTCCACTTGCAAATTTGCTCATTTACATCCTTCCCATTGTTTGGTGGCCTGTAGCTTACGCCAACTAATAGTTCCCCTTTTCTTGAAGTCTACCCAAATCACTTCAGTCTTTGAACCCTCAAGCACATCATCCTTTCCAGGGATGTAACCACAGCTTTGATCAATACTGCCATTCCCACTCCTTCCTTTTCTTCCCTTCTCTACTCTTTCATGAATACGTTGTAGCCAGGGATACTATGTTTGCATTTCTTGCCTGGTTTGAACCAGATCTTTCTTATTGCCAAGATCTCATAATGCCATGTGGCATCTTGAACCTGCAGCCCTCCAACCATACTGGCAGTGCTCTGTGCACTTATGCATGACAAAGTTACCTGAATCTGCCTTTTATTTCTCCCCAAGGTAAAAGCCAAGTACTGTGGATGCTGGAAACCTGAAATAAATACAGCAGTGGTGGAAATACTCAGCAGGTATGCCAGCATCTTTGAAGAGAGAAATTGAGTTGATGTTTCGAATATGACTGAAGAAGAGTCACTTTTGACTCTCAACGTTTACTCTGTTTCTCTCTCCACAGATGCTGCCGGACCCAAGTATTTCCAGCAGTTCTGTTTTTGTTTTTATTTTTCTCTGCTGTTTGATATTTCATTTCTGAACTGATTATTGCATTGCTCTTGTCTTTCAGGACCCCTGTTCACCTTGTTTCCCCTCTTTGCTTCACCCTTGTTCAACTCCCCAACCAATTTATTGTAAACTCGAAAAAATCAGACACATCATTCGTTTAGTCATCCATCACCAAATCTAGCTGCACCAATGAAGTAGTTACCTACTGTTACTTGATGTTTGAGGATCATCCTGGAATGTGAAAATAACCTCGGCCAATCCTCCTTTGAAGCTGCGCAGCCCTTTGGCCAAAAGTCCCCACACAAGTCAACCCCTTTAAATTCCCGGGTGTGTGGCTGTGCAAAAGAATCTAAATTGCTTGAGTGCTCAAAAAATACGAAGGAGTGTTGCCCTTGGCTCCTTTTTGCCACTCAGCCATCTAGTTGAACTGCTCTCCTGTGCACCCTC
The DNA here is from genome assembly GCF_964194155.1 of Cetorhinus maximus. NCBI lineage: Eukaryota > Metazoa > Chordata > Chondrichthyes > Lamniformes > Cetorhinidae > Cetorhinus > Cetorhinus maximus. Next base: position 44,343,910 of record NC_135882.1, on the reverse strand, counting down.
CATCATGACCTCAGACAATAATTCTGAGGAGCTTATGAACTTCTTGTCAATAAGAATGAGGTTAGTTGCCGATGTCAAATCCTCCCCTTCCCCCATCTGTAACTTGCATCTTTTTCAAGTTTCTCCCCTCATCAGTGTCAGAGAATCATAGAATGGTTCCAATACAGAGGAAGCCATTTAGCCCATCTCTGAGAGCAGCTCAGATCCTATTCCCCTGCCTTTTCCTTGTAGCCCTGCAAATTTTTTCTCTTAACATAATTATCCAATTCCTTTTTAAAAGCCATGATTGAATCTGTCTGTACCACAATCTCTGGCAGTGCATTCAAGACCATGACCACTTGCTGCATAAATGCTTATTTTTCATCTTGTTTTTGGTTCTTTTGCCATTCACCTCAAATTAATCCCCTCTTGTTCTCGACCCTTCTGCCACTGGGACCAGTTTCTCATGATCTACTGTGTTGAAGACCCCTCATGATTTTGAACTCCTTTACCAAATCTTCTCTCAAACTTCTCTCAGGACAACAGCCCCAGCTTCTCCAATCTATTCACATAACTGGAATCATTCTCGTGAATCTTTTCTGCACCCTCTCTAATTCTTTCACATCTTTTCTGAAGTGAAGTGCCCAGAATTGAACATACTGGTCCAGTTGGGTGGAACCAGTGTCTCATAAAGGTTCACTATTACTTATTTGCTTTTGTACACTCTGCTTCTGTTTATAATGGCAGAATTCCATATGCTTTTTCAACCAGTTTCTCAAACTGCCCTATCACTTCAATGATTTGTGTACATATACTCCCACACCCTTCTGCTCCTTGCACCCTCTGTAGAATTCTATGCTATATTGCTTCCCCTCATTCTTCCTACCAAAATGTATTATTGATGCATCCTTGCATTAAATTTAACTTGCCGCATGTCTGCCTATTCCAGCATCCTGCCTGTCCTCTTTAAATCCATCACTATCCTCCTTGTAGTTTGCAATACTTCCAAGTTTTCTTATTTGCAAATTTTGAAGTTGTGCCCTGTACACCCAAGTCCAGATCATCAATAAAGATCAAGAAAAGCAGCGGTCCTAATACTGACCCCTGTGGAACCCCATTGTCTGCCTTCCTCCAGTCTGACAAGTAACCATTTGCCACTATTGTTTACTGTCACACAGCCAACTTCATATCCATGTTTACTGCCCTTTTTTTTTCATGGGCTTGTTATGGCACAGCCGATGGTAAATGCTGAGTTGTTCAAATCCCAAAGGGAAACTTAAAATAACTGCCACAAATTGTTTTGCAATTTTTATAAATTTCGACATTCGTGCCTTTAATTTAGTAGTAATAAGATCACGAAGTCTTATAGGTTTTTGCAAAACTAGATTAAACATTTATTAATAAGAGAAATTTTAAGCATATACACATGTCTAGAAATTACTGGTATAATAACTTCTAAATCTCCTAATTAATCTAACTCCCAGTTGCACTTTCGTTAAGGCAACAGTCGGACCCATAGATTTTAAAAGACCCAGGCAAAGAAACATGATACCCTGACAATCCAATTCAAAGTGAGTTTTCTTAACTTTGGTTCTTTGCAGACAGCAACTTGAGATGTAGATGCTGAAGGCTTTTCACACTTGTTAGGTTTTAAAATGCCTACCCTTACACAGCCTTTGCTCCTTTATACATATTTTCCCCTTTGAATACAAATTCCCATTATTTCACTGTCTTTTGACGTTACCGTTTTGGTGGTAATAAAAATCTCTTAGTACTAACTTTACCAGTAATCTTTGGGAAAAATAAACACACTGTTTCTGAACTTCACCTGGCTAAGGTCACGCTTTTCACCCCTCCTTTGAAAACAATCTAATCTGCTTTATTTAAAAATGCAAATGTCCTTTTACACCTTACATTCTAAGCTTCCCCCATGTTTACATCAAAGCTTTCAGACCAGCTGCCTTTAATCCAATTAAATGCCTGTCGCACACATACAAACACACCACTGTTTTACAATAAATTCCAATAACCTTATATCTTCCTGACAGGCTTCAGCTTTACTGACAAGCCTGTTACGTGGCACTTCAGTTGCTGGCGTTCCTTGATTAACCCACATTTTTCCAAGTGACTGTTGATTTTGTCTCAGATTATTGTTCCTGAAAGCTTTCCCATACCAAAGTTTAAAATTACTAGACTGTAGTTGCTGGCCTTATGCTTATACCCGATTTTGAGCAAGGATGTAACATTTGCAAATCTCCATTACTTTGACACCACCACTGTATCTAAGGAGGATTGAAAGATTATGGCTATTGCCTCTGCAATTTTCACCTTCATTTCCCTTATTATCCTTGGGATGCATCTCACCTAGTCGTGGTGACTTAACTTTAAGTATAGCGAGCCTTTCTAATACCCCGTCTTTATCAACTTTTAGCCCACTCAATGCCTCAGTTACTTCCTCTTTCACTGAGTTCCGCAACATCTTCCTTGGTAAAGACAGATGCCAAATACTCATTTTGTACCTCAGTCATGCTCCTTGTCTCCATGCGTAAGTCCCATTTTTTGGTCCCTAATTGCCCCCAGCCCTCCTTTTGCAACCCATTTACTTTTATACGCCAAGAGAAGAATTTTGGGTTCCTTTTTTTGGCGACTGCCAGTCTCTTCTCAGACACTCTTTGCTTCTCATTTCTTTTTTCACTTCCCCTTTGACCATACATTATTCAGCCAGTTCTCACTTGCCTTATCAACTTGACATCTGTCATCGGCATGCTTTTTGGCTCATCTTTCTCTCGCGCTCGCGCGCTCCCCCTCCCTCTTTTATCTTCCTGGGTGCTGTGTTTTCCCCTTGTTGGAATATACCTCGATTGTCCCTGAATCATCTCCTCTTTAAAGGCAGCCAATTGTTCCATTGTATTTTTACTTGCCAATCGTGGCTTTTAATTTATTGGAGCCAGATCCATGTAATTGAAATTGGCCCTCCTCCAATTATTTATTTTTATTCTGGAATGCTCCTTGTCCTTTTCCATAGCTAACCTAAAGTTTACGATACAGTGATCACTGTCCCTATTCACAGGTGCACTCAGTATCTCTCAGTTTGCCATTTCTCAAACCTTGTGGTCAGGCACAGCATACTAGAGCCTTGCAATATCTTGTGCTGGGACCTGTCCATTTCATTTGTGATTAATACAGTGCTAGTATTATTGTTGATTCAAATTCTTCATCACTGTTATTTAGATTTTTGTCTTAAAGCTAGTTCATGTTTGAGAATGCTAATCACCATCAGTTCAGGCAGCCACAACACATAGTGAGGATTATTTGTACCAATGTGTTCTGTAGTTCTGAGATTATGAGCATTGCAAGATTCTCAAGAAGTTGAGCTAATTGTCTTTGAAGTTTGATTCCTCGTATTATTTCCCAGTGGAGTATAAGAACCCACCTATACAGAACAAGGTTTCCACCATTCTCCATTGAGGGACCTGAAAGCTGGATCATGTAGTGTAAGATTCTAAATGAGGAGCATTCTGCAGATATAAATCGCGAGTGGTTGAAATGAAATTTGTACACTGAATAGATATTTGTCACTGTTTAGATTATTGTGGTCCAGGGAACCAATCTGCTATAGCAACCACCAGTTGGGTAACAGGCTCATAGAATAGTTACAGCATTGAAGGAGGCCATTATGTCTCTGTTGGCTCTCAGCAACAGCAACTGAGCTAGCTCCATTCCCCTGCCTTTTCCATGTAGCTCTGCAAACCTTTTCAGAGAATTTCCCAGTTGCCAATTGGAAGCCACGATTGAACCTGCCTTCACCCCACACTGGAGCAGTGCATTTCAGGACCCTAACCCGGGGTTACAGAACTGTGGGTTGTGACCCCTGTTGAGGTCACAGGATGATCATTTGGAGTGGTGTGCTCTGAGGCAGTAGTGGAGACCGTCTAGTGGAGACTCTCCTCAGATTGACACTGAGGGTTTGTTGCATGTGCGTGCATGCATGATGCTTAGGTCTGGGGCGTTGGGGGCTAAGACATCACTCTGTATTTTTATAAAATATTTCTATAAAAAATCCTGGCTAATCTGTAAGATTATTTTTTACAACTGGACGAAGGCTTTAACTAACTGAAGCCGTGACTCACTATGACTTGCACAAAAGGAATTTTTGGCCTTCAGAACAACAGCAATGTGTTATCTCTAAAGAAATGCTAATGCCCCAGGTGACTACTGAGATCAAAGCCCCAGGACTTGTATAAAGGCTCTTTAAATTTCCAAGGCCAGGCCCCTGGCCAATGGAGGCCGTCTGTGAGGACGAGGGGACCCGGAATCCTCTGAATTTATGAAAGGTTGATATGGTAACCATCTCAAGAACCCGGACCAGGAATATACATCCTTTGCCCAAACCAAAGTGGCGAAGTGGGAGTCATGCCACGTGACACCCTCCCCCAAAGCAAACTGCTAGAACATGCAATATTGCCTTGTGGAGCTAAAAAAAAAAGGCAGACTTACATTTTCCATCTAGCAGGCAGCAGCAGAACAAGGGCTCTGTCCAGGCTTTTGAATACCTAACTCCCCGCCCACAATGTTTTGTACTGGAACCTTCGACCTTGCTGTACCGGCGCTTACAAGACTAATTCACCCCGACGGGCCGATCTCATCGTTTGTTATCTCCACTGGAAAAGTGGATTATTTAGCATCTGTCTTCAGCCTGTTGAATCTGAAAGAATACACCATTTGACTTTGATTGTGCCCTCTGGACTCATGAAACAATAATTCTTATTTGTCTGTGGTCTTTGCCCTGTACCTCTTTTATTGGGGCTATGTGACACTATCACACTTCCATGTTTTCAGTGTGTGTAAAAATAAAGTAATCCTTGTAGTTAATTTTTTAAATTCATTCATGGGATGTGGACATCACTGGCTAGGCCAGCATTTATTGCCCATCCCTAATTGCCCTTGTTCAGAGGGCATTTAAGAGTCAACCACATTGCTGTGGGCCTGGAGACGCATGTAAAAGGCATCAGTGAACCAGTGGGTTTTTACAACAATCGACAACGGTTTCATGGTCATCATTAGACTTTTAATTCCAGATTTTTATTGAATTCAAATTCCACCATTTGCCGTGGTGGGATTCAAACCCAGGTCCCCAGAGCATTACTAATCCAGTGACAACACTACTACGCCATTGCCCCCCGCACCCCATTTATACCACAGGGCAGATTTTGAACGATGCAATGCATGCATGTTTTTCAAGTGGTAAACAGATTTGCAACTATGTCAGCCTGAACATAGGAAAAGGTCAATACTGGGCAGCAATGCTGAAGGCTCATTACTGGCCTGTGCACATCAGCCAACATCTCAGTCCAGCCACAGCACAAGCTCAAAATGATATCTAATAGCGGTTACTTTATTCAGCTGTTGAGCTTTGACCTGTGGTACCAGTCACTCTTGGGAGTTCCATCTTGCTTGCAAAGTGAATTGCCAAAAAAAGGAATTTGTACCTCAATTAACTTAGTCGCATGCACTGTTCAATGCACTTATCTCGAGTTTGCTATGGACTTATTCAGAGAGAATTGAATCACACCAAAACTGAGAGGTATGGAAAATACACTACCACATGTAAAAGGGGAAATCAAAAATGAAAAACATCTTTCTGTTCATGGAAGGGCGGTGAAAGGAGAAATCAGGGCTGTTTAAATTAAAACCCCCTCCTGTCTGTAACTGGTCCCATCAGAGTCTTCAAACCAGTTGTATAGTAAACCACTGGACCCCACCGAACAACTCGTCCAGCCCTCCTCAACAACTATTTCCAGCTCCCCCAAACCTCTGATCTCACTCTGGGGTTGCACCAATGTTCAAGAATTGAAAAGGGACCACAATAGGGAAAAGTTTTGGAAGCACTGTCCTGCCCACTCACTGTGAAGAAAACATTTTCCTCATGTCATCTCTGGTTCTTTTTCCAATCACTTGAAATTGGTGTCCACTGGTTCTCAACCCTTCCACCAATGGGAACCAGAACCATGGGCCTGAAACTTTCAGTCAGCAGGGGCGGTTGCAGAACTGATCGCCACCCGCGATTGGCTCTGCGCCGCCATTTTACACAGCCGGGCCAATTAAGGCCCGCCCAGCATAAGATGTGAGCTGTAGCACTCAGCGCTACCTGTGCGGGCTGCCTCGGAGATTGAAGTGGTTTTCAAATAAATAAATGGATTGAAAACTTACTTAAATGTCCCCTCATGTGACTGGGACATAATTTTATATCTCATAAAATTTTAAAATTTATTTAATAAAAGCTTTAGGAAACCTCACCCCGCTCATGGATGAGGTTTCCTAAAAAAACTTGAAGGCCTCCTGGCATTTTCGCCTGCTCACCAACCTTAAGGTTGGACAGGCAGAATTAATAATTACATTAATTACTTCCTTAATGGCCTTAATAGGCTGTTTAAATATCAGCGGGCATGCAGCTGACTCTGGTGCACGCCCCAAGTCATTTTGCACGCTGGCGTGTCAGGCCCGCCCCCACACGCAGACTGAAAAATCCTGCCCATGGTCTTTGACCAGGCCAGTTTTTTCCATAAATAGTCCTTTGGGTTTTTCTCTGCCAGATACTCATGTGGTGCTTGCCAGATATATATTTAGTGAACTGCTGGTTGGCACCAGACAGCTTTAAGAAGCACTCGGAAAGTTTTTCAGTAGTCGTCTCAGACATGATGCAGAACTCATGTCTCCAACCAAGAATTATTTCTCGAGAAACTAAAGGTTGGAATGAGCAGCCTGGTGATAGGACGCAGATCTCTGCCCAGGCTCCTCCTCGGTCACCAAACATTGACTTGGCACGAACCTCCCTAAAACCGGTAGAAACTCCAGTGGAGGACTGCATCTACAAGGGGGAATCCATGGCTAGGGCATTGGGAACAAAGATGGACATGGTTGTAAATGTATTGGATTTCTTCTAATAATGAGTGTTCATCTCCGGATACTGTGGAGAATAGAGATCTTTTTGTTTGACATTACTTGTTTTAGCTACAGGAAGAGGAAAATTCATAATCTTACTTTTGTTACTTCATATTTCAAAAAAGAACTAGAAATTTTGACTAAGTTTGAATTTTGGGGTCTTAACTTGATCATTCCAAAAGAGAATGGGAAGAGTGCCCTGCAGTCAGCATCGCGGTGAAGCAGTCTGGGAAGCGTGCCCTGCAGTCAGCATTGCGATGAAGCAGTCTGGGAAGAGTGTCCTGCGGTCAGCATCGCGGTGAAGCAGTCTGGGAAGAGTGTCCTGCAGTCAGCATCGCTGTGAAGCAGTCTGGGGAGAGTGTCCTGCAGTCAGTTCTTGTTGAAAATAACAAGAGTGACATCACAAGACAGCGTGAGAGGGCAGTGGAGAGATCAGAACCAGTGCGGGGAAGCTTCAAAAAGTGATATCAGCACAAAGGTGAGTGCTGATTGGTGAGTAGTGGGTAAGTGTTTTTCTCCAGTTTAAAATAGATTAAACTAATGAAAGATAAGGGTTCTAGTTTTTATTTGAAGTACATAAATAAGTAAACTGTTCTAACTCAATTTAACTGTATTTAAGGGTTTTTGTTTTACAGCTAGAGGCATGGCAGGGCAGCTCAGTCCTGTGTTATGTACCGCCTGCAACGTGTGGGAAGTCCTAGACGCTCCTTGCGCTCTGACCGACCATGTGTGCAGGAAGTGCCACCAGCTGCTTGAGCTCCGAGTTTTGGAGCTTGAGCGGCAGCTGGAGGCACTGAGGTGCATCCGTGAGGCTGAGTGTTTCGTGGATAGTACGTTTTTAGATGTGGTCACCCCACAGCTTATGGAAGTGCAGACAGAGGGGGAATGGGTGACTATCAGTCAGAAGAAAGGTGTCAGGCAGGTAGTTAGGAAATCCCCAGGGTGCATCTTGCTCGAGGACCGTTTCCCTGTGTTGGAAAACGGTGAGAGTGACGGTTCCTCTGGGGAGTGCAGCCACGCTCATGGCACTGTGAGTGGCTCAGCTGCACAGGGGGAGAGGAAAAAGAGGGGAAGAGCAAAAGTGGTAGGAGACTCGATAGTAAGGGGAACAGACCGGCGTGTCTGCGGCCATAGACGTGACTCCAGGATGGTATGTTGCATAGTGCCAGGGTCAAGGATGTCACTGAACAGCTGCAGGGCATTCTAAAGGGGGAGGGCAAACAGAAAGAGATTGTGGCACATATTGGTACCAACGACATAGGTAGAAAGAGGTCCTGCAAGCAGAATTTAGTGAGCTAGGAAACAGATTAAAAAACAGGACCTTAAAGGTAGTAATCTCTGGATTACCTCCGGTGCCACGCGCTAGTGAGTATAGAAATAGGAGGTTAGTCCAGATGAATGTGTGGCTGGAGAGATGGTGCAGGAGGGAAGGCTTTAGATTTCTGGGACATTGGGACCGTTTCTGGGGGCGGTGGAACCTGTACAAGGCGGACAGGTTGCACCTGAACCAGAATGGGACCAACACCCTTGCGGGGAGGTTTGCTAGTGCTCTTGGGGAGAGTTTAAACTAACTTGGCAGGGGGATGGGATCCTGAGAGGAGGTTCAGCAGGGGGAGATACACAGCCAAAATAGAAGAGAGAGCAAGTGAGCCTGGAAGACATAGAAATTATAGGCCAATTAAGGCAAAAGGTAGTTTGGCAAGGTTGGATGGCATTTATTTCAAAAGGAGCCTGATGAATAAGGCAGATGAGTTGAGGGCACAAATTAACACACGGAATTATGATGTCATTGCTATCACAGGGGCATTGTTGAGAGAGGGGCAGGATTGGCAGTTCAATATTCCAGGATGTAGGGTCTTCAGGTGAGACAAGGAAGGAGGTAAAAGAGGAGGGGGTATCGCAATATTGATTAAGGAATCAATTACAGCAGTAAGGAGGGATGACACCTTAGAAGGCTCCTCAACTGAAGCCATATGGGTAGAAAACAAAAACAAAAAAGAAGCAATCACATTGCTGGGAGTGTACTATAGGCCCCCAAACAGTCAGAGAGAAATAGAAGAGCAGATATGAAGGCAAATTTCAAAGAAGTGTAAAAATAATAGGGTAGTAATAGTGGCGGATTTCAACTTCCCCAACATAAACTGGGTTAGTCATAGTGTGATAGGTTTAGAGGGAGCGGAATTCTTAAAATGCATCCAGGAGAGCTTTTTAAGCCAGTACGTTGAAGGTCCTACAATAGAAGGGGGGCGGTCTTGGACTTAATTTTAGGGAATGAAGCCGGGCAAGTGGCAGAGGTATCAGTGGGGGAGCATTTTGCAGATAGTGATCGTAACTCCGCTAGATTCAAGGTTGTTATGGAAAAGGACAAGGATGGGCCAGAAATCGGAATTCTAAATTGGGGGAAGGCCGATTTTAATAAGATCAGATACGATTTGGCCAGAGTGGACTGGGAGCAGCTGCTTTTAGGTAAATCTGCATCAGAGCAGTGGAATTAATTCAAGATGGAAATAGGGAGAGTACAGGGCTAACATATTCCAGGAAAGACAAAGGGTGGGACCAACAAATCCAGGGAACCCTGGATGTCGAGGGATATACGGGATTCGATAAAGAGAAAAAAGGAGGCAGGTAAAGTAAAGGAAAATCCAAAGCTATTTTACAAGTGCATTAAGAGTAAAAGGATAAATAGGAAAAGAGTAAGGACCATAGTGGTAATTTGTGTGTGGAGCCGGAAGACGTAGATAGGGTTCTAAATGTATACTTTGCGTCGGTGTTCACAAGTGAGAGGGATGACGTGGGTATGGAAATCAGGCAGAAGGACTGTGATATAATTAAATAAATTAGTATAGAAAGGGAGGAGGTTCTAAGTGGCCTGACAGGCTAAAAAGTAGATAAATCTCCAGGCCTGGATGAAATGTATCCCAGGCTGTTGAGTGAGGCAAGGGAGGAGATAGCAGGGGTGCTGGCAATAATTTTCAATACCTCTCTGGCCACAGGAGAGGTGCCAGAGGACTGGAGGACAGCCAATGTGGTATCGTTATTCAAGAAGGGAGGAAGGGATAAACCAGGAAACTGCAGGCCTGTCAGTCTAACCTCAGTGGTGGGGAAACTATTGGAAGCAATTCTGAGGGACAGAATTAATCTACACTTGGAGAGGCAGGGATTAATCAAGGACAGTCAGCATGGTTTTGTTAAGGGGAGGTCATGTCTGATCAATTTGATTGAATTTTTCGAAGAGGTGACCAGATATGTAGATGAGGGCAATGCATTTGATGTAGTCTACTTGGACTTCAGCAAAGCTTTTGATAAGGTCCCACATGGGATACCTGATAACAAAGGTAAGAGCCCATGGGATCCAAGGCAATTTGGCGAATTGGATCCAGAATTGGCTGAGTGGCAGGAAGCAGAGGGTGATGGTCGAGGGGTGTTTTTGTGACTGGATGCCTGTGTCCAGTAGGGTTCCACAGGGATCAGTGTTGGGTCCCTTGCTGTTTATGGTATATATAAACGATTTAGACTTGAATGTAGGAGGGTTGATCGGTAAGTTCGCGGATGACATGAAAATTGGTGGGGTGGTAAATAGTGAGGAGGATAGCCTTAGATTACAGGAGGATATAGACGGGCTGGGTCAAATGGGCTGATCAGTGGCAAATGGAATTTAATCCGGACAAGTATGAGGTGATGCACTTAGGGTGGGCAGGACAAACAAGGAACGGGAATACATCATGAATGGTAGGACCCTGGGAAGTACTGAGGATCAGAGGGACCTTGGTGTGCATGTCCATGGTCCCTGAAGATAGCAGGGCAGGTAGATAAGGTGGTTAAGAAGGCATATGGGAAACTTGCCTTTATTAGCTGAGGCATAGAATATCAGAACAGGGAGGTTATACTGGAACTGTAAAAAATGTTGGTTGAGTCACAGCTAGAGTACTGCGTGCAGTTCTGGAATCCGCATTATAGGAAGGATGTGATTGCACTAGAGAGAGTGCAGAGGAGATTTCTCATGATGTAGCCGGGGCTGGAGAGTTTTAGTTATGTGGAGAGATTGGATAGACTGGGGTTATTTTCCCTGGAGCAGAGGAGATTGAGGGGCGATATGTTTGAGGTGTATAAAATTATGAGGGGCATAGATAGGGTAGACAGGAAGGAACTTTTCCCCATGGTGGAGGGATCAATAACCAGGGGGTGTAGATTTAAGGTAAGGGGCAGGAGGTTTAGAGGGGATGTGAGGAAGAATTTTTTCACCCAGAGGGTGGTGGGAATCTGGAACTCACTGCCTGAAAGGGTGGTAGAGACAGAAACCCTCATAACATTTAAGAAGTGTTTGGATCTGTACTTGCAATGCCATGGCATAGAAGGCTATGTGCTTAGTGCTGGAAAATGGGATTATAATAGGTACTTGTTTGACGGGTGCAGACACGATGGGCCGAAGGGCCTTTATCTGTGCTGTAGACCCCTATGACTCTGAGGTTCAAAATTTTAAGTAGGCGATCTGACTAACAAATTTGATTATAGCAGTCGATTTCAAAGACCTGCATTCGAAGATCTGGTTTATAAAAAAACCATTGACTATTGAAAGACTCTACTGCTAGCGCTATTTCTTTTGATGTTAACGTCGAGAGTAGTTGAATTCAGTTTCACATTTCCTCTCTGCTGGATGATTGAGCTTCCTTCCACATCTCTTCCAAAATGCTGTTCTGATAAGTTCTTTAGCTCTAAAATGTCTGCAATGTGAGGTGAATTTTGAGAATTTCCACCAACAACCAGCTCAAGCGCTGTATTTGATAGAGGGCTTCTTTCAGCCCTGGCTCAAAGATTTATATTCATCCAATTCTGTTATCTAGGATTCTGATGCCAAGTTCTTAGGCTACTAATGGCCAAATTTGTGCTACCCTGAGAGAAAATTTGGACTGAATTCTTTCCAGCAGTGAATATTGACTGACAATACTCGGTCGACCAGGGAACTTCTGATGCCAAAAATGAGTAAATATTTACATGTCTTGTGGAGAGAGGCAGCAGTATCAGCCTCATATCTTGTACTCGTGACTAACATCCTACTGCTAAGGATAGTGAGCTGTACTAGTTTGGGTGGGGATGAGGTCTTCTAACCTTGAAAATATGATTTCTCATGTAGCTTTTGACATGTCAAATCTAGTTTTGTGCCTCAAGGAGGAGGTCCTTGAGGTTTGTGGTGAGGAATTGGCCATATGATGGTTATCAGCTACATCTGGAGAGCCTGAGTCATTCTTGTCTCTTGATTTTGTGCAGATTTGAATTTTTTTTAACAGGTTCTGCTTTTTCCGCTAAGCACCTCGAAGATGCATAGGCTAGTCGCTAGGGTAACATACTGCTTTCGGAATAGACTCTGAATACAGTTGGTTTGATGCCTCTTCCAAAAATGCCACTCGTGACAACATACCAAATTAAGCAGTTACTTTGGAGAACTTGCTTGTCCCTTAATTTCATTCATAGCTTGAACCTGTAATTGAATAAGGGAAAAGAATCATGTTACCCCCATTTAAGGTGGTTAATAGCTTTTGTGTAAAGCATTTCTAAGTACTAATACCTTCCAAAGGACGCAATGACTTGGATTTACAGTATCAGTATGTTTAACAGTACAAACTTTGCCTTTTTAGGGTGGCTTCCTGTACATTTCGTTAGTTTAGCAGTAGCCATACAGGAGCCATAGTTAATTCAACATTAGGTTTATTTCAGCTCTTCCTACGTTTTACTTAATCCATGCAAATGATGCATTTTTGTGTGAGCATGTTACATACCGACTTTGCACGCATTGCAGATCCAATCTGTTGATCCTTTTGCCTTGGGTTTTTTGTTCCACTTTTTGAAAGGCATGGACTTAAGTTTATGAAGTCCTCTTCAATCAGGCATGCCAAAATAAGTTAAGAGCAAAATACTGCGGGTGCTGGAAATCTGAAATAAAAACACAAAATGCTGGAAAAACTTAGCAGGCCTGGCAGCATCTGTGGAGAGAGAAACAGAGTTATCGTTTCAAATCCAATATGACTCATCTTTGGAACTGTCCTGAAGTTTTCCGAAGAAGAGTCACATTGGACTCGAAATGCTAACTCCGTTTCTCTCTCCACAGATGCTGTCAGACTTGCTGAGTTTTTTTCTGTTTCGATGCCAAAATAAGAAATGTGCAAAACTGACCAACACTTTCATAAAAACTTTGAAAATTAGGGCTATTACACAGCAATAAATAGTAGCTGACTTGCACTTTAACTATAATGCAATAATATTGAAAAGGGGAAAATTACAAGTTCTGAAAATCTGAAAAAAGATACAACATGCTAGAAATGCACGATAGTTTGGTCAGTATTTGTGAAGAAAAAAGTTGCAGGTCGTAGTAAGATCCTAAGATGAGAAATAGGAGCGTAGTAAGATCCTAAGATGAGAAATAGGAGCAGGAGTAGGCCATTTGGCTCATCAAGCATGCTCTGCTATTCAATAAGATCATGGCTGATCTGACTGTGGCTTTAACTCCACCTACCTGCCTGACTCCATAACCTTTGACTCCCTCGTCGATCAAAAATCTGTCTCATGCGGCTAAGAATACATTCAATGACCCAGCCTTCACTGCTCTCTGTGGAAGAGAATTCCAAAGACTAATGACCCTCTGAGATAAGTTCCTCTTCATCTCCACCTTAAATGGGAGACGTCTATCTTAAACTGTGCCCCCTTGTTCTAGATTTCCCTACAAGAAGGAACATCCGCTCAAATGTCCCCTCAGAGTCTTACGTTTTACTAAGATCACCTCTCATTCTTCTGAACTCCAATGAGTTTAGGTGCAACCTGCTCAGCCTTTCCTCATAAGACAACCCCTTCACCCCAGGAATCAGCTGAGTGAACCTTCTCTGAACTGAGATATTAAATTTGCATTGTTCGTGAAAACTTGCTGCAAGCACAACACAAGATGCTGAATGGCCTTAACAATGGGGTCACTTAAGTATTACAGAACCTAAATTGGTTTAGGGGCACAGAATATAGCATCCTTTTTAAAGCTCTGGTGCAGTAAGTTACACCTTGGCATCATGTAAAGTTCTCTACTTTGGCTGTAATATTGAGAAAATCCTTAAATTACACAAGCAATCATGGGCCAAAGTTTCTAATTTCTGCCCAGATTTTTAATTTTCATTCATCAGTTGTGAATTGCAAATCTGTCTTGGAGAGAACCTAAACATGTTCATAAAAGGATCAATAAAAAGGGAACATTCTGGAAAAAAAACAGCTGATTGACATCTGTGAAGATCAACATGCTTCCAAATAGCCAGAAAAGTGGAATTTGATCAAAACACAATTTTAAATCCTGGAATCTAAATAAGGAATATTCAGTTACCACCAAACGGTAATCCTGATCGTCTGCTTGAAATCGGCTTTGTCCTCAGTCCTTGCTGGAAAGAACATTGGATTTGGGTTTGTGTCCTCATTTTCTTTCTCCTAGATCAAGTTCGGCATACCACTGTTAAGGCGAGTGCCCTTCACATGGACAATGTCATACACTTTTTTAACAAACATTTCAAAGGATCGTTGCCCCTTAGTGTTTACGAAGTCCCAATTCTGCCAACCCCAATTATGTGGGATTTGAGGACAATGAATCTTTTATTTCTCTAGCGGTCGTTAATGATTCCTTGGGGAAATGCATCTCCTGGTGTTATCCTGACCCATGCATCAGTTTGATTCTTGGGGCTGTGATGAGCAATTGACCTTGGCCAAGTTGATAAATTGACATCAGTGGCCCTCAGCTGTGAAGGTGGAAGCAACTTTCTTGGGTTCCTGCTACTGCTTTCTATTCATTCATCTCTGCTGGAAACGCTATCACATGGGTTCATGCATGAGGGAAAGCTATTTAATTGAGGTGCCAGGGTACATCATATCCCAATATTAGTCAGTGCCTTCAGATGAGAATGTTGTGGTAAAAGATTCTCCACTTGTGAAAAATCTCTGCAAACCATTTCCTGGTCAAGAGGGTAGCTACGCCTCATGATGAGGATTACAAACGGAGGCATTTGGTTTCAAATTTGCTTTTTCTCTTAAACTTTACCCATCTGTGGAGAGAAAGTAGTACTGTGAAATTTTATTTCGATGCCAAAGCTGAAATCGGGAGCTAGCTATGTAGGTTCTCTGCTCCAGTTCCACTTTATGCCACTCCTTGGTGTAATTCCTTTGTGCTTTTGTCATCCTAACACAGGGCTTCTCTAGATTTTAATTGGTGTTTTAAAAATTACGTTTGTAATATTTACTGCCAAGTAATTTGAGAATAGTTGTTGTTTCCTATGACCAAAGTCACAAGGTTAAAATGATAGTGCCCTCTAGTGTTTCAAGTGTAAATTACTTTGGAAAAATCATTGTCATTGCTGACAAGAGTTTAAATGTAAGATTTTAAAGTAATTATTCCTGCTCGTGTTGCTCAAGAACATGGAACATTCTTTCTGAAACTGTCATTACTTTTTT
Organism: Cetorhinus maximus; assembly: GCF_964194155.1. NCBI lineage: Eukaryota > Metazoa > Chordata > Chondrichthyes > Lamniformes > Cetorhinidae > Cetorhinus > Cetorhinus maximus. The sequence goes on along the minus strand of NC_135882.1, from coordinate 44,328,520 downwards.
ACCATGATGTAACTAGTTGTCCCCATCTGTTTTGCTGTTTGTCTTCTACTCTAGCTCTACATCTCTTCCTCTCAAATTTTATTTTCTCACAGGTGATTTTCTGTAAGTCATCAGTCCTTCCTTTTTATCTATCTGCTTCGCACTTCTGTTTTTGATTCTCTTTCCCTTGTTTATGTCTCGCACCTGTGACCCTTCATTATGTTACTCAATTTCTCTCTTCAGTGAGAGAGGCAGCAAGATGATCATAAGCTGGAAAATTCCTAGATTGTCAACTATCCCATATCATTTGCAAGCAGATTAATAGTTTCAAGCACTACTGATATGTAAAATACCTGAAACACTCTGGAGCTGTTTGTTTCTTTATGGTAGATTGGTGCATTTGTAGTGCATTGAATTGGCCTGAGCTTGAGCACTGAAGTGCTAACCTTGGAAATGGGAGTGGCCATTCAACTCATTGAGTCTGCCCTACCATTTAGTCAAATTATGAATGATCTTCAATTATCCACCAAGATAATAGCAAAATACTACGGATGCTGGACATCTGAAACAAAAACAGAAAATGCTAGAAAAACTCAGCAGGCCTGACAGCATCTGTGGAGAGATAAAAAACAAAGTTAACGTTTTGAATCCTTATGACCCAACGTTAACTTTGTTTTTTCCCTCTCCACAGATGCTGTCAGACCTGCTGAGTTTTTCCAGCATTTTCTGTTTTTGTTTCATTTATCCATCGTTGCTGTAGATCCCTTGATACCCTTGATAATCTATTAATCTCAGTATTGAAAGCTCCAATTGTTCAAGCCTTGCAGCTTTTTGGGGGAGACAAGTTCCAGATTTCTGCTGCCCTTTGTGTGGAAAAAGCCAGCTTCCTGATTTCCCTCCCTCACCTGTAATTTAAAGATTACTCTGACCGAAAGCAACGCTCAAAACAAATGAGTCAGGAACTTGTCACTTTACAAAATTCCTAACTGAAGTTTAATCCTGTGGACAGATGTTGGAAGAAGTAATCCATGTGTTTTTTTTGCCTTCACTTTAATAGCTTGCCAGTGGAGTTTTCCAGCACATTAAGGATACCGTGCTGTCAGCACTGAACCGAGAGCCCACTATGGACATCTCTCCAGATACAGTTGGAACCCTCAGTCTGATTATGTTGGCTCAAGCACAGGAGGTATTTTTCCTTAAAGCAGCAGCTGGTAAATATGAATCTTTATTTAAATGTTCTTTTTTCACACCCGTCCATTCTGAGGCTTGTACTGATGTTAGGATGTTAAGGAATTTCATCAATGTTAAATATATTTTCGACTAAGTTAATATTTTGGAATAATTTCAAAAGCAAAAAACCAGAAGCTGAAATTTAAATTTTAGTCTGTGTTCTTAAAGTTAAATGCTGTCGTGTGCAAATCAGTTTTATTTCACCTGGTGACATTCACTTGCTTTCAGTGTTTGACTTGACTTTTTGGCTGCGCAAATAAAAATGGTGCACCTTCCAAACACACAAGAAACGCTACCATGGACTCTTGTCTCAATGGCCTTGCTTTGTACTCAGTCCAGAATCATATGTTGCTAACATGCTTCCTGACCTAACTCACTTCTGCTTTTATTGCTCAGCTTTGCTACACCCAGGATCATGCATTCTATTATTTGAGAGTTCTCACTATTGTTTTTCCCTTTCTTTGTGGAACCAATTTCCTTTATGCTGGTGCATTTGTTTCAGTGCAACAGCTGACCCAATAAGCAGACATTTTTCTGCCACCACTCAGTGCTTAAACTTGCCAGCCCCTGCGTTCTGCAGATTGAGAACCAGGATATTGTAGTGTTAATGTATTCTATAGCCATTGCATGCAAAACTGGCATAGCATTGCATTTCATTAGCCTTGCTGGTCCAAAGAGAAATCTGATATTAAAATCTAAATATTTTCAAAATAATGGTGACGTTTTTGTATTAAGGAATTGAATTAATTAAATCTTAATACATTTTTCAACTTCAAATTTTAGCTTGTCCCTGTTCTTTATTGCAAAAAAGCCTTTCAACCAGTTAAAATGGTATCTTTCATGTCACAATAGTGTTTTTAACAAAATATGTGTCAAGGAGAGCAGTGGGGAGGATGAGAGAAGGTAGAGTCTTTAAGAGATACAGTTTAAGGCCTTTGGAGATGGTGGAAGAGTTAGCAAGGTGCATTTTAGGGAGAGAGTTGCAGAGTACCAGAGCACTGTCAATTAAGCTCTATCACTGACAGGGGAATTGGGGAAAGGAATGAAGGATTTGCAGCTAGTCAGGTTTAGAAGAGTGAAGTGACATCCTAGGGCTTGGAGCTTCAGAGAGTTGCTGAAGTGGGATGCATTAACCTCATGGAGGAACTTGATGCATTTATGAATTTTGAAGTGGACATGCTTGTGAACCAGTGGATCTCATTAAGGAGAGGATGCTAGGATGCAGTTTGTGGGGTTTTTGTAGGAGACAGCAAGGGAAGCCAGTGATTAGAGTTTGCAAAGTTGGATAGCAGAGTGCTTTTTTTTTAGAAAGTAGGCTTATAGAGAAAGCACTGTTTCATTAAGGAATTAGTTGCTGACCATTCTTATGGTTTCAGGAAAGGAAGTAAATTACTTTCACCTAGCTTTCTATTATCAGTCTTTTAAAAACAAGTGCTTAAAAGAGGCTGCCTGACCTGCTCAGTGTTTCTAGCATTTTCTGTTTTTATTTCAGATTTCCAGTATTTGCTGTATTCAGCTTTTCTTTTACTTAAAAGTTACTTTTTTAAAGAAGTGCGTTTGGGCTGGAATTTGCAGACCCCAGCATGTTTCCAGCAGGGGCACACATAAAACATGTCAGGTGGCTAACCCACCACCTTTCCACGCACCCCCCGAACTGACTCCCATAATGTCCTTGGTGTGTGGGTGTCAAAACTGGCAGCTTGCTCGCCATATTTGAATGAATAATTAAAGGTCAATTCGGCTCGTGAGCAAGCCTGTTGACTGGAAAATTTGCCCACGCCATAATAGAGTTGACATGGGCAGGTGGCTTGGAGTGGGAAGGCCATTTATTTGTGGCCTAGATGAGAAACCGCAGTGAAGCGGCGGTTGGGGGCGGGGGTGGGGGGCACCCTACCAAGATGTCACCACCCGTCTCCTTCCTTGGCCCAGAAATTCGCTTTCTGCAGCAGCTGTCACTCTCCTTTGTGATCTTTGCTGCATTCCTGACAGTACCTACTTTGGCACTACTGGGACTGCCAATTAGATTGGCTTGCAGCTCTTGAGGGCTGGACTTCCTCCCACTAAGGGGCAGAAATCCCACCCTTAGCTAGTTTAGCCCACCCCACGGTGTTATGGCTGTGGGCTCCTTTCCGGTGTGTCGGCTGCCGTCTGACCTTCCTTCAAATGCGGTCCTTTTTTTCATAGTATTCTATACATTAGTTGCTCCCTCTGTGTCTGGTTATACTATATGCAGTTACTTGCTTAAGCAGTGAATTAAATGAGGCAAAGCATTGGAAATTGTTTTTTTTTGTTCTGAGTCTGACTGTGGAGGCATTTTTTTATTTGAGAGTAAAGTTGAAAGACCAAAGCCCATAATGCTGGAACCACCAATGTTGAATCGAAAAAAAAGATGAAATGTGGCAATGATTAAGTTGCCAAGTTTGAAGATGATGAGAGATCCAAGTTTTGAGATCCTGAATTGAAATCGGAGGCTTAGTAAAAATCTTTATTTCAATACTCAGTGTTAAAAAGGTGGAAAAATATGCAGGGCAACATATTTGGGGCTTATAAGGAACAATGTAAAGGACCAAAGGTCTTGAAAATAGAGACAAGAAGGATTCTAACAGAGGAGTAAGTTGGAACCTGGCGGTGAAAGAGGAATTGCCCAGTGGATGTGTTTTCATGAATCCTGTTCAGGTTCCAAGATGCATTTGAATAACCCATATATATGGGAACAACGTTCTCCCCCTGCATTGGGTTTGTGTTGAATGCTAGGGAGGGACCTTGGGGCTGCTGGATAGAGAGAGTTTATGATACTCTGGGTAAAAGATGATCTGTTTTGGACTGTACCGGCAGACCGATCGTGTCAGCCTGTTCCTGCCCCACGGAACTCATTTCTTGCTATCTTGACTCCATTCTCTCTCCCCTTGTCCAGTCCCTTCCCACCCACATCCGTGATTCCTCTGACACCCTACATCATATCAACAATTTCCAGTTCCCTGGCCCCAAACGCCTCCTCTTCACCATGGACGTCCAATCCCTCTACACCTCCATCCCCCACCGGGATGGTCGGATGGCTCTCCGCTTCTTCCTCAAACAGAGGCCCGAACAATCCCCATCCACCACTACTCTCCTCCGTCTGGCTGAACTTGTTCTCACACTGAACAATTTCTCCTTAAACTCCTCTCACTTCCTCCAAATAAAAGGTGTGGCTATGGGTACCCGCATGGGCCCCAGCTATGCCTGTCTCTTTATGGGGTATGTGGAACATTCCTTGTTCCAGTCCTACTCCGGCCCCCTCCCACAACTCTTTCTCTGGTACATCGATGATTACTTCGGTGCTGCTTCATGCTCTCGTCTGGATCTGGAAAAATTTATTAATTTTGCTTCCAATTTCCACCCCTCCATCATTTTCACATGGTTCATCTCTGACATTTCCCTTCCCTTCCTTGACCTCTCTGTCTCAATTTCTGGTGATAGACTGTCCACCAATATCCATTACAAGCCTACCAACTCCCACAGCTACCTCGACTACAGCTCCTTACACCCCGCTTCCTGTAAGGACTCCATCCCATTCTCTCAGTTCCTTTGCCTCCGTCGCATCTGTTCTGATGATGCCACTTTCAAAAACAGTTCCTCCGACATGTCTTCCTTCTTCCTTAACCGAGGTTTTCCACCCACGGTGGTTGACAGGGCCCTCAACCGTGTCCGGCCCATCTCCCGCTCATCCGCCCTCACACCTTCCTCTCCCTCCCAGAAACATGATAGGGTCCCCCTTGTCCTCACTTATCACCCCACAAGCCTCCACATTCAAAGGATCATCCTCTGCCATTTCCGCCAACTCCAGCATGATGCCACCACCAAACACATCTTCCCTTCACCCCCCCCCGGCGGCATTCCACAGGAATCGTTCCCTCCGGGACACCCTGGTCCACTCCTCCATCACCCCCTACACCTCAACCCCCTTCCACGGCACCTTCCCATGCAACCACAGAAGGTGCAACACCTGCCTCTTTACTTTCCCTCTCCTCACCGTCCAAGGGCCCAAACACTCCTTTCAAGTGAAGCAGCATTTCACTTGCACTTCCCTCAATTTAGTCTACTGCATTCGTTGCTCCCAATGCGGTTTCCTCTACATTGGAGAGACCAAACGCAGACTGGGTGACCGCTTTGCAGAACACCTTCGGTCTGTCTGCAAGCATGACCCAGACCTCCCTGTCTCTTGCCATTTCAACACTCCACCCTGCTCTCATGCCCACATGTCTGTCCTTGGCTTGCTGCATTGTTCCAGTGAAGCTCAACGCAAACTGGAGGAACAGCACTTCATCTTCCGACTAGGCACTTTACAGCCTTCCGGACTGAATATTGAGTTCAACAATTTTAGATCATGAACTCTCTCCTCCATCCCCACCCACTTTCCAATTCCTCCCCTACCCACCCCCCCCCCCCGCCTTTTTTCCCCCAATAATTTATATAGATTTTTCTTTTTCCACCTACTTCCATTATTTTTAAATGTATTTCCATCCATTGTTTTATCTCTACCTTTTAGCCTTTTTTGATTCCTTCACCCCACCCCACCCCCACTAGGGCTATCTGTACCTTGCTTGTCCTGCTTTCTACCCTTAATTAGCACATTCCTTAGATAATATCACCACCTTCAACACCTCTTTGTTCTTTTGTCTGTGACATCTTTTGGTTATCTGCACCTATCACTGGCCCTCTATCCAGCTCTACTTGTCCCACCCCCCCTTAAACCAGCTTATATTTCACCTCTCTTCTATCTTTACTTAGTTCTGTTGAAGGGCCATTCGGACTCGAAACGTTAACTGTGCTCCTCTCCGCACATGCTGCCAGACCTGCTGAGTTTTTCCAGGTATTTTTGTTTTTGTTTTGGATTTCCAGCATCCGCAGTTTTTTGCTTTTATCTTTATGATCTGTTTTGTACTGCTTGCACCCTAACTAAGGTTTTATGAGCTTGAGTTCTAAGCTGCTTTCCAAATTATCTATGCATTTGATTACTAATGAACTGCTTAATTGATGAGAACTGTAACTTGACAACACACTGTGCATCCTTCCAACAGAATGTTATTTGAAGGCTGGAAGCAGGATTAAAGCAAGCAGCTAACAGAGTGAAAGAAACCAAATTGTGGAATTAATTTATTATTTTATTCGGAGAAGAGGACTGATGGCATTTTCCATTAGTTTGTGGCCACTAAAACGATATTGTTTATATGTACCGGCAAAATTCTAAATAATTTAGAAACTCTTGGGGAAAGATCTCCAGCAGTATAAGTTGTTTTCAGTTTATTGTTGTGCCTAGTTGGACGAACATTAGTTAGCAGCTTGCCATCCTGAATGTCAGCTTAGTTTTGAAATTAATTTCTAGGTATCTGGACTATGTTTATGGGTGACCTCTTTTTTTTTGAAGCCCATGTTGATAGGATGAAAAAGAAATTCTGATAATATTTAGAATCATTAAGTGATGCTGTGATTCTAGTTTGAAAGCCTGCTCTTGTTTGTTGCTTGGTTATTATTTCATTGTGCATTTTCTTCAGTGGGCTGATCAAATGAAAGGTTTAACCATTCTGTAACTCGCTGAGCAAATGCGATCTGTAATTTGTGCATTGTATACAACTGGATACATCTTAGAAAAAAACCAGGGTGACAGACCTCTGTCTCATGGGCTGCACGATGTCGGGCTTTGGGGACACGAGTATAAAGTTTATTCCCATGTTACCATGAATTTGTATATATCTGAACTTCCAGGTGATTGAGGTTGTAGCCACCTATTAAGCAAGAGTTTAATAATCCTTTACAAGCATAATAAGTAACACAAAGATGCACAATGCTAATGTGTCTGGACTTGAAGAGGCCAGTTTGTCAAGATTTGGATACTTCATGCAGCCCTAGGGCCACAAGTTGGCCAACGCTGTGTTGTGTCTTGAGAATCATCATCTTCTCGAATTCTCTGCCTGAAGGCAGGTCTGACCCAACAACGCCACAACCTCTGCACGGTTACATGCATGTTGTAGCCTGGAGTTATGGATTGTTTTGGTGGAGGCTCCAATTTCTTTCTATCACCTGGCTGACCAGGAATCTCTCCTCATTATGTGTGCGATTGGTGAGATTCCTGGTCAGCCAGGTGATGGAAAGAAATTGCAGCCTCTACCAAGACAAGCCGTAGCTCCAGGCTACAGCATGCATGTAAAAATTTATGCTGCCACAGCAACTCTGAGTTCTTGGGGGTCTGGCTGATTGAGTTGGCTGGACAGCTGTTGCGGATCAGATAGGTGCGAACACATGGTGTCCAATCCCTGTTCTGGCTGGGACAGATTCGGGACTTGGCTCCTTACCCTAAATGTGTTAGAAGGATTTACAAGTTGTTCCTCAACCTATTTGGCCACATTATGCACTTTCTCTGGCCTTCAAGTCCTGGAATGGACTTGAACCCAGACCTTCTGACTTAGACAGGAACGCTACCCACTGGGCCATAAGACCACCTCGTCTTGAGAAAGGTTGGCTTTATTTAATTATATCCTTCAATTACTTTTAGTAAATCATTTTATCTAGTATGTAATGGAACAACTTTTTAGTTTTAATTTTGTGTTTGAAATATGATTCCATCTGAAATATGATTCCATCAGCATTTTCTGTGACTAATAGACTTGACAGTTTAAACTGCTTTTAGCAGTATTCATTTAGATTATATTGGGATGGATCAAGGGAGAAAATTGAGATGGGCATTTGAAGCAGTTGGTTCATGCTCATATCGCTATTGACAACTCTGTCTTACAGATAAAATGAAAGATGCAATAATAGCTAAACTTGCCAATCAAGCTGCAGATTACTATGGAGATGCCTTCAAACAGTGCCAGTATAAGGAAAATTTACCGAAGGTAAGTTCAAAGTATATGCAGTGATGCTTGGTGTTTGATTTTTGAACAAAATAATAACAGTACAGTTCAAAATAGTGGGCTCAGTTAACAAGGAGTTGTATGCAGAATTAAACTGAGATAAACCTGGTCCCAAGAGTTTATACCATAAACTTAAATCTTTCCTAGTTCCATAGGCTTTTGCTAGTTGAGGTTAAATAATCTCATTTTAATTGAAATTAACTATTAAATTGCTTGAAAAAAAAATTTAAATAGCTTTTTATGACCTTTATGGAATTTTATTTTTACGATAAATTTTCTGAGGTCTAAACCCTTTTTAAAAAAAAAAATTCAGATTGCTAAAATTTGCTTCTTCATTTCTGGTTTTCTTTTTGAATATTGAGGATGATGTTACTGGTTTCATTGAAAAGAATTGTCATGGAAAAAGTTGTGTAAATCCAATACAACGTACATAGTCAGCAACAATCTCTAAAATTGGATGTCATGAATGCAAACCATTTACCTCAAACACTTTTGTCCCACTGCAAGTGATTTACTGAGAGAATTAACTTAACACCTTAACAAATTTCTAAGCATAGTTCTTTATTTTGATCAGTGAATAAAATTAAATGTTTACTTTTCTGCACCACACTGGCTATTGCTGTATGTTCACCTGATGTTATACCAGCTACTCTTGCAGGCAAGCTGCCAGGCAAAAGCTTTGGTTTTTCATGCATTTCTTTGCATAATAATTCTGTGGCAGCCTCTGCTACTTGCCTCCCTTCCCCCAGCCCACTGGGCCCAACATCTGAGGCATCCTCCTGCCCTAGCCCTGAACCTGTATCTTTCTCTAGCTTCTCTGCCTTTTCCCCTCAAGCCCAATTGTGCTCATCATGTCCAGCAGTCGGACTTCTGCTCTTTGACCCTATTCCCACTAAACTACCGACTGCCCAACTTCCCTTTCAGGCTCCCATGTTAACTGAAAATGCAGCTAAGTGGCAGTTCCAAAGCTATTAGGCAAGATTTTGCTGGCAATGACAAAGTCCTGACTTCAGGAAGCAAAGCGAGTGGCATGGCCATGAGGGCAGCGGCTGGAAATGAAACAGAACGTTGTCAGGGCTGTCCAATTAACAGCCAGCAGGTGTGGCAGCCTGCCAGTCCTGGATCATGTCAGGCAGGTGCAATATTTAAAAGGCAGCCAACAATCGGTTGAATGGCAGGAGCACTGCAGGGCAATGAGAGGGAGGCCTGAGAATTGGTTTATTTAAGAGATGGCAATAGGAAGGGTGGCAAACTAGTTTCCTGAATCTTCCTTGGAGGTGTCCTCAAGGTGGCAAGGGCATGGAGGGAAATCCTTTTCCCTCGAGACAAGTGGAGGAGGCTGGCTAGGTAACACTTTCTGGTTGCCAACAAATAAATTAAGTTAACAAAATCAGGGTCAAAGTAAAAGGCAGCTCCTTAAATAGGAAATTGTTAAAACAAAAGACAAAATCCAAAAGAAACTTGGAAACATTAAATCAGAATGTGATTAAGGGGGTCAATAAAGCACCCCAATCCCCGCGGTGCCCACTGAGCACAGAAGCCTTTGACAGTGCCGGTGGACACCGCGTGCTCCATCTCCAGGGACACCTGACCACGAATGTAGCGGAAGAGGGGCAGGCAATCGGGTCGGACGACCCCCTCGATCGCCTGCTGCCTGGACCTGTTGAGGCTGGCTAGGGAGAAGCAAAGGGCATCACTGGAGATCACAGAGTGGTAGCTGATTGGTGGCCCCATGTATGTGGCTGCAGTGTGGGAAGAGGATCAATGACCTGATGCAGTCTGGCAAGGCGAGTGCAGCGCATAACATTGAGCTCGCAGACTTAAATGTCACAAGAACACAAGAAATAGGAGCAGGATCAGACAATCTGGCCTGTCCAGCCTGCTCCGCCTTCATGGCTGATCTTGGGCTTCAACTCCACTTTCCAGCCCACTCCCCATATCCCTTGATTCCCTAAGACACCAAAAATCTGTCTATCCAGCCTGAAATGTATTCAGTGATGGAGCATCCACAACCCTCGGGCAGAGAATTCCAAAGATTCACAACCATTTTAGCGAAGTAATTTCCCCTCATCTTGGTCCTAAATGATTGACCCCTTATCCTGAGACAGCGCTCCCATGCTTCATATTCCCCAACCAGCAGAAGTAATCTCTGTGTCTACCCCATCAAGCCCCTTCAGAATCTTGTGCGTTTCAATGACATCGCCTCTCATTCATCTAAACTCCAAAGAAAATAGACCCAGTTTGCTTGGTGTCTCATCATAGGATAGCCCCTCATCCTAGGAACCAATTTAGTGAACCTTCGCTGTACTGCCTCCAGTGCAAGTATATCCTTTCTTAAATGTGGAGACCAAAACTGCACACACTACTCCAGATGCAACCTCACCAAAACCCTGTACAACTCTAGCAAGACTTCTATTCTCCTGTGCTCCAATCCCCTTGCAATAAAAGCCAACATGCCCTTTGCCTCCCTAAATGCTTACTGTACCTCTGTTAACTTTGTGTTACTTGTAAGAGTGCACCCAGGTCTCTCTGAACATCAAAACTTAAAAGTTTCTCACCTTGTAAAAAGTATTCAGCTCTTTTATTCTTTTGACCAAAGTGAGTAACTTCCCTACATTAAACTGTAGCTGCCCGCTCACTTAAACTGTCTATATCTCTTTGCGGCGCCTCTGACCTTGTCATAACTGATCTTTCCACCTAGCTTTGGATCATCTGCAAACTTGCTCTGCCTCTTCATTTAAGTCATTAATATAGATTGTAAATAGCTCAGGCCCCAGCATTGACCCTTGCGGCACTCCACTATTCACTACCTGACCACTCTCTGATTCCTATCTGTTAACCAATCCTCCATCCATGTTAATATTAGCTCCAATTCCATGTGTACTTATCTAGCCTGTTAATCTTTTGTGTGGCACCTTATTGAAAACCATTTGGGAATCCATGTACACTACATCTGCTTGTTACTCTCTCAAAAAGCTCCAATAAATTTGTTCAACAGGATTTCCCTTTGTTAAAACCATGTTGACTTGTTCTCATCATACTGTGCTTTTCTAAGCGCATTGTTAACACTTACTTAATAACAGATGTCAGCATTTTCCCAATAATTGATGTTAGGCTAACTGTTCCCTGCTTTCTCTCTCCCTGCTTTCTTGAAAAGTGGAGTAACATTTGCCGACTTCCAAACTAGTGGTACTGTCCCTGAATCCAATGAATTCTGAAAAATCACAGCCAGTGCCACAGCAGTTACTCCTTTAGAACCTTAGGTGTAGGCCATCAGGGCCAAGGGATTTGTTGCATTTTACTCCATCAAGTTTCTCCAACACTTTTTGCCTGTTGATATTAATTTCCCTAATTTCTTCACTATTTTGCCTTTAGTTTACCATCTATTTCTGGAATGAAACTTGTGTTCTCTATTGTGAAGACAGATACAACATGTTTATTCAATGCCTCTGCCATTTCCTCGTTCCCCATGATAATTTCTCCTATCTCTGAGGGACGAATGTTTACTTTAGCTACTCTCTTCCTTTTTATATACTTATAAATGTTATTACAATCTTTTTTTTATAATACTCGTTCATTTACTGTCATTCTATTTTTTTCCTTTTTTATCAACTTTTTTGTTGCCCGTTGGTTTCTAAAAGACTCCCAACTCTTAGACTTGTTACTGATTTTTGCAACATTGTAAGCCTCTTCTTTTAATCTGATATCCCTTACTCCTTGAATGAGCCACGGATGGCTCTTTCTTGCTGAGCTTGTTGTTCCATGGAATGTACTTTTAGATGTTTTGATTTGTTTCTTTAAATATTTCCCACTGTTTATTTACAGCCCTATCTTTTAGTCTGTTTGCCCAATTTACCTTGGCCCATTCGCCCCTCATACCTATGTCACACAAAATGTGTATGAAATTGGAGAAGGGGGTGCCCGCCCAGTCAATGATTATGCCCCAGGCAGCAGCATTGGCTGTTAGATGTATATTTGCTTCCGTGTGGAGGATGCTGGTCAGAGTTGACTTATGCGCTGCCAGCACTGAATGGCCACATGCAGCAAGCACCCTTATCTCACCAGGGTGGGCAATGAGGCTGCCACCAACATTGGCAGGATGTATGCCTGTTATAGGCAAGTGACAATGTTATATTGTGTTTGCAGGAGAAGAGAGCTCACAAAGCATGAGAAAGGAGGACTGAAGGCGATGTGCCTTATCTTGTGGTCGTGACGCCAGTGGAAAAGGAGGCCATGGAGCTAGGAGGCCTTTAGGCAGGGCAGCCTATCACCGATGGAGAGACAGGTGTGGAGCAGCTAGTCAATGAGTGCCTTAATGGATTAGGACAGTACACCATCTGGCGAGCAATAAGCATAGCACTCATTTGGCCACCAGTCATAAAATGGAGCTCCAGCGGATGAGCGGTCAGAAGGATGTGTTAGAATGCGCAGTGCCCTCTCATTACTCCTCTCTTGCAGGTCAAGTAAACGAAGAGACAACTGTCAAACCTGTAGGACAGTTTTCAGCTCCTTTGGTGGAGTCCTCCTCAGAGGTTGCAGAGCCATGTTGTTTTTCCGCATCCTCCTCCAGCTCAGATACTGCCCACGTTAGTGACAGTTGCAGCCACTTGCACTCTTATGTCTGTTGGAGGGCTCAGTGCTGCTCAGCTTCAGGCTAATGACATGCCTTTGCAGTCACCAACAAGGATGGCAGAAGCTGGAGCTGCAGAATGAGGTGTGGGAACATTTGGTGCAACTTCCATATGCTTTGTGCATCGGTGCATGATGATGGAGTCCATCGAGGTCATGAGTAGAGCCATGTCTCTGGCATCGGTGTGCATGACATCCTTCGTTTAGAGAGTGGTGACCTTCATGGAGAGCCACACCCAGCATACCATACAGTGGAAGCTGGAGATGTGTGGAACCTGCATGCTATTGCCTCCTCTGTGAGCTCTGGAGCAATGGCTGTTGAGAGGGATATGAGATGTCTGAAGTCATCAGCAGGTGCTAATGGTCCCCTGGTGAGCAGGGAGGAGTAAGTGTGCCCTAAAAGGTTAAAGGAGGAGCTGCTGCCTGAAGCACATGGGGGCTCCTCTCAAGGTGCTTCTGGCATGGGCAGTGAGTTCTCATCCCCTCTGACAGTGCATCAACACCTCATCTAGCTGTAAATAGGTTGCCCTTGCCCAGGTGAAGGAGGACCTATATGCTTGGGCCTTCTAGGCCTCAAGTAACCGGAGATGGCTGCTACAGCCATCAAAAGCCATGGAATAGAAAAGTAAGCAGGCTGCCTCCACCTCAGCTGAGAGTGCATCACATTGGAGCACCCACAAATATGTGAGGAAGTCCATCTTGCTTTCCTTGGATTTTATTGGGCAATAGTGTAGTTCAATGTCACCTTGTTATTTAATTTTGAGTTAATGAATCTGATGTGTCACATCACAAAATGAATCTTTTCCTCATTTTCGGCATTTCTGGGCCATTAATAGTTTGATTGCTCTTGCAAAGAGTGTGATGGTAAGGTCCACACCGCGTTAAGTCAGAGTGTTATCCATGATGTGACCTGATGTCATGACTGGTCCTGTGAGATGGTAAGGGCATTGAAGGAAAGGGCAGCAGGTCTATAAAAGGTAGTAGATTTATTAGTTTTCATGGGCATTTAAGGAAGACTCATGAAAAACATATATTTGTACTAGTGACTCATGAGCCTCCCTTGCCCATGTTTCATTGCGCCTTGCCTGTGGTGTGCCTGGTCAGCAAACCTCTTCAAAGAGACATCGTGCATCGAGTTGTGGTCCTAATGATAGAGTTGATCCGCAGACACTTATTGGGTGGAAACATGAAGTTTATTTACAATATACTCAGCAGCAACTGCACGTATGCTTTCAACTCCAATTCCATCTCTATACTAACTGCTGAGGTAGCCTCTGCTGCTACTCCTATTGGTTACACTCCTATTGGTTACTACAGATCATGTGATCTTCCTTAATCTGTATTATTCTTAAGGGTATATCACACATTAAATAAAGCTGAAATTACTACAGATGTCCTCATAGTCCAAAGCTGCTCCCTTCTGTAATGCCAGGTGATGCAGTACACAGCACATGGGACATAGTGAAGAGCTCCCCAACATTTTGACAAGCCCCAGCTCAGGCATCTGGGACTGCCTTAGCATGAAGATGTTGTGCTAGCTTCCTGGGGACCTTGAACAAACCTGAAGGAAGAATCTGTGATGGTCGCAAACATTTGCAAGTTCAGCGAATGGTAATCCTTCTTGTAGATTAAGGCTTCTGTCTGATTCTTGGAAGCCTTGAAGGTCACATGTGTGCAGTCAGTAGCACTCAGCACCTGGGGTAGTCCAGCGATGGCCCCAAATCTTACAACCACCTCAGCCTGACTGTCCAATTGGTGCAAAATTGCACCTCTTGGCTGGTCCTTTTGAACATGGCACTTGTGACCATCTTGATGAGCTGCAGACTTGGAAATCTCATACATATTTCCAGAAGATCCCTGGAATGATCCTGAAGCTAGAAATTCATCTGGCTTGTGACCTTCACCTCCACAGGCAATAGTGCACCCATTTCTCATTGGGCTCAGACCCTGCTCCATCATGGCGTGGAGCGCAATGACTGCCTCCCTGGAGAGGCAGAGTCTTAGGCAACAGTGCTGCTCTGACATGCGCGGGAAGCACAGGTTCTTGCTGTAAACACTCTGGTTGGTAGCAGCTTTTGTGTATGAGAGACATGCTGCTCTGTGCCCACCTCGACCGTGCCCCCTTCCAGTCTCATGATCCTTGTGCCCCTCTGCTTTCACTTAAATAAAGCTGAAATTACAACAGATGTCCTCATTGTCCAAAGCTGCTCCCTTTTGTAATGCCAGGTGATGCAGTGCACAGCACTTGGGACATAGTGAAGAGCTCCCTGACATTTTAACAAGCCCCAGCTTGGGCATCTGGGACTGCCTTAGCATGAAGATGTGCTAGCTTACTGGGGACCTTGCACAAACCTGAAGAAAGAGTCTGTGATGTGCTGCAGCCCCCTCCATCTTCGCTTCTCACTGGAGGTCTCAAAACACAAGTGAATGAGCCTCATTGTAAACTGCACTCATTTCTCTTATTCCTTTCTGTATTTACATAAGTTGCAAGTCAAGGCTCACCAAGTTTGACCAGCCTTCAGATTTTTTTTTAATTCATTCATGAGATGTGGGTGTCGCTCACTGGGCCAGCATTTAATGCCCGTCCCTAATTACCTCTTGAACTGAGTGGCCATTTTAGAGGGCATTTTAAGAGTCAACCACATTGCTGTGGGTCTGGAGTCACATGTAGGCCAGACCAGGTAATTATGGCAGATTTTCTTCCATAAAGGACATCAGTGAACCAAATGGGTTTTTACGACAATCCTGGTCATCATTCAACTTTTAATTCACGATTTCTTTACTGAATTCAAATTTCACCACCTGCCATGGTGGGATTCGAACCAGGTCCCCAGAGCTTTACCCTGGGTATCTGGAGTACCAGTCCAGTGATAATACCACTACACCATCACATCCAAGACCTCAGATTGCCAATACTGCATTTGACACACTCTTGCTTTATACTGCCATGCTACTTCTCGCAATGACAGCCAGCTGCAGCCAAAACTGGCCTTCAGCTGAGCTTCCACCACCTCCCAGGTGAGGCTCTGAAGTTCTGTTCTTATGCACCCTTCACAAAATTGAATTCCTTGTGAAATTGCTGTTAACTGCCTTTTAACATGCTTAATTGCCTGCCCACTGCCTTAAAGCTGGGTTTCCAGTCACCAGCTGGCCTCTTCCAGGAATATCCCACAGTGGCTTAAAGATGTTGTGCTTCCATCCTTATGCTATCCACTGGCATTATGCTGCTCCATCCGCCTCCCAGCTTGTCACCACTACTTTGACAAAATTCCACCCATTGACTTAGCCCCACCACAGATTGTGTATGCTTTCACTTACTCCAGCCCCCTCCCAGCCACCATCTCAAACTGAATCAGATTGTTGCAATTTTGGCCTTGAGCTGAGCATCTGACCCCACAATTGCAAAGACTGTCTAAACCTATCTCTGTAATATTGCTGCCTCTGTCATTCCATCTGCAGAAATGCTCATTGGTGCCTTTGGCACCTTCAAAATTTGATCACTCCAACTCTCTCTTTGTAGCCTCCATCCTCCACAAATGTTGTATCATTCAAAACTCTGCTACCTGTATCTTCTACAAGAAGTCCCTGTCCTCCCATAAAACTCAGGCCCTTGACCAACCCTGCGCCTCCTAATACCTACTGTTTTGACTCACCGTCTATTTTTTTTAACTTTATGCCTGTGAAACGCTTTGGAACGTTTTTCTCCTTGGCAGACATCACCTAAGCTAAAGTTATTGTAAATAGTTTAAAACATTGGGTAAACTGATGCATACTTTTTCTCATTAATATAAGTTTGCCTGAGAGATTTTTCTGTTTGTGACTCTGTAAATTGTTTAATTTTAAACAGTTGGCCTCTTGAAATGAAGCTTTTGGAAGAAACACAAAAAGTAACACATAATTTTATTCATTGATGCAAAATAAAGACCACCTCGGCTTTGAAATTCAGTTAAAATAATTCGATTATATCTGTTTTATTTGGTGTGTGCGTGTGCTTTGAAGGCTGCAGAAGCCATCTAGTTCCTGGTGTACAGGTCATGGTCATCTAATGGCAATTCCATTGTAATGGATTTACTGAAACTTGCTGATGAGAAAAATGAATAAAGGTTTGGGAATTGGTAGTGCAAGCACCCCATGAGACCAATGTTGGAGTAACTTAAATCTTTAATATATCGTACTAAAGCTTAGCAGTGCTTCATTTGTTCTCTCCCCACCCTCCATAATATTGATGGAAGTGACTTGAAAAATTATGAATATATGTTTTGGATTTTGTTACATCAATCTTATGTTAATTTAGTAATTCACAAATATTAACAAGCTTTTACTTTATTTGATGTAACTTTTTAGCTCCTTGGTTCATGTTAATGCTAGCTGAACATCTCAATATTTACTCTGAAACAGTAATTTTCTATCTAGTTAAAACAAATTAATCAGTTTATTAGACTTCCATAAAATGGATATTGCTTCATTGTTGTATATTTTCACCAGACTAGTTGCAATTCATTTGAAAAGTGATTTGCTTTCAATTAAATATTTTTTTTTTGCTAAACATTTAATTGAAGTTATGTGCCATGAAATAGCTTACTTTGTACTCAGTGGCTCACATGTAAACAATTGGATAAATTTAGCAGTTCTGGTGCAAAGCTTCTTATGAGTGGACTGTATATAGGATGCCCAAGAGTCAGTCTCCTCAATTTTTCATCTATTAATAGATGAAAAATTGAGGTGGCAGGAAGTATGAAGCTCTGTGCCAGGAGTGCTAAATAGTAACATTTACCCAATAATGTTTAAGTTTAAATTGTGCCAGTTTAAAGGTGAAGTTAGCATTAAAGGGCTGTACATTGAGTCATGTGCTTGAAGGTCCATTAATGAATAATACTATGATTTCAACAAGGCAACTAAATTGTAATTGACTTTTGCTTCTCTCAGCCCCTTTGCCCAGCAAAGCCTTGAGCATAGTTTTACTCATTTGAATATGTTAGAATGTAGAAGGCAGCATTCCCTAATGTATGTTTTGCATAAAGAATGTTTACTTGATTTGTAAATGAATTGTTTGATATTTAATCTTCCTTTCTTTGGAAGCAGTTGGAATTTTTTTGCTGTTTCATGTCACTGTACTTATCACAGCTGGATTGCTTTAAGGAATTTGCCAAATTTGCATGGATTATATCTGTACCCATTGCTCATCTTTTTTTAAGAGGTTGAAACATCATAATGCATTTTTAGGAAGTATATTTTTCAACCTCAGGGTGAATTTTGTAAGTGTTGAATGTATTTTTTGCTTGCTTTAAGCAATAACTATTTATTCCTTGTTATTTTGTTACACCATCAACTGATAAATTGATAATGGTTTACAAACATAAAAGCTGAAAATAATGTTCCAGTAACCATGCTTGTTCAGCCAATAGCTGCTCATTTTCAATTATTTACAGTCACTGTAAAGCATGGAAGCTTTGTTACCTGTACAATAACCAAAAGTAACTAAAACGAAATGTGAAATCAGAACTACCAAATTCCAGTTAATCTAGTAACTTGCAGATGTTTGTTACTTCATCAGTGAATGTGGTGAGAAATGAAATGGTGAGAAGTGAAACTTGAATCTTAAGATTTAATAATTTGTATTTGCCATAATGAATGAAGCCAGCTGGGTTTTTCAGTTGGCTAATGTGTACAATTACAAGCTGTTGCGTTCTTCCATGTTCTTTTAAGATGAAAGAAAAATGAAAACTGGATATTTCTGATTTCTGCTACTTCTTCTGGTCTGTTAACTTTCGCACTATTTGTCTTACAGACTAACCAACTCATTGTCCAGTATGATTCAAATGACCCTTTGGTTCAGGTGTTGTCCTCTGTCCTCTCCCTGCCTTTCTCTCCAATGTAGTGTGGACACTGCAGTCTATTGTAGTATCTACAACAGAACAACTCCACATGTTCACAGTTATTACAGAATGCTGTTCAATGCTGTCTGGGCTATAATTCATTCTTTTATGAACTTGAGTACACCAACGCCAGATTCTGACTGCACTTGAGCAATTGAGTTGCCATTTTCAAGAAAACTTATCATATATATGAAGAGTAACATGAAATAGAAATTTATATCTCTGTAAATAGGCAGTTAGATATTTAAAACAAAAACAAAATTACCTGGAAAAACTCAGCAGGTCTGGCAGCATCGGCGGAGAAGAAAAGAGTTGACGTTTCAAGTCCTCATGACCCTTCAGCAGAACTGTGAAGTTAAGAGAGGGGTGAAATATAAGCTGGTTTAAGGTGGGCGGGGGGGAGAGAAGTTGGGGGGGTGCGGGTTGTAGGGACAAGCAAGCAGTGATACAGATGATCAAAAGATGTTACAGACAAAGGAACAGGGAGGTGTTAAAGGTGGTGATATTATCTAAGAGAATGTGCTAATTAAGGATGGATGGCAGGACAGTCAAAGTACAGCTCTAGTGGGGGTGGGGTGGAAAGACTGACAGGGTATTATAGTTATAGATTTAAAAATAATGGAAATAGGTGGGAAAAGAAAAATCTATATAAATTATTGGAAAAAACAAAAGGGAGGGGGAGGAAACGGAAGTGGGGGTGGGGATGGGGGAGGGAGTTTAAGATCTAAAGTTGTTGAATTCAATATTCAGCCCGGAAGGCTGTAAAGTGCCTAGTCGGAAGATGAGGTGCTGTTCCTCCAGTTTGTGTTGGGCTTCACTGGAACAATGCAGCAAGCCAAGGACAGACATGTGGGCAAGAGAGCAGGGTGGAGTGTTAAAATGGCAAGCGACAGGGAGGTTTGGGTCTTTCTTGCGGACAGACCGCAGGTGTTCTGCAAAGCGGTCGCCCAGTTTGCGTTTGGTCTCTCCAATGTAGAGGAGACCACATTGGGAGCAACGAATGCAGTAGACTAAGTTAGAAGAAATGCAAGTGAAATGTTAGTTAGATATTTAATATGTTGGAGCACTAGTTCAGAACAGATCAAGAAATAATTGTTTGATTACTTTAAACCCAGTTTCTAATGGGCATAGAACCATAGCACAGAATTACTCTTAATTTGTTGCAAGTAGGAATGTGGAGTTAGAACCACTATCAGGTCAACCATGGTATTATTGAATGTCAGAGCAGGCTCAAGGAGCCAAATCGCATACTCCTGCTTTTATTTCTGATGTTCTTCAAGCCACCATTTGTCCTTTTTCTGTTACTGTACAGATAATGGTACAGGCTGTGATATTAGAAACAAACTTGTGTACAATATTGAAAAAGGTGTAGCAACTACTCTGTGTATCTTGAATAAATTTGTTAAAATTGCCTGTGTAGACTCAAGTTGGTGGTGTTGTAGTTCAGAAATTATGGTGAATTGGTAATCTGATGACATGTCTATTGCCCAAATGACTGGCAGCAGAATACTGTAACCTTAACTGAGGAACTTGTTTGATTTGAAAAAAATATCCACTACTAGTGGCATGTACTGGCTTGGATTGAGTATGGGGGTATCTAGATGGGGGTTAATTGTGGTGCTTGTAAGTTGCATGCAAGCAAATTTAACTTCAGTTCTGAAAGCAAATGGGTCAGTTGTAAAAGTGAAGATAAAATGTTCAAAATATTGGCAACATATGATTGGGCTGTTGAGCTTTCAACATCCAATTCCAGAGGTCCTTTCACTCAGCTCCTGTATTAGCTATTCCTCTGGACCCCTTTATATGTCTTGCTGATTTTCAGCTGAGAAGAAGATAACTTGCTCCCAATTCACATCCTATTACATACTTAGATTTTCTGGGGCCAAATTCTTGTGCTGCTGGTAATCTAGTCTAGTAAATGATTGGACAATTTAGATAGAGAATAGTAATTACGCTTTTTAAATTACATTTAATATATGTGGGGGTTGGATTGTATTCTGATTTTTTTTTTGTAAGTGACCCATTTGTTGCCAGAATATTAACAAATGTGCTTTTAGTGTAGAGTTTATTTTTAAAGGATACAACTGCTTTTCTCTTTCAAAATTCAAGCCATTCATAGTCACCTGATTGCCCAACTTGCATTTCAAATGATTTAACCTATCTGACTTTCTATAAACCATTGATGTGATTCTAATTTCCTCTCTTTTCCCCATCTCTTTCCTGATTCCCTTGTTGTCTGTGGTTGTTTGTGGTTGGACTTTCCCCTGGTCAGTATTTTTATTTCCAGGAAGTGCTGCCTGTTTTAGCTGCAAAACATTGCATGATGCAGGCCAACGCAGAGTATCATCAATCAGTTCTGGCTAAACAACAGAAGAAGTTTGGTGAAGAGATTGCCAGATTGCAGGTAAGCCTTCTATAAACACCTTAAATGCATTGTTCGGCCTTGTTCGGATAGCAGTTAGTGTCCCGAAGGCTGTGTTGCCTACCTGGTGCCAAGGTTAATCTCTTATGGGGTGGAGAGGAGCTTGGGAGTGGGAGGGGGAGGATCCAGTTGTTGTGGTCCACATAGGTACCAACGACTTAGGAAGGACTAGGAAAGAGGTTCTGCTGAGGGTCTACAAGCAGCTTGGGGCTAAATTAAAAAAACAGAACCACAAAGGTAATAACCTCTGGATTACTACCTGAGCCACTTGCAAATTGGTGTAGGGTAAATAAGATTAGAGAGGTAATCACAGATTGGTGAGGGAGAAATGGGTTCCAATTCATGGGGCACTGGCACCAGTACTGGGGAAGGAGAGAGCTGTTCTGTTGGGACAGGCTTCATTTGAACCATGCTGGGACCAGTGTCCTGGCAAATTGTATAACTAGGGTTGTAGATAGGACTTTAAACTAATTAGTTGGGGGGAGGGTTCAATTGAAGGGAAGTTTAAAAAATCAATAAGAAGTGAGAGCGCAGAGGTGCAGGGTAGTGAAGAGGTGAACGATAATCAAAGTGTGACAGGAAGGGGCAGAAAATATAAGCAGAAGAGTGCAGCAGAAATTAGAACCAGAATGAGTAATAATGGTAAAAAGCCGAAGCTTAAGGCTCTTTATCTGAATGCACGCAGCATTTGTAACAAGATAGATGAGTTGACGGCACAAATAGAAATATATGGATATGAATTGATAGCTTTTACAGAGATGTGCTTGCAGGGTGACCAAGACTGGGAACTCAATATTCAAGGGTATTCTACTTTCTGGAAAAATAGGCAAAAGGGAAAAGGAGGTGGGGTAGCTTTGTTAATAAAAGAAGGTATCAATGCGGTGGTGAGTAGTGATATAGGTGGTATAGATCGTGATGTGGAATCAGTTTGGGTCGAAATAAGGAATAGCAAGTAGAAGTCACGGGTGGGAGTCACCCATAGGCACCCAAGGAGTTGCCTCACTGTAGGCAAAGCATAAATCGGGAAATAATGGAGGCGTGTAAGAATTGTCATGGGTGATTTTAACCTGCATATTGACTAGACAAATCCGATTGGCAGAGGTAACATGGAAGATGAATTTATGGAGTGCATCAGGGATTGTTTCTTACTGCAATATGTTGCAGAACCTACCCGGGAACAGGCTATTTTCGATCTAGTAATGTGTAATGAGGTGAGATTAATAAGAGATCTCATAGCTAAGGATCCTCTAGGGGGTAGCAATCACAACATGGTAGAATTTCAAATTCAGTTTGAAGGTGAGCAACTTGGGACTCAAACCAGTGTCCACAACTTGAATAAGGGCAATTACAGAGGTATGAAGAAAGAGTTGTCTAAAGTGGGCTGGGAAAATAGACTAAGGGAAAGGTCAGTGGATGAGCAATGACAGACATTTAAGCAGATGTTTCATAACACTCAGCAAAAATTCATCCTAGTCAAAAAGAAGAACTTGATGAGAAGGATGAACCACCCGTGGTTAACAAAGGCGGTCAAGGAGAGTGTCCAATCAAAAACTAAGGCATACCAAGCAGCGAAAACAAGTGGTAGCCCAGAGGATTGGGAATTTTTTCGGAACCAGCAGCGGATGACTAAAAAGCTAATAAAGAGGGAGAAAATTGATTATGAAAGTAAATTGTCAAGAAAAATAAAAACAAACAGCAAGAGCTTCTACGAATATATAAAAAGAAAGAGAGTGACTAAAGTGAGCGTGGGACCCTTGGAGGATGCGACGGGAGAATTGATAACGGGGAACAGGGAAATGGCAGATTATTTAAACCAATATTTTGCATCAGTTCTTCACAGTGGAGGACGCTATAAACGCCCCAAAGATATCAGATAAGCAAGGAGCTAATGAGAGGAAAGACCTTGTAACAGTATCTATCACGAGGGACAAAGTATTTGACAAACTAATGGGACTAAAAGTAGACAAGTTGCCAGGACTTGATGGCCTGTATCCAAGGGTTTTCAAGGAAGTGGCTGCAGAGACAGTGGAGGCATTGGTTGAAGTATTCCAGAACTCGCTGGATTCCGGGAGGGTCCCAGTGGATTGGAAAACCGCTAATGTGACGCCCCTATTCAAGAAGGGATGGAGACAAAAAGGAAATTATAGGCCTGTCAGCCTAACATCTGTCGTTGGGAAAATGCTAGAGCTCGTTATTAAGGAAGAAATAGCAGGACATTTAGAAAAGCTTAACACAATCAAACAGTCAACATGGTTTTGTGAAAGAGAAATCATGTTTGACAAATTTGCTAGAGTTCTTTGAGGATATAACAAGCAGAGTTAATAAAGGGGAACCGGTAGATGTAATGTATTTGGATTTCCAGAAGGCATTTGATAAGGTGCCACATAAAAGGTTATTGCATAAGATAAGAGCTCACGGTATTGGGAGTAATGCATTATGGGTCTTTTTCAGGATGGAAAGACATAACTAGTGGAGTGCCACAAGGATCAGTCCTAGGGCCTCAACTATTTACTATCAATATTAATGACTTGGAGGAGGGGGCAGAGAGTAATGTATCCAAATTTGCTGAAGATACAAAAATATGTGGGAGGGCATGTTGTAATGAGGATATAAGAAATATGCAAGGGGATACAGACAGGTTGAGTGAGTGAGCAAAAACTTGGCAGATGGAGTTTAATGTAGGAAAGTGTGAGGTTGTGCACTTTGGTAGGAAGAATCAAAAGGCAGACTATATTATTCAAATGGAAAGAGCCACCAAGTGCGGCACAGAGGGATCTGGGTGTTCTTGTGCATGAAGCATAAAAAGTTAACATGCAGGTGCAGCAGGTAATTAAGAAGGCAAAAGGAATTTTGGCCTGTATTGCTAGGAGGTTGGAGTTTAAAAATAGGGAAGTCTTGTTACAACTGTACAGGGTGTTGGTGAGGCCGCATCTGGAGTACTGTGTACAGTTTTGGTCCCCATATTTAAGAAAGGACATACTGGCATTGGGAGTAGTTCAAAAGGGATTCACTAGGCTGATTCCTTGGATGAAGGGGTTGACTTATCAAGAATGGCTTAACAGATTAGGCCTTCATTCATTAGAGTTTAGAAGAATGAGGGGTGATCTTATTGAAACATACAAGATTCTGAGGGGGCTTGATAGGGTTGATGTTGAGATGATGTTTCCACCAGTGGGGGAATCTCAAACTAGGGGACATAGTTACAGAATAAGGGGGCATTCATTTAAAACTGAGATGCAAAGGAATTTCTTCTTGCAGAGGGTAGTGAATGCCTGGAATTCTGTATCCCAGAGAGTTGTGGAGGCTAGATCGCTGAAAGTATTTAAAGAGGAGGTAGATAGATTTTTGAAATAACAGGGAGCTGAGGGCGATGAGGAGATGGCACGAAAGAGTAGTTGAGGCCTGAGGCAGATCAGCCATGATCTTATTGAATGGCGGGACAGGCTTGAGAGGCTGAATGGCCTACTCCTGCTCCTATTTCTCACGTTCTTATGTTTTCTTTTTTAAAAAAAAGTTCTAGTACCCCTCCCGAGCAGCATTATAATATTTGAGGGGATATTGTTTATCATTATACCATGGGCCCAATTATGAAATGCGTTTGGGCTGTGCAGGTCAGGTTGAATTTGTAGTTGCAAAGATTTTGACTGAGAATGTTTATATGCCCAATAACAGTTGTCTAATAGAAGTGCTGTTCTTTTGAAATTAACTGCTCCCTGCAATGAGAAACCTCCTCCTAAAATTCTTTTAACCCTGTTATAACATGTTTACAGTTCAGTTTTGATGTATCTCATCAATTGAAGGATGCAATTCCAAGTTTATGGAACAGTGAGAATTACATTTTTCATTTACCATTAAATAAAAGCTCCCAATCCAATATTAATGGCCACCCCCTTAGCTATGCTTTCTCATGTTACCTCTCCATTTCTATTGTCTCAATCACAGAAAAAAAATCTATGATAATTTCTTGGAGGCTTTGCTCACTTCCTTCTGTGTCTGACTCAGAAAGAAACATCTCTAATCAATAAGTTTTCAAATATTGTTCTAACTGTGTAGCCTCTGTCGTCCTCCTTGATATTTCTGTACCTGTCAGCCTGCTGAATCACACTCTTCTTTAGATGCCCTTGTCCTCATTTAAAACACTTAATCTCCCTGATCCTGGTCATTCTATTTGGTATGGTCCCATCTTCAGTTTAAGTCCAAGGGTGAAGACTTTAAACTAGTTCGCACCCAACTGATTTAGTCATTCACCTCCAGATTTGGTTGGAGCACATCAGACAAGATCAAGCACAACCGCTGTTCGCTAAAACTGCTCACTACTCCGGGATCATCTGGGAATCCAAGGCTAGCTCCAGGGTTCTTTTCTCCGTTACCAACTACCTTATGCCCTTCAACAAATGCAAAGAACTCATAGACTTGGTTGTCAGTAAAATTGAGCCCATCCTTTCAGCAGTATCTCTCCCTTCCCACTACCCATGCCAAGGTTCTCCTCTGTCCTAACCCTGAGCCCACAACTTACTCTGGTTTCTCTCCTATCCTCCCTTATGCCCTCTCTGAACTTGTATTGCCCATTTTAAGTTTAAATAGTTTCCCTATTGGCCAGGAGAGGCAGAAATGATCTTCTGGACCCCACAAGAAACCTTGGACCTCCTTTTGCACCTCAAAATAGTACCATTGATATTATGTTGGCTCTCCAAAAGTGCAACACTTCACAATTATCTGCATTAAATTGCACCTTCCATTTGATTGCTGACATTTGCAAATATTCTCCTTGTTATTTACTGTATTGCAAAGTTTTATACCATCCGCAAACTCTGAAGTGGCACTCCATATATCCAATGCAAAGATCATTTTATAAACAATAAAAGCGGTGATACTAATACCAACCCTTGGGGGAGCCCACTGCATATTTCTTTAGTCAGAAAAACATGATTAACAACTCGTCTTTGCCTCCTTTCTCTGAGCCAATTATATACCCAAGTTACCATGGTCCCTTTAATCTCATGCACACTTATTTTACAAATAAGTATGTTAGGTGGCACTTTATCAATTCCTTTTAAAAGTTGGGGTGATAAGAGTAGAATTGGGAGACAATCGTGGTCAGTGCTGGGGTAGGAGGGGTATTCCTTGGGCAAGTTAAGGTGGCTTACAAAATATAAAGGTTAATTTACTTTGTAAATAGGAACATTGAATGCAAAAGCAAGGAAGTTGATGCCAAATCTTTACCAATTATTGGTTAAGCCTCAGGTAGAGTATTGTGCAGAACTTGGAATTTAGGGAAGACGTTAAAGCTTTGGAGAGGGTTTTGGGAAGTACTAGGATGATATGGATGAGGGAGTTCAGTTATGTGGAGGGATTGAAGACGATGTGATGGTTCTCCTTGGAGCAACAAAGGTTAAAGGGAGATACAGTAAAGGTATTCAGAATTATCAGGGTTTTTAATGGAGCAAGTAAGATGAAATGTTTTCTTCTGACAAGTGTGTTGGTAACCAGAGTTCATAGATTTAAAATGATAAGCAAAGGAACGAAATGGGAAATTAGATTTTTTTCCACATGCAGAGTTGTTCAGATCTGGAACACAACCTGTAAGGGTGGTGGAATCTGATTCAATCGGAACTTCCATAAGGTGATTGAACATGTTATTGAAGAGGACTAATTTGCAGGGCTATGAAGAAAAAGCTGGAGAATGGAGCTATATTGGACCCCTCTTTCTAAGAACTGGAACAGACGTGAAGGGCCGAGTGGTCTCTTTCTGTCATGTAATATCCTGTGATAAGACCCACCTCCTACAACACTGCTGACCATATAACTTCCTTTCCTGGCCCCCTTGCTAGCTATTATTGTAAATGGTTCCTTCCCATTCAAATATGTTATAATCATCATCCTCCTTGGGGGAAAAAAAACCTGGTTCTTGAGCGTGTTGATGCCTTCCACACCCATCTTCTCGACAACACCATCCTAGAACCCCTCCAAGTTTCCACTTTCCACAGTATTGAAATTGGCTTGATGAAAGTCACAAATTCCCTGTGACTGTCGTGCGTTATCCCTGCTCAAACACTCTCCAGCATTCAACATGGCTGACTACTCCCAGCCAAATCTTGCATCACTAGTGTAAACTTAGATGCTGCATACACTTGGTTGTGTACACATCTTGGGTAAGTATCTTGTTTATGGGGTCTCCACAATGTATCTTGGGTTCAGTGTGAATAAATTACAGAAGAATACAGAATAATTAAACCTGTGGTTTTCAGTTCCACACAAGAAAGCTTTCACAAAGCTACTATACCAGAGTTTTAAAATTGGATTTGATGAACCTGAATAATAACTTTTCAGATTGCCATGGCCTCATTTCTTACCTTTAATTGACAGAGAAAGAAAATTTAAAAGACCTAGAACAATAATTTAAAAATCAAAACAAATATTTTTAGCTACTCGTGAACTGATGAATTTATGGTTTTCTATTTTTATAACTCAGCATGCATCTGACTTGGTGAAGACAGTTGCCTCTCGGTATGATGAGTATATCAACATTAAGGATCTGTCAGACAAAATCACTCGTTCATTAACTGCTGCGAAAAAGGATAATGACTTCATTTACCATGACCGTGTACCTGATCTGAAAGATTTGGAGCCTGTAGGAAAAGCCACCTTGGTGAAGCCTACTCCTGTCAGTGTCCCCATGAGTCAGAAATTCACTGGTAAGCTCACACTAAGAGAAGCCACACTTGGCTTTTGTGGCAGGAATTTATTCTTTGGAAGAAAAATGTAATTAGCTTTCTGTCCTTCAGGGGTGTGCATTCTGAAACCAACCTATGATTTTTTTTGTATTCGGTGACAGTTGAACTTTAGATGCTTTGAACTAAAGGGTCTCTGTTTCATTTGTAAAAAGAGAGCTCCACAACCAACAGATCAGATCAAAGTGTTGCGGTCCTGCCACATCTAGTTATTTGTGGTGGTAGACAGTTAAACAATTAACAGGAGAAGAAAACTCCATGAGCATCTTCTGCTATGATGGTGGAGCCCATCATCTGAGTGCAGAAGACAAAGCTGAAGTATTTGCATCCATCTTCAGCCGGAAGGTGGTGTTGATCCTCCTAAGATTCCCACAATCACCAGTCTTCAGCCAGTTTGATTCACTCCACATGATATCAAGAAACACCTGAATGTATTAGATACAGCAAAGGCTTTGAGCCTCAAGAATATCCTAGCTGTGGTGCTGAAGACTTGTGCAATACCCATGCTCCTAGCCAAGCTCTTCCAGTATAGCTATAATACTGGTATTTACCCGACAATGTGGAAAGTTACCCAGATATGTACTACCCACAAAGCAGGACAAATCTCTCGCGGCCAATTATTGTCCAGTCAGTTTACTCTTAGTCATAGACAAAGTGATGGAAGAAATTGTCGACACTTCTGTGAAGTGGCACCCACTCACCAAATAAGCTCTTCACAGTTTCTCAGTTTGGCCTCCACCTGGATTAGTTGGCTCCAGACCTCATTACAGCCTTTGTTAAAATGTGAACAAAAGAGCTGAATTCCAGAGTTGAGGTGAGAGTGACTGCCCTTGACATCATGGCTGCATTTAACCGGTTGACATGAAGGAACCTGAGCAAATTTGAAATCAATGGGAATTGAGGGATTGGGGAGTTGGAACTCAGGATTGGCTGAAGTCATACATAAAAGGAAGATTTTATGTGGCTGTTTAAGGCCATTCTTCTCAGCCCCAGGACGTAGCTGCAGGAGTTCCTCAATAGTGTCCTGAGCACAACCATCTTCAGCAGCTTTAACAATAACTTTCCTTTTTATTCATTCATGGGATGTGGATGTTGCTGGCTGGGCCAGTGTTTGTTGCCCACCCCTAATCGCCCTTGAAAAGGTGGTGGTGAGCTGCCTTCATGAATCGCTGCAGTCCATGTTGTATAGGTACACCCACCGTGCTTTTAGGGAAGGAGTTCCAGGATTTTGACGCAATGACAGTGAAGGAGTGGAGATATGTTTCCAAGTCAGAATAGTGAATGGCATGGAGGGAATCTTCCAGGTGGTGGTGTTCCATTATGTTGGCTGCCCTTGTCCTTCTAGATCGTAGCAATTGTAGGTTTAAAGTCTGTGCAGCCTTGGTGTGTTCCTGGAGTGCATTTTGTTGATGGTACACGCTGCTGCCAATGTGTTTTGGTGTTGGAGGATGTGAATGTTTGTGCATGGGGTGCCAACAAGCAGCTGCTTTACCTTGCATGGTGTCGAGGGTCCTGAGTCTTGTTGGAGCTGCATCACCCAGGCAAGTGGAGAATATTCCATCACACTCATGACTTGTACCTTGTAGATGGTGGACAGGCAGAAATAAGATTAGTTAGTGTTCAGTTCCATTTGTAACTCCTCAGCTATGCAGCAGTTCGTGCCCGCATTCGGAAAGACCTGGACAACATTCAGGCTTGGGCTGATAAGTGGCAAGTAACACACATTCACACCATACAAGTGCTAAGAGATGGCCATCTCCAGCAAGTGAGAATCTAACCATCTCTCTTTGACGTTCAACGGTATTACTACCACTGAATCCCGCAGCATTAACATCCTGGGGTGCACCACTGATCAGAAATTTAACTGTCCAAGCCTCATAAGTGATTACAAGAGCAGTTGAGAGGCTACGAATTCTGCAGAGTCGATTCCTGACTCCTGAAAGCTTGTCCACCACCTACAAGGCACAAGCCAGGAGTGTGATGGAATACACTCCACTTGCTTGGATGCGTGCAGCTCCAACAACACTCAAGAAGGTCGACACCATCCAGGACAAAGCAGCCTGCTTGATCCGCGTCCCCATTCTTAAACATTTCTTAAGAACTCACTCCATCGTTGGTACACCATGATTACCGATGCATCTTTGACAGCTCTTTCCAAATGAACCCATGATATCTGCTGCCTAGAAAAACAGGATCACGTGCATACGGAAGCACCACCACTGTCAAGCTCCCCTCCAAGTCTCATTCTCTTGTTTTGAAAATATATTGCTGTTCCTTTATACTCTCCGAATCAACGTCCTGGAACTCCTCCCTACAGCACTGTGGATGTATCTATATTACGCAGTGTGCAGTTGTTTGCAGAGGCAGCTCACCATCACCATGGGCAATTAGGGATGGGCAGTGAATGCTGGCATTGTCAATGACACCCATATCCCATGAATGATTAAAACAAAAGGCCTCATTTGTGCTAATTCTGGGATAGTCCTGACTCTTGTTTTCAATGAAAAGGAGGTGAAAGAATTGGATTAATTGGTAGTACCAACAAGTCTCATTTCCAGGTGAGTTGTGTAAGACAAAAATGAAGAAAAAAGCATTAAGGAACCCTTGGAATATTTTGGCAACCTATTGAGGCAGCAGCACAAAGCAGCTGCATGATGAAAGCTAAAAGCAGGCAGGGTTAAACAGACCGACAACGAATGATGTGAGCAGAATTCTGCAGCACTAATATATTTAGTTGAGAATGGTAGAACACAGCCAGAAAAAGAAAGAGCTTGCAGTTGGTTCACACTTTTCACAACCTTATGGCATCCCAAAGTGCTTCACAGCTGTGAACTGTTTTGAAGTGTAGTCACAGTTATGATGTAGGGAAACATGGCAGCCAAATTGTGCACAGTATGGTCCCACAAACAGCAATGAGACCATGAATAGGTAATCTGTTTTGGTGATGTTGGTTGAGGAATAAACATTGACAAGGACACAAGGAGAACTCCCCTACATTTCTTAAAATATTGCTGTGGGATCCCATATTCACATGATAGGGCCTTGCTTTAACATGACTTCTGACAGTGCAGAATCTCTCAGTACTGCACTAAAATGCGAACTTGGATTATGTTCTCAAGTGTCTGGAGTTGCTACCAATTAGCCAAATCTGACACCATCCAGTCAAACACTATGGGTGGATTGGAGGGGAAGGAAGAGGAGGACCAATATCTTAATAAATAACGGAGCACAGAATGTGAATGCAAGAGTAAAGGTTGGAGTCCTTGAAAGCAATTCAGCACCTTGGGATGATGGACTTCAGTTATGTGGAAAGACTGGAGGAGCTGGGAATTTTCTCCTTGGCAGAGAAACCTAAGAGGAGATTTAATAGAGGTGTTAAAATTTATCAGAGTAAATAAGGAAGAACTATTTCTGGTGGATGGGTTGGTAAGCAGCGCATGCAGATTTAAGATAACTGTTAAACCAGAGGGGAGATGAGAACTTTTTTTATGCAACAACTTGTGATATAGAATTCATTGCCTGAAAGTGTTATAATGTAGATGCAATGACTTTTAAAAATGAGTTATGTTTTTACGTGAAAGGGAAAAGTTTGCAAGGCTAGGGGAAAGAGCGGTGGTATGGATCTAATTGGATAGCTTTCATGGAGGTGGCACAGGCATGAGAGGCTGGATGGCCACCTCCTATGCTTTAAAATTATTTAAAAAGTAACGTATTTGATCCTAGTCCGTCACCTCCCAAGGCCCTGCAGTTGTTGTCACTGTCCAGCCAATTTGGTTCACTTCATGTGTTATGGAAAAGCAACTGAGTACATTGGACACAGTAAAGGTAATGGGTGTGACTGTTGCATCAGAGTTGGCCACCCCATGCAAGTATGACCTTGCATCTAACTGACAATGTAAAAAGAATTGCTCATGTATGTCCTGTCTACAGCCTAACTTGGCCAATTCTGTCATATTGATCTGTTCCCAAACATCAGTGAAGTGATGGAAGGAGTCATCAGCAGTGCTAACAAGCTCACCAATAACTTCAGTTTGGCTTCTGCCAAAAGTGCCTGACACGCAAAGCTTTATCATCATAACCTCACAATATCACAGGAGTCCTTCAGGGCAGCATCTGCAAGCCAACCATTTGCACCACTTCTTCAATGATGTATTTTTTTTTTAGATTGGGAATATGAGTGTCTGTTGTATATTCTAGTGCTCAACATCATTCACAACTTGTCTGGTAACCAAGCAATGCCAGCCTGCCACAAATCGTATGGATCAAGACTTTGGTTCATAAGCGGCATATAGCAATTGTGTCACAAGTACCAGGTAATGACCATCCCTGGTAGAAAAAAGCACAACCACTTCCCCTGATTTTTAAAGACATTGGCATTGCCTAGACCCCATCAACTTCTTAAGGGTGGACATTAATCAGAACTTAAATACGCCAGTCATAATACTGTACTGACAAGATCAGCACAGTGGCTTGGTACTTGGAAATAAGTGACTTGTACCCTGATCCCTTGAAGCCTTTTCACTATTTATGATACTCGAATCGGAAACGTGATGAGGTACTCACCATTTGCCTCGATGGGTGTGGCTGCATCAATATTCAGGAAACTCAATACCACCCAAGATAATGTGAATAAGTTGATTAGTACCTCTGACATTGAACTGAATATGACCACTGGCAGTAGTATGTACAGAATTCAGGACAGCAACTCGCCAAGCTTGCATTGATTGGACCTTTTGAGCTCTGCAGCCTGTAGCTACCTGGGCAGCACTCATGTGAACACCCTTACTGCCAAATTCTCCTCTAAATTATCCACCAATTTGAGCTTCAATAAAGGAGAAGAAGTCAGTGTCATTGCGACAAAATTCTGAAATTCCCCATCCATTGCCGTGGTGGGGAGAGTCATCACAAGGACTGCAGCAATTGAGAGAAGTAGACCACCACCACCTTGAGGCAACTCACGTTGGGCAGTACTTGTAGCCTTGTAGCATTGTGCATATCTGAAGAACAAATGAAAACAAAACAGTTAATGAAGTGATGTTCACTGGTCTTCTGTCAATTTGGTTTTTAATGATATGTTTCTGTTCAGTTATTAAAATATGAAATACATGTAGTAAGTTAGCAGGCGTGTTTGGTTTTAACTTCAATCTTAGCTTTTTTGAAGATTTGCACTAGCGGCTTTTAAACTACATTGGCAACTTAGCTTTACAGTAGTGAAATTAATTCCAGGTATCTAAATGATCACTTGACCTTTATCTGTAATTTTAGCAATCGTTTGGGGTGCGTTGTACCTGAGAAATAAATTTTCAGCCCCCCAAAAATATTAATGCAATGTTTTCAATTGGGGATCAAATAGAAGTGTTGTTGAATATTTTTGCACTTGTTGTTGTTCTGGACAAATTTCTAAGAGCATTTTTTTAAACTAACTTACATATATAGATGTCTTTGTGAAGATGGTTCCTTTGGCAGTGCAGCAAGCTCTGAGTGCGTACGGCCAGAGAAGGGCCGACCTGGTGAACAGACTGATAGCACAAATGAGAGAATCCACTAATCTAGCCAATGGGTAAGTAAGAGACCTCTAATTAAGCTATTAATAAGAACTAGGAGCAGGAGTAGGTAATTCAGCCCCTCGAGCCTGCCCCGCCATTCATTACGATCATGGCTGATCTAATTTCGGCCTCAACTCGAATTTCCCACCCTCTCCCCATAACCTTTCAACCCATTACTAATTAAAAATTTGTCTATCTCCTCCTTAAATTTATTCAGCGTCCCGGCATCCACTGCACTCTGAGGTAGTGAATTCCACAGATTCATGACCCTTTGAGAAAAGTAATTCCTCCTCATCTCTGATTTAAATCTACCACCCGTGGCCTAAAACTATAGCCTCTCGTTCTAGAAGGGTAAACATCCGCTCCACATTACTTTGTCTATCCCCTTTAGCATCTTATATACCTCAATTAGATCTCCTCTCACCCTTCTAAACTCTAGCGAGTATAGGCCTAAACTGCTCAATCTCTGCTCATAAGACAAGCCCCGCATCTCTGGAATCAATCTAGTGAACCACCTCCAGTGCAACTACATCCTTCCTCAATTAAGGGGACCAAAACTGTGCACAGTACACCAGGTGCGGCCTCACCAATGCCTTGTACAGTTGCAACAACACTTCCCTATTTTTATACTCTATTCCTTTAGCAATAAATGCCAAAATTCCATTTGCCTTCCTTATTACCTGCTGTACCTGCATATTAGCTTTTAGCGATTCATGCACGATGACACCCAGATCCCTCTGCACTGAAGCATTCTGAAGTTTCTCTCTATTTAAATAATAAGTCGCCTTTTTATTCTTCCGACCAAAATGGATAACCTCACACTTATCCATGTTAAACTCCATCTGCCAAATTTTGGCCCAAATTACATTGTTTACACATTGTTTTCTGACACACCTTCCCTGGAATCTCATCAGGGTATAGCTGAGTTTTTCCATCTTCCCTTA
The DNA here is from genome assembly GCF_964194155.1 of Cetorhinus maximus. Classification (NCBI taxonomy): domain Eukaryota; kingdom Metazoa; phylum Chordata; class Chondrichthyes; order Lamniformes; family Cetorhinidae; genus Cetorhinus; species Cetorhinus maximus. The sequence goes on along the minus strand of NC_135882.1, from coordinate 44,294,270 downwards.
CAAACAAACACTTCTTGGTGAGATATACTTAATGGGGCCAGGGAGAACATTTTTGTGCAGAGGTGAGAAAACTGACCAACTGGCATTACTGCTCTCCAGTTGATTCAGCAAAGACAGATAAGAATACTACTGGATTAAAATTTCTCAAAGTTCAGTTGTTGCAGATAAAATATGTTGCAATTGCAAATTGAGGATTTTGAAATTAATTGATTAATATAAGGGAATAGAAAAACTAGTTTTAAACCTATGTTAAACTCTAGTGTAGAAATTATAGTGCATTCACTGATTTGATATTTAAATTGAGGCTGTTGATTCATTCAAAAAGTATTTATGTGAACAGCAATATCAGCTTGGAATATTAAGCAGAAATATTTTGAGATTCTCATTTAGATACAATATTGTTGAACTTGGCTAGAGGAAAAAAACTACAATGTATTCGAAATCAACAATGCCATCATCATACATAACCATCTTGTTTGTGAATAGCTTGTGCCCTTATCTGCCTAACTTAAAGGAAACCACAAACATATCAGTATATAGTCCAAAGAGGATTGTGTAAACAATGTAATTTGGGCCAAAATTTGGCAGATGGAGTTTAACGTGGATAAGTGTGAGGTTATCCATTTTGGTCAGAAGAATAAAAAGGCGACTTATTATTTAAATGGAGAGAAACTTCAGAATGCTTCAGTGCAGAGGAATCTGGGTGTCATCGTGCATGAATCACTGAAAGCTAGTATGCAGGTACAGCAGGTAATAAGGAAGGCAAATGGAATTTTGGCATTTATTGCTAAAGGAATGGATATGTGTATACATAGTCATTATATTTTAATTTCATCTTTTAGTGTGCTGGCCTCCTTGAATCTGCCAGCTGCCATAGAGGATGTTTCTGGCGACAGCATTCCTCAGTCTATTTTGGATAAGTCCAAAGCTGTCATTCAGCAGGGTGGGCTGCAGACAATAGATCAACTTATGAGGGATCTTCCAGAACTCCTGCAAAGAAACAGAGAAATTCTGGATGAGGTAACTTATTTCTTTTCCAATCTATTTTTCTCTGCTTCATGTTTTGAGCTTTTTTTGAAATGTTAAACTCGAGTAACAAGAGGGGCACTTTGTAAATGCAGACATCTTTTAACTGGCTTGAATAATCATTTTTTTTTAACATTCCGTGAGATAAATGGGTTTGTGTTGCAAGACAGCTTCTTATTAGATATTCCAATTACACTTTTTGTAACTGTAGATTTAATATAATTCAAATAGGTTAATTCCCCCCATTGTAATAGCTGAAAAGGAACCCTGTTTTCTTTCTGAAAACAAGTTGTAGCCTTTTGTGCTTAATGGAAAAGCACTTGATGCAGTACTAAATTTTTATGTGGAAACCTATCTTATTTTTAGGCACTGAAAATACTTGATCAAGAGGAAGTCACTGATAATGATCTGAAAGCAAAATTTAAAGAACGCTGGAAAAGGACGCCTTCAAGTGAACTGTACAAACCCCTAAGAACAGGTAAAAACAAAACAGCTCAAGTTTCATTTTCAAATTTTAAATCTGCACCAGTGTGCCAGTAACCATGAACAAAATTTACTGTTGGAGTTTCTGCCCTTTAGAATTTAGCTGCTGAAAGTGGGTAACATTATCTTCATTCCTGAAATCTGCTATTTTTGAGCTCCTACAGTGCCTACATGGTCACTGATAATATAAAACTGATTCCTGGTAAAATTAGGGCGCTGTACACACCTTACTCTGCCAATGTTATAATAGACCTAAGAGAAATGGCACGACTGAAGACTTTGGATAAATTTGGCTTGTGTCTTAAGCATGGAAATGTTGAAAGTCACTACATTTGTATCAGTTGTAAGTTACCATGGTTATCGCTGCATTGTTCTACATATTTGAATGAAAATAAAACTGTCTCGCTTCCCTGTTTACACATGAAGCCTGATGATGAGCAGACTTAAAACTAACTTTATTTTGGCCAGAATTCAGATTTTATGGTTGACCACAATGCTGTTTTGGGTCAAGGGTGGCCATAAAGTTGAAGTTTAACCCCATAACCAAACTGAAGAATTTAAAATAATAACTACACATTAGATGGGCCAGTTACAACATTATAAAAACTGTTAGCTCATTTGTATTGGTACATCATTTTGCAAAGTTTGTGCTTGTTTTTCGTTAGAACATTATCTGATTAGGAATGGCAGTGCCTTATTTTGGAACTTGGTATACTGTTAGGTTCCTAAGAGTAAAGCAGAAGAATATGCTTTTAGTTGGTGGGAACATTTGGGAGTGTATAGAATAAGCTATGCGATCACAAACTACACATTTCAGTTGTACGTGCCTTGCTGTTTTAAAATACTTTAGTTTATGGCTTTTTAAAAAAACTATAATCAAACTTCATATGGATTTCAATTGTTGATGGTTGGGAGAGATAATGTTTGATAGTGCATTAATCCATACAGCTATTTTAAAACAAAATGTTCCGAAGATATGCAGTGGATATATAATGAGCTTGTCTATATTAGTCTATTCTGATTCCCATTCGAAGATACCAGCCTGGATTTATCAATAGAAATCACAATGAGGTTATTGCAGAGAAAATTGGACAGCAACATTCAGCACCTGTACACATGATTTCAAATATGGAAGTCCAGAAGTTAGTGTCAGATACCCTACTATTCCACAGGGTGCGCACTAACAGTCCTTGCCAATGGACTTTGCATTGAAAGACATGCAATGGCATAAAGTTGGGGTACTTGTCCACCAGTTCCACATAAATACAGTATAAACAGTTAAGACCTATGCTTTCAAGAGTAAGATTTTCAACAGTGTAATAAATAATTACTGTCAAAACTGGTTGAGTCTTAAAGGACATAGCTGCGATTGGGTCTGCAGCAGGTGGTGAGGGAGCCAACAAAAGGAGAAAACTTATTTGCCCTTGTCCTTACCAATCTGTCGCAGATGTATCTGTCTGTAACAGTATTAGTAGGAGCAGTCACCGCACAGTCCTTCTGGAGACAAAGTCCTGTTCTTCACTTGGCGTATCCCCTCCATCATGCTGCGTGGCACTATCACTGTGCTAAATGGGATAGATTTCAAACAGATCTAGCAACTCAAGCTGGGCTGCTGTGGGCCATTAGAAGAAACAAGATTTTTTACAGCCACAATCTCAAACCTCATGGCCTGGCATATCTCTCACTCTGTCATGACCAACAAGTGGGACCAACCCTGGTTCAATGAAGAGTGCAGGAGCGCATGCCAGGAACAGCACCAGACAACCTGGTGAAGCTACTATACAGGACTAGCATGCTAAGCAGTGAAAGCAGCATGCAATAGACAGAGCTAAGTGATCCCACAACCAACAGATCAGACCTAAGCTCTGCAGTCCAGTTTGAATAGTGGTGGACAATTAAACAGCTAGCCGCAGGAGGAGACTCCACAACTATCCCCACCCTCAAGGTTGGGGGAGCCCAGGAAATAAGTGCAAAAGACAAGGCTGAAACATTTGTAGCCATCTTCAGCAAGAATTGCTGAGTGGAAGATCCATCTCAGCCTCTTCCTGAGGCCCCCATCATCACAGATGCTGCCCTTCAGCCAATTTGATTCACTCCACGTGATGTCAAGAAACAGCTGAAGACACTGAGTACTGTAAAGGTTATGGGCCTTGACAGCATTCCAACAATGCTGGAGCATTCCAACAGATCTGGAGCACAAGATCTGGTTGTGCCCTTCACCAAGCTATTCCAGTACAACTACAACACAGGCATGTACCTGGCAATGTGGAAAGTTGCCCAGGTATGTCCTGTACACAAAAAGCAGGACAAGTCCAACTTGGCCAATTACTGTTCCATCAGTCTACTCTCGATTGGAGTGATGGAATGTTTCACCGATAGTGCTATCAAGTAGCGCTTTGTCAGCAATAACCTATTTACTCATGCTCAGTTTGGGTTCTGCCAGGGCCACTCTGCTTGTGACCAAGGCTGTAATGAGGTCAGAAGGGCTGAACTATGAGGTGAGGTTAGAGTGATTACCCTTGACATCAAGGTAGCATTTGACCAAGTGTGGCATCAAGGAGCCCGATCAAAACTGGAGTCAATGAGAGTGAGGGGTAAACTCCACTGGTTGGAGTCATACCTCGCACAAAGGAAGATGGTTGTAGTTGTTGAAGGTCAGTAATTTCAGTCCCAGAACATCACTGTAGAAGTTCTTCAGGGTAGTGTCCTAAGTCCAGCCATTTTCAAATGCTTCATAATGACCTTCACTCCATCATACGGTCAGAATTGGGGATGTTTGCTAATGTTTGCACAATGTTCAGCACTATTAAAATTATTCAGGTAATGAAGCAAACTGTGCCCATACGCCAAAACCTGGTTTGACATTCTGGCTTGGGCTGATAGGTGGCAAATAACATTGATGCCACTGAAGTGCCAGGCAATGACCATCTTCAAAAAGAGAGAGTTTTCCAGAAACTGAACTGGACCAACATATTAATACTGTGGTTACAAGAGCAGGTCAGAGATTGGGAATTCTGCAGCAAGTAACTCACCAAATCATGTCCACCACCTACAAGGCACAAGTCAGGAGTGTGATGGAATACTCTCTCTACCTGATGAGTGCAGCTCCAATAATATTAAAGAAGCTTGACACCATCCAGGACAAAGTGATTGATGGGCTTCCACCACCTTAAATATTCACTCCCACCTCCACTGATGTACAGTGGCAGCAGTATGTACTATCTACGAGATGCATTGCAGCAACTCACCAAGCTCCTTCGAAAGCACCTTCCAAACTTTTGATCTCTACCACCTGCAAGCTCCTCTCGAAGTCACATGCCATCCTGACTTGGAATTATATCGCTGTTCCTTCGTTGCCAGGTCAAAATTCTGGAACTCCCTCCTGAACAGCACTGTGGGTGTACCTACACCACGCAGACTGCTGCTGTTCCAGAAGGTTGCTTACCACCACTACCTCAAGGGCATTTAGGGATGGGAATAAATACTGACCTAAGTAGCAACGTCTGCATCTTGTGATCAAATATAAAAAAATACTGGCTTTTGAAATTTATTTAAAAATGTGGGGTATCATACTTTCAGAAGTTAGTGTTGGAGATTTTTTTTTAAATTTGTTTTTTTTTCCGTTATTCTACCTGTTTCTCTTATCTCTCTGTGCTATTCATCTTTCACAGTTTTTATTCTGCTTTCTGCATATGATTTAAATCTATGATTTATACTTCCTGAGTTAGACTCTGCATATCTGAGAGGATTCTTCAGCCTGGTTGAAGAGCATCACAATTTTATTGTCCTGCATTGATGTCACAGATGCCCTGTAGAGGGCACCTTATTGGATCAGATGCCAAATTTTAAGCAAGTCTGCACTCAAAAACCCACAAAAACTTTGTGGGCAGCTGACAGTATAGTTGCCGATGAGGGCTGTTCCTTCACCGCTGACTGCAAAATTTGGATCATCTGATTTTTTTTCAGTAAGGTCTGTCAGACAATCTCGTGTCAAAAGCTCTGACCCGAAGGCTTTCCTTTATATTTCTGAATTCCCCTGTCTTATGTCATATCACTCATTACAGCCTTGGTTCAAACGTGGACAAAAGAACTGAACTTGAGGTGAGAGTGACTGCCCTTAACAACAAGGCAGCATTTGATTGAGTGTGGCATCAAGGAGCCCTAGCAAAACTAGGGAATCGGGGAAAACTCCATGCTGGTTGGAGTCGTATCTGGCACAAAGGAAGAAGGTTGTGGTTGTTGGAGATCAATCATCTCCGTTTCAGGACATCACTGTAGGAGTTCCTCAGGGTAGTGTCCTAGACCCAACCATCTTCAGCTGCTTCATCATTGACCTTCCTTCCATCATAAGGTCAGAAATGGGGATGTTCGCTGATGATTGCACAATGTTCACCATTCACTGTTAAGCTCCAGTAGTTGTTTGGAAATGAAGACTGAAACCAAGACAGTCCCCTTGAGATAGTTTTATTACTGGTCATAAAACTCTTCACAGACAAAAACTTGTCTCACCTGTTATCCCTTTTATACAACCAAATGGATACTTAGGTTGTTAATTAATAATTAGCAATTGAACTCCTTTAACTGTTTCTTTCCCTGACATTCGCGACTCCTCAGATGCTGAAGCAGTCTATGTCCAAATGCAGCAAGACTTGGACAATATCCAGGCTGACATGTAGCAAGTAACATTCACGCCACACAAGTGCTAGGCAATGACCATCTCCAACAAGAGAGAATCTAACCATTGCCCCATGACATTTAATGACATTACCATCGCTGAATCCCCCCTATCAGTTTCCTGGTGGTTACCATTGACTAGAAACAGAACTGTACTAGCCACATAAATACTGTGGCTACAAGAGCAGGTCAGAGGCTAGGAATCCTGCGGCGAGTAATTGATCTCCTGACTCCCCAAAGCCGGTCCATCATCTACAACGCACAAGTCAGGAGTGTGATGGAATACTGTCCGCTTGCCTGGATGAGTGCAGCTCATTGAGAATATTCAAAGCTTGATACCATCCAGGACAAAGCAGCCTGCTTGATTGGCACCCCATCCACAAACATTCATTCCCTCCACCACTGATGCACAGTGGCAGCAGTGTGTGCTGTCTACAAGATGCACTTCAGAAACTCACCAAGGCTCCTTAAACAGCACCTTCCAAAACCCATGACTGCTACCACCAAGAAGTACAAGGGCAGCAGACACATGGGAACACCACCTGGAAGTTCCCCTCCAAGACACTCACCATCCCAATTTGGAAATATATCACCGTTCCTTCATTGTCTCAGGGTCAAAACCTTGGAACTCCCTCCTTAACACCGTGGGTGTACCGATACCACAAGAACTGTAGCAGTTAAAGGAGACAGCTCACCACCGCCTTCTCGAGGGCAATTATGGATGGGCAAATGTTGGCCAAGCCAGTGATGCCCACATCCCATGAATGAATTAAAAAAATATATACCTTTTACCACTTGCGAAATTGCAAGGAGCCTGTGTTGATCCCAGAGAAGTCATACTGCTTACTCTTCTAACTTTGTCTTTGCTTTCTAAAATCATAGATGTCGCTTTTAACTGAAATTATCCTTAACCTAATTGGTGTGATTTGTACAATAGCCATTCTGCTAATAATCTTAAAACAGAAGGAAAATACTGTGGTTGCTGGCAATCTGAAATAAGAACAGAAAATGTTTGAAATACTTAGCAGGTCAGGCAGCATTTGTAGAAAAAAGAGTGTTAACATTTCAGGTCGATGACCTTTCATCAGAATTGATAAAAGTTAGAAGTGTAATAGGCTTTAAGCTGGTGAAATCGGGGAGAGTGGGAAAAGAACCAAATGGAAAGCCCGCATTGGAGCAGAAGATGGGAGATGTTAAATGGCAAAAGCCTGTAGAGCCAAAGGGCGTGGTAATGGAAGAAGGAAATAAACAAAAGATGTATCCATGTGAAGTGTAATTGGAATAAGAACAGCTGCCATCTGAAAGCCAGAACGGGGAAAGACAAGATTAAGACAAAATGTGCAAGGAAAAAGAAACAAAATGATGGCAGAAATTAATGGTCCGGAATTGTTGAACTCAATGTTGAGTCCAGAAGGCTGCTAAGTGCCTAATCCAAAGATGGGGTGGTGTTCCTCAGGCTGTATTAAGCTTCATTGTAATACTGTTCCAGGTTGAGAATACAGAGGGCAGCGTGAGAGTCAGGTGGAGAATTAAAATAGTCGGCTACCGGGTGCATGGAGGTCATGCTTGCAGACTGAAGAAAGGTGTTCCACAAAGTGTCACCCAGTCTGTGTTTGATCACCAAACATAGTGCAGACCGCAGCTTGAGCAGTGAATACAGTCCATTGTTCTCACTTAAAAAATTTGTGAAAATCATGACTTTGTGAAACACAGGCTCCCAAAGTAATCAATGTTAAAACTGGAGTTAGGTTCTGTTGGAGCTTCCTTATCAGAGAAAAAAAAAAAATCATTATACCCTGCAAGTTGAAATGTTTTACGTTACTAAATGAAATAGCTTTCAAAATGAAATTTAATGATATAAAAGAAAAAATGTAATTTTCTACTTGCAGTACCTCCTGCTCACTGTCAGTCTTGCTTTTTGAAAATCCTGCTCCCTGACCCTCTTGGTTGTTGTAGATCCTTCCCCTCTCTGACTTGCAACCTCTCCCTTCCCTGACCCTCCGACTAGCGGACCCCCCCCCCGCGCCAACTCTCCAATTTGCAGCGCCTCCCCATGCCCAACCTGTGACTTGTGGCCTCTCCCCATTCCCAACCTAACCTCTGCTCTGTGACTCATCCTCTTAGCACTTTCCTCTCCTGAAGTTGCATTCCTATTCAGAAATGCTGAGCTGGGGTATTATCATCCATATTTGTGTTTTGAAATGCTCACACTTGCTGCTTCCCTCTTCTGAACTCTCGCTGTGAGTGAGGGCCCTGGAGTTGAGCAGTGAGGCAGGAGCAGTCATTTCCAAAAAAGATGGATTATGACAGCTCCAGCTTAGCATCCCTGCACCATTTGGACTTGCACTTTCACAACCCCAGAGCTCCTGTGTCGGGACGGATCTGGATCTTGAACAGGGGCACAAGTTCAGGAGAAGGAAGTGATCAAGGAGCGGGTGGTTCAGTGAGAGGGTGGGTCAGGCAAGGGGAGAGGCCGCAAGCTGGAGGGTCGGACATGGGGAAATGCCGCTCAAACATGGTGTCAATTGGATCATGTGGGAAACGATGTAAAAGTGAATCTCTCAACGCTCAGCGAGATTACAGGCCCCATTAACTTATCGATGTTAAAGCAAAAGAATGTTAAACGGGACTTGCTGTATACAAAATTTTAAAAATACACATAAATCACTGCTTCAACTGGAAGGAGTGTTTCCACCTTGGATGGTGAGGAGAGAGGGTATAAAAGGGTAGGCGTTACACCTCCTGTGCTTGCATGGGGAGGTGTCATGGGAAAGTACAGGAAACAGTCCAAACACAGCTTTCCCTCCCCTCTGCTTTCAGAATTCCAAAGGGACTGTCCTCTCTGTGATACCCTGGTCCACTCTTCAGTTGCCCTCATACCCCTTGTGCACAGATGCTGCCTTAGCTGCTTAGTATTCCAGCATTTTCTCTTCATACTCCTTTTAAAGTAGTGCCTACAAGCAACTTCAAAACAGTAATTAGGCAGTGATTGATTAGTTACTTTAAAGACATCGTGGATATTATTAATTTGACAAAGAAAAATTGAAATTTACATTTATATAACATAAAGCCAGCTAAACCAGCAGATTCTAGCTGGGATTTTCCATTCCTGCCAGCGTTGGGTGTGCTGCTGGATCGTCCGATGTGTTTCACAACAGCATATGTAAGGAGTACACTTGGTGGGCTGCACTTCACTCAGCGCCAGGCTTCACAGACAGCACCACATCACTTAGTGGGGGCTCACTGGTAAAATCAGCCATACGTGGGTGGCTTTTCAACGGCTGCAGGGCAAGGCCTTGCTCGGGCAGGGGGAAGAGGCTGCAGGACGAGAGCTGTACTGGGGAAGGAGGGTATCCCAGGGTGTGTGTGGGGGCACATATTGATCTGTACAAGTGGCCTCAAGATGGTGAGGGCTGAGGAGGCAGTCTCAAAAGGAGGTGAGGCCAGATGGACACGTGAGGGTATGTTTGAGAGAATGGCTGGTGAGATGTCCCTTGAGCTGGGAGTGAGTGAGATGCCAGTGAATGTGATGAGCTTGAGTGTGAAAGTTTAGAGTGAGATGGTTGCCATACCCTGACTGCAAGGAAGAGATCATTCAACTTCTTCTTTGCAGTATTGGCACTGATCGCCATGACCTTAAATGGCCCAAAAGGTTTTTTCATTTTATGATTGCTGCTTCATTTTCCTTACTGGTCAAACTAATAGCTACTTTTGATGGTTCTTTCCTTTTGTCTTTCATAATCCACAAATGTCCTTGCCTTCATTATCTTATTTGTCTTCAGCTGGAATGTTATCTGTATGTTCGAGATACCTACTGTAAACTTGATTGCTTTCAGGATGAAAAAAATGCCTGCTTTGCCTTCAATTGCTCATACACTGTAAAATTCAAGTCCATCAAAACCTTGAATACTTCTCAAATGTTAGGAAAGCCTCTTCAGGCATCTGTCACTGCCTGAAGTATCAGATACGATAAGATTGTTCTTTCCACTGTGTTGAAATCGGGAGTTGACGTATTGGTGCTGACTCTGACTCATTGATTCCTAAGTCCTCAAAACTATGGAACTCCTTAACGTGCTCAGTATTCTTTTCTTTCACCCATAATCTACAAGCTTTAAAAACCCATGTTCGACTCACCTAATCATTAATTCTTGATACTCTTGGATTTTGAAATTTTTTTTGGCTACCTGCGCTATGGGCCACCTTCACCTTAGTTTCTCAGTTGGTAAAAGAAATCTACTAAGCTGTTTTGGGGTGACCCAAAGAACAGAATTTTAGTACACAGGAAGAAATAATGATAAATTTGAAGTAATGATTTTGTGTTTTTTTTCCCCCTTTTCAAAGAGGGAGCTAATTTCAGAAGTGCTCTGGACCGAGCCACCCACGCGGATAAAGTGGTCAGAGAACGTTATGCTACTCACAGTGAAGTAATTGCACTGCTCTGTAAACCTGAAGCAGAGCTGAACTCTGCCATACCATCTGGCAATCCAACCAAATCTCTTCAAGGCAGTGAGGTAAAATAAAATGACGTGGAAGTGAGACTGTAGAGTTGTGTAACCTGTTGACAGATTTTCCCCCTTCCAATTCCTTGCATAGGTAAAGTTTCACAGGTATTTTAACCCAAGTTAAATAGCTGCTATTCCTGTGATCACTGACAGCTTCAGGAGGCTATTTAATTCTTGGATAATCACGTCACTTGATGCTCACACATGATGTTCACACTGGAATATTGACACTAATTTTTGAACCTCATTTTCTCATGGGTTGATCTGGGCCAACTTACCATAGAACCCTAATTAAGCTTGGGGTCTTTACTGGCTGTGCATTTGAGTACCACAGAGTTAGCAGTATTTTAGCCTTGTCTTTGAACTGTAAAGCTATGGAATGAGATTAAAATGTGCTTTTAATTTATTAATTGAGTTTTTGACACTACCAAGTGAGCATTTGTTTCCCAACCTGTGGTTGCTCTGAGAACAGTAAGAGGTACCTTCAGAATGTGAGAGTGGAATCACATCTAGACCAAAATTGGGAGGGCTGACAGGCCCTTATCCTTGTGAACCTACATATTGCCACATTCCTGACTTGATTTTCACAACTTGTATGATGAGATTTGAACTCTTAACCCCTTGGTTGCTAATCGAGTGGTGTAATTCTAAGTTTACTATGCCCATTATTGCAGAATTTGCTTTACAGGGAAAAATTTTAACTCATTCAAAACCCACCCACTTGCACAGACCTAAAATCGGGCTGTAAGTATCTCATTGGATTGTCATACCATGGGTGATTGCATTATAGCTGAACCCAACACTTTACCTGGTTTAATTTTGAAGACTAAAATTTAGTTGCTAGGCAGATATGGTTTATTTACAAACTTTAAAAACAAAATGTTATGCTGTATTTGTGGTTTGGCTGACTTTGAAACTATGGTCTGTCATTCTCCTTGTCCTCTGCAAGTTGAATGTCTGAAAATCAGGATACTTAGGATTTTTCCCTGAACATGAAACTATTGCGATGAAGCAATGTTGCTTTGTTTTTAATAGCTTAAAAATGTTGAATTAGTTGAACTACTTTTGACAACGACTTCCTTGATGCTCTTTAGGTTGTTATGCTTCTGAAGACACTTCTTGCTGCTTTGAATGAAGTCAAGAAAGAGAGAGAAACTTTTGAGAATGATATCAAGTCAGTACAGTTTGACATGTCAAGCAAGTTTCTGACAGCATTGGCTCAGGATGGTGCCATAAATGAGGAGGCTATCTCGGTGACTGAACTTGATCGATATTATGGAGGTTATACTGAGAGAGTGCAGCAAAATCTGAAAAAGCAGGAGGAGTTGCTTGCTAAAATTCAGGTAATTAATATTGTGCATGCTATAGAATGGTTACAGCAGTCACGGAAGTCATTTGGCCTGTAATGCCTGTACCATTCTCTGCAAGAGCAATTTAGTTAATCCCACTCCCCCATTTTCCTGCAACCATGCAATTTTTTTTTCTCCAGGTACTTATCCATTTCCCTTTTGGAAGCCACAATTGCTTCCACCACCCTTCCAGGCAGCATTCTACAAAGTGTTAAAGCTGCTACAAAAATAATTAAATAATGGAGTGTTGGCCTTTACTTCAAGATGCTTGGATTAACAAGTGGTGGAAGCTATAACTAAATAGGACAATGGTTAGACCCCACCTGTCGCACTGCATTCAGTTCTGTGTACCATAACTTGGGAAAGATACTTTGGTTTTGGAGGGGTTCAGTGCAGATTCACCTTAATTGAATCTGGTTCTTTGTAGGTTATGAAACCAAGGTAGGTAAATGGAATTAAGATACAGTTCAGCCATGATTTAATTCAATGGTGGAACAGGTTTGAGAAGATGAATGGCCTACCTCTGTTCCTATCTAGATCAAACCTTGGCAAGCTGAGTGAAGAACGTCAATATAATCCTCCAAAGTAAAATTATATGTGGAATAACTTCAACATATGCAAATTGAATGGGGTAATTGATTTAAATAGTTTTGTAGTATATTGCTGAAAAAGAGGCATTCCATCTAAGCTTTTTGTCTTGCACTCATTAGGATAGCTTGAAGGAAATTAGCAAAATGTCACTGAAGAACAACAGTTTATATTGCATGAGAAGAGTGTGCTGATTGGTTGGCATGTGGACCCTGGTGGAGACATTGTCATGGAAAATGCAGTAATGAGCAGTTAGCTGCCCAGTTTTGTTGAAATTCATTTGTGTAGGTTGACTGTGTCTGGTCAAGGCTTTGCCCTGGGTGAATCAGGAAATTACTGTTCTCTAAGCTTTTCTTTAAATGATAAGGATGCAGAGGGTGCACATGTTCCTGCTGTCTGATAAGGACAGGATCCTGTGCGTGAATGTATATGGCTTCTAGCATGTGTAAGTGAGCCATTCTGCAAGCTTGTTTTCAGTGTAATTAGCACAATCAGATTGTTCCTCTGGTTCCGAAGAAGAGTCATATTGGACTTGAAACGTTACCTCTGTTTCTCTCCACAGATGCTGCCAGACTGGCTGAGTTTTTCCAGCACTTTGTTTTTATCTCTGTAACTTTAAACCTGCTTAAGAATGAGCCTTGCACAGAGGAAAACATTGCTGGTTATTGCACACCTTGCCACCTTTTTACCCTGTTCATGGAAAAACTGGGGTCTGACTTGTGCAATATACTGCAGAATAAAGAGCAAACCTGGAGCAAAAAGCATAATTTTTTACATCTGTGCTTAAATTATTCACTAAATTTGTTTTTGAACTTGGAAATAGTAATGGTCAGTAGCATATTGGTATTTGTCACTTGGGACATGATAAAAATGATGGTGGGCAACGTAGTTAGGTACATGGCAGATTTGATTTTTCTTCTTGTTGACTTGCCGTTTCAAACATTGAGAGGGAGATGCCAAACGGAGGCTATGTAGTTGTCCATGATGAGGTAAGGGAACTTGGGAATATTACCTGGGAAGCTCTTAATCTTGGTGCCAATAGTGCAAAGAAGTGTCAGCAGATGATGGAAGGATCTAGCTGTTGTTGTACATCACCTAGGTATGTGCTGGGAGAAATAATAGTTAACTCTGAAATGAAAAATCTATTTATTGGCTTCTTAGCTAGTCTCTTAACCATTTGCATCTTAGTTTTCATTCAAGTGTAATATTGAATTAAATAATCTGAAGCTGCTAAGTTATATTTGTATTAGACATTTTAACTCTAGTAGCCTTGTTAATCTTTGGAATTCTCTAACCCAGAGAGCAATAGAGGCTGAATTATTGAATATTTTCAAGGCTGGGTTGGACAGATTTTTGATCTAGAAGGGAATCCAAGGTTACGGGGGAGTGGAGGAATGGGCGTAAGAAGGCAGGAAAGTCGAGTTAAGAGCAAAATCAGACCAGCCACCATTTTACTAAATGACGAAGCAGGCTTGAGGGGCTGAATGGCCCACTCTTGCTCCTCATAGGTTGGTATATGTGTGATTATTTTAAGAAGAGGGTTTCCCTCAGTGTCCCTGATTTCCTTTAAGACACAAAAGGCAGGCAATATGGGCTAACATAAACATCTTTCTTGTCTTAGCTATTTTTGTTTAAAGAATAAATGTGCCTTTTGGTGCTATGCTTGCCTCAGTCAGAAGGCCATGGCCTGAATTTTATGTTCCAAGGTCGGGAGTGTGTCCAACTTGAAAGCACATGAAATTGCGCGAGATGATGTCTGGTGTGCATCCCGACACCTTCACGCATGCGATCAATATTGAGGTTAGCGAGCCCGTGCAGGAGTTGGAGCTACTCCTGCCCGTCAATTAAAGGGCCAATTAAGGCCATTAAAAAGCCAATTGGATTCTATTTTACGTTGCCCATGCGATTTGGTGCTTGTCGCATTGTCATCGAATTGTCATCCATGGGCGGGATAAAATGGGCCTGGAGCATTGCCATTGTGAGTAGTGAGGAGTTTAGAAGATAGTTTGCTGCTGCTTGCTTATTGAAACTTGACAGCTTTATCTCTGTTTTGAGCTTCAGTCTTTGCATTACTAACCTTCATTTCAGGACTCATTGGTGCCTCCAAGGTCTCTGGAGGATTTATACTGTGTGGAACCTTCTAGTCACCAGCTTTCTGCTTCTCTGGTAATGGGGATTGTATACTCCACTGGTGGCACCTCCTCTGAGGAGGAAGAGAGGGGCAGAAGTGAGAGGAGGCCAGGTGCCCATAAGGCAGTGTCCATGGGAGCAACCTTTGGGAGGAGAGTTGTAGGCATAGGGCCAGCATGGAGTCCAAGGCGGAAGGGGCTGTAGAAGACCACATTATCCTGCTGCCAGGGTTTACAGGTAGTGATGCAGCTACGTCAACCTGTCAGAGGTGCAATGCTGAAGGAGGCTCTGCCTCTCCAGGGAGACTGTGACCTCCATTTGACATATGATTGGGCCTGAGATCACCTCTAGCTGTGCAGGTGGCCACCCCATGCCAGTGGCTCTGAAGATCGCAGTGGCCCTCAACTTATATGCCCCTGGCTCTTTTCAGGGGTCAGTGGGAGACGTGTGGAGTGTCCCAATCGGCTGTCCACAGTTGCGTAAAGCTGTTGACTTGATGCTCTGTTTGGGTGGGTCATGACGTTTATTCATTTATGGATGGACGAGGTCAGTCAGGCTCAGTGAGCCAGAGGCTTTGCTGTGATTGCTGGATTCCCCCGCATCCTGGGTGACATTGACTGCACAAATGTAGCTGTCAAGGTTCCAGTGGGTAGATCGGGTGCCTTTGTCAAAAGAATGTCCAGATAGTTTATGACCACAGAAGCAGATTCTGCAAGTCTGCGCAAGGTACCCTGGCAGCTCCCATGATGCATACATCCTCAGACACTCTTAGGTGCGAAGGCTGTTCATGGCTCCAGCTCGACTGGATGGATGGCTGCTGGGTGACCAGGGCTATCCATTGGAAAGGTGGCTTATGAAATCTCTCCAGCACCCAAGAACAGAAGCAGAGCAGCGTTATAATAGGACTCATGCCTCCACAAGGTCGGTGATAGAGAGGACCATAGGTCTTACGATGAGAATCAAATGCCTGGACCGTTCACGGGGAGCACTACAATACACGCCAGAGCGTGTGTCTCGGATAGTGGTTGCATACTGTGCTTTCTACAATCTGGCTCTGGCAAGGAGGGACACACTGGAGAAAGAGGATCTTGAGACAGCTCCACAGGCCACAGATGATGACTCCAGTGGTGGATCAGAAGAGGAGCCTGGGGAAGAGCATAGTGAGGACATGGAGGCAGACCTTTGGAACCTTTAGGGAGGCAGAGACATTTTAATTCAATGCTCCATTAGCTAGGCTGCCAAGGCACTGCTTCTATCTCATGCCATTGGTGCCGCCTCCTTACTGGATGTTTGAAATGACCCATTCCAATGATCCCAAAGTCCAATCAGTACCTGTGCAATAAGGTTCAGAGCCACTCAAGTCCAGCATGAGACACTGGTGTGCCGTGCAACTACAAAACAAGTGAAGCATTCTCAGGCCAATAACACAAAAGCAAAATTTATATCACATCGGCACTCTCATCGAATGAACATAACAGTATAAGGTGTAAATGGTCACAACAGTAAACAAATTAACAAAACCGAGAATCACCCATGAAAAGTCCCCCTTGTGCTCACGGTGCCTTAAGCTCACGCTGAGTGCTGCATCCTGGTTCACCCCCCCCCTCCCCAACCTCCATCTGTCCTTGTCCCCTCGATGTTGTTACTGCTTCTTTTCTCCTGAAAGGACAGAGGAGCATTGGTTAGTCCACTCTCTACCTGCAGTGCCATTGCAGCCTGGCCAACCCCGCCTGAGGAACACCTTGCAGGGCACGTCCGAGTTGTGGCCCTCAACCTGCAAAGCAATCAGGCCAAGCAGCCAGAGCTTACTACCTTGGCTGGCACCCATGTCATTTACAGTTGGTACTCAGACTCTGACATCCCTGAGCACCACAGGGGGACGGCCAGCCGTTAACACCACTCGGCACAGATGCATGCCAACTCGGTACTCATCCTTGCTGAGCGCAACAGATTGTTGAACCTTTTGTGGCACCGCTCCCATGTGCGCCGCACAGCATCATGTTGACCTGGGCTGCCACCCCTTGCCATGCTTTTTTGGTTAGGTGCCTTGGTCTCCTCTTGCTATCCCCAGGAATGAGAATGTCCTGCCTGGCACTGACCTCCTGCTCTAGGATTCCCAGGCACTCGCCCAAGAACTGAGGGGGGCGCGGGGGGAATGCTGGGTGCCCACCAGACTTTCCCTCCAATCTGGCGTGCCCAGCAGTTGCAGATGCCATTGCTGGCCGAAATATACGTTCCCTCGAACAACTCCCAAGGCTGCATAGTATTCCCTGGCAGCCTTCAGGAAGTTACCTTTGCTGCCTTTAAATCCCCCGTTGGGTCACCTTTGGACCAGGCGCCCGACAGGCTCCCATCCCTGTCCAACCATTGAAAAGACACGTTTCACGCTGGGCGGCCCCTTAATTGACCACCCAGCGTGAAATCACGTTGGAAATGCGATCTCGCCCCAGAGCGGATTCTGTATCCACTTCTGGACCCACCGACTTGCCGTGAAATTCAGGCCCATGTCTTAGCGTCCCACTCTAGGCATTTTGCATATAATCTAGAGTGACACTTGAGTGCACAATTGATGAAATGCTATATTGAGATTTTCTAGATTTTGGATGATCTGGTAAATGGATACACCCACAACTTGTTCTGGTGGGTGTAAAAGACCTTGTGGCATGATTCAAAGAAGAGTTGGGAAATCTTCCAGAACACTGACGAACATTTATTTCTTAAACAGTATTCTCAGAAAGCAGATTAACTAGTTCTTCATCTCATTGCTATCGGTGGAATCTTTCTTGCTTACATTACAACAGTGCCTGTATCTCTGAAGTAGTTCCCTGTTTGTGAAGTATAGCTTTGAATTCTATAAATAAAAACTTTCTCAAACACTGATGAAATCAAGGAAATTGGTTTGTAGAAGCAATTGCATTATAAAGGAACAGAACCTCTGTCAATAAATATTGTAACTTTGATTTTCTACTGTCTTTCTGTTAGTTTTAGCATTGTTATGACTCAGACTTCTGCAATCTAATTTTACCATACTGTCAATGGCCTAAAGCAAGAACTTTAAAATTGTAAAGGGCTTACAAAAATGTTTTGCAGTGATTATAGTCCTTGTTCCTGCTTTAGTTTGAAAACCTTCGACAATGCATTTTAAAATTATAGATGCTGTATGCTGTGACTTTTTATTGAATTAAGTATAAACTGGGCTAAGTGGATCAAATGTCAGTAGGGGAACATTTAGGGGACAGTTATCATTGTATCATAATGTTTAGATTGGCTGTGGAAAAGGACAAGGAGCATTCCAGAGTAAGAATAATTAATTGGGGAGGCAAACTTCAATGTGGTGAGAATGGATCTGGCACAGATAAATTGGAATCCAGGATTGTTCCATTACAATTTTGCCTGAGAGTGGGTTGCCTTCAAAAAGTAGGTAGATCGGGTACAGTCAAGATATACTTCTGTGAGTGGGAAGATAAGGCAAACAAATCCAGAACTCCCTGGATGATGCAATAGATGAGTAAAATAAAGCAGAAAAAGGGTACATATGACATGTCAGGTGGATAATCTTAATGAGAATCAGGCCCAAAAGAAGGTTCAGAGGGGTATCGAATAAAAAAATCAGACAAAGTAGAGAGAGAGTATGAGAAGAGACTAGCAGCTAACATAAAAAAGAAATCCAAATGTCTTTGATAGGCATATAACCACTAAAGGGTTTGTCAGAGGGGCTGGTTCTGACCTAAAAAGGGATTTACTCAAGGAGGCAGGGGGCATGGCAAAGGCACTAAATGGTACTCTGCATTTGTCTTTACCAAGGAAGAAGGTACTGCCCAAGTCATGGTGGAAGAGGATTTCATTGGCACACTTGATGGGTCTAAATTTGATAGAGGAGGTATTAAATAGATTGTACTTAAAGTTAAGTCACTAGGAACCAGATGAGATGCAACCAAGAATGCTAGGGGAAGTAAGGGCGGAAGTTGAGGAGGCACTGACCATGACTTTTCAATCCTCCTTGGATGCAGAGGTGGTGCCAGAGGACTGGAGAACTGTAAATGTTATACCTGTACCCTTGTTGAAGAGGGGGTCTAAGGATGAACCCGGCAACTGCAGAGCAGTCAGTGTGGAAGCTTTTAAAGAAGATAATTTGGGACCGTATTAATAGTCACTTGGGCAGATGTAGATGAATTAAGGAAAGCAAGCACAGATTTGTTATGGGAAATTGTGTTTTGCCAGCTTGCTCGAGTTTTTTGAGGTGGCAGAGAGGATGGATGAGGATAGTGTGTTTGATCTCATGTGCATGGACTTCAAAAACATTTGATAAAATGCTGCACAACAGACTTGTTAGCTAAGTTAGAGCTCATGAAATGAAGGGGACAGTGGCGATATGGAGGCGGGATTGGCTGAGTGACAGGAAATGGCGAGTGGTGGTAAACTGTTGCTTTTCAGACTGGAGGAAGGTTTATGGGGGGGGTGGTTTCCCTGCTGTGAGTGATATGTATTTATGGCCGAGACTTTGGTGTACAGGGCAAAGTTTTGGAATTTGGGGATGATGCAAGATGTGGAGGTACTGTGAACTGAGTGTGCTGAACTTCAGAGGGGTATGGCCAGGTTGGTGGAATGGGCGGGCAAGTGGTGGATAGGGTTTGGTGCAGGGAGGTGTGAAGTGATTCATTTTCATAGGAGGAATGGCAGAGGCAATATAAAGGAAAAGGGTGCAATTCTGAAGGGGGTGCAGGAGCAGAGGGACCTGGGGGTATATGCTCACAAGCCATTGAAGCTGGCAGGGTCAGGTTGAAATCGTGGTTAAAAGAGCACATGGGATCTTGGGCTATGTGGTTGGGGACACAGAATGCAGGAACAGTTAAGTTACGATAACCTTTGGTTCAGCCTTGACTGGAATGCTGCATGCACTTCTGGGAGGGATGTGGATGCATTGGAGAAAGCACTGAGAAGATTCATGAGAATGATTCCAGCGATGAGGAATTTGTTGCAGTTGGAGAAGTTGAGGTTCTTCCTTGCAGAGGAGGTGGTTTAATGGAGGTGTTCAAAGTTGAGGGGATGGAGTGGATGAGGAGGAACTGTTCCTCTTGGTGGAGTGATTGCCAACTGGATGACACTGATTTTTAAGGTGATTACCATTGCTTCTTTTGCCAGTGTGAGGATTTTTCTTAATGCAGCGAGTGATCAGAGTCAGGAGTGTACTGCCTGAGAGTGTGTGGTGAAGGCAGATTCCATTGTGGCTTTCAAAAGAGAATTGGACCATTATCTGAAGAGAAATGATTTTTGGGGCTACAGGGAACAGGCAGCAAAGTGGCACTAGGTGAATTGTTCTTGCAGACAGCCAGCACAGATGCGACTGGATGAATGGTACCCTTCTGTACTGTAATCATTCTATGATTCTATTAAGGTCTGAAATAAAAATGAGTGTACAGCCTGTCAGCATCTAAAAGACAGAAACAAGTTAAAATTTTGGAGGGATGCAACATGTATGGGGTTCGACTAATATTGAAATGGAAATGCTTGAGAGAGTGAGGACAGTAGTGTCAGTACAGGTACAATACCTCAAATCCGGCTGTCCAAAAAGTGCCGATGTTTGAAAACCAGCCATTTTTTTTTAAGCTGCTATCACTTAATTTTCCCTCCTCACCGACATTTTTGGTCTAACTGTATGGCTGGGAAATTGCTTGCAGCTGCTCCCACTCCACCACCAACACTTCATTGAATTCCAGCAGGAACCCAATTTACATGCATAAGCAGCTTCTACCATACTTTTGGCAACTAATCACTGACAGATCTGAAGCAACTCCAATGAATTTCCTTGGCTTATCTTGCAGCAATGTTGCTTTCTTTCAAAACTGCCTATTGCAACCTATGAAAAAATACCCCCAGCACTCAGCATGCCTGGCCCGAACCACCTAACCCAAAAACGGGCAAAATCGGTGCTGAGATTGCTAGTTTCGAGACACTGTACCTGTACATTATACTGTATACATTGGAATTAACTGTAGGTTGGCTTGAAGTGCCAGGGTTTTTCAGCCTGGTTTGACATGCAAGAGTTGCATTGCATGTGGTGTCAGATCCAAGTTAATCCCCTCCAAGGAGCCTTGCTTAAGTTCCTCTGGGAGTCATATTGGACCCAGTCTCCGTTTTGCATTGCACATGAGCAGTTCCATAGCTATGCTAAAGCAGCTGTCTAAATTTGCCTTAATCTCCAATCACTATTGCAACTTCAGTTTGAAGGTTGGCCTCCTAAAGACTTTCAATGAATTGGTTGATATAGAATGTGGTGTTTGATTGTTAATAACAAATGTGTGAAATCATAAGTAGCATGGGATCAGCTTCGCTTATTTCCCAGAGCTTCACACTATTATCAATAGGTTTATTTTATGCACTTGTCACAGAAATAAGCCAGGTATTAGCACATATCGGTTACATTACTCTTGATTTATGAATTACCTGTTAATTGAAGAAAAATCAGTTCCATGAGTCAAATTACTGTTTAAAAATATGTATTCTACCATTATTTAGCTAATGCATTGCTTGTTGGTTGTGTCTTTTTTTTTCACTCCACGTTTTAGATAGATGCTGGTTGACATACTCTTACCAACATAAATTTGGAACAAATAATTAAAATCTTGCATCTGTTCTGCCTAGGCTGCTCATGAAGAATTTTCGAAGTCAACACAGTCAAACACAGATGCTAATCAGAGGGAAGAAATGCTTAAGAAGTTAGCAGCAGGACATGATCAGTTTGTTGAACTTGTTAGTAACTTGAAAGAAGGAACAAAAGTGAGTTTTTCCATAGTTTATTCTCCGAAAAAAAAATAATTTGTGTTTTCATCCTTGCACCATATAATAATTAAAGGCTTCACATAGTGGACTGTCTGTAATTTTAAAATTTAGATACGTTTTGAATTTGCACAATATTTTAAAGCTTTCAGTTCACATATTTTCAAGTGGTGATTTAACACAATCTTAACTGGAAAATTTCACTGTTACACTACATTTCTTGTGTTTTTAACTTGCTGCTGTGAAAGGCAAGATTCACATTTAGAATATTGTGAGCAATTTTGGGCCCCGTATCTCAGGAAGGGTGTTCTGGCCCTGGAGAGGGTCCAGTGGAGGTTCACGAGCACAATCCCAGGAATGAAAGGCTTAACATATGAGGAACGTTTGAGGACTCTGGGTCTATACTTGATGGAGTTTAGAAGGATGAGGGGGGATCTGATTGAAACTTACAGAATACTGAAAGGCCTGGATAGAGTGGACGTGGGGAAGGTGTTTCCATTAGTAGGAGAGACTAGGATCCGAGGGCACAGCCTCAGAGTAAAGGGAAGACCTTTTAGAACAGAGATGAGGAGAAACTTCTTTAGCCAGAGAGTGGTGAATCAATGGAATTCATTGCCACAGAAGGCTGTGGAGGCCAGGTCATCGAGTGTATTTAAGACGGAGATAGATAGGTTCTTAATTGGTAAGGGGATCAAAGGTTACAGGGAGAAGGCGGGAGAATGGGGTTGAGAAACTTATCAGCCATGATTGAATGATGGAGCAGACTCGATGGGCTGAATGGCCTAATTTCTACTCCTATGTCTTATGGTCTTATGGCTTGTACAACACATTATCAACCTGCAAAAAATACAGCAGTATAAAAGCTATTTACGGTTTGATGGTTCCAGCCTTCAAAAAGCAAGGCTAGTCCAAAAAGATATGGAAGTACAAACATGAGCAGAACTTGTGTAGCTGCAAATTTGCCCTTTCAAGGGTGCAGAGGACACCAGTTAGTAATCGGAAAGCAGAGGAGCCTCAGAACAGCTGGAGATTTTCAAACCATCACTTGGTCAGCTGAGCTCTCCAAGCACTGCACTATCTTTTTAAAAAAACAATGAACAGAAAATGTGGAATACTCATCAGATAAGGAGCATCTGATCAGACACATCAAATGGTCAAAGTAACATTTGATCAGAACTTATATGCCTATAGGCAGGGATCTTCACTGATTGTGCCATAGCAGAAAGCATCCATGAAGGGTACAACCTTCACTTTAACTGGTTTCCAAAGCAGGATTTCAAATATGGAACATTGGTGAGGAGACACCCCTAACCCCATTTCGAAAGCAATCATATCATTACAGACTTAACTCTGTCAATTCTCTTTGTATTTTTCTGCTTTTATGTTTGCAGCAGGGGGTAACTGCCAGTGAATTCATACTGGCAGATAGATATGTCAAGATTAGGGCAGCTGTCAATCTATTATCATAATTTTTGTATAAATATCTCTCCTTTGTAGTTCTACAATGGATTCACTGAAATTCTCCTGAAATTTCAAACAAAATGTTCTGACATTGTGTTTGCTCGCAAGACTGAAAGGGATGAACTTTTGAAGTAAGTGATTTTTTTTAATGCTTTCCTACAGCAGCCTTGACCATTTTGGGTGACATTTGTTTTTCACAAATATTCTCCTGGTACTGTTGTTAAGTAATTATTTAGTGGTGTGTTATAATCTGGTTTCATGTTGCCTTGCGAACAGATTATCTGTTTGCCAATCCAGGGAGAGAAATTGATTAGGTAGTGTTGCTTCGAGCAGTATTATGCAGGATTAAACCAGTGCCCTAGCCCACTACCTGCATGGCACATGGTGCAGTCTTCAGTGTTATCAATGAAGCATGCTGCGTGGATTGCACAGGTAGCACATTGCGTTGCCTGTCCCTGAAAGTCTGCATAGCTGTGGTACACAAATGGATTTCTCTCTTCCAGTGTTCCAACTTTAACTTTCAAGTGCTTCAATCCTATTTATGACTCAAGTTCAAGAATAACATTTCCGTATTGTATGTATAGTTAATAAGAGATGGTTTTTCAACCAGAAAATTAATTGAGGATATGTGATTAAATATGTTGGTTAGAAATATATTAGAAGAAAATGGGTAATCGAGGGTAATGTGGACCCTTTAAAAATAGATGGGGGTGTAATATTGGAAATGAAAATAGGAAATGGTAAATGTTGAATAATTGCTTTGAGTCAGTCTCATAGCAGAAGATGAAAATACTATACCTGATATTTCAGAGAAATTCCTTATGAATCAAGGACTGGAACTCACTGATGTTAACATAAAAAGGAAAATGATATTAGGAAAAATAATGGCACTGAAGACTGACATTCCAGGATTTGATGGTTTTCACTCCAAGGTTTTAAAGGAAGTAGATGAGGAATTTGCAGTTTCTTTAGCCATAATCTCCCATACCTGTCTCGATTCAGGAATTGCTCCTTTAGATTGGAAAATAAAAAAAATTACTCCATTATTTAAGAAGGATGAGAGCGAGAAACCTGTAGCCTTGTTATTCGAACTTTTGATCTGGGGAAATTATTGCAATCTATAGTTAAGAGCATTTAGGGAAATCCAAGCAGATTTGAGAGAACCAACAGGGATTGTAGTGAGTAGTTCATATCTAACAAACCTAGTTGAATTTTTTGCGCAACTAACTAAAGTAGTAGACAGAGCAATGTCTATGGATATAGGACAAAAAACAGTTGACGTTAGCTCAATTAATAATTCTAAATCTAGCTTGATTTTTTTTTTCTACACAAGGAAATGGAGCCCTAGCAGGTGGATGGAGTTAACTTACAGGCCAGCCAAGATCCCTGAATGGTGGGACAGGCTGAAGGAGCTGAATGGTCTACTCCTATACCTGTGTTCCAGTGGTGCTATTGGGTTGGCAGCATCTCTCATTCTGTTGTCAAATAGTCGCATAAAGGATGAAGCCCTTTAGAATATTTTGTGACATCATGATGTTCAAGACATCACAGACAGCTACCTCCACTCCCATTTTTTCACTTTGTCTGAATCTGTGGTTTTATTTGATTGTAAACTTAACAGAACTGTGAACGAAAAGGAAAGCTTAGATATTAAGGTTTGTAATTTTTTCGTCCTTTTTGTTAGGGATTTACAACAAAGCATAGCTAGAGAACCCAGTGCACCTGATATTCCTGCAGTACCTGCATACCAGACTGCTGCTTCTGTTGGAGGAACCATACCTGCTGTTCCAACTCCTGCACCCAGAAGTCTATTTGTAAGTAGACTGATCAAAATCTTTATGATCATTATCATTTGAGACCTTAAAACACCTGGAAGTATATAAACTATTAAATGGAGCTAAGGTAAATATCAGGGAAGAACATTTTGGCTCAGTTATGCTGTTTCTTTTTTTCTGTGCAATCTGTCTGAAGTCGGTGTTAACCCAAGCAAGATTGTGGAACTTTAAGGCCAAATTACATTCAGTTCAAATTGAGTTTATGGGATCTTTTGTGCCAGTATAAAAAAAATTGCTCTGGAAGCCAGCCCTGACCACAAAACTCGTCATCACTCAAAGTAAACCACCATAATTAGGAGTTTCTGTTGATTGTGGTGATTTACAGGCTATAAAATTTAAGCTGCTGCTTTTGGACACAAAGACACTAATAAGCACATTTTGAAAGATTTTTGAATTGTTTTTTCAAATTTACTAAGAAACAGACAACTGTGCCCAAAATAACTAAAAAATGGTTCTGCCTAATTTTAAGCTATTCTTGGTCATTTAAAATTAGGTTACTCACAAGTGGGCTTTGATACTGATTAAAAACACTTAATATTTTTGTGATAAACTAATTTTTCAGCTGTATTAATCAAACCACTGAATTACCACTCTTGAATATATGAAGGGGCATTTTTCAAGCAAATTTTATTTCAGAAGTTTAATTTTAAAAAGCTGCATGATTGCACTCGCTCATGACACATATTTTTGACTACAAATGACGAATGGGAAGCCAAGGGGAAAATGTCTTCTAAACACAGTCGCAGAAACTTTCCATCCTGTAATCTGTATCAATTGGTAAAACTTGACCGAATTGGTGGACAGTGCTTAACTACACGTTAGAGTAATATATTGGTTTATGTTACTGGTCTAGAAATGTCGAGAATGTGATTTCAAATGATACCATGATGGCTTGAGAATTTAAATTCATTTTGAGAAATGTCTGGGAATATAAAGCTGACAAGTGGCCACAAAGCTATCTGATTGCGTGAAAAATCTAACTGGTTTGCAAATGTCCTTTATGGAACAAAAGCTGTCATTGTGCAGTTTGATTAAATGTGACTCCAGTCCCACAGCAAAGTGGTTGAATCTTTGCTGCCCTCTGAAGTAACTCAGCAAGCACTCCATTGGTATTTACGGGTGGGCAATAAATGTTGGCTGTACCAGTGCTGGCCACAACTTGAGTGTTCATACAAAAAAAGTGGTGGGTTTACTGTAAATGAACAAATAATTTTGAGATTTGGACCAATTAACCAAAAGATTCTATCATTATATTTCAAAGATGAGTCTAGTTCCATTAAGTGTTTCATTCTGTCAATTACTTTACAATACACATGCAGATTTCTTAAGCAGATGTTTAGAGAGACACTTATTATTTTGCCGGATTTTACTTAATTTTGCCCTCATTCTTTTTGGGCAGTATAGTATATGCAAAAATCAGTTTTGTTCCCTAGTTTTTCATCAGGTTACTTAAGACTAGTAGAAATAGGGGAATAAACCATATAGCCCTTCGAGCCTGCTTTGCCATTCAGTAAGATCTTAGCTGATGGCCGATCTGATCTTGGCCTCAACTTCACTTCCTTGCCTGTTCCCCATAACCCTTAACTCCCTTAAAGTTCAAAAATCTAACTTGACCTTGAATGTATTCAATGGCTCAGCCTCGACAGATCACAAGTGTAGAGAAATCCGAAGATTCGCAACCCTCAGAGAAGAAATTCTTCCTCATCTCTGTCTTAAATTGGTGATCCCTTATTTTGAAACTGTGCCCCCCGGTTCTATGAGGGGAAGCACCTCTCAGCACCTATCCTGTCAAGGCACCTCAAAATTTTATGATTCAATAAGATCACTTCTCATTTGTCTAAACTCTAATGAATTTTTCTTTATTCTTTCTTTCATGGTATGTGGGGATTGACAAGGCCAGTGTTTGATGCCTGTTCCTAATTACTCTTGAACTGATTAGCTTGCTAGGGCATTTCAGATCGCAGTTAAGAGTCAACCACGCTGCTGTGGGTCTGGAGTTACATGGAGGCCAGACCCTACAGGGGTCTAAGGATGGCAGATTTCCTTCCCTAAAGGACACGAGTGAACCAGAGGTTTTTACAATAATTGATCGTTTCATGATGATGGTCATCATTATTGAGACTAGCTTTAGATTCCACATTTATTAATTGAATTTAAATTCCACCAACTGCCATGTGGGATTTGAACCCTTGCCCCATTGCACTAGCCTGGGCCTCTGGATTAGTGACAGTGACAATACCACCATGCCGCCACCATCATCCCCTACTGTCTCAACCTCTTGTTCAACTTTCCCTCATGAGGCACCCTCTTCATCCCAGGAATCAGCCTAATGAGCCTTCTCATTACTGCCTCCTGTGCAAGTATATCCCTCCTTAAATAAAGAGGTTTTTCATCCAAGTTATTAATATAAATTGTAAATAGTTGAGCTTTCAGCACTCATTACAGTTTGCCAACCTAAAAATGACCTCCTTATTTGTTAATTAGCCAATTCTCAATCCATACTAATGTATTAGCCTAAAACTAAGCTCCAAATTCACTACATCTAATGGTTCCTCTTTACACACCCTACTCATTACATCCCCAAAGAACTCAATTTCCTTTCAAAAACTATGTTGATCCTGCTTGATTGTTTGACGGTTTTCTAAATGCCTTGCTACTACTTTCTTTTAATTGGTTCCAACATTGTCTCAATGATAGATGATGGGCTAACTGGCCTTTTTCCTGCTCTGTCTCCTTTCTTGAATAGGAATGTTACATTTGTGGTTTTCCAATCTGCTGAGACCTTTCCAGAATCTAGGAAATTCTGGAAGATTACAATCAATGCATGCACTAACTCTACAGCTGTTTCTTTTAGGACCTTTGGATATAAACCAGATTGAAATATGGGCAGATTGTTAATAAAAAGTGTTATGACATGGCACATGATATATGCCAGGCGGATCAAATCCACGAGGGAAATTTGATCTCGCTATCACAACGGTTTTGCAATTTGTATTTATTTCAAGATGAGTGCACTGAATTCAGAAATAATAAGACTGCCAAGACTTTGAGATTTAAAAATAACTAAATTAAAATGTTTATTAACAAAAGAGAAGATTTCAAGCACATACATAGAACTACAAATTACTACTATATTACCTCCTAAAATCCCTAATTAATCTGACTCCCAGTTACACCCCCTTTAAGGCAATGGCCCAAAAATAGATTTTTAGATTTTAAACAGGTCCAGCAAATTAACACAACACAGCAAATTAATGCCACATGGTCAACCTTATGTAGAATAAGATAGGATTTAAAAAAGCGATGAAGCAAAAATAGATTTCCAGAAGAATACTCGAAGGGCAACCAAAAGCTAGATAGTGGTACTACAGTCATGCTTAATTACTTAAAAAAAAATCTCTTTGCAACATTGAGATTGCAGTCAGAAAACAAAATAGAGTTTTACTCATGGGAGTATCACATCCTGTGCTCAACCTGCCCACCCTAATCTATTATCTGTATTTTGGAGGCACTGAGACCAAATATAGTGTTCTAACTGCTGCTTTTCCTTCTCATCTCTGCAACTTGCTCTCTCCCTGAAAAGCCCTGTCAAGAGGCAAAGGGGAAAATCACTGTTAGAGACATTGAAAGGCAAGTGCTCAACCAGTGAACTAAAGACTGAAAGTGTTGGAAGACCACCTTACTTAACACAGCTAGGATTGAATTTGACTCTCACCTGTTCGAGTTACTAATGTACTTCATTTATCTGCTCCCTAATGGGGAAAGTCTGGCCTTAATTTTCTTGCATGCATTTTTATTTATATGATTATTAAAATGTGGTTTACATTAATATATCTGGAGCTGAAGTAACAAATTTAGTGAATAATTTCATTACTTTGCATGGAATTTGCTGGACCAACTAATTATTGCAAGCCACTCTAAAATTGCCATTTGTTCCCTTGGTGACTTTTCATGGATTAATTTGCAGCTACTATTTTGGGATATATTAACTCATCCTTTTGTGAAACTAAATATTTCTCCTATAAATAAATCTCTACCTTGCTTTCAGACTGCAATCCCACTGTTTCCAAGACTTTTAAAAATAATTTCTGACATGACTGTATATCACTATCTAGCTTTTAGTTGTGTTGAGTTCCCAAATTCTATTTTCAATCCATCACTTAATATCTCTTTCCTTCCAGATTATTATTCTACATAAAGCTGACCATGTGGCATTCATTTGTTTTTCTATTAAGTGTTTGTCTATTTTGACCAACACCATCAACTTCGATTCTATATATTCATTGTACAATATAATTTATTATTTTGACTGCATGTATTTTTTGTATGTGGGTAGACACTTGTGGTCATGTCCAACAACACTTTGTACTGACAACAGAACCTCATGAAATTTTTGCTTAGCTGTTAGTGTCTTGTTAATGTGTAATTGCTAGTGTAATGTTCTCTTTAGTCCCATTCAAAGTTATTCTTTTTTCCAGCCGTCCAAACCTCAACTTCCTGAATATGCTGCTTCTTCATCCAGTGGTGGTTGTGAAAAAGTAGTGTTTTTTATTCTGTAGTTTATTTTTAATACTTCAATTACATTTTGTTGTGCATTCATTGTACAAGAGTTCATGCTGAATCATGATCCACACAGTGTAAAAATGGGTTTGAAAGAGGTGGTAAAATGTTCTTTTAATATTTCTGAATTTAAAAACTTGTCATGATTTCTACAAAAAAAATTGAAATATTTCATTTTTTGGAGAATGCACCAGACAGCTTTTATTTGTTGTTCAGCAATAATGTATTCTGTTAGATGAACAGTTTTTCATTAATAAAAATGAGAAGTTGGAAATACAAACAGGTGAATCAGCATCTGAAAGGGAAAGCTAGGTTGTGTAACATTTCAGAACTAATATGGTGAGATCAGAGAAGTCTTTTTCTTGGTTGGCAAAACAAAGGAGGGGATAAGGGCTAAAAAGCCAAGACTACAATGTGTTAACTGCTTCAAATGAACTAGTTAGATTATAATTCTACTGATGGATATTAAAATACTGAAATGTGTAAAGTGCTGTATACAAAAGTCACCTTGGACAAGTATTTGACAGAAAAAAGTGCAAATATTTTATGTTAATACTCTCTCTTGACATATGGATCTAGAGCAATTGCCATTAGTACTTGAGGTAAGCTCGTCAGGCTTGGATGTTCCAGTCTTTACTTGTTGTTTGACAGCACTGGTACAATATCAATGGTTTCAAAGTGACAGAGAAAAGGAGCAGAATGCAAATTGACATCTACTGTGAGAATCTAGCAGGCATATTGGGGAGGCAGCTAAGGTGTGAAGTTTTTGAAGTTAGTGTTTCAACCACAGAATTGAGACCCCGTGAGGAAGAAATCAAATTTTCTGAAGCTTTTTGAAAGGGTAGAATATGAAAGGATATATGAAAAGTATAGGGAAATGGCAATAGTGTAGGGAGCTTCAATTGAAGAACTATTGCCAAATGGTCTTTTAGATGTACTTTTTTTCTTACTTTTCCTCAGTCCATTACTTTCTATTGCTTTATTTTTCTCTCGTGAGCCCTTCTGTTATGTCTCCTCCCCTTCCTGCCAACCAACCTTTCATTTTTTCCCCTCATGGGTACTTTGTCCACTATCTTGCCCCATCACTGGAAGTCCTTACCATTGTTGCTACTCTGCTTTTCTACTTTGCCTCAGTTTTCAGGCTTAATCCCACTTAGATAAGCTACTTTTTCTGTCTCTCTTGGTATTCTCCAAAGGCCAAATCAGGTCAGCTGTTGCCAAATGTTTACGAGCAACAACTCCCTTTCTTACCCAATTGCCATCCAGCAAGCCAACTGACAGTTATCCTGACTAGCTTCCTTCCCTGCCTTCACGTCACCAGTCATTGCCATCTTGGGACTCTGCCAGCAGGTCAACAATCCCTTCTGCAATTCCTCCAGAATGTGTGTTCACTTGTGAACAAGGCCTTTGCCATACCCTGCTTCTTAGGCAGTCCCTCGGGGTCGAGAATGACTTGCTTCCACACTAAAAATGAGCTCTCAAGTGACTGAGGAGCCTAATACGTGACTGATGGTCTCTGTCACAGGTGGGCAGATGGTGGTAGGGGGAATGGGTGGGTGAGGTGCCCGGGTTGCCATGCTCCTATCGCTATTGCCACTTGGCTTCAGCTAGCCCTTGGCGATGAGACTTGGTGTTCATATCCTTCCTGGATGCTTTCTCCCTACTTCAGGTGATCTTAGGCCAGAGATTCCCAGATGTTGGTGGGGATGCTACATTTTTTTCAAGGAGGCTTTGAGGGTGTCCTTGAAGCATTTCCTCTGCCCTCTTGGGGCTCGCTTGCCGTGTCGAAGCTCCAAGTAGACTACTTGTTTCTGGAGTCTTGCGTCAGGCATGCGAATGATGTGGCTTGCCCAGCGGAGCTGATCGCACATGGTCAGTGCTTTGATGATGGCCTGAGCGAGATCACTGACGTTGGTGCATCTGTCCTGCCAATGGATTTGCAGGATCTTGCAGAGGCAGTGCTGGTAGTATTTCTCCAGAGTTTTGAGGTGCCTACTGTACATAATCCATGTCTCTGAGCCATATAGGAGGGCAGGTATCACCATTGCTTTATAGACCATGAGCTTGGTGCCGGGTTTGAGGCCCTGGTCTTCAAACACACATTTCCTCAGGCTGCCAAAGATTACGCTGGCATACTGATGGTGGTGTTGAACCTTGCCGTCGATGTCTGCCCTTGTTGACAATAGGCTCCCATGGTACAGAAGATGTTCCACGTTGTCCAAGGCCTTGTCGTGGATTTTTATAATGGGGTGGGTGTTGGGGGGAATGTGCGGCGTGGTGGGGGGCGGGAATGTGGGGGGGGGTGGGGGGGGGAATGATATGCAGTGCGGAGGGGTCAGGTTGGTAGAGGACCTTTGTCTTGGATGTTTAGTGTAAGGCCCATGCTCTATGTACGTCTTGTTGAAGGTGTTGGCGATGGCTTGGAGCTCGGCCTCCAAGTGTGTGCAGACACGAGCATAGTTTGCATACTGTAGTTTAATGACAGAGAGGATGGGACAACCTTGGATCTAACCTGCAGGCAGCGGAGGTTGAAAAGGTTCCCATTTGTTCTGTTGTTTATAGCTGCACTCCAGTGGGGAGCTTGCTGAGGGTGAGATGGAGAATTGCGGCAAGGAAGATAAAAGAAAGTCGGTGCGATGACACAGCCTTGCTTGACCCCGGTCCAAACGTGCATTGGGTCTGTGGTGGATTTGTTGACTAGGTTCACGGCTTGCAAGTCATCGTGGAGCAGGCGGAGGATGGTGACAAACTTTTGGGGGCAGCCGAAACACGCAGTTGACAGTGTCAAAGGCTTTTGTGAGGTCAAAGAAGACCATGTACAAGGGTTAGTACTGTTCCCTGCATTTGTCTTGCAGTTGCTACGTGGTGAAGTTCATGCCCGTTGTGCCCCTTAGTGGATGGAATCTGCATTGTGACTCTGGGAGGAGCTCTTCAGCGACCGGGAGATAGCGATTGAAGAGGATTCTTGCGATGACCTTCCCTGTGGCCGAGAGCAGGGAGATTCCTCTATAGTTACTGCAGTCAGATTTGTCACCTTATTGAAGATAGTCACGATTGCGGCATCTGAGATCTCTTGGCATGCTCTCCTCCTTCCAGATGAGGCCATGTATTCGCGTCATTAGTACTTCTCTCCCACGCTTTAGTGTTTCAGGGATTCCATCTACTCCTGATGCCTTGTTGCTCTTTAGCTGTCGAATGGCCTTATATATCTCGTGCTGGGTTGGGGTTGTGCTGAGATGGTGGCAGATAGCATGTTATGGGATGGAGTCGAGGACACTTGCATTGAAGACAGAGTCCCTGTTAAGATCTTTGAAGTGCTCCTTCCAGCGGGTGCTGACTGCCTCTCTGTCCTTGATGAGCACCTTTCTGTTTTTGGCTAGCAGTGGAATGGGGCCTTGGGTGCTTGAGCCGTAGGTGGTCTTGACTGTGTGAAAGAAACCTCGCATGTCATGGTTGTCGGCTAACTGTTGGATCTCCTGCGCTTTCTCCACCCACCATTTGTTCTTTAGGCCATGGGTTTTTTTTTGCTGGACCTCAGCCTTCAGCTGACTGTAGACCTGATTTCTTGCACTTGACTTGGGTTTGCCTATGCCATACACAACCTTGTGTGGCTCATTGACATGCTGGCTTTGACTGCAGCTTGTTGGCTTACCCATCCTGCTTGATCACCTTCATTGCTGAAACTGCCACAATGCTGATCACCAAAGAACAATGGTTTCCCACACCTTAACACCTCTCCCCACTCCCAACATTCCCAATCCTACATCTTCAAGCATCTCCCCTCATTTCAGCCCCCTCATCTTTAAAATGCCTCCTGACTACTTTCCCTAAATCACTCTTTTTGTAAATCTTGATTGCCTCACTTTTGGACCTCTATTCACCACAATACTTCAGCAATTGTCAAAATGTTTAACTACACCCTCATGTTCAGCTTTGCTCTTGTCCCCAGCAAAGCCTTTGCTCCCCCATCCTGGTCGATCCCACTCTGGTCTAAGAGGTGCAGACTTGAATCTATCTGATCTATTTGTCATGTAACTTGCTGACCCATCCATCACCAGGTCTGGCTACACTGCCGCCAAAAAAAAACATAATTGAGCAGCACCGTGCATTACAAAAAAACACCTACCGGGTTACCCTGAAGAACAAAGTCAGCACTCAGCTTCATTTTCTCACTATTAATTGTTTCAAGCTAGTTTCCGTGGCTCTTCAAAATAAAAGGAATGGGGAGCTTGTGGAGAGCTTTGTCACTCTGAGACCACCATTCATTTGCCTTTATTATGCTCCTGCTTGATCTTGCCCCAAACTTGTTTCTGTCTTCGGTTTCTCTCCTGTGACACCTTATGCCTTCTCCAAGCTTATTTTGATGATGAGACCCACCTCCTGTTTATTTGACTTCAGTTACCATTAATCTGTTGACTACAAAAATTTCTTCTCAGCCCCCAGGCTCATTGAGGTTGTAAGTGATTTGCTTCTGTAGGAACTTTCTAACTTGCCTTCAGAATTGCCATCATTATTATCCTCAAGAAAATCATCTCTGCCTGTGAAGACTATGAGAAAAAGATAACTTCCTGTTCTATTTCCAAAATTCCTGAATGTGGTGTTAGCA
Source organism: Cetorhinus maximus (assembly GCF_964194155.1). Classification (NCBI taxonomy): domain Eukaryota; kingdom Metazoa; phylum Chordata; class Chondrichthyes; order Lamniformes; family Cetorhinidae; genus Cetorhinus; species Cetorhinus maximus. The sequence goes on along the minus strand of NC_135882.1, from coordinate 44,260,279 downwards.
CTGAAATCATATTGAGAATACTAGCATAATTGTTAGGTTACTGGACTAAGTAACCCAGTAGTGCTGAACCAATGATCTGGAGATAAGAGTTCAAATCCCATCATAACAGCTGGGGAATTTAAGCTCAATTAATTAAATAAACCTGGAATAAAAAGCTGACATCAGTCATGTGACCTTGATCACTACCAGATCGTTGTAAAAGCCTATCTGGTTCAGGGAAAGAAATCTGCCATCCTTACTCCTTACATGGAGCCCCTAAATGTGACTCCAGACCTATAGTGATACAGTTGTTTCCTATTTGCCCTTTGAAATAGAAAATAATTTATTTTTTTACGAAATGAAACCGGGAAGTCTAATAACAATAAAACCAGATGGACCACCTGACAACAACCTGAGAGCCAGGCACCACAAAGGCACATCAAGCCCAGTTCACCCTGCAAGATGGTACTCGCTAACATCTGGCGACTTGATTCAAAATTGGGAGATCAGTTCAACAGACTAGCCAAGTCATAGCCTGCCATAGTCACAGTTATACTTTCACTAACATACCTTAGAACCAATGTCTCAAACTCCTGCATCCATCATCCCAGGTTATGTCCTGTCCCACTGGCAGAACAGACCCACCATAGGTGGAGGAGCAATAATATATAGTCAGGAAGGAGTGTCCCTGGGAGTTCTCAACATTGACTCCAGATTCATTGAAGTCTCATGGCATCGGGTCAGACATTGGTAAGGAAACTCCCTACTGATTACCACCGCCTATCGTCCCTCAACTGATGAATCAGGAGTCCTCCATGGTAACAAGAGCACAGAATCTGAGTTTGGGATTCAGTGTCTATGACCAAGAGTGGCTCAGTAGCAGCTGGTCAAGTCCTAAAGGACACAGCTGCCAGACTGGCTTTGCGACAGATGGTGAGCAAACCAACATGAGGGAAAAATCTATGTGAATTTGTCTTCACTGATCATACTTTTCACAAATCTATCTACCTGTGACAGTATTGATAGGATTGACCACCTCTCAACCCTTGTGAAGATTAAATTCTGTCTTCACTTTGGAGGCACCCTCCATTGGCTTGCCTGGCACTGGCACTGCCACTGTGCTAAATGGGATAAATTCAGAATAAGTTTAGCAGCTTAAAAGTTGGTGTCCATTATGTGCAGTGGGCTATCAACAGCGGCAAAATTGTATTCCACCACAATCTGTAACCTGATGCCCGTAATATCCCATACTCTACCATTACCATCAAGCCAAGGGGACAATCCTGGTTGAACCTATTCCTATGTACATAAGAAGAATCTAGGGGAACATGACAGGAGGAGCACCAGACATATCTAAAAATGAGTACCAACTTGGTGAAACTACAACACAAGACTATATGTGTTTTAAACAGTGGAAGTACCACTCATACTGAAGCACCCCAGAGCCAACAGATCCGATCAGAGCTTTGCTGTTCTGTCGTATCCAGGCATGAATGGTGGACAATTAAATAACTAATGGGAGGAGGAGTCTCCACAAGCATCCCATCCTCAATGGTGGCAGAGTCAGCAAACCGTTCCAGTACAGTTCCAACATTGGCATCTACCTGACAATGTGGAGAATTGCTCAGGATGTCTTGTCCTCATAAAGCAGGACAAATCCAATTTGGCCAAATACTGGTCCATCAATTCTCAAGCATCAGCAAAGTGGAAAGTGTTGCTGACAGTGCTATCAAGTGGCACTTGCGCATCAATAACTTGCGCACTAATGCTCAGTTTGGGTTCTACCAGAGCAACTCGGCTCCAGACCTTATTACAGTCTGGGTCCAAACGTGGACAAAAGAGATGAATTCCAGAGGTAAGGTGTGAAAATCTGCCATTGACATCAAGGCAGCATTTGACCAAGTGTGGCGTCATGGTGCCCTAGTAAAATTGAAATAGCGATTCATCTCGCAACTGTCTCTGTACCTTTGTTCTCCATTTGCCCAATAGTGGAAACAATCTTCCATTTGGATAAGTGGAAGTAACATTCGTGCAACACAGGTGCAGGCAATGACTGACTCCAACAAGGGAGAATCTAACCATCTCCCTTGACATTCAATGCCTTTACCATTGCTGAATCCCCTACCCTCAACATCCTGGCGTTACCATTGAGCAGAATCTTAATTGGACCAGCCACATAAATACTGCTACCACGAGCACAGTTCAGAGGCTGGGAATTTTATAGCAAGTAACCCACTTCCTGACTCCCTAAAGGATGTCCACCTCTATAAGGCACAAGTCAGGAGAATGATGTAATGTTCTCCACTTGCCTTGAGTGTAGTTTAACAACGTTCTGGAAGCTCAACACCATCCAGGACAATGCAGCCCATTTGATCAGCACCCCATTCACCATTGTTGTTCAGTGACAGCGGTGTGTACCATATACAATACAAGAACAAAAAATGCTGGAAAAACTCAGCAGATCTAACAGCATCTGTGGAGAGAAAGACAGAGTTAACGTTTCGAGTCTGTATGACTCTTTAGAGATAAAAAGTAAAAATGTGGTGAAATTTATACTGTTTAAGGGAGGTGGAGCAGGTGAAGGCCAGCGGTAGATGGAGGCAAAGGAGAGATTGCCAAAGTTGCCATAAACAAAAGGTCAAAGGGGTGTTAATGGTGGAGGTACTGACTAAAGGAGATGCTGATGGTGGTGTTAAGGATAGAATGCAGGATGTGATAATAGCCGGACAGGGGTAAGCACTCTGCAAAGAACAACATGAACAAGTGACAGATGGCCCTAATGGGGGTGGTGGGGGAGGGGTCAGTGTTGGGAAAAAAGATCGAAAATAGGACAAAAAGTGGGGATAAAACAATGAATAAAAATGAAAATGAATAAAAATAAATGGATAAAAAATAAAAATGAGTATTGAAAAAAGGGGATAAAAGGTGAGGATGGAGGAGAGAGTTCATGGTCTGAAGTTGTTGAACTCTATGTTAAGTCCGGAAGGCTGTAAAGTGTCTAATTGGAAGATGAGGTGCTGTTCCTCCAGTTTGCGTTGGGCATCACTGGAACATTGCAGCAGGCCAAGGACGGACATGTGGGCATGAGAGCAGGATGGTGAGTTGAAATGGCAAGCGACAGGAAGGTCTGGGCCATGCTTGCGGACAGACAGTCCGGACTTAACATGGAGTTCAACAACTTCAGACCATGAACTCTCTCCTCCACCCTCATTCCTTTCTTATCCCCTTTTTTCAATGCTCATTTTTATTTATATTTATTTTCATTTTTATTCATTGCTTTATCTCTATTTTTGTCTTTTTTCCCACCACAGTCCCCTCTCCCTACCCCACCCCCACTAAGGCCATCTGTCACTTATGATGTTCTTTTCAGAGTGTTTACCCTTGTCTGGCTATTATCACATTCTGCTTTCTATCCTTAATGCCACCATCAGCACCTCCTTTTGCCAGTACCACCACCATTAACGCCCCTTTGACCTTTTAGTTTACGACATTTTGGCAATCTCTCCTTGCCGCTACGTATCGCTGGCCTTCTATCCAGCTTCACCTGTTCCACCCCCCTTAAACAGTATAAATTTCATCACGTTTTTACTTCTCTTTAGCTCTGAAGAAGAGTCATACAGACTCGAAACATTAACTATCTTTCTCTCCACAGATGCTGTTATACCTGAGTTTTTCCAGCATTTTTTGTTTTTGTTTCAGATTTCCAGCATCCGCAGTATTTTGCCTTTATGTACCATATAGAAGATGCGCTGCAGAAACTCGCCAGGGCTCCTTTGACAGCACTTTGCAAACCTGTGCCTTGTACCATTTAGAAGGGCAAGGATAGCAGATGCATGGGAACAGCACCCACCTGCAAGATCCCTCCAAGCTGTACACCATCCTGACTTGGAACTATATTGCTATTCCTCCACTGTCAATGGGTCAAAATCCTGGAACACTCTCTCTTAATAGCACTGTGCGTCTCCCCACTCTAGATGAACTGCAGCAGTTCAAGAAGGCAGCTCACCATCACCTTCTGAAGGGCAATTAGAGATGGGCAACAATGCTTGCCTTGCCAGTGATGCCCACATACCATGAAGGAATAAAAATTACTTACCACAATCAATGCCTCAGATTTCATGCATTTATTTAAGGGCTACTCCTCACTTGGTACCATTCCCACACATGACATTCTTGCTGCTTTTGGCTTGACGTGAAATGCTGGGCCCCAAACCAGCACATACCCTACCTAATTCTTAGCGTCCCCTCATTTCCTCTCCTGATTCTAGACCCCCCTCTCTCTCCAGCCCCTATCCACAATCTTTATTTCCAGTCTTTCTTTCTCCCTGACGCCTGGCACCATCTCTCCCTCACTATCCAAGGCCCCAATCCTCCAGCACCCCTCCTATCCCAATATCCTGTCCTGTAATCGGTTCACTCTTTTCCAGTCCATCCTAAGCCCACACTTTTCCTCTTTGTGCTTCTCTTTCCTTTGTCATCTGGTTTAGTTTACTGTTCATTTTGGGATGATATCATGAAGTGGGGAGGGGCGTTGCTGTAATGTGGAATGTAAAAGTCCAAGTTCTCCCAGGCTCTTAAGTACGCATGAGATTCATGTCCATTTTTGAAACCGCACAAGTCGATTGAGACTATTCCATGGGCTCTATATATAATACTCTTGCTATCTAACTACTCCACACACACACACAACAAAAGTACCCAATAATTAACAAATAAAAGAAGCTGCCATTATCTTGTACAAGGATGCAACCATTTTCCATTGTGCTTGGTGTAAACAGGTTTGATTTTTTGGTAGCCCACACAGGATATCTTTGAAATGGTTATGTAATAGAATGCATACTAGTGTCCAACTTTGCTGCTTTATGGTCATCACTTTTATACCAAAAGTCCTCAATATTGTAGCAATTTGATTTGCATTTATCAATACAATGTAAATTTCTTAAGTTATTTCCAAACGGAATGATGACAAATACTTGATGGCTAACAATGAATTGTGACTGCCTAATCTCTCCAAATTACACCAGATACCTGTGAATTAAAAAAAATATATCCTGAAATAATTTATTGCAACAAAGTTGAACCACGCTGCTTGTACTAGCTTTAATATGGTTGGCGGTGTTAATATGTTTAGAGAAAATAATCTTGGTTGGACAATGTTAGAATGCTGGTTTACTGGTAATATTCCAGCTAAAATACTTGTAACCTAACAGAAAATGTATTCAACAGATGAATGATAAAATAGCTTTATTTTTAATGTTCTCTTCAATCTCATTCTAAGTCCTCTTTTTTTATGTAGCAACCTAAACCTCAGCCTCCTGCACGGCCCCCACCTCCATCTGTTGGATCCACCTTTCCAGCTGCTCCATTAGCTGCAGCTCCTGCAACCACAAGTGCTCCTGCTCCAATTGCTTCTATGCCTGCTCCCGTTGGAGGCACTGGTGTGCTGTCACAAGCACAGGGCCCTCCATATCCCTCGTATCAAGGATATCATGGGTAAGTCGTGACTGAGTTTGCATTGTCAACCTGGCTAAATGTCAACCTGGCTAAATGTTAACCATTTGATTTTTAAAAGGAAAAAAAATACAGTGAAACAGGAAATCTTAAAAGCCTTTGTTTAAGTTTTATTTTTTTTTGTGTTGAAATGTTGTACCTAATTCTGAGCAGAAATAATAGGGAAGGGGGCCTGCACCTGGCGTTTTGGCAATTCCCCATTACAGCATTGGGCTCTGTATTCTGTACTGTTTGAAAATGCTGGGTTTGGATTTAGAAGAATCTTTCCGGTTAAAAATCATTACTGCCAAATGTGTTTAATGGTTAAGAACAGGTTGCAAAGCTTAATGAATAAGTACCCCCTAATTTACATGTGTTAAGAGTTTTTGGGTTTCCTGAATCACTTGATGTATGTTCTGGACATGCTGACACAAAAAAATGGATAGGAGAATTTTAATTTTCAACCTTAAACTGGCTCATCAGTGAGGTTTAATATTTTATTGAACTAAGTGCAGCCTGTTCATTTGAAATTTAGAAACCATAGAAAATTTACAACACAGCAAGAGGCCATTCAGCCCATCATGTCTGTACTGGCCAAAAAAGAAAATAATCTAGCTGCCCATTTTAATCCCACCTTCCAGCACCTGGTCCATAGCCTTGCAGGTTACAGCACTCTAGATGAAGATCTAGGTGCCTTTTAAATGAGTTGAGAGTTTCTGCCTCCAACACCAAACCAGGCAGTGAATTCCAAACACCCAGCATCCTCAGGGTGAAGAGGTTTTTCCTCATGTCCGCTCTAATCCTTCTACCAATCACCTTAAATCTATGCCCCCTGGTAATTGAACTCTCTGCTCGGGGCACCTCTATCTAGGCCCCTCATAATCTTGTATACCTCAATCAGGTCACCTCTCAGCCTCCTCAGTTCCAAGGAAAGCAAGCCCAGCCTATCCAATCTTTCTTTATAGCTGCAATTTTCAAGCCTTGGCAAATGGAGTGCAGCTGAGCTAACTGAGTGAAAACTTGGAGTTTGGTGAGAGGGGAATTTGGTGAAGTGGAGGAAAGGACGTGTTCGTTTCCTTTTTCTATCTTTCTCACCCCATAGAAATTGGTTCTTGCTCTACTACAGGGAAAGGAGCTAGTTTAGGAGCTAGGAGATACTGTTTGGTGAGTATCTGGTAAGTGGTTAAGTTCTATTCTATCTCTAAGTTTTAAAATAGTACACAAATTGGTGGTAAAGTTAATAAAATATACAAGAAAGGAACATAAATAAGTGATTAATATAATTAAGTAATTGTTTAAAACACGTTAAGGATGGCAGGACAGGTGATGTGTCAAGGCTGCAGCATTTGGGAGCTCCTGGATGAGACACTGATCCAGGGCAAACACGTCTGCAGTAAGTGTTTGTGGCTTGAGGAACTTTGGCTCAGAGTCATTGAGCTAGAAGCTGAAGCTGCAGATTTTGCAACACATCAGGGAAGGGGAAAGTTACCTGGATGCTTTATACCAGGAGGTGGTCACACCACTTAGGATAGGGTCTTCTGATTTGGGCAGGGAGAGGAAGGTGTGACTGGGAGTGAGGCAGGTAAGGGGACCCAGTGGGCAGGAGTTTGCACTTCTGCAATTGTCTAAAATGTTTGAGGATCTCAACTTGTTTGAATGAGAGCAGGGGCTGCAGGGTGGATGAGCAAACTGACCATGGCACTTGATTACAGGAAGCTATCCAAGTGACAAAAAGGCAAGTAGTGGTATTAGGGGACAGTATAGTGAGGGCAATTGACACTGTTCTCTGTACCAAAGAGCAAGAGTCCAGATGGCTACATTGCCTGCCAGGTGCCAATGTTCGGGACATCTGCTCAGAGCTGCAGATGAACTTGCAATGGGAGGGTGATGATTCAGTGGCTGTGGTCCATGTAGGTACCAACGACATAGGCAGGATGAGGAAGGAGGCTCTGCAGAGTCAGTATGACGAGCTAGGCACCAAATTAAATAGCAGAACCTCAAAGATAATTTCTGGTTTATTCCCTGAGCCATGTGCAAATTGGCATAGGACAAATAAGATTAGAGAAATAAATGTGTGGCTGAAAGACTGGTGTGGGAGAAATGGGTTCCGGTTCATGGAGCACTGGCACCAGTATTGGGGTAAGTGGGATCTGTACTGTTGGGATGGTCTACACCTGAACCATGCTGACCCTGGTACTCACAAGCCGCATAACTAGAGAAGTAGAGAGAGTTTTAAACTGAATAGCGGGGGCAAGGGATCAAATTTGGGAAGATGTGGTAAACCAAAGAGTAGACTCGAGGCAAGACAGAAAGGTATTAATATGGGAAATGATAAACAGACTCTGACAGGAGGGGACAAAGAGTATCCATCTAAGAGTAAATCAGCTAAGGCTAGATGCTACAAAAACAACAAAGGGACAAAACTAAAGGCTCTATATTTAAACGTAGCATCCAAAACAAAACAGATGAACTGATAGCGCAAATAGAAATAAATAAGTATGATCTAATAGCCATTATAGAGACATGGCTACAGGATGACATAGATTGGGACCTGAACGTTGAAGGGTACGTGACATTTAGGAAAGACAGGAAGTAAGGAAAAGGTGGAGGGGTGATTCTTAATTAATGATGGCATTAGCACGTTAGAGAGGGATGACCTAAATTCAGGAAACTAGGATGTAGATGTAGGAAACTAGCAGTTTGGGTTGAGATGAGGAATGATAAAGGGAAGAAGTCACTTGTGGGACTGGTGTACAAGCCCCCTAATTGGAACTTCACGGGAGGACAGAGTATAAAAGAAGAGATAATGGGAGCTTGCCAGAAAGCTACAGCAATAATCATGGGGGATTTTAATCTACATATAGCCTGGAAAAATCAGATGGGCAAAGGTAGTGAAGAAGAGGAAGTCATAGAATGTTTTTCAGATAGTTTCTTAGAACAGTATGTTCTGGAGCCAACCAGAGAGCAGGCTATACTAGACCTGGTATTGAGCAACAAGATAGGATTAACTGATAACCTCCTAGTGAAGGCACTCCTAGTAGCAGCGATTTATAATATTGAATTTTGCATTCATTTTGAGGGAGAAATGAGTTCATCTAAAACTGGTATTTTGAACTTAAATAAGAGCAATTATATGGGCATGAAAGCGGAGCTAGCTAAAGGAACTGGCAAATGAGGTTAAGGGATAGATCAACAGAGGTTCAGTAGCAGACATTTAAAGGGATATTTCATAATACACAGAATAGATACATTCCAACGAGTAAGAAAAAGCCCAAGGCGGGAGGCACCATCCGTGGTTAACTAAAAAAGTTAAAGATAGTATCAAACTTAAAGCATATAATTACACACTGACGGGTGGCAGGTCAGAAGATTGGAAAGAATATAAAAAACAGCAAAAAATGACAAAACAATTAATAATGTGTGAGAAATTAGAATATGAGAGAAAGCCAGCTAGTAATATAAAGACGGGTGGTAAGAGTTTCTATTGATATTTAAATAAGAAAATTTAACAAAGTGAGCATTGGTCCCATAGTGCAGCTGGAGAATTGATAATAAAAAGTAGGAAGATGGTGGATGAATTAAACAGGTATTTTGCTTTGGTATTCACATCCTGGAAATAGCTGTAAATCAGGAAATGGAAGAAGGGGGGGGGGGTGGAAACACATGGAAAATGACAATCACCAGGGTGGTGGTATTAAGCAAATTGTTGGGGCTGCGAGCTGACGAATCCCCAGGTCCAGATGGACTTTACCCTAAGATATTGAAAGACGTGGCTAATGAGATAATTGGTTTTCATTTCCCAAAGTTCCCTAGATTCGGGGAAGGTTCTATTAGATTGAAAAATAGCAAATATAACTTCTTTATTCAAAAAGGGAGGGAGACAGAAAGCTTGAAACTACTGGCCCGTTAGCCTAACATCTGTCATAGGGAAAATGTTAGAAGCTATTATTAAATATGTTATAGCAGGGCACTTAGGAAAATTCAAGGCAATCAGGCAGAGTCAGCATGGTTTTGTAAAAAGGAAATCATGTTTAACCAATTTATTGGAGTTCTTTTGAAGGAATCGCATGTGATGTGGATAAAGGGGAACTGGTGGATGTACTATACTTGGATTTCCAGAAGGCATTGGATAAAGTGTCACATCAAAGGTTATTGCAAAAAATAAAAGCTCATGGTGTAGGGGGTAACATATTGGCATGGATAGAAGATTGGCTAGATAACAGGAAGCAGAATTGGCATAAATGGGTCTTTCTGGTTGGCAGGATGTGACAAGTGGTGTGCCACAGGGATCGGTGCTAGGGCCTCAACTTTTCTCAATTTATATAAATGACTTGGATGAAGGGACCGAAGGAATGGTTGCTAAATTTGCTTACGACACATAGGTAGGAAAGTAAATTATCAAGAGGACGTAAGGAGGCTACAAAGTGACAAAGATAGGTTAAGTGAGTGGGCAAAGATCTGGCAAATGGAATATAATGTTGGCAAATGTGAAATTGTTCATTTTGGCAGGAAGGATGAAAAAGAAACTTATTATCTAAAATGGTGAGAGATTGCAGGGCTCTGAGATTCAGAGGGACCTGGGTGTCCTAGTGCATGAATCACAAAAGGTTAGTATGCAGGTACGGCAAGTAGTTAGGAAAGCTAATAGAATGTTGTCATTTATTGTGAGGGGAATTATTTACAAAAGTAGGGAAGTTATGCTTCAGTTGTACAGGGCATTGGTGAGACCACACCTGGAATATTGTGTACAGTACTGGTCTCCTTATTTAAAGAAATATGTAAATGTGTTAGAAGCAGTTCAGGGAAGGTTTACTAGACTAATACCAGAAATGGGCAGGTCGTCTTATGAAGAAAGGCTGCACAGATTAGGCTTGTATCCACTGGAACTTAGAAGAGTAAGAGGTGACTTAATTGAAACCTTTAAGATCCTGAGGGGCCTTAAAGGGTGGATGTGGAGAGGATGTTTCCTCTTGTGGGAGAATCTAGAACCAGGGGTCGCTGTTTGAAAATAAAGGGTCGCTCATTTAAGACAGGGATGGGAGAAATTTTTTCTGACGGTAGTGAGTTTTTGGAACTCTCCCTCAAAGCAGAGTCTTTGAATATTTTTAAGGCAGAGCTAGATAGATTCTTGATTGACAAGGGGGTGAAAGGCATTGGTGGTAGGCAGGAATGTGGGGTTGAGGTTACAATCAGAACAGCCATGATCTTATTGAATGGTGGAGCAGGCTCAAGTGGACAAGTGGCCTTCTCCTGCTTCCAATTCGTATGTTCATACGTACGTTCTTTACTCTCAAGAGCAGTTATGTCCTTCCTGTAATGTGGCGACCAGAACTGTACAAAATTTCAGCTGTGGCCTAACTGGCGTTTTATACAGTTCCATCATTACACCTCTGCTTTTGCATTCAAAACCTTGTCCAATAAAGGAGAGCATTCCATATGCTTTCATTACCATCTTATCCACCTGTCCTGCCACCTACAGGGACCTCTGGATATGCACTCCGAGATCTCTCACTTCCTCTACCCTTCCCAATATCCTCCCATTTATTGTGTATTCCCTAGCTTTGTTTGCCCTCCCCAAGTGCATTACCTCTCACTTCAGGATTGAATTCCATCTGCCACTTTTCTGCCCATTCAACCAAGCCATTGATATCATTCTGGAGACAACAACTATCCTTTTCACTATCAACTACACAGCTAGATTTTGTGTCATCTACAAATTTTCCTTTGCTATCCACATTTAAGTCAAAATCATTAATATATATATAACAAACAGCAAGGGACCTCACACTGAGCCCTGTGGAATGCCACTGGAAACCGTTTTCCATTCGCAAAAACATCCATCAACCATTGCCCTTTGTTTCCTGCCACTGAGCCAATTTTGAGTCCGACCTGCCACATTCCCCTGTATGCCATGGGCTTTTGCTTTTCTGACCATTCTGCCATGTGGGACCTTGTCAAATGCCTTACAAAACCTATGTAGACAACATCTACTACGCTACCCTCATCAATCTTCCTTGTTACTTCCTCACAAAATTCGATTAAATTAGTAAGACATGACCTGCTCCTAACAAACACGCTGATTATCCCTGATTAATCTGTTCCTTTATGTGACAGTTTATCCTGTCCCTCAGGATTGATTCCAATACTTAAGGTAGATGGATTGTTCAGCATGCCCTGTGGAGAGTTTGGTCCTACAACATCTTAACATCTTGCCAATTGCCAACATGATGTTTGAGTCAATTATAAGTAAAGGGAGGAGTTCATTTAAGCCCCCCCGCCCAAGTCTGAAAGTGACTCCAGGTTCACCAGTGTATTCTATTATACAAAGATCTTGCAGTTACGTCATGCCCTATAATTTTCTCAGGACGTCCCAAAGCACTTTACACCCAGTAGATCAGTTTTAGTGTGTAGTCATTGTTATGGAGGCAAAGAAATGTACTCTGTCGAAACAAAGACCCAAGAGGCACTAATTAAATCTCCTGTAAGGTACAAGATAGCCAGCATGATTTGCAGCAGATAAAAAATAGCCATTTAATAAGATTACCAGCTATCTCAGTGAAGTACTTCCTTGTGGTATTAGGAAAGACCATTGAGTTCACCAATCAGTGGTTCAGTCACTTATTGGCACACTACCTTCAGAAGGGCACTGACCAGTGTTATGACATAATGCTTAAAGAGCTACTAGTGTGATGCTATGGGCTAGCTTTGCAAGACTTATCTACTGGTCTGTGTCATGTAGTTTTCTGTACTTAGCCCTCCTTTGGATTGAGCACATTTATTTTTCTGAGGCATAGAGGTATGGCAAGTTTGATGTACTGTGTTTGCAATACCCAAGTTCAAACAAAAGGAGACAATTAAAGCCAGACATGGCATAGCTTTAGTGATAAAGGATGCGCTAATTACAACATAAATTGATATCATTTGAGAATTCCTGTTGAGTCTTTTTCTATGCAATAATGCTGAATTGGATGTTGCATTGGAAGTTTACAGTTGAAATTTTGCTAAATTAACAAATGAAGTAAATCTGAAATCTTCTCATGCTTTCATGGGATGTGGGTGTCACTGGCAAGGCCAACATTTGTTGCCCATCGATTGCCCTTGAACTGAGTGGCTTGCTTGGGCATTGTAGAGGGCAGTTAAGAGTCAGCCACGTTGCTGTGGATCTGGAGTTATGTCTAGACCGGACGAGGTAAGGACGGTAGACTTTCTTCCCTAAAGGACAGATGGGTTTTAGTGAACCAGATGGGTTTTTGCAACAAGCACTGAAAGTTGTCATGGTCCCCGTGGCTGAGACTAGCTTTATATTCCAGATTTATTAACTGAATTTAAATACCACCTTCTGCTGTGGTGGGATTTGAACCCATGGCCCTAGAGCATTTCCTGGACCCCTGGAGTACTTGTCCAGCAACATTACCACTACGCCACCATCTCCCCCCAAAATTGCAGTAGCTAATGAAATTTTCTTTATTCCTGATTGCAAAACGTTTGTACTTTCCACATGATCTGCCAAAGCACAGTAAACTATCTTGAATCTTGTTCCTTCTGTTGTCATGTCTTTTTCTCTTTCCTCATCTCTCATCAAAATATATTTGGCCTATGTTTTGGAATGTAGGCCATTTAAGCGCGTGGTTTATGATGTAAAACAATGCTCACGGATTTTAATGTGTCTATTGCAACAGAAACCAGTAAAGATATACATGAAGGAAGAAGCAAAGGTTTAAATAAAAGTAAACTTTTGATTATGCACAAAGTTTTCTGTTGTAACCTGACAAAATTAAGTCATGACATTTTGAGGGCATTTATTGTAACAAGTTCTGGATCTTGTATAGATCAGTAGTTAGGCCACATTTTGGCGTGCTTCCTTCAGAAGGATGCTTTGCGGGGAGTTCAGTGCAGTGATGGAAGTGACTGCTGCTGTGCCTTTCTTTTTACATAAGAGAAAAGAAGAGCGAGCATGATGTGACTTAGTTGATTGACCTGTTCTTGTTCTTATGTTTCATGTTTTATTTTTTCAGGTTCTACCCAATGCCTATGCCAATGGCATATAACCAATATGCCTATGGCCAGTACAACATGCCATACATGTACCCGCCTCCTGGACAGCCACCGTTACAAAGTGCTCAGCAACCTCAGCAGCCAGGATACCCTTACCCTCAGCAGCAATTCTACCAGCAATAAGAGGCACTGTGTGTTTAAGATTCCATGTTGTGGTTAATTTTTAAATTACCTCAATACTTTGTCCACTGCATTCTCTTAAATTTTAGTCTGAGGTCAATGCTAATTAAATTTGTACTGTTAAAATCTAATATTGCACTAAATGTAACTATTTTCAGAATGGCAAACACTAGGAATAATTTAGCAAATTTGAAATCTCAACTTTTTTTGCAAAAATGCATATGGTACAAACTGCTCATTAGATATATCTTTTGTTAAGAGTTTTTTCCTAATTCAGTTTTGGGGAATAGGCCTGAAATGCTGCACAAATATAAAGCAGATTGTGTTTGTAGGGTTGTCTTTGAGTGCTACTTTTACATATTTGCTTATACTGTATCTGGTTTATGTTATTTCCTATATACTATTTTGTCTAATCAGGGCCTTGTAAATCATATGGTAAATTAAGCTATAATTGCATTAAAAATCAAGATTGAAACTTGGTAGTGTTAGCTTTTATGGGTAAATAAAGTTACAGTATATAGTCTTTAAAACAATTCAAGACAGTTTAGAAGGTAACAAACCCTCATTTCCAAAAGTCTGACAATCTCAGACTTGATATTTCTTAAAGGAAAGTAACTGCAGGAGGAACATTTCCTAGCCAAAATTCTTGTGTCTCAGCTCTCCCAGTCTATTTGGATTGTATGTATCTGTCACTTCCCTTACAATTCAACAGCTTGCTATCATTCATGAATTGAGTGTACTGCTCAAAGCATATCCAACCCTCTGAAGGTGAGGAAGATCTTGCATTCATTCATAATTTCTGCTCCATAGCTGTTTCTGACCAGTTTGAAAGCATAACTGAAGAAGTTGTTACATAGCAACACATTCCTTTTGAGTGTTTAGTAAAAGATGCATGATCTTTTAAAGAAAACTTTTAACTTCTTTTGGAACCATTCATTAACAAATAGGTATTGCTGTTTTTGAGGATTAGATTGAGATATTTTGTATTGTCTCTAACCTTTAGTACATGGAGAGCATTTGAAAGTTATTTCTCAACTGTATAGACTCTAAATGAGATGGACTATTGCAAACTCAGTCCACTTCCTTGTGACATGATTCTAAGGCAGAAAACAGTCTTTAATTAGTGCACAAGAGGCATGGAAATGAAATGATTACACTACTGAAATATGGGATATCTTCATAGGATGGAATTGCGCACATTGGGACAGATAAGGTTTTCATCTGGACCATTCCCTGATGTTGCTATCCTACCATTATCTGACACTGACAGTGAATGCTATCAAATATGCTGTGAGTAGCATGCTTCTGAGTATATACCACGAGTAGCACAAAATTTGTTGGAGAAGTAAAATTTTTGAAGACAATTTTAGAATGGTGTCCTTGAATCTTGAGTGCAACTCTGAATCTAGCTATAAAGACTGTGTAAGCTATTCTGCCTGTGCCAATATCTATTTTGATTTACTTTGAATAATCTTGTCAAACTTTGAGCCGAAAATTGTGTCTGGATAACTGTATAATCTGTAACTTTGTAAAGACCAAAGCTTTTGCAGACTGGAAACTTAAACACGCCTCAAGAGAAAAGCAGCAGTCCTACAGACATCTGAAGGCAACGGTACAGCATAAAACCTGCAACATAAGCAAATGGTGGTTAGAAAGAACATGGGAGATCCAACAACTCGTGGACACCAACGGCTTGCATGGTTTCTTCAGCGCAGTCAAGACGATCTATGGCCCAAGTACTCAAGGACCCACCCAGCTGAGAGCGAAGGGGAGCTCAGCAAGGACAGGGAGGCAGTCATTGTTCGCTGGTGAGAACATTTTGAAGATCTCCTCAACTGAGACTCTGTCTTCGACTTGATCGTCCTCAACTCCGTTCCTCAGTGCCTCATTTGGCTTAGCCTTGGTGCCATACTGGTCCAGAGCGAAGTTGAAAAAGCCATTCAACAGCTGAAAAAGAATAAAACTCTAGAGCAGATGGAATCCCTGCTGAAATTCTGAAACACAGTGCACGTGCACTCCTGGCATGGCTGCACAATCACATATCCCTCATCTGGAAGAGGAGCACAAGCTGGGGGATCTTGGGGACTATATTTAAGAAGGGAGATGAGTTTAATTGTGATAACTACAGAGGAGTCTCCCTGCTGTCTGCCACAGGGAACATCAAGCCCCTCCGAGTGACCAAAGAGCTCCTTCCAGAGTCACAGTGCAGTTTTTACCCATCAAGAGACATCACCGACAAGATCTTCACAGCGTGGCAAATGTATGGAAAAATGTAAGGGACAGCACTGTAAATGACCTCTTTTGACTTTATGAAGGCCTTTGAGCTCTGTCAATCATGAAGGCTTATGGGTATCCTCCTTGCTGACATCTAATTTATCCTCTGTCTACTCCACGATGACAAACAAGCTGTGATCCTCACCAACCGAACCATCAGAGACCCTTTGTGAAGGCAGGAGGAAAAGCAGGCCTGTGTCATTGCACCAAACACCTTCTCTATCTTCCTAGCTGCAATGTTACACCTCATCTCCAACAAATTACCTACAGGTGAGATAATTGCAGAACAGGTAGGAAAATGAAGCGGTGGCATTGGGGAACTGGGAAGCCAGTGGCATAATAGTATTGTCCCTGGACTAGTATTCCAGACACCCAGGGTAATGCTCTGGGGCCCTGGATTTGATGGTGAAATTTGCATTCAATAAAAATCTGGAATCAAAAGTCTGATGACCATGAAACCATTGTCAATTGTTGAAAAAACCCATCTGGTTCACTAATGTCCTTCAGGGAAGAAAATCTGCTGTCCTTACCTGGTCTAGCCTATATGCAGTTGACTCTTAAATGCCCCTTAAACAATGGCAATTCGGTATGGGCAATAAATACTGGCCTAGCCAGCGACGCTCACATCCCATGAACAAATAAAGAAAAATGCAAAACCCAAATCACTCCTAATTCAGTCATTTGAGCTCCAGTATGTAGATGACGCTTGTGTGTGCGCTCACTCAGAAACTCAGCTGCAGATCATTGTTGACTTTTTCTCCGGGCCTTTTGTTAAACACCCAAAAGCTAAGGTGGTCCTCCAACCAGCTCACAACATGACCTCACCCCCACCACCCTGATAAATGTGGACCATTTTCTGTATCCTGTCTGCCTTTGTCAAGAGGCGGTTCTCATAGATGATGAAATTCTTCATCCCCATTGTGCCAGCTCAGCCTTCGGCCAACTGAGGAAAAGAGTATTTGCGGATAAGGATCTCAAACCTGAGACGAGGCTCTTGGTTTTCCAGGCAGCAGTGATCCCTGCTTTGGAGACTTGGACAACCTACAGGCACCTCAACACTGGAGAAGTACCACCAGTGGTGCCTTCAAGATGTTCCAAATCCAGGGGCAAGAAAGGCGGTCCAACTTCAGCCTCTTCCCAAGTCAACATGCGTAGCACGAAGGAGCTGATCACTCAAAACCAGCTCCGCCAGACAGGACGTGTCATTTGTATGCCTCAGACCAGACTCCTGATGCGACTGCTCTACTTGGAACTTGGTTGTGGCAGGCAACTCCCAGGAACACGGCGGAAATGCTTTAGAGATGTCCTCAAAGCATCCCTGAAGGGGTCAGATATACCTTCTGACTCATTGGAGCCCTTGTCATGTGACTGAGCAGAATGGAAAAGGTTCATTCGAGAAGGCTTGGAACTCAACGAGAGACTTCGGGAACACACAGAGTTAAAGTTGAGGCATTAGAGAGAGTGCACAAAAACTCCAAACAACTTACCCATCTGACCCTTCAAGCAGCACCTGCTCTGCATGGGCAGAGTCTGCAGGTCGCACATTGGACGTCTTGCAGAACCCATTGAATTGGTGTGGAAGCAAATCATCCTCTATCCCAAGGGACTGTGAAAGGAAGAACTTTGCAAAGTTGTGATTAGACTGGCTCAGTTATATCTTGTTACTTTTCAGATCAAATGCTTTTCTCCTGAATCATTTTTTACTAGTTTCATTTTCCTGGTGCTAGTAATAATTGAACGCAACTTAGCACCTAGTACTTTTTGCAGTGTCTTTGACACCTGTGCTCTTGCCTGTTTAATTTTAGTAAGGATATACAAGAAAGATTTTAAAAAAGCATGCTAGCAAATCTGAAGTTTTCAATGGTAGGACATTGCAGAATACACCAAGTAATATATTTATAATTTTTTTGCCAAGAAAACTGACTATTCAAGCCTGATGTTGGAGGTATTTTTAGTAGCTTTATTTCTGATACTGTCTGTTTTTAATGGATAAAAGCGCTTTACCATGCCAATATTCCCAGTAAAATTGGATAACTACTGCAGAAGACATGTTGTCATGTACCCATTAGACTTTTTCTTGCACCTTTAAATCAATTTTTTTGGCCCCTTAACTTGCCAGAAGTGCAAGCTGATGAGTCTTTTTTGTTGTCTTTCTTTCTTTCTCTCTCTCTCTCTCTGTTGTTTTCTTTTATCTCTCTTTCTGTACCTGTTTAGATAGTGAATTCCATTGCTCCCCCCCACCCCCCGCCACTTTAATTCACTCTTTTATCCTTCCCGTGTTTATTTCCCAATCCTTAAATCTGGTTGAGGAGATGCCCTGTTCACTCAGGTCCCTGATACCCTTTTTCTCTCTCAATGCTGTTACCAGCTTTCAATGCCAGCAAAGTTGAAGTCCATAGAAGAAAAGAGAAGTTCGCAGCATAGCTATGAAGTTGGCTGGGTACTGACCCCTCGGAACACCATACATAAGTCCTCCAGCCCAAAAAAAATTCACTACTATTCTTTTTTCTTGTCACTTAGCCAATTTCATTTTCATGCAGCCTCTGTCACTTTTATTCCATCGGCTTTAACTTTGTTGACAAGCCAATTATGTGGTAATTTATCAAGTGCCTTTTGCAAGTCCATATATACCATGCCAACCGCACTGTCCCCATCAACTCTGTTTCCTTGTCAAGAAACTTAAATTGATGAAACAAGATTTGCGTTTAACAAATGTGTTGGCTTTCCTCAATTAATCCACACTTGTTCACATGACTTATTAATTTTGTCCGGGATTATTGTTCCTAAAAGCGTACCCAATGGTGAAGTTAAATTGACTGACCTACCTTCCTGGTTTCTTCTTCTCACCCATTTTTGAACGTAGGTGTAACATATGCAATTCTCTGGTATCACTCCTGTATAAAAGGAGGATTGGAAGATGATGGACCATTCCTCTGAAATTTCCACCTTTACTTTGCTCAGGAACCTAGGGATGGACCTGATGACTTATCTATTTTATGTAGTCAACCCTTCCAGTACCACCTCTACCAATTTTTAGCTCATCCAATATTTCAACCAACTCATCACTTACTATGACTTTGGCAGCATCATCTTCATTGGTAAAGACAGATGCAAAGTATTAGTTTAGTATCTGAACTATGCCCTCTGCTTCCATGCATAGGTCTCCTTTTTGGACCCTAATTGGCCCCACCGTCCCCCTTACCACTCATGCACTGTAAATGTCTATGAAAGAATTTTGTAATCATTTGTGGGCATTCAGCCTCTTCTTATACTCATTATCTGCCTCTTATTTCCCTTTTCATTTCTCCTCTGAATTTTCTATGTTCAGCCTAGTTTTCATCAACATGACATCTGGATGTGACACCTGTTATGTGCCTTTTTTCTGCTTCATTTCACTCTTCCTATCTCTTGTCATCCAGGGCATTCTGATTTTGGTTGCTTACCTTTCCCCCTTTTGGGAAAGTACCTTGATTATACCCAAACCACCACCTCTTTGAAGGTCATCTAATGCTAGATTACATTTTCCCTACCAAGCTTTGATTCCAATTTACCTGGCCAGATCCATTCTTAACCCCCTGAAATTGACTCTCCTCCAATTAAGTATTTTACTCTAGGTTGCTCCTGTTGTTTGCCATAGCTAATCTAAATTTTATGCTACTTTGATTGCTGTTCCTTAAATTTTTCCTTTCTGGCACTTACTCCACTTGACCCATGACATTCACCATTTATTTTGCAATTTTTCAATCACTTGGATTTTCTGTGTTGTGTTGGGTTGATTAAGTAGGTTGGTTTAAATTATGTGGGGTTGGATGGCAGAGCTGAATTATTGGTTTATTCAATATCGGACAAAGTACAAGTGTGTCTGTAAACCCTAAGTAGGATACCCGTCAGGGCCTTGAGACAACTTGAATCCAAGTTCAACCTCAGTATCGAATACCACAGGAACTGTTGAAATTGGTTCATGTTTATACCTATCAAGGGGCAGTTCCTAAGTAAAAATGAGATGACTTGCTGACTTGGTCTGAACCTATCAAACCTACCCGGTTATTTTCACATGATCATTATTTGTCACGGGGTTAGTGGGTGGCAATGTTGCGCCACACATGCATTATTCTGGCTTGAATGTTGGTGACTATCTATTATCAGTAGAAGATGAGATAACTTTGGGGTTGTAAAAATTCTCAAATTTTCCTGGATATCAGTAACAACCTAGACATAATGAAAAGCTTTGAGGATGTCCTCAAAGCATCCTTGAAGAGGTCAAACATCCCCACCGACTCATGGCATGCGACTGAGCAAAATGGAGAAGGATCATTTGGGACCGCATCAAACACATTGAGAGGCTTCAGGAACACTCAGCGGTGAAGTAGATAAAAGCTGCTTTCTTCTTAAATTGCCTTAAACTTGCAACTCATCCTACCATGCTTTGGGTTGTAAAATCCTGTCCTAATCTAAACCAAACATTAGCCTGCACCTCTCAGATATCTGTACTGACCTTTGTATTGTTCAGCAATGTTTCAGTATTTCTCATCAGATGTTTTGAGCCTTCTGCGGAATCGCATAGAATTTTCATGTGTGACTTCTACAGTACCAGTTTTACTGAAGCCCTCTATTCTAACTCCCATGCTGCCCCCATAATACCTTTTACTTATATTAAGCTGCTAACCTCTTAAATACTATCCTACAAGTGGAAGACTTAGTCTTGGAAATAAGGGATTGTATTATACATTTGCTTATTTGACAAGCAAAAATTGAACTAACCTAGCACTTTCTGTTTGAAATGTCTCTTTTCCATTCACAATTTGTGCCCAAATATGGAGAATCAATAGGAATATTTATGATTATAGCCCATCCATGGAGCATGCTTGCTGTTTGTAAGCCCTGTCCTTCTTCCAATGAAAAATTATGTAAATGATTTTTTGGAACAATAATGTGCATTTATATATCTTTAATGTAGAAAAATGTCCCATGGTGCGCCAGAGGCATAATCAGAAAATGAGGTACATTAAGGTGGCCAAAAGCTTGGTCAAAGAATTTAGTTTTAAGGAGGTCCTTAAAGGAGGAGATGAAGGGATTTAGGCAAGGAGTTTCAGAAAATCCACACACAACTGAAAGCACGTCCACCAAAGATGGAGCAAAAGGAGTGGGAGTACACAAAAGGCCAGAATAAGTAAGTGGATGCTGAGGTTGTAATGCTGAAGTCAGTTACAGAGATGAGGCAAGGCGATGTGTGGATTTAAACACTGACTTTTAAATTATTGGCAGTAGGTTGCCAATGTAGGTTAGTAAGAACCAGGGCAATGGGTGAGCAAGACCTACTGCAGAATAGGATATGGGCAGCAGAGTTTTTCGTCAGCTGAACTTCATGGAGGATGGGAAACCAGCCAATGGAATTGTTAGGTTTGAAAGTAACAGAATCCAGGACGAGGCTTTCAGTGGAGTTGATGGCAGTGATATGGAGTTTATGGTGGGGGCTGTAGATAATGGCTTTGATTTTTTTCCACTTTTTGGTGAATTATGGTTCATCCATGATTAGATATTTCACAGCAATCTGACAGAGGTAGTGGAGGGGATAGAAAGGGGTGGTAGAGAAATAGAATTGTGTATTATCAGCATACGTGTGTATAAGATGTAATCAAGGTAGTATGTGAAAGAGGAGGGAGCCAAAGTTATATCCTTAGGAATAAAGTCAGGTAAGATGCTACAGATTGTCTCACCTTGATCAGATAGGTAAAAATCAAGCCAAGGGAGAGTGATTCCACTGAACTGGGCAATAGAGAAAAGGGCCCAGGATCTTCTGTTTAGCAGCAATACTGGGCGCGTTGAGTTTTTTCCGACCAACGATGCTGCCCGTTTCTTATGGGATCTTTTGATCCCGGCTGAAGCAAAATGGGGCAACGTGGATGTCAGGTTGGAGGAGCAGTCATCTAGCCTGGTCAGTGGGAGGTTGGGTTGGGGAGTGGAAAGGTGGTCGCAGGGGATGCTTAGTTTGGGGGCCAGGTGTTTTGTTGGGGAGGGGGTTAGCTGGTTGGTCAGGGGGATGATTGGTGTGGTTGGTTGTGGTGCTTAGTTGAGTTACACAGCTGCTGGACCAGGATTCAACTGTGTAACACTTTCTGGGTAAGGATCCAGGCAAGTCCCACGTATCTGACCCAAGACTCCATCCTGAGCTCAGGATCGGAGACATTAGAGGAGGGTGCCAGGCAGCAGGGAATCAGCCCATCGGAAGTTTAAACTTTCTGGGCAATTTCTATGTATGCGTGTCAGCACTTCCATGGGGTCTTCAGCTATATCTCGCAATGTACGTCTCACCTCTGCAGATCAGGAGAGGGGAAGATTTGGCCAAGGTGTTGGAGAAGAATGATGGTGTAGATGGCCATAGTCACAGTGGATGTCATTCGTGACTTTGATTATGTCTGTTTTAGGGTTTTGGCAAGGACAGAAACCTATTTGGAGAGATTTGAACTTGAAGCTGATGGATTTGAGAGCAAACAGTACTGGAAAGGTTGGCGATTGGTAGTTTGCAAAAGTTCAAGGGTAGCTTTTTTTGAGGAAAGGGTGGTAATGGTTTTGCAAGTGAAATGTACAGTACATGAGAGCAAATCATTTACATTACTAGCATGCTATCATGGTGGCAAGAAGGGAAGTTGGGTGGTTAACAATTTAGCAGCAATAGAATCCAGGGAGTAGGAGGTTGAATAAATGGACAAGATTAGCCGGGGAGATGAGAGAGAGTGAGGAAATGCATGGCTGGTTAGGGGCAGGGTTAAGTGTGTTTTGCTTGGTGAGCAAGGGGAAGTAAGGAAAGCCCAAGAGCCAGCTGAAAAATAATCCCAATCTTGGTGATACAGAAATCCACGCGACCTTCACATTTGTTGTTGGAGGTCAGTGTAGAGAAAACAAGAGCGCAGCTTAAGGAGATCATTAATGGAGAAAAGTAGTGGTTATCAGGACCATTCTAGGGAACAAGGTTTGATTTTGGCAGGATGCATGAAGTTGTACAACCAGATCTGGTAATGGATAGCTAAACAAGTTTTGTATTGGGTAGGCTAAAGTTTGCCCCTGGAACGAAAGGTAGCATAGATGGGTGTATTGCTGGGTGGGAGGTGGCGTTCAACCATAATGGCAAAGAGTCAAGGTTTTGCTGGGGACAAAGCGTCAAAGGTGGGTGTGGGGAGTGGTTCAGTAGATTGATGCCTACAGAAGTATGATGGTGAATGGAGGAAAGAGGAGGATTAAAATTGGTTGTGTTTTTCCAGCGATGGAACTTGGACTCAAAAGGGCTAGAGAGATGGGGATGGTGTATATAAGGAATTGGTTTGAAACAGCTTTTGCTGTAATACATTTTTCCCTACGTTATAACAATGACTGCAGTTAAAAAGTAGTTAATTGGCTGTGGTGTGTTTTGGGACATCCTGAGGTTATGAAAGGCACTATATAAATGCAAGTTTTTCTCATCGGAATATCGCAGGAGTATGCCATACAGCCCATCGAGCCATTCATTTGGACCATGGCTAATCATTTACCTCAAAGCCACTTTCCCAAGCTATTTCCATATCCCTTAATGTCATTAGTATCCAGAAATCTATTGATTTTCTGTCTTGAAAATGCTCAATGATTGTGTTTCCACGACCCTCTGGGTAGAGAATTCCAAAGATTTACCATCCTAAGTGGAAGAAATTCCTCCTCATCTCACACGTGAATGGCCAACCCCTTATCCTGAGATTATGTGCCCTGGTTTTAGACTCACCAGCCAGGGGAAATATCCTATCTACGCCGACTCTATCAGAATCTCAGAATTGTTATGGTGTAGAAGGAGGCCATTCAACTCATCATGCCTCTACTGGCTTTCTGAGCATTTTAATTAACTTTGTGCCAATCTCCTGCATTTTCCCCGTAACCCTGCACATTGTTTCTATTTAAATAATCATCCGATGCCCTCTTGAATGCCTCAATTAAACCTGCCTCCACCACAGTTCCAGGCAGTGCATTCCAAACCCTAACTACTCACTGTGTGTGAAAAATGTTTCTCTCCTCGCATTTGCTTCTTTT
Source organism: Cetorhinus maximus (assembly GCF_964194155.1). Classification (NCBI taxonomy): domain Eukaryota; kingdom Metazoa; phylum Chordata; class Chondrichthyes; order Lamniformes; family Cetorhinidae; genus Cetorhinus; species Cetorhinus maximus. The sequence continues at coordinate 44,236,309 of NC_135882.1, read as the reverse complement.
GCAAAACACTTTAAAACTGAGCTCTTGATCAATTTACGATAGGGGACAGTTTCTCCCTATCTACACTGCCCAGATCCCTCATGATTTGGAAAACTTATATCAAGTCTCCTCTTAGCCTTCTCTTCTCCAAGGAAAACAGTCTCAACTTTTCCAATCTTTCTTCATAACTGAAGTGTTTCATCCCTAGAATCATTCTCATAAACCTCTTCTGCACTCTCCAATATGTACACATCCTTCCTATAGTGTGGCGACCAGAACTGTATACACAGGTCCGCAAGCATGACCCAGACCTCCCTGTCGCTTGCCATTTCAACACTCCACCCTGCTCTCATGCCCACATGTCTGTCCTTGGTCTGCTGCATTGTTCCAGTGAAGCTCAACGCAAACTAGAGGAATAGCACCTCATCTTCCGACTAGGCACTTTACAGCCTTCCGGACTGAATATTGAGTTCAACAATTTTTGATCATGAACTCTCTCCTCCATCCCCACCCCCTTTCCGATCTCCCTTTTTTCCAATAATTTATATAGATTTTTCTTTTCCCACCTATTTCCATTATTTTTAAATGTATTTCCATCCATTGTTTTATCTCTGCCTTTTAGCCTATTTCGATCCTTCCCCCTACCCCACCCCCACTAGGGCTATCTGTACCTTTATTATCACATTCCTTAGATATTATCACCAGCTTCAACACCTCTTTGTCCTTTTGTCTATGACATCTTTTGGTTATCTCCACCTATCACTGGCCCTCTATCCAGCTCTACCTGTCTCTCCCCCCCCCCCCCCCCCACCCCCCGCCACCTTAAACCATCTTATATTTCACCTCTTTTCTATTTTTCCTTAGTTCTGTTGGAGAGCCATACGGACTCGAAACATTAACTGTGTTCCTCTCCACAGATGCTGTCAGACCTGCTGAGTTTTTCCAGGTATTTTTGTTTTTGTTTTATATACACTACACCAGCTGAGGTCTAACCAGTGTCTTATATAAGTTCATCATAACCTCCCTGCTCTTGTGTTCTGTTGAGCCTGCAAGAAATTTGTGCACTTCAATGAGATCACCTTTCATTCTTTGAATCTCTAGAGAGTACAGGCCCAGTTTCCTCAATCTCTCCTCTTAAGACAATCCCACCATCCCAGGGATTAGTCTGGTGAATCTCTGTTGCACTCCCTCTATATCAGGTATATCCTTCCTTAGATATGAAGACCAAAACTGTACACAATATTGCAGGTGTGGTCCCACCAAGGTTCTCTACAATTGCAGCAAGACATTTTTACTCCTGTACTCGAAACCCCTTGCAATGAAGGCCAATATATAATTTGCCTTCCTAATTATGTACTGCAACTGCATGCTTCTTAATGACTCGTGAACAAGGACATCCAGTTCCCTTTGGACATCAACACTTCCCAACCTCACCGTTTAAGAAATACTCTGCCTTTCTGTTTTTTCTACCAAAGTGGGTAACTTCACATTTCTCCACATTGTATTCTATCTGCCATGATCTTGCCCATTAACTTGGTTTGTCCAAGTCCTCTTGTATCCTCCTTGCATCCTTCTCACAACTTACATTCCCACCTAGCTTTGCGACATCAGCAAATTTGGGAATATTATATTTGGTTTCCACACCCTTACCCCACTATTAACAGCCTGAGAATGACCCATTTATTCCAACTCTCTTTTGTCTGTTAACTGGTTCTCAATCCAAAGCAATAAATTACCCCCAAACCCATATGATCTAATTTTGTTTACTAGTCTGTGTGGGACCTTTTCAAAAGTCTTCTGAAAATCCGAATACACCACATCCACAAGTTCTCCTTTATCTATGCTACAAGTAATATCCTCAAAAAAAAACTCCCAACAGGTTTGTCAAACATGATTTCCCTTTCATAAATCCGTGTTGACTCTGTCCAATCATATATCATTTTCCAAGTGTCTAGTTATCGCATCCTTTATAATAAATTCTAACATTTTCCCTACTACTATCGTCAAACTAAAAGGTCTGTAGTTCTCTCTTTTCCTCTCTCCCTCCCTTCTTAAATAATGATGTGATATTTGCTACTTCCCAGAATCTATAGGATTTTGAAAGATGATCACCAATGCATCCACCATTCAATAGCCACCTCCTTTAATGGAGCTCATCTGGTCCGGGTATTTATCAACCTTGAATTAATTTTTTGAGTACCACCTTTTTATAAATAGATTCTTTCATTTCCTCATTTTCACAAGCCCCTTGGTTCCTTAGTATTTCTGGGAGATTTTCTGTATTTTCCTCTGTGAAGACAGACTTACAATAATTGTTTAGCTTCCCCGCCATTTCCCTATTCTCTGTTGTAAATTCTCCTGTGTCCACCTGTAACAGACCCACATTTGACCTTGCTAATGTTTTCCTTTTCAGATACCTAAAGCTTTTATAGCCTGCCTTTGTTTCTCACTAACTTGCATTCATATTCTCTTTTCCCTTTCTTTATTAGTTTCTTGGTCCTTCTTTACTGGATTCTAAATTGCTCCCAATCCTTGGTCTTACCACTTTTTCTGGCAACCTTAAAAGCCACTTCCTTTGACCTAACGCAATCTTTAACTACTTTTGTTAGCCATGTTGATTCACCTTTTGTGCTGGGTTTTTGTGTCTTGGAGGAATGTATATTTGTTGTAGATTATGTAATACTACTTTAAATGTTAGTCATTACCTGTCTATCATAAAATTTTTTAGTGTATTTTCCCAATTCACCATTGTCAACTTGCTCCTCATTCCTTCGTAGTTTCCTTTGTTCAGATTGAAGACTCTAGTTTCAGAATGAACTATATCACTTCCAAACTTAATTCTATAATGTTATGGCCACTATCTCCTAAAGGCTCCTTTACAGCAAGGTTATTAATTGGCCCGCTCTCATTACATAATAAACCTAAAATAGCCCGATCCCTAGTTGGTTGTTCAACGTTTTGCTCCAGAAACCCATCTCGTGTACAAGAGAAATTCATCCTCCGCAGCATTCGTGGTAATTAGTTTTATCCAGTTTATACGTACATTGAAATCGCCAATTACTGCTGTATTACCCATGTTATATGCAGCTCTAATTTCCTGATTTATACTTTGCCCAACTTTACCACTACAATTTGGTGGCCTAGAAACAACTCCAACCAAATGTTTGTTGCCCTTTGTTTCTTAACTCCATCCAAACTAATCCTACCTCTTGATCCTTGGATCTCAGATCGTCTCTCACTAATGTACTGATTTCGTCCCTTATTAACAGCAGTACCCGACCTCCTTTTCCTTTAATCTCATCCATCCTAAATGATGAATATCCTTGAATATTCAGTTCCTGGTTCTGTAACCCTGAAACATCTCCGTAATGGCAATTAAATCATACCCATTTACCTCTTTTTGGGCCTTCAAATGATCTAACTTGTTGCAAATGCTGCATGCGTTCAGGTAGAGTGTCCTTACCCTTGTCTTTTTAACATTATTCCACATTCTGATACTATTTGATGCTTGTCTTTGCTTCATCAGACTTCTAATTTCACTTGCGACTTTTCTATTTACTGTTACCAGTTTTGCTTCCCTCTAATCTGAGCTCCCTCGCTGGTTCCCATCCCTCTGCCAGCCTAGTTTAATCTCTCCCCAATGGCATTAGCAAATCTCCCTGCAAGGATGTTAGTCCCAGCCCTGCTAAAATGCAACAACCATCTTGTACAGGTCCCACCTGTCCCAGAACCAATCCCAATGCCTCAAATCTGATGCGCTCCCATCTACACCTATTCTCCTACATGTTCAATCGCTCAATCTTCCTTTCCAATGCTCACTAGCATGTGGCACTGGAAGTAATCCTGAGATTATTGCTTCTGAGGTCCTACTTTTTAATTTCCTTTTAACTCCCTAAAATCTGCTTTCAGGACTTCATCTCTCTCCCTACCAATGCCATTGATATCTATGGGGACCATGACTTCTGGCTGTTCACCATCCCCCAGAAGAATGTTGTGCAGCCACTCTGGCATCCTTGACCCTGGCACCAGGGAGGCAACTTAGCATGTGGGAGTCACTTCTATGGCCACAGAAATGCCTGTCTGTTTCTCTGACTAACGAATCCACTATCATTATTCTCTTTAGCTCTGAAGAAGAGTCATACGGACTCAATGTTAACTCATCTTTCTCTTCCACAGATGCTGTCAGACCTGCTGAGCTTTTCCAGCATTTTTTGTTTTGGTTCCACTATCATTATTGCTCTTTCACTTTCTTCTTTCTCCCCTCCTGTGCAGTAGAACCACCCAATTTCCCAAATGGAAAACCAGTTAGTGAGAGAGATCGCCTTAAGGGACTCCTGCACCATCTGCCTGGTTCTCGTAGACTGCCTGGTAGCCATCCATTCCCCCTCTGCCTGCATTCTCCTAACTGCAGCAAGACAACTTCCCTAAACATGCTATCCATCTCTGCCTTGCGGATGCACTACAGTGACTCCAGCTGCCGCTCGAGTTCCAAAATCCAGAGCACAAGCTTTAGTAGCCAGTCACACCACTGCAGATGTTTGTCTAGAGATCTTGCGAGGAGAGATGCGATGGAAGATGGCAAGGTTGAGTGACCAAATTTTTATGTGTAAAATGCAAATTTACAAACTCCTCAACTTTTTCTAAGATAACTTTGAAAGTAAAAGAGCAATTGGCAGTTGACTTTCTGTTTGAAGAATTTGGCACGTGCAGTAAGAGTTAAACACAGGCAGTGACTGAGAAGATTGGTGAGTGAGGAAGGATTGGATGAAATCGGGTCAGAATGATTTATATTTTCTGAAGTTTTCTAAATGGCAATGCCAACCTTATTGCTTTATCCTTGTATTCAAAAACAGTTGTTCGTATCAACAACCAGTTTTGGGCAGGAATACTACTGTTCAACTTCATTAGGAGTTTCTGAATAAAATTGCTGAGTTTAAATGTTTATTTAAGGAGAATGCTTTGGTGGTAATAAGCACCCTTCGATATATCGGCTAAAGAAGAAAATGTTAATTGGTTTAATCTTTTTTCACTTTGACTATTAACCCATAATCAAAATAAATGGAGAGTGAGGATTAAGAGATGCTCATTTTTTTTTTCTATACATACATTTATATGCTTTTAGTTTGGACTGTGAAGAGCATGTACATAAAACTCACAAATCTGTGCCCTTTTTGTGTAAGATGTGCATTTCTGGGAGACTGGGTGCAGGCACTGTTTTTGCATCAGTACTGGACAGCAGAATCATTTAAATACTGAAATGTCATTGGAATTGTCCTGCACTTAATTCCTGAACTATGAGAGTGTCAGGTACTCAGTGTAAATCTTTATCTTACTGTCCAAGGGTGCTTGTGACTGTAAGTTCAGTTACTGGGCACATTAAGCAAGTGTTTTTGGGCCATGTCTGGACAGTTTTGGTCACCGATATTTGTTCTTGCTGGTTCTCAAGCCTTTATGCCATTTGTTCAGTGGATTTTTTTTTCACCCATGAGCACCGTTATTGCTATAAACAAGATTCCCTCATAACAAAAACAGAATTACCTGGAAAAACTCAGCAGGTCTGGCAGCATCGGTGGAGAAGAAAAGAGTTGACGTTTCGAGTCCTCGTGACCCTTCAACAGAACTGAGTAAAATTAGGAGAGGGGTGAAATATAAGCTGGTTTAAGGTTGTTTGGGGTGGGGGGGGGGGGGGGTGGGGGGGGTGGGGGTGGTGGTTGTAGGGACAAGCAAGCAGTGATAGGAGCAGACAATCAAAAGATGTCACAGACAAAGGAACGAAGAGGTGTTAAAGGTGGTGATATTATCTAAGAGAATGTGCTAATTAAGAATGGATGGCAGGACATATGATTCCCTCATATCAGCTTTTGGAGGAAGGTGACGACCAATGGTCAAAAAATGGTATCAGAAGAGTGGTCAATCATGGATACCTATATATCTATATTTTTAAACGGAGGAACACATTTGGCATCCGTGTATGTGAATGCTTCAATTTCCAGGCATCCTTTGTGATCCTGATTAAATGATTGTGCTGGGTGGCTCTACAGAAACATAAGTCATAAACATAAGAAACATAGACAACAGTATCTATCCTTTGTATTACTTTGTCAAAGAAAGCAAGCCAGTGTGGTGATTCAGCAGCATAATTAGATTGATTACACCTGTCTAGATGCTACCTACCACATTTATAGCTATTTTTGGATCTACTGGTCAACTGCGGGGGAACTGTCTTTACTGGATCTAGGAATATAGTGAGAGGCAAGAAAGGCATCTGCTGTCAATATGCACTGTAGAGCTGTGTTGGTCAGTACCAACCAATTGTTTTCTTAAGACTGCATCCCACAGGCTCGTCCTTGTAACTGCTTGCAGCACCAACTCCACTTCATACGATCATGTGAATTAGGAACAGGAGTAGGCCACTTGGCCCCTCGAGTCTGCTTCGCCATTCAATAAGTTCATGGCTGATCTGAATCTAACCTCAACCCCACATTCGTGCCTACCCCTGATAACCCTTCAAACCATTGTTAATCAAGAATCTATCTAGCTCTACCTTAAAAATATTCAAAGACTCTGCTTCCACCGCCTTTCGAAGAAGAGTTCCAAAAACACTTTACCCTCTGAGAGAAAAAATTTCTCCTATCTGTCTTAAATGAGCGACACCTTATTTTTAAATAGTGACCCCTAGTTCTAGATTCTCCCACAAGAGGAAACATCCTCTCCACATCCACCCTTCAAGACCCCTCAGGATCTTAAACGGTTCAATTAAGTCGCTTCTCACTCTTCTAAATTCCAGTGGATACAAGTCTAACCTGTGCAGCCTTTGCTCATAAGACAACCTGCCCATTCCTGGTATTAGTCTAGTAAACCTTCCCTGAACTGCTTCTAACACATTTATATCTTTCTTTAAATAAGGAGACCAGTACTGTACACAACTCCAGGTGTGGTCTCACCAATGCCCTGTACAACTGAAGCATAACCTCCCTACTTTTGTAATCAATTCCCCACACAATAAATGATAACATTCTATTAGCTGCTGTACCTGCATACTAACCTTCTGTGATTCATGCACTAGGACATGCAGATCCCTCTGAACCTTAGAGCCCTGTAGGCTCTGACCATCTAGATATTAAGCTTCCTTTTTATTCTTCCTACCAAAATGAATGATTTTGCATTTGCCCACATTATACTCCATTTGCCAGATCTTTGCCCACTCACATAACCTAGCTCTGTCATTTTGTAGCCTCCTTACATTCCCTTCATAATTTACTTTCCTACCTACCTTTGTGTCATAAGCAAATTTAGCAACCATTCCTTCGGTCCCTTCATCCAAGTCATTTATATAAATTGAGAAAAGTTGAGGCCCTGGCACCGATCCCTGTGGCACACCACTCGTCACACCTTGCCAACCAGAAAAAGACCCATTTATGTCAACTCTCTGCTTCCTGTTAGTTAGCCAATCTTCTATCCATGAGCTTTTATTTTCTGCAACAACCTTTGGCATCTTATCAAATGCATTCTGGAAGTCTAAGTATAGTACATCCACCGGTTCCCCTTTATCCACAGCACATGTGACTCCTTCAAAGAACTCCAAAAAATTGGTTAATCATGATTTCCCTTTTACAAAACCATGTTGACTCTGCCTGATTACTTTGAATTTTTCTAAGTGCCCTGCCATAACATTTTTAAAAATAGCTTCTAACATTTTCCCTATGACAGATGTTAGGCTAACTGGCCTATAGTTTCCTGCTTTCTGTCTCCCTCCCTTTTTGAATAAAGGAGTTATATTTGCTATTTTCCAACTTAATGGAACCTTCCCCGAATCTAGGGAATTTTGGAAAATTAAAATTAATGCATCAACAATCTCACTAGCCATTTCTTTCAATACCTTAGGTTGAAGTCCATCTGGACTTGGATTTGTGAGCCTGCAGCCCCAACAATTTGCTCAATACCATTTTGCTGGTGATTGCAATTTTCCTGAGTTCCTCCCTCCCTTCTATTTCCTCATTTACAGCTATTTCCGGGATGTTACTTGTGTCCTCTATAGTGAAGACTGAAGCAAAATAGCTGTTTAATCCATCTGCCAGCTCCCTATTTTCCATGATCAATTCCCCAGGACCAACGCTCACTTTGTTAACTCCTTATTTAATTTATCACAACTCACTGTGGATAGTGCACTGCAATATCAAGCCCCACTGTTCCCCAAGCCGTGACAAATGTGAAAATGTTTGATCAACCCACTTAATAGCTTAATTTAGGTTAATAGAAAATGAGCACCAGGTTTGTAAACTTAATAAGTAACTAACTGTTTAATGAACAAATTGTCTTTAACCAGTGGCAAAAGAAAGAAATATGAACTGCTAATTTCTAACTCTATAACCTAAACCTTACCCCTTAAATCCCTATATGCACACATACAAGACACACAAAAACCTGGATTTTAAGGGTGGGATAAAACAGTTCAATAGCACCAATTCTGAAATACAGGATTCAGTGGATTGATTTTGTTCACTGTCTTCCAAATTCCTTCAGTTCTTTGTTAATGACACAAGGTGGTCTTCCAGCACTTTCAGTCTTCAGTTAACTGGTTGAGCACTTGTCTTTCAGCGCCTCTAACAGTGATTTTTCTCCTTTGTCTCTTGACAGGGGTTTTCAGATAGAGAGCAGGTTATAGAGATGAGAAAAAGCCAGCTAGCTATTGTAGTAGAATTACTGGAATCTTACACACACATGAGAGAGAGGTTTAAGGTCATTTTCCTTTCAGGCTAGGAGCTATTCTACTGCAGTGCTTTCACACAAACTCTGGTCACTTGATCAGGAGCCAATTAAAATGTTCTTACCAGTTCCCCATTCGACCAGACTCCTCAGCACCATCCTGTCTTTCGTGGCACACTGTGTTCCAGGAGAACAGCATTGTATATATGCCCCTCACACTGTTTCAGTAGGCATGTCCTTCAAACTGCAGCCATTGTAATTTTAATCCACAGTGAACAGAAATAAAAAGATATGTTCTTTACGTGCCTCCATCCTTAAAAGAGATGAAACGCCATCTCAAAAATGTGTTTTGTCACGAGGTCTGTGACACATGGACAACCAAACATGAGACTTACTCCCATTTATCCTTCCACCCCTTATACAATCTTTTACAATCTTCAGCATTTCTTACCCCTTTAACTTATTTTAGTATTTTACACCTGGGACAATGCATCCGTGATCACATTATCTTTGCCGGCAATGTGAACAATCTTTACATTGAATGGTTGAAACGGAAGTGTTTCAGTCTGCATTTGGTCTCCCCGATGTAGAGGAGACCATATTGGGAGCAGTGAATGCACTAGACCAAATTAAAGGAGGTGCAAGTGAAGCGCTGCTTCACCTGAGACGAGTGTTTGGGCTCTTGGATAGTGAGGAGGGAGGAAGTAAAGGGGCAGGTATTGCACCTTCTGTGACTGCATGGGAAAGAGCCGTGGGAAGGGAATGAGGTGCTGGGGGTGATGGAGAAGTGGACCAGGGTTTTTCGCAGGGAACGGTCCCTATAGAATGCTGATATGGCGGGGGAGGTGAGGGGAAGATTTGTTTGGTGGTGGCATCATGCTGGAATTGTTGGAAATGGCAGAGGATGATCCTATGAATGCAAAGGCTGGTGGGATGAAAAATGAGGACAAGGGGGACCCTATCATGGATCTGGGAGGGAGGGGAAGGTGTGAGGGCAGAGGCGTGGGAGATGGGTCGTGCACAGCTGAGGGCCCTGTTAACCTCATTTGGGGGGAATCCTCGGCTAAGGAAGAAGAAAGACATGCCAGAAGTGCCGTTTTGGAAAGTGGCATCACTGGGACGGAGGCGAAGGAACTGAGAGAATGGGATGGAGTCCTTACAGGAAGCAGGGTATGAGGAACTGTAGTTGAGGTAGCTGTGGGAGTTGGTGGGCTTATAAGAATATTGGTGGACAGTCTATCATCAGAAATGGAGACGAAGAGCTCAAGGAAGGGAAGGTAAGTGTCAGGGATGGACCATGTGAAGGTGATCGAGGGGTGAAAATTGGAAGCAAAATTAATAAATCTTGCCAGGTCCAGATGAGGGCATGAAGCGGCACCGAAACAGTCATCGATGTACTGAAAAAAGAGTTGTGAGAGGGGACCTGAGTAGGACTGATACAAGGAATGTTCCACATACCCCATAAAGAGACCGGCATAACTGGTATGGTACAATGCGGGTACCCGTAGCCACACCTTTTATTTGGAGGAAGTGAGACAAATTTAAGAAGAAATTGCTCAGTGAGAGAACAAGTTTAGTCAGGTGTAGGAGAGTGGTGGTGGATGGGGATTGTTCGGGCTTCTGTTCAAGGAAGAAGCGGAGAGCCCTCAGGCCATCCTGCTGGGTGATGGAAGTGTAGAGGGATTGGACGTCCATGGTGAAGAGGAGGTGGTTAGGGCCAGGGAACTGGAAATTGTTGATATGATGTAGGGCATTAGAGGAATCATGGCTGTAGGTGGGAAGAGACTGGACGAGGAGAGAGAGAATGGAGCACGGTAGGAAGAAATGAGTTTCGTGAGGCAGAAACAGGTTGACATGATCGGTCTGCCGGGACAGTCCTGTTTGTGGATTTTGGGAAGGCGGTAGAAGCAGGCTGACTGGCATTGGGAGACTGAGGCTGGAAGCTATGGAGGGAAGATCTCCAGAGGAGATGAGGTTAGTGACAGTCCTGGAAACAATGGTTTGATGTTCGGTGGTGGGGTCATGGTCCAGGGGGAGGTAGGAAGAAGTATCTGAGAGTTGGCGCTCAGCCTCTGCGAGGTAGAGGTCAGTACACCAGACAACAACAGCACCACCCTTGTCGGCAGGTTTGATAACAAAGTCAGCGATGGACCTAAGAGAACGGAGTGCAGCAAGTTCAGAAAGAGACAGGTTAGAGTGGGTGAGGGGGCAGAGAAATTGAGATAGCCGATGTCACACCGACTGTTCTCAATGATAAGATTGAGAGCAGGTAAGAGGCTAGTGCGAGGGGTCCAGGTGGAAGGAGAATACTGGAGGTGGGCGAAAGGTTCCGTGGAACGGGGTAGGGGAACGACTCCTGCCAAAAGAAGTGAGCACAGAGATGGAGGCGGCGGAAGAAGAGTTCAGCATCGTGCCAAGCCCGAAATTCATTGAGATGAGGGCGTAAGGGTTTGAAACTGAGTCCTTTGCTGAGTACAGAACATTCAACATCAGAGAGGGGAAGGTCAGAGGGTATGGTGAATACACGGCAAGGGCTGGAATCAGAAGACAGGATGGGAAGGGGTGGAGGGTCCTGGATGGGCATTGATACCATGCCACTTTCCAAAATGGCACTTCTGGCATGTCTTCCTTCTTCCTTAACCGAGGTTCTCTTCCCCTCCCACTGTGGTTGACAGGGCCCTCAGCCATGTCCGACTCATCTCCCGTATCTCTGCCCTCACGCCTTCCCCTCCCTCCCAGACCCATGATAGGGTTCCCCTTGTCCTCACTTTCCACCCCACCAGCCACCGCATTCAAAGGGTCATCCTCCGCCATTTCCGCCAACTCCAGCATGATGCCACCACCAAACACATCTTCCCTTCATACCCATGTCAGCATTCCGTAGGGACTGTTCCCTTCGGGACACCCTGGCCCACTCCTCCGCCACCCCCAACACCACATCCCCTTCCCACGGCACCTTCCCATGCAGTCACAGAAGGTGCAACACCTGCCCCTTTACCTCATCCCTCCTCCTTGTCCAAGGGCCCAAACACTCCTTTCAGGTGAAGCAGCGCTTCACTTGCACCTCCTTCAATTTGGTCTACTGCATTCGTTGCTCCCAATGTAGTCTCCTCTACATTGGAGAGACCAAACGCAGACTGGGTGACCACTTAGTGGAACACCTCCGGTCTGTCCGCAAGCAAGACCCAGACCTTCCGGTCGCTTGCCATTTCACACACCGTCCTGTTTCCATGCTCACATGTCTGTCCTTGGCCTGCTGCAATATTCTAGTGAAGCCCAATGCAAACTGGAGTAACAGCACCTCATCTTCCGATTAGGCACCTTACAGCCTTCAGGACTTAGCATTGAGTTCAACAACTTCAGACCATGAACTCTGTCCTCCAAGCTCACCCCTTTTTAATCCCCTTTTTTCTACATTCATTATTTTTTTTTTATCCACTTATTTTATTTTTATTCATGTATCCATCGTTCTATCCCTTTTTTATCCCATTTTCTATCCCCATCCCCCCCCCATCCCCATTCTGCTTTCTTCCTTTATGTCACTACTAGCACCTATTTTAGCACTAACCATCACCACTCCCTTTGTCCTTCAGTTCATGACATCTTTGTCAATCCTTCCTTTGTCACCACCTAACATGGGCCTTCTATCCAGTTCCACCTGCCCCCCACTTAAACAGTGTAAATTTCATCACATTTCCACTTCCCTTCAGTTCTGACGAAGGGTCATATGGAGTCGAAACGTTAACTCTGTTTCTTTCTCCACAGAATCTGCTAGACCTGCTGAGTTTTTCCAGCATTTTCTGTTTGTTTCAAATTTCCAGCATCCACAATATTTTGCTCTTATTATAGCAGGGAACTATAGGCCAGTTAGCCTAACCTCAGTAGTAGGGAAAATGCACAGATGTGTTAGGGATGTGTTAATAGGTCCCAAACTTAATTTGACGAGTGGAAGATGCCGATATGTGATCTTTTTTTAATATAGGGTGATCGTTGCACGTCGACGACAACACGGTCTCAGCAGAGTGGGGCCTCAATCCCATGTAAGAGCATTGCAAGACCATTGAAGGCGGGATTCTGCTGTGAGCAGGAATGAGAAATTTCTGCTGTTTAGTGGATTTCCAACATTGGCAATTCAGAAATCCACCATTTTCAATATACATTCTGACCTTCAGATCTGCCCTGGGGCTTAAGAAGAAATCACAACTCTGCTGTCAGGCAGAGAGAGAGCAGGACATGATTGCAGAGCTGTGATTGGAGGAGCAGCAAGTGTGGACGAGACAAAATCTGTATGGATCTGCACCTCCAATCACAGATTCTGTCTCTTCCCCCACTGGCTGCACCAGTTCCTCCAATCACAGGTTCCCTCTCTCTTGCTGCTAACATCAATAATTGGAGGATCAGCGAGGGAGGGAGGGAACCTGTGATTGGAGGAATTTGAGAAGCGTTCGGGTGACGGTGCGGCTGCGAGGCGGGAGGCGGGAGGCTCTCAGTTGCGTCACCGCCTAGGAGGCCGAGGCGAAGAGTCAGAAAATAAAGGAGGATTGAGTTTCCGCCACTGACGAGCAGACATGGGGGGGAGCTGTCTCGCAGCTTTGCGCCAGGCCGGACCTGGCGGCTGTCCGAACCCAGAACTCCTGCCACTGCTGGGGAACTGAAGGGCAGTAATTTGGTCCCCTTCGCTTCTAGTGAGACTATATTAAGCCACCAGTCGCGTTATCTTGAGTGAGATGGGCGCCGTGTGAGTGCCTGGGGCAATCAGAGCTTATTATAGGATCAGCTATGCAGACTCCAGAGGATGAGGCGGGCACGATTGGTGATGTGAGGATGGGAGGGAGGTGTTTGTTCACAGCTCTGGTCCGCAAACTATTCCGTCTTGGACAAGTGAAAAGTAACTAATCTCAGTGCTTCTCCAAAGTAAACCAAACCAGGGCAGCCTAACTGCCTTCCTGAAACACATCATGATTTAATTTGACCATGGAATGGATTACTAGCAGGTGCAGAGTAGATAATAGCCACGATAATAACTGAGATGGGGTGTGAGATTTAGTTTCCCGGAAACACGAGTTTCCTGGAGGCTCTATAGAAATTAACGGCAGGGCCTGATCTAAATTTTCTATATTGGTTTTCTAGCAGTAGCAAGGTAGAGTGAGTGGCTGGGGAATGAAGTGGAAGTGAGTGGATGCTACTGCTTCCAGCCCCCACTTTAGTGTAAATTCCACCGAGGCCACCTCGGAGTGTGCACCACCAGAGGCGAATGCAATGTCAGTTAAACCCAACTCCTTAGCTCAGACCCAGTCCCTACCCCCTTGGTGATCAGAACTTGGAGCCTAGTCTATCTCCAGCTCTGCTCCTTAAAGCGAAAAGGCAAAAAGTTATATTGGTTAGCTCTGTTACTTGGCATTCTTCAATGGTCATTCTTATTAGTTGCTTTCATAAAAAATTGATCACTTTATTGCTTTGACATTGATTTAAAAAAAATCATATTTAATGTTATGCCAAATCTTTCTGAAATTTGCTCATTGGCCCCTTGAATAAGAAAAAAATTGAAATGTGGCTCCTCATGCAAAATGATTGGGACCTCTGGTGTATACGCTATAATCCAAAGCACAAAGAGGGTTAAAATGCACCCACAGCTAGAATCAGGGCAATTTAATCGGCAAAAGCGAGGATTGAGAGGGGAGAAAGAACAACAGATGGCAGCAGATGGCCACAGATAGATGGGCATGGTGAGAAGCTCTCTAGGAAGCTGACTGCACAGAAGCTATCTTGTGCAGTACTTCAAGAAATTATAAATGAAGGGCATTCTACAGACTTGAAAAAAAAAGTTGATAGAATGTGAACATTGCTGGCAAGGCCAACATTTGTCATTCATCCCTAATTATTCTTGAGAAGATGGTTGGATTCTTGAGTTTTCTTCTTGAACCGCTGCAATCTGTGGTGTTGGTACACCCAAAAAGTGCTTTTACGAAGGGAATTCCAGGATTTTTGAGCCATTGACAGTGAAGGAATGACGATATGCTTACAAGTCAGCAAAGTGTCTGGCTTGGAGGGAAACTTGCAGGTAATGGTGTCCCTATGTGCTTGCTGCCCTTTTTTTTTATTTGTTCATGGGTTGTGAGTGTCGCTGGCTAGGCCAGCATTTATTGCCCATTCCTAATTGCCCTGTTCAGAGGGCATTTAAGAATCAACCACATTGCTGTGGGTCTGGAGTCACATGTAGGCCAGACCAGGTAAGGGTAGCAGATCTCCTTCCCGATAGGACATTAGTGAACCAGATGGGTTTTTACAACAATTGGCAATGGTTTCATGGTCATCATCAGACTTTTAATTCCAGATTTTTATTGAAGTCAAATTTCACCATCTGCCATGGTGGTAGAGGTTGCAGGTATGGAAGGTTGTTGTCGAAGGAGGTTTGGTGTGTTGCTACAGTGCACTTTGTTGATGGCACACTGGAGGGCGTGAATGTATAAGGTGGCAGATGGGGCCTCTGTTAAGCAGTGTTACGACCAGTCTCTGGGTGAGGTTCCCCCAATTTGTTATAATCCCGGATGAGGTACCCCAAATTGATATGCTCCTGGGTGAGGATGTATGAACTTGTTCCCTTTATTCAGGTAGGTCGCAACAAGGTTAATTTAAGAAAGACCCCTTCCCTCGTGGATACCTTTTTCCCAGTCTAAATGTGTTTTATGTTTTAAAAGCCAATTTAACCAGGCTTTTTTGAGTCAAATAAAGAGTACATTTATTAGCTACTAAAACGTGAGAAAAAATAGTCAAAACACAATACAGATACACATAGATTAGAAAGGAGAAGTGAGTCCAGAAATAAAGGTTTTAAAAAAAAAGGTATACAAATCAGTGTTTTGGCTTGTCCGTGAGGAGTAGATGGCGAAACATTGTGGCTGCGAAGTTGGGTGATCCCGATAGAATTGACTTTCGCAGTTGAGCAGTGGGTTTGGAGATTCTTGGTTCTGCAGGTTGGCTAAAAGGAGTTGCCCTGTTTCCTTTATGACTGTGGCTTTTCTGACTTGTGACTTGCCCCCAGGAATCAGAGAGAGGGAACTTTTTTACCTTCCAGCTCAAGGATGTTTAGTTGTTGTTCTTCAGCTGTGACCTTCATAGCACATACACACACCTGGCTTGGAACACCAAAACTAGCATGCAGAGACCAGGGTTGCAGATGGATTTTAACCCCTTTTCTTATGTATTCCTGGAGGGGGTAAAAATAAACACGTCTTTCACCAAGAAACTGCTTTCTTTCAACTCAGTTCATGTCCACAGTCTGGGATATAATTCAACAGGAGGTGATTTCAGTTGAGATGGTAATCAGCTTTTTTTGCATTGCATCTCTTCCTTTGAAATGTGTCTGTCTGAAGGAGGCCTTGACACCTTTTTTAGGCGCAACATTCCGTTTTCTCTGGGCTCTGGGAATTTTCCAGCAAGTCGTTACTTTAGACTCTCAGCCAGCTTTTGCTTGTATGTCCTTTTTAAAAAAACACATGTCATTCTTAAACATTTCAACATGACCATAAGTAATTTAGGGCTATGATCCACTGTCATGGCAGCAGTTACTTAATCCTGGATGGTGTGGAGCTTCTTGAGTGTTGTTGGAGCTGCATTCATCTAGGTAAATGGAGAGTAGTCCATCACACTCCTGACTTGTGCCTTGTGGATGATAGACAGGCTTTGAGAGTCAGAAGGTATGCTACTTACCACCGAATTCCCAACCTCTCCCTGCTCTTGTAGCCACAGTATTTAAATGGCTGGTCCAGTTCAGTTTCTGGTCAATGTAACCCCAAGGATGTTGATAGAGGGGGATTCAGTGATGTTAATGCTGTTGAAGATGGTCATTACAAACATATGAATTAGGAGCGAGAATAGGTCATTTGGCCCCTTGAACCTGCTCCGCCATTCAATAAGATCATGGCTGATCTGATTGTGGCCTTAACATAATTTACCTTGTAGGGGGTGATAAACCATTTTCTTGAACTGCTGCTGCCGTTATGCTGTAGGTACTGCCACACTGCTGTTAGGGAGGAAGTTTGTAATGTTTATTCAGGGTCCAATGAAGGAACAGTGAGATACTTCAAAGTCAGGATGATGTGCGACTTGGAAAGGAATTTCATTATTAAGATGTTCCACCATGCCTGCTGTCCTTGTCCTGCTAAGTAATAAGAGGTCACAGGTTTAAGAGGTATTGTCAAAGAAGCCTGGGCAAATTGCTGTAGTGCACCTTGTGGATGCTACACAATGAAGCCATATTGCATTGGTGGCAAAGGGAGTGGAAATGTTGAATAACTACTTTGCATCAATGTTAATCGTACAGGAAGAGGGCAGCAAACCAAAAATCCCAAGGAAAATAATACTGAATCAGGGACAGGGACTCGCCAAAATTAATGTAAACAAAATAATAGTTATGAATAAATGGCACTGAAGAGTGGCAAATCCTCAGGACCAAATGGTTTCCATCGCAGGATTTTAAAAGAAGTAGGTGAGAATATTGTAGATGCCCTAACCACAATCTTCCAAAGTTATCTGGACTCAGGAACTGTTGCTTTAGATTGGAAAAATTGTGCATGCTGCCACATTTATTTAAGGAAGGTGATGGAGGGAAGCCAGGGAATTATAGGTGAGGTAGCTGGATGGTGTCAAGTTTCTTGAGTGTTGTTGAAGCTTTACTCATCCAGGCATCTGGACAGCATTGCATCACACATTGTAGGTAGTGGACAGGCTATGGGGAGTCAGAAGATGAGTCAGTCACCACAGAATACCCAGCCTCTGACCTGCTATTGTAGCCACAATATTAATATGGCTAGTCCAGTTCAGTTTCTGATCAATGGTGATCTCCAGGTTCTTGATGTGGGGGCTGCCGTGATAGTAATGCAGTTGAATATCAAGGGTTGGTTGTTAGACACACTCTCTTGTTGGAGATCGTCATTGTCTGGCGCTTGTTTGGCACAATGTTGCTTGCCACTTATTAGTCCATTAACTCCATGCTGGTGCTGACTGCTTCATTATCTGAGGAATTGTGAATAGAACTGAACGCTTGTCCAATTAATCAGCAAATATCCCCACTTCTGATCTTATGATGGAGGGATGTCATTAATGTAGCAGCTGAACATGGTTGGGTCTAGGAGACTGTCCTGTGGAACTCGTGCAGCAATGTTTTGGGGCTGATCTCGAGCCAATCTTCTTACCTTTACATACTATCAGTTATTCATATTTTCCTTATCTCCATAATGCTGCCCACTCCCTCCAGACCTCTCTTTCCTCACTGCTAAATACTTAACCTATGTCTTTATCACCTTGACAATTGATTTTTGTATGCAGAACTCTGCATCTCATTGTGTCAGGGAAGCTTGACAACGACCATGTCAAGGTATTTGATTAATTTTTTTAATTGATTGGTGACATTCTACACTTGTGTTGCAGACTGCCCCTTCAGCTTATCTGACATCAGATTATTTTTCATCACCTTTCTCAGCAGTTACTAATGGGGTAATGCAAAGATCGGTGTTGGCATCCTAGCTAATTAAAATCTATATGAATGATTTAGAGGAATGAACCCCAGGTTTACTGATTAGATAAGGAAAATAAGCTGTGAGGAGGATTCAGTGTGTGCAAAGGGATATGGATAGATAAACTGCGTGAGCTAGAAGATGGCTAAAGAAATATGACGTGGAAAATTGAGGTTATTCACATTGGTGGAAGGATAGAAGAACTGAATATTTCTTAAATGGTGAGATACTATTAAATGAGATATTAAATTAAATTAAATATAACTTGTTCAAAGATAGGTGGCTGTCCTTGTATAAGAAACACAGCAAGTTAACATGGAGGCACAGCAAGAAATCGGGAAAACCAGTGACCTTTATAGCAATGGGGTTGGAGTACAAGAGTAAAGAAATCTTGTTGAAATTGTACAGGGCTTTGGCGAGACCACACCTGGAGTACTGTGTACAGTTTTTGTTTCCATATCAAAGGAAGGATAATAATTGACTTGGAGAGAGCCCAATGAAGATTCATTAGATTGATTCCAGGAATGAGAGTGTTGTCCTATGAGGGATTGTGTAGAATGGGCCTTTATTTTCTGGAGTTTAGAAGAATGAGAGGTGAACTTACTGAAACATATGAGATTCTGAGAGGATTTGACAGGGTAGATACTGAGAGACTGTTTCCTCTAGTTGGAGAGTGTAGAATAAAGGAGTATAGTTTCAGGAATAAGGAGAAGACCATTTTGGACTGAGATGAGGAGAAATTTCTTTGCTCAAAGGGTTGTGAATCTTTTGGAATTTTGTACCCCAGAGGGCTGTGGGTGATTAGTCATCGAGTACATTCAAAGCTGCCATCAACACATTTTTGGTCTGTAAGGGAATCAAGAGATATAGGGATCAGGCAGGAAAGTGGAATTGAGGTGGAGGGTTAAGCACGATCTGAATAAAAGATGGAACAGGTTGGAGGGACTGTATGGCCTACTTCTGCTATTGTTTATGTTCTTATGACACTCCAGTGTGTAGTACTAAAGAAGTGCTGCATTTTCAGAGGTACCGTCTTTCAGATGAGTTGTTAAACCGAGGTTAATGTATAAGATCCCACAACACTATTTTCATGAAGGGCAAAGGGTGTTTTCACTGATGTCCTGGTCGTGATCTAAACTGACTCCAATCTGCAGTGTTGCAGATGGCAGGATGAATTTTCAATGTCTCTGCCTGACACACCACCCACTTGATTTTTGTTCCCTTCATTTTCAAGTAACTTAGGTGCCAAAGTTGAAAACTGCACTATCTTTTTGGTACCTACATATTTGGATTATTACATCTAACACTGAGCTCTGTGTCCTTTTGAAGTGTCAAAGTCAATCCTGAAGTTTGCTGCCCTTATTCTTGTACATTCATTAAATCACCTACAGCTATATCAAAAGCTAAAATTCATACAAGGCACTATTGGGGGACCCTGTCACAGGATTGGTGGAGCATATGCGAATATGAATTTTCTTCCATTCCTGGCACTGCGCTTCAGAAAGGAGGCCAAGGCCTTGGAGAGGATGCAGAGATCTACTGGAATGGTAACAAAGATAAGTGAAGACATGAAAGTAGCTGGATTGTTTTCGTCAGTGTGGAGTAGGTTAGGGAAAGATTTAAGAGGTGTTCACAATTATCAAGGGTTTTAATAGAGTAGACAAGGAGAAACTAACCACTGCCTGGAGGGTCACAGATTTAAGATAATTTACAAAAGAACCAGGGAGAGATGAGAATTATTTTATGCAGTGAGTTATGATCTTGAATTTAGTTGCGGAAGGATAGTGGAAACATTTCAATAGTAACCTCCAAAAGAGAATTGGAGATGCACTAAATTACAGACACCTGAGGTACTGATTGACATTTTATAGAGGTAGTCATTTATATTTCCCATGGCTTGGAGCAAGATCACAGTTATGTGATAGCTTGTGCAAATTACTGTTCTGAACCCAGTTTGAGTTTTATAAACATTCCTAGTCAGTGTATCAGTATGCTGGTTGGTAAAAAAACAACTTGGGAGGAAGACCAGGAAAGACAATTTATTACGTGGGATTAACCACTATAAGGAAAGTGTGTGTTTTGAAGAAAGATTAAACATACAGCAAAACTAAACTATAGACACCTTTGCGACTGGCATTAGCTGACCTTCTTTAACAAGTGTTCTTATTTTCAAAACGGCCATTGTATGTATTGTGAAAGTTTTCCCAACAATTTTGAAGAATCAGCAAAGATTAGGATCATCCAATCAACTACAGTAATGCTAAAAATTCCCCTCTCACATTCGGATCTGTTTACTACCAATTTTGCAGTTTAAATTCTCATTTAATTTCAAATTTGAAACAGTCAGCATTAGGACAGGCATAGGACAAATAAAGGGGAAATGTGATTACTTTTTTTTCTATTTGTTATGGGCAAGGCCAGTATTTGTTTCAATCCTAATTGCCCTGGAGAAATTATGGTGAGTTGCCTTCTTGAACTGCTACAGTCCTGTTGGGGAGAGTTTTCCAGGATTTTGATCCAGTGCTGATGATGGAACTAAGTCAGCGTGGCGTGTGACTTGGAGTTGTGCTGTTCCCACATTTATTTAAGGCTGGGAAAGACAGATTTTTGGTTTGAGGGATATGGGGAGTGGGTAGAAAAGTGAGGGTGTAACTAGCCATGATCCTATTGATTGGCAGAGCAGGCTCAATGGGCCATGTGGTCGTCTACTTAGACAAGAACACAAGAAATAGGTGGTAGAGGTTGCAGGTTTGGGAGGTGATGTTGAAACATTGGCAAGTTGCTGCAGTTCAACTTGTAGATAGCGTACCATGTTTGCAGTGTGTACCATGGTGCTGGAGGGAGTGATTTTTTAAGGTGGTGAATGGGGTGCCAATCAAATAGACTGCTTTGCCCTATGGTCTAAGTTTTTTTGAGTATTGTTCGAGTTGCACTTATCCAAGTAAGCAGAGAACATTCTGTCACACTTCTGACTTAGGCCTTGTAGATGGTGGAAAGGCTTTGGGAGCCAGGAAATGAGTTGCTCACTGCAGAATACCCAGCCTCAGAGCAGCTGTTAACCACATTATTTAACTGCCATATAAAATGGGGCCTTGATATCAAGGGGTCATTCTCACCTAACCTCTGGAATTACATCTTTTGCCTGTAACTCTTTCGAGTTATCAACAGATCACATGTAACTCTTTCGAGTACATTCACAGTTCTTGGTTTCCAGGAGTGGGACATGAACCCACAACCTTCTGACTCAAAGGCGAGGGTGCTATGAACTGAGCAACAGCTGACACCTCCTTTTGCCTGTAGTTGAATTAAGGCAGTAATGAAGTCTGGAGATGGGTGGTCCTAGCAGAATCCAAACTAGCTGAGCTAGTTACTTGTAATTGCCAATTGATAGCACAGTTGATGCCACCTCTTATCACTTTGCTGATAATTGAAAGTAGACTAAGGGGCAGTAATTGGCAGGCTGGATTAGATTTGGCCTTTTTTTTCGGCCAGTAAAGGCCTGGCAATTTTCCACTTTGCTGGGTAAATGCCAATCTTGTGGCTGCACTAGAACAGCTTGGCTAGAGGTACAGTTAGTTCTGGAACACAAATCTTCAATGTAGCCAGGATGTTGTTAGGGCCCATAGCTTTTGTTGCATCCAGCACGCTCAACTGATATATAGTAGCTTCTAGAGGCAAGTTTTAGAACAGATTGAGAATATTTGAAAGGGAAAACACAATGGGTCACGTGTATGAGTAAAACCACAGTTTAATTGTTGAGCAATGAGACTGATAACTGAGACTCGTGGGCCTGTCCATCACATTGTAAAGCAGCAGAGAGACAGGGACCCAGGCCAGTCATTCATCTCACTCTGCAAAAGCTAAGATGTGGATCCACCATCAGAAGCTGAGGGAAAGAAGACAATGGTAGCTTGAAGGAGAAAGGAGCTGCCTGCAGCCATTGATAGAATGGATGGATGCAGTGCTGGAGTTGGAAAGGTCAGTTCCCCTCACTATTCATATGCACTTTATTTGGGAGGCTGGGTGATTTATGCAGCTCAGCATGAAGCAGCAGTGGATTTTCTGAAAGAATCAGATGTTTCAAATAGGGAATTCTTTATCGAGCATCCATAGTAACAGTGAAACTACTCTCTTCCTGATATTGAGCTGCACAAGGAGGTGTCCAGTTATACATGTTTTATGCATTCTTGGAAAGGATAAAATGACAGGACTATGGTAAAAAATTGGGACTAATTGGATAGTACATTTAAAAGTCTGGTACAGACACAAAGGGCTGATTGGCCTCCTCTGCTCTAAGTTTCTATGACCATGCTGGAATATAATTGGTCTTCTGTAACTGGGAATGACATCACAAATTTAAAATGTATACTTCCTCATTCTGTAGTTTTTCAAATATAAGCAATTATTCTGGCATTGATTGTGTTGTTGAAATTTTCTAATTAAATTTTAACTCTCCTCCCACCACCAAGCTGGGTAGAGCAACACTAAACACCAAAGTGGACTCAGGTGCATATGACTGGAGATGCATTATGGGTTTTTTTATACTTGCGTAGGATTATAATACAAACCCCTTTCACTTATGCACAGATGCTTTACGTGGCCAAACCCACTTCCAGTATAACTGGGTCTCTTTCCAAATGCTGTCCTGCTTTCTCAGATAACATTGTCTTTACATTTCCAGGTCCTTGGAATTTCAGGGTAAGGATGATGGAGTTCTCAATTCAAAAGAGAATTAAGTAACGGGTTTCTTCAGGTTTTTGCTCAGTAACAGCACCAGGGGTCAGCACTGCTCCATTACTTATACATGTAGCTGTTGCCCATCAAGGCAGCAGATTCTATGCTATTCAGGTAACGCATGTTTTTACACTTTTTTAAAGGAACAAACTTTTGTTTATAAACAAACACTTATGACATCATGACCTGGAGAAGTCATCATTTCTTTCAGTTCAATATTGATAACCAAAACTTTCCTCTTTTGGGTCTTGCTGGCCTTTATTTACTTCTGATCCTGACACTATCAACATTTCTGGCAGTCTGCTTAAACTAAATTGGAAGATGGTGCAACTTCTGTGTCCTCGAAACATGGGCTGAGTTTTAAATGTGACATCCAGTCTTCTATGAAGACTATATTTTCTTCAGTGACATGTTGAATCACGATGACAGGACCACCTTGCTGCTGCAGCTGCCTTCTGTCTTTGCAAGCTGGTGAGACGCAGAGTCGTCTTTTGCCTGTTCTGCCATTGAGGAGTGTTTGACCTCACTTTGTCTGGCACCTTTCCTTGACCTTGTCGCCTTGGATGGCCCTACAAGGAACAAGGGACTGCCGACGGTATTGCTCAAAGAATCGTTGGACCGTACAAGCCTTTCCACATCAAGGTGGCAATCCACAGAGGGTTCACAGCCTTGTTCCCATTACCAATTCTCCACTGCCGCAGGTCTTAGTAAATGGACCCTAGTAGAAGCCTGTGTGTGACCTTGTTTAACGTGGGGCTTTGGGGCTCTGTCAGTGTCTACACAGTCTTGATGGTTTAGTGGTCAGGAACCTGCAACTGTCTTGAGTGGGAGATCTGAAACAGACTCCTTCAAAATCGGACTGGCGTTAAACCAGGCTGCGTGATAGCCGCCATACTATTTACAACCTACTTGACAGTGGCTATTCACCTCATCAAAGATCAATGCCCTTTGGTGTAGGTATTAAATACCACCTGGATGGAAAACTCTTTAACCTCAGTTGCCTCTGTGCTGAAACTAAATGGACCTCCATAGACTTAAATGATCTACAGTTTGCAAATGACTGCAGTATCACTGCCCAGTCTGCACCAGATTTGTAAGCCACTCTCGATCTCTTGAATTCGGCAAACAACTTGAATGTTGCCAAAACAAAACTCACATTAACCCATACCTGGTCAGCCAAATATTCCACCCCCCATATATGTTGAAGGAGAGACTCTGGAATATGTTGAACACTTTCCATATCATTGGCAGCCGCTTCTCTGAAAAGGCGACCATCGATGAGAAGATCCAACACCGGATCAGCTGCACCAGCTCAGCCTTTTACAAACAACAGCAGCGACTACAAAGACCTCAGCAAGTCAACAAAAGTCCTGATGTACAGAACAGTTGTCATCACCACATTCCTGTACTGCAGCAAGACTGGACTGTGCATCAGCGACACATAAGACCACTATAGAAATTCCATCAGCAATACCTTCGCCACATCCTCTGGTTTCAGTGTCCTCCTTGAAGCCTGCTCCACAAGCATTCAGGCAAAACTCCTGCAAAATCAACTTCAATGGACTGGTCGATGGCAAAAAGCATCTTTGGCCATGCTCTATTCTATTGGAGTGATCGCTTCCAACCAAATTTCCTTGCTTGCTGACACTGGAATACCCTCATTCCCTACTCCACTTTCTTCTCTTCAGCTGTGCTTTTGGACTCCCAGCTAGATTTGTCCCCCCCCCCCCACTTATTGTTTTCTCTTCTTGTTCCACCTCTTTTTATATTAAGTATTCTACAATATTCTCTTTCTGCAAGGAACTCTGTGGAAATAAGTTAATGTGTCACAAGTTGAATTAAAAACTACATTGTCACAAAGATGCCATTTGCCTCTCTTGCCTCTTTCTGGCCCCCCCCACACCCCCAACAAAAAAAACCCTTCAAAGACATTTCAACAAGATGCAGTGATTTTAACAGGCATGTCTCTTACTAGAGCTGAGAAGCACATCCAAAGGAGATGAATTTCCAATGAGTTCTCCTGCTCACCTGCCATAATTTTAGTGGAAGAGACATGGGAATATCAGGTACTCCTGCTGGATTTGCAGTGGATGAGCTCAGTTTCTACATTCAATAAACTTAATGGTATGGATTTTTTGACGAATGACATTTAGCTGTAGACTGTGGGGCTTTGCACTGCAGCTTGAAGTAATTTGAGAGCTAAAACAGCATAGTGCCCTCTATAGGGCATTTGTGTGAACAGGGCAAGTGTCTGTGCTTTGTCTTGAATGCTGAACTTTGCAAAATGACTAGGTTTTAAAATATATCTTTAACTCAAAATAAAACAGTTCTGAAAAGGCAGGTAGCGAATTCCTGGTAAACGTGTCAGTTCAGAGAAGTGTCCATGTGACTTCAGGTTGCCATAGGGATGGGAAATGAGAGGGGAGAGAAACTCGAATGGAAACCCATTGAGATGTCCAATTGCAGTTTATAGCATCTCTTGCAGAACAGAGGAAAGGTTGATGCTGTGAAGCAGGGGTGGGGAATATGCAACTCTCCCAGGAACAGATCTCCTCTATTCTGTTGGAAATAATGGAGAGTAGAAGTAAAACTTGCCATGGGAGAAACAGTTTTACCAGAGCCAACTAAACCATATAAAGGGTTCAGATATAGAAATCTCTGAAATTCTTGGTTATCAGAACTATCATGACCTGAGGGGGTGGGGTTTCATCAAGGCATCCCATACTGCTGATAATTATATCCATTGAAAACTTGCACGGAATGGAATGATTCCTGCAGGACACTGGAAGTTTTGACTTGGCATGGTGGGGAGTGGTGAACCTCTGCTGTCAAGCTGGGAGTGACTTCAAGACTGACCCTTGTTATGATCCTAGGCCCCCTATACTTTTGGTAAGATTCGTTTAGGGACCAATAATGTTTTGTTTAAAGTATACAAAATATGAGCTTCAAGACATTTGCTCAGTAAAGAAAGCCACAGGATTCCACAGGTTTTGAACAAACAAAACAAAAAAAAACTTACTACACAAAATCAGAAAGATAAAACTATTTACAATATTTATCTTTCACCCTAACATTCAGGGTTAATATGAGGTGTATGTAAATTAACATGCAAACTGTGGTTGAATATACCACTCTGTACAATAAATGTCAAATGCAACCAAAACAGAGTCCATGGATTTCTCAACAACCTACCTTGACGTCAGTAACACTATGAGTCAACCAATAGAACATACAAACATATGAATTAGGAGCAGCAGCAGGCCACTCAACACCTCAAGCCTGCTCCACCATTCAATAAGATCATGGCTGATCTGATTGTAACCTCAACCCTACATTCCTGCTTAGTCTTGATAACCTTTCACCCCCTTGTTAATCAAGAATCTATCTAACTCTGCCTTAAAAATATTCAAAGACTCTGCTTCCATTGCCTTTTGATGGAGAGTTCCAAAGACTCACTACTCTCTGAGAGAAAAAATTTCTCCTCATCTCTGTCATAAGTGAGCAACCCCTTATTTTTAAACAGTGACCCCTAGTTCTAGATTCTCCTGCAAGAGGAAGTATCCATCCTGTCAAGACCCCTCAGGATCTTATAGGTTTCAATCAAGTCATCTCTTACTCTTCTGAATTCCAGTGGATACAAGGCTAATCTGCCCAACTTTCCTTATAAAACAACCCACCCATTCCTGGTATTAGTCTAGTAAACCTTCCCTGAACTGCTAACACATTTACATCTTTCCATAAACATAACATTTAAGAAGTATTTGGATGTGTACATGTGATGCTGTGGCATACAGGGCTATGGGCCTAGTGCTGGAAAATGGGATTAGAATAGTTAGGTACTTGTTTGACCGGCGCAGACTCGATGGGCCGAAGAGCCTTTTTCTGTGCAGGGAAGGATGGCAGAAAGAAAAGGGAGGTGGAGAGAGAAAAGGGCATGGGAGTGAGGGTGAGAGAGAAAAGGATGAGGGGGGCTGTAGGAGAGAGAAGAGAGCAGAGGAGAGAGGGAGGGGTAGAGAGGGAAAAAAGAGGGAGGGAGGGGTAGATAGAGCAAAAAGGGCAGGGGAGGGAGGGGTAGAGAGAAAAAAGGGCAAGGGAGGGAGGTGGGAGAGAGAAGGGCAGGGGAGAGAGGGAGGGGGAGAGAGACAAGGGGAGGAAGGGAAGGGGAGAGAGACAGAAGGGCAGGGGAGGGAGGGAAGGGGGGAGAGAGAGAAGGGCAGGGGAGGGAGAGAAGGGCAGGGGAGGGAGAGAAGGGCAGGGGAGGGAGAGAAGGGGAGGGAGGGAAGGGGGGGAGAGAGAAGGGGAGGGAGGGAAGGGGGGAGAGAGAAGGGGAGGGAGGGAAGGGGGGGGAGAGAGAAGGGCAGTGAGGGAGGGAAGGGGGGGGAGAGAGAGAGAAGGGGAGGGAGGGAAGGGGGGGAGAGAGAAGGGCAGTGAGGGAGGGAAGGGGGGGAGAGAGAGAGAAAGGCATGGGAGGGAGGGAAGGGGGGAGAGAGAGAAGGGCAGGGAGAGAAGGGGGAGAGAGAGAGGAGGGAGGGAAGGGGGAGAGAGAGAGGAGGGAGGGAAGGGGGAGAGAGAA